>NC_134648.1:22915903-23515903 GCF_030463565.1 Pelecanus crispus
GTGAGATTGAACCTGAGAATGTGTGTTGGGAGTGCTGGGTGGCAAAGCCAGGGTAGATGGCCAGAGTGTGTTTGGCTGTGAAAGCGGTGTCAAGGGAAGGTGAGGACCAGCAACAGCTCTAAGCCCTTACATGTAGCGTGCCTCCGAAATAGCTTGGGTGTTGGCACTTTGGGAGGTGGTCTGTGCCAAGAGTGAGACTGTGTGTTGGGAGTGCTGGGAGGCAAGGCAAAGGCAGATGGGCAGAATGTGTTTGTCTGTGAAAGCGGTGTCAAGGGAAGGTGAGGACCAGCAACAGCTCTAAGCCCATTAGGCCTGTCGCCTGGGAGAAATGGCTTGCGTGTTGTCACTATGGGAGGTGGTCTGTGCCGGGAGTGACAGTGAGATTGCACCTGAGAATGTGTGTTGGGAGTGCTGGGAGGCAAAGCCAGGGCAGATTCCCAGAGTGTGTTTGGCTGTGAAAGCGGTGTCAAGGGAAGGTAAGGACCAGCCACAGCTCTAAGCCCTTAGGCCTATCGTATGGGAGAAATGGCTTGCACGTCTGCACTTTGGGAGGTGGTCTGTGCCAGGAGTGAGAGTTTGATTGCGCCTGAGAATGTGTGTTGGGAGTGCTGGGAGGCAAAGCCAGGGCAGATTCCCAGAGTGTGTTTGGCTGTGAAAGCGGTGTCAAGGCAAGGTAAGGACCAGCCACAGCTCTAAGCCCTTAGGCCTATCGTATGGGAGAAATGGCTTGCACGTCTGCACTTTGGGAGGTGGTCTGTGCCAGGAGAGAGAGTTAGATTGCGCCTGAGAATGTGTGTTGGGAGTGCTGGGAGGCAAAGCCAGGCTAGATGGGCAGAGTGTGTTTGGCTGTGAAAGCGCTGTGAAGGGAAGGTGAGGACCAGCAACAGCTCTGAGCCCTTAGATGTAGCGTGTGTCAGAAACCGCTTGGGTGCTGGCACTTTGGAGGTGGTGTGTGCCGAGAGTGAGAGTGTGTTGGGATTGCCGGGAGGCAAGGCAAAGGCAGATGGGCAGAGTGTGTTTGGCTGTGAAAGCGGTGTCAAGGGAAGGTAAGGACCAGCATCAGCTCTAAGCCCTTAGGCCTATCGTATGGTAGAAATGGCTTCGGTGTTTGCACTTTGGGAGGTGGTCTGTGCCAGGAGTGAGAGTGAGATTGAACCTGAGAATGTGTGTTGGGAGTGCTGGGAGGCAAGGTAAAGGCAGATGGCCAGAGTGTGTTTGGCTGTGAAAGCGGTGTCAAGGGAAGGTGAGGACCAGCAACTGCTCTAAGCCCTTAGATGTAGCGTGCGTCAGAAATCGCTTGGACGTTTGCACTTTGGGAGTTGGTCTGTGCTGGGAGTGAGAGTGAGAGCCTGAGTGAGCCTGAGAATGTGTGTTGGCAGTGCCGGGAGGCAAGGTAAAGGCAGATGGCCAGAGTGTGTTTATCTGTGAAAGCACTGTGAAGGGAAGGTGAGGACCAGCAACAGCTCTGAGCCCTTAGATGTAGCGTGCGTCAGAACTCGCTTGGTTGTTGGCACTTTGGGAGGTGGTGTGTGCCGAGAGTGAGAGTGTGTTGGGATTGCCGGGAGGCAAGGCAAAGGCAGATGGGCAGAGTGTGTTTGTCTGTGAAAGCGGTGTCAAGGGAAGGTGAGGACCAGCAACAGCTCTAATCCCTTAGGCCTATCGTATGGGAGAAATGGCTTGGACGTTTGCACTTTGGGAAGTGGTCTGTTCCGTTAGTGAGAGTGAGAGTGAGCCTGAGAATGTGTGTTGGGAGTGCTGGGAGGCAAGGCAAAGGCAGATGGCCAGAGTGTGTTTGGCTGTGAAAGCGGTGTCAAGGGAAGGTGAGGACCAGCAACAGCTCTAAGCCCTTAGGCCTATCGTATGGGAGAAATGGCTTGGGTGTTTGCACTTTGGGAGGTGGTCTGTGCCAGGAGTGAGAGTGAGATTGAACCTGAGAATGTGTGTTGGGAGTGCTGGGAGGCAAAGCCAGGGTAGATGGGCAGAGTGTGTTTGGCTGTGAAAGCGGTGTCAAGGGAAGGTGAGGACCAGCAACAGCTCTAAGCCCTTACATGTAGCGTGCCTCCGAAATAGCTTGGGTGTTGGCACTTTGGGAGGTGGTCTGTGCCAAGAGTGAGACTGTGTGTTGGGAGTGCTGGGAGGCAAGGCAAAGGCAGATGGGCAGAATGTGTTTGTCTGTGAAAGCGGTGTCAAGGGAAGGTGAGGACCAGCAACAGCTCTAAGCCCATTAGGCCTGTCGCCTGGGAGAAATGGCTTGCGTGTTGTCACTATGGGAGGTGGTCTGTGCCGGGAGTGACAGTGAGATTGCACCTGAGAATGTGTGTTGGGAGTGCTGGGAGGCAAAGCCAGGGCAGATTCCCAGAGTGTGTTTGGCTGTGAAAGCGGTGTCAAGGGAAGGTAAGGACCAGCCACAGCTCTAAGCCCTTAGGCCTATCGTATGGGAGAAATGGCTTGCACGTCTGCACTTTGGGAGGTGGTCTGTGCCAGGAGTGAGAGTTAGATTGCGCCTGAGAATGTGTGTTGGGAGTGCTGGGAGGCAAAGCCAGGCTAGATGGGCAGAGTGTGTTTGGCTGTGAAAGCGCTGTGAAGGGAAGGTGAGGACCAGCAACAGCTCTGAGCCCTTAGATGTAGCGTGTGTCAGAAACCGCTTGGGTGCTGGCACTTTGGGAGGTGGTGTGTGCCGAGAGTGAGAGTGTGTTGGGATTGCCGGGAGGCAAGGCAAAGGCAGATGGCCAGAGTGTGTTTGGCTGTGAAAGCGGTGTCAAGGGAAGGTGAGGACCAGCATCTGCTCTAAGCCCTTAGATGTAGCGTGCGTCAGAAATCGCTTGGTTGTTGGCACTTTGGGAGGTGGTGTGTGCCGAGAGTGAGAGTGTGTTGGGATTGCCGGGAGGCAAGGCAAAGGCAGATGGGCAGAGTGTGTTTGTCTGTGAAAGCGCTGTGAAGGGAAGGTGAGGACCAGCAACAGCTCTAAGCCCTTAGGCCTATCGTATGGGAGAAATGGCTTGGGTGTTTGCACTTTGGGAGGTGGTCTGTGCCGGGAGTGAGAGTGAGAGTGAGCCTGAGAATGTGTGTTGGGAGTGCTGGGAGGCAAGGTAAAGGCAGATGGCCAGAGTGTGTTTGGCTGTGAAAGCGGTGTCAAGGGAAGGTGAGGACCAGCAACAGCTCTAAGCCCTTAGATGTAGCGTGCGTCAGAAATCGCTTGGACGTTTGCACTTTGGGAGTTGGTCTGTGCTGGGAGTGAGAGTGAGAGCCTGAGTGAGCCTGAGAATGTGTGTTGGCAGTGCCGGGAAGCAAGGTAAAGGCAGATGGCCAGAGTGTGTTTGGCTGTGAAAGCGCTGTGAAGGGAAGGTGAGGACCAGCAACAGCTCTGAGCCCTTAGATGTAGCGTGCGTCAGAACTCGCTTGGTTGTTGGCACTTTGGGAGGTGGTGTGTGCCGAGAGTGAGAGTGTGTTGGGATTGCCGGGAGGCAAGGCAAAGGCAGATGGGCAGAGTGTGTTTGGCTGTGAAAGCGGTGTGAAGGGAAGGTGAGGACCAGCAACAGCTCTAATGCCTTAGGCCTATCGTATGGGAGAAATGGCTTGGACGTTTGCACTTTGGGAAGTGGTCTGTTCCGGGAGTGAGAGTGAGATTGAGTCTGAGAATGTGTGTTGGGAGTGCTGGGAGGCAAGGCAAAGGCCGATGGGCAGAGTGTGTTTGGCTGTGAAAGCGGTGTCAAGGGAAGGTGAGGACCAGCATCAGCTCTAAGCCCTTAGGCCTATCGTATAGGAGAAATGGCTTCGGTGTTTGCACTTTGGGAGGTGGTCTGTGCCAGGAGTGAGAGTGAGATTGAACCTGAGAATGTGTGTTGGGAGTGCTGGGTGGCAAAGCCAGGGTAGATGGCCAGAGTGTGTTTGGCTGTGAAAGCGGTGTCAAGGGAAGGTGAGGACCAGCAACAGCTCTAAGCCCTTACATGTAGCGTGCCTCCGAAATAGCTTGGGTGTTGGCACTTTGGGAGGTGGTCTGTGCCAAGAGTGAGACTGTGTGTTGGGAGTGCTGGGAGGCAAGGCAAAGGCAGATGGGCAGAATGTGTTTGTCTGTGAAAGCGGTGTCAAGGGAAGGTGAGGACCAGCAACAGCTCTAAGCCCATTAGGCCTGTCGCCTGGGAGAAATGGCTTGCGTGTTGTCACTATGGGAGGTGGTCTGTGCCGGGAGTGACAGTGAGATTGCACCTGAGAATGTGTGTTGGGAGTGCTGGGAGGCAAAGCCAGGGCAGATTCCCAGAGTGTGTTTGGCTGTGAAAGCGGTGTCAAGGGAAGGTAAGGACCAGCCACAGCTCTAAGCCCTTAGGCCTATCGTATGGGAGAAATGGCTTGCACGTCTGCACTTTGGGAGGTGGTCTGTGCCAGGAGTGAGAGTTTGATTGCGCCTGAGAATGTGTGTTGGGAGTGCTGGGAGGCAAAGCCAGGGCAGATTCCCAGAGTGTGTTTGGCTGTGAAAGCGGTGTCAAGGCAAGGTAAGGACCAGCCACAGCTCTAAGCCCTTAGGCCTATCGTATGGGAGAAATGGCTTGCACGTCTGCACTTTGGGAGGTGGTCTGTGCCAGGAGAGAGAGTTAGATTGCGCCTGAGAATGTGTGTTGGGAGTGCTGGGAGGCAAAGCCAGGCTAGATGGGCAGAGTGTGTTTGGCTGTGAAAGCGCTGTGAAGGGAAGGTGAGGACCAGCAACAGCTCTGAGCCCTTAGATGTAGCGTGTGTCAGAAACCGCTTGGGTGCTGGCACTTTGGAGGTGGTGTGTGCCGAGAGTGAGAGTGTGTTGGGATTGCCGGGAGGCAAGGCAAAGGCAGATGGGCAGAGTGTGTTTGGCTGTGAAAGCGGTGTCAAGGGAAGGTAAGGACCAGCATCAGCTCTAAGCCCTTAGGCCTATCGTATGGTAGAAATGGCTTCGGTGTTTGCACTTTGGGAGGTGGTCTGTGCCAGGAGTGAGAGTGAGATTGAACCTGAGAATGTGTGTTGGGAGTGCTGGGAGGCAAGGTAAAGGCAGATGGCCAGAGTGTGTTTGGCTGTGAAAGCGGTGTCAAGGGAAGGTGAGGACCAGCAACTGCTCTAAGCCCTTAGATGTAGCGTGCGTCAGAAATCGCTTGGACGTTTGCACTTTGGGAGTTGGTCTGTGCTGGGAGTGAGAGTGAGAGCCTGAGTGAGCCTGAGAATGTGTGTTGGCAGTGCCGGGAGGCAAGGTAAAGGCAGATGGCCAGAGTGTGTTTATCTGTGAAAGCACTGTGAAGGGAAGGTGAGGACCAGCAACAGCTCTGAGCCCTTAGATGTAGCGTGCGTCAGAACTCGCTTGGTTGTTGGCACTTTGGGAGGTGGTGTGTGCCGAGAGTGAGAGTGTGTTGGGATTGCCGGGAGGCAAGGCAAAGGCAGATGGGCAGAGTGTGTTTGTCTGTGAAAGCGGTGTCAAGGGAAGGTGAGGACCAGCAACAGCTCTAATCCCTTAGGCCTATCGTATGGGAGAAATGGCTTGGACGTTTGCACTTTGGGAAGTGGTCTGTTCCGTTAGTGAGAGTGAGAGTGAGCCTGAGAATGTGTGTTGGGAGTGCTGGGAGGCAAGGCAAAGGCAGATGGCCAGAGTGTGTTTGGCTGTGAAAGCGGTGTCAAGGGAAGGTGAGGACCAGCAACAGCTCTAAGCCCTTAGGCCTATCGTATGGGAGAAATGGCTTGGGTGTTTGCACTTTGGGAGGTGGTCTGTGCCAGGAGTGAGAGTGAGATTGAACCTGAGAATGTGTGTTGGGAGTGCTGGGAGGCAAAGCCAGGGTAGATGGGCAGAGTGTGTTTGGCTGTGAAAGCGGTGTCAAGGGAAGGTGAGGACCAGCAACAGCTCTAAGCCCTTACATGTAGCGTGCCTCCGAAATAGCTTGGGTGTTGGCACTTTGGGAGGTGGTCTGTGCCAAGAGTGAGACTGTGTGTTGGGAGTGCTGGGAGGCAAGGCAAAGGCAGATGGGCAGAATGTGTTTGTCTGTGAAAGCGGTGTCAAGGGAAGGTGAGGACCAGCAACAGCTCTAAGCCCATTAGGCCTGTCGCCTGGGAGAAATGGCTTGCGTGTTGTCACTATGGGAGGTGGTCTGTGCCGGGAGTGACAGTGAGATTGCACCTGAGAATGTGTGTTGGGAGTGCTGGGAGGCAAAGCCAGGGCAGATTCCCAGAGTGTGTTTGGCTGTGAAAGCGGTGTCAAGGGAAGGTAAGGACCAGCCACAGCTCTAAGCCCTTAGGCCTATCGTATGGGAGAAATGGCTTGCACGTCTGCACTTTGGGAGGTGGTCTGTGCCAGGAGTGAGAGTTAGATTGCGCCTGAGAATGTGTGTTGGGAGTGCTGGGAGGCAAAGCCAGGCTAGATGGGCAGAGTGTGTTTGGCTGTGAAAGCGCTGTGAAGGGAAGGTGAGGACCAGCAACAGCTCTGAGCCCTTAGATGTAGCGTGTGTCAGAAACCGCTTGGGTGCTGGCACTTTGGGAGGTGGTGTGTGCCGAGAGTGAGAGTGTGTTGGGATTGCCGGGAGGCAAGGCAAAGGCAGATGGCCAGAGTGTGTTTGGCTGTGAAAGCGGTGTCAAGGGAAGGTGAGGACCAGCATCTGCTCTAAGCCCTTAGATGTAGCGTGCGTCAGAAATCGCTTGGTTGTTGGCACTTTGGGAGGTGGTGTGTGCCGAGAGTGAGAGTGTGTTGGGATTGCCGGGAGGCAAGGCAAAGGCAGATGGCCAGAGTGTGTTTGTCTGTGAAAGCGCTGTGAAGGGAAGGTGAGGACCAGCAACAGCTCTAAGCCCTTAGGCCTATCGTATGGGAGAAATGGCTTGGGTGTTTGCACTTTGGGAGGTGGTCTGTGCCGGGAGTGAGAGTGAGAGTGAGCCTGAGAATGTGTGTTGGGAGTGCTGGGAGGCAAGGTAAAGGCAGATGGCCAGAGTGTGTTTGGCTGTGAAAGCGGTGTCAAGGGAAGGTGAGGACCAGCAACAGCTCTAAGCCCTTAGATGTAGCGTGCGTCAGAAATCGCTTGGACGTTTGCACTTTGGGAGTTGGTCTGTGCTGGGAGTGAGAGTGAGAGCCTGAGTGAGCCTGAGAATGTGTGTTGGCAGTGCCGGGAAGCAAGGTAAAGGCAGATGGCCAGAGTGTGTTTGGCTGTGAAAGCGCTGTGAAGGGAAGGTGAGGACCAGCAACAGCTCTGAGCCCTTAGATGTAGCGTGCGTCAGAACTCGCTTGGTTGTTGGCACTTTGGGAGGTGGTGTGTGCCGAGAGTGAGAGTGTGTTGGGATTGCCGGGAGGCAAGGCAAAGGCAGATGGGCAGAGTGTGTTTGGCTGTGAAAGCGGTGTGAAGGGAAGGTGAGGACCAGCAACAGCTCTAATGCCTTAGGCCTATCGTATGGGAGAAATGGCTTGGACGTTTGCACTTTGGGAAGTGGTCTGTTCCGGGAGTGAGAGTGAGATTGAGTCTGAGAATGTGTTGGGAGTGCTGGGAGGCAAGGCAAAGGCCGATGGGCAGAGTGTGTTTGGCTGTGAAAGCGGTGTGAAGGGAAGGTGAGGATCAGCAACAGCTCTAATCCCTTAGGCCTATCGTATGGGAGAAATGGCTTGGACGTTTGCACTTTGGGAAGTCGTCTGTTCCGTTAGTGAGAGTGAGAGTGAGCCTGAGAATGTGTGTTGGGAGTGCTGGGAGGCAAGGCAAAGGCAGATGGGCAGAGTGTGTTTGGCTGTGAAAGCGGTGTCAAGGGAAGGTGAGGACCAGCATCAGCTCTAAGCCCTTAGGCCTATCGTATAGGAGAAATGGCTTCGGTGTTTGCACTTTGGGAGGTGGTCTGTGCCAGGAGTGAGAGTGAGATTGAACCTGAGAATGTGTGTTGGGAGTGCTGGGTGGCAAAGCCAGGGTAGATGGCCAGAGTGTGTTTGGCTGTGAAAGCGGTGTCAAGGGAAGGTGAGGACCAGCAACAGCTCTAAGCCCTTACATGTAGCGTGCCTCCGAAATAGCTTGGGTGTTGGCACTTTGGGAGGTGGTCTGTGCCAAGAGTGAGACTGTGTGTTGGGAGTGCTGGGAGGCAAGGCAAAGGCAGATGGGCAGAATGTGTTTGTCTGTGAAAGCGGTGTCAAGGGAAGGTGAGGACCAGCAACAGCTCTAAGCCCATTAGGCCTGTCGCCTGGGAGAAATGGCTTGCGTGTTGTCACTATGGGAGGTGGTCTGTGCCGGGAGTGACAGTGAGATTGCACCTGAGAATGTGTGTTGGGAGTGCTGGGAGGCAAAGCCAGGGCAGATTCCCAGAGTGTGTTTGGCTGTGAAAGCGGTGTCAAGGGAAGGTAAGGACCAGCCACAGCTCTAAGCCCTTAGGCCTATCGTATGGGAGAAATGGCTTGCACGTCTGCACTTTGGGAGGTGGTCTGTGCCAGGAGTGAGAGTTTGATTGCGCCTGAGAATGTGTGTTGGGAGTGCTGGGAGGCAAAGCCAGGGCAGATTCCCAGAGTGTGTTTGGCTGTGAAAGCGGTGTCAAGGCAAGGTAAGGACCAGCCACAGCTCTAAGCCCTTAGGCCTATCGTATGGGAGAAATGGCTTGCACGTCTGCACTTTGGGAGGTGGTCTGTGCCAGGAGAGAGAGTTAGATTGCGCCTGAGAATGTGTGTTGGGAGTGCTGGGAGGCAAAGCCAGGCTAGATGGGCAGAGTGTGTTTGGCTGTGAAAGCGCTGTGAAGGGAAGGTGAGGACCAGCAACAGCTCTGAGCCCTTAGATGTAGCGTGTGTCAGAAACCGCTTGGGTGCTGGCACTTTGGAGGTGGTGTGTGCCGAGAGTGAGAGTGTGTTGGGATTGCCGGGAGGCAAGGCAAAGGCAGATGGGCAGAGTGTGTTTGGCTGTGAAAGCGGTGTCAAGGGAAGGTAAGGACCAGCATCAGCTCTAAGCCCTTAGGCCTATCGTATGGTAGAAATGGCTTGGGTGTTTGCACTTTGGGAGGTGGTCTGTGCCAGGAGTGAGAGTGAGATTGAACCTGAGAATGTGTGTTGGGAGTGCTGGGAGGCAAGGTAAAGGCAGATGGCCAGAGTGTGTTTGGCTGTGAAAGCGGTGTCAAGGGAAGGTGAGGACCAGCAACTGCTCTAAGCCCTTAGATGTAGCGTGCGTCAGAAATCGCTTGGACGTTTGCACTTTGGGAGTTGGTCTGTGCTGGGAGTGAGAGTGAGAGCCTGAGTGAGCCTGAGAATGTGTGTTGGCAGTGCCGGGAGGCAAGGTAAAGGCAGATGGCCAGAGTGTGTTTATCTGTGAAAGCACTGTGAAGGGAAGGTGAGGACCAGCAACAGCTCTGAGCCCTTAGATGTAGCGTGCGTCAGAACTCGCTTGGTTGTTGGCACTTTGGGAGGTGGTGTGTGCCGAGAGTGAGAGTGTGTTGGGATTGCCGGGAGGCAAGGCAAAGGCAGATGGGCAGAGTGTGTTTGTCTGTGAAAGCGGTGTCAAGGGAAGGTGAGGACCAGCAACAGCTCTAATCCCTTAGGCCTATCGTATGGGAGAAATGGCTTGGACGTTTGCACTTTGGGAAGTGGTCTGTTCCGTTAGTGAGAGTGAGAGTGAGCCTGAGAATGTGTGTTGGGAGTGCTGGGAGGCAAGGCAAAGGCAGATGGCCAGAGTGTGTTTGGCTGTGAAAGCGGTGTCAAGGGAAGGTGAGGACCAGCAACAGCTCTAAGCCCTTAGGCCTATCGTATGGGAGAAATGGCTTGGGTGTTTGCACTTTGGGAGGTGGTCTGTGCCAGGAGTGAGAGTGAGATTGAACCTGAGAATGTGTGTTGGGAGTGCTGGGAGGCAAAGCCAGGGTAGATGGGCAGAGTGTGTTTGGCTGTGAAAGCGGTGTCAAGGGAAGGTGAGGACCAGCAACAGCTCTAAGCCCTTACATGTAGCGTGCCTCCGAAATAGCTTGGGTGTTGGCACTTTGGGAGGTGGTCTGTGCCAAGAGTGAGACTGTGTGTTGGGAGTGCTGGGAGGCAAGGCAAAGGCAGATGGGCAGAATGTGTTTGTCTGTGAAAGCGGTGTCAAGGGAAGGTGAGGACCAGCAACAGCTCTAAGCCCATTAGGCCTGTCGCCTGGGAGAAATGGCTTGCGTGTTGTCACTATGGGAGGTGGTCTGTGCCGGGAGTGACAGTGAGATTGCACCTGAGAATGTGTGTTGGGAGTGCTGGGAGGCAAAGCCAGGGCAGATTCCCAGAGTGTGTTTGGCTGTGAAAGCGGTGTCAAGGGAAGGTAAGGACCAGCCACAGCTCTAAGCCCTTAGGCCTATCGTATGGGAGAAATGGCTTGCACGTCTGCACTTTGGGAGGTGGTCTGTGCCAGGAGTGAGAGTTAGATTGCGCCTGAGAATGTGTGTTGGGAGTGCTGGGAGGCAAAGCCAGGCTAGATGGGCAGAGTGTGTTTGGCTGTGAAAGCGCTGTGAAGGGAAGGTGAGGACCAGCAACAGCTCTGAGCCCTTAGATGTAGCGTGTGTCAGAAACCGCTTGGGTGCTGGCACTTTGGGAGGTGGTGTGTGCCGAGAGTGAGAGTGTGTTGGGATTGCCGGGAGGCAAGGCAAAGGCAGATGGCCAGAGTGTGTTTGGCTGTGAAAGCGGTGTCAAGGGAAGGTGAGGACCAGCATCTGCTCTAAGCCCTTAGATGTAGCGTGCGTCAGAAATCGCTTGGTTGTTGGCACTTTGGGAGGTGGTGTGTGCCGAGAGTGAGAGTGTGTTGGGATTGCCGGGAGGCAAGGCAAAGGCAGATGGCCAGAGTGTGTTTGTCTGTGAAAGCGCTGTGAAGGGAAGGTGAGGACCAGCAACAGCTCTAAGCCCTTAGGCCTATCGTATGGGAGAAATGGCTTGGGTGTTTGCACTTTGGGAGGTGGTCTGTGCCGGGAGTGAGAGTGAGAGTGAGCCTGAGAATGTGTGTTGGGAGTGCTGGGAGGCAAGGTAAAGGCAGATGGCCAGAGTGTGTTTGGCTGTGAAAGCGGTGTCAAGGGAAGGTGAGGACCAGCAACAGCTCTAAGCCCTTAGATGTAGCGTGCGTCAGAAATCGCTTGGACGTTTGCACTTTGGGAGTTGGTCTGTGCTGGGAGTGAGAGTGAGAGCCTGAGTGAGCCTGAGAATGTGTGTTGGCAGTGCCGGGAAGCAAGGTAAAGGCAGATGGCCAGAGTGTGTTTGGCTGTGAAAGCGCTGTGAAGGGAAGGTGAGGACCAGCAACAGCTCTGAGCCCTTAGATGTAGCGTGCGTCAGAACTCGCTTGGTTGTTGGCACTTTGGGAGGTGGTGTGTGCCGAGAGTGAGAGTGTGTTGGGATTGCCGGGAGGCAAGGCAAAGGCAGATGGGCAGAGTGTGTTTGGCTGTGAAAGCGGTGTGAAGGGAAGGTGAGGACCAGCAACAGCTCTAATGCCTTAGGCCTATCGTATGGGAGAAATGGCTTGGACGTTTGCACTTTGGGAAGTGGTCTGTTCCGGGAGTGAGAGTGAGATTGAGTCTGAGAATGTGTTGGGAGTGCTGGGAGGCAAGGCAAAGGCCGATGGGCAGAGTGTGTTTGGCTGTGAAAGCGGTGTGAAGGGAAGGTGAGGATCAGCAACAGCTCTAATCCCTTAGGCCTATCGTATGGGAGAAATGGCTTGGACGTTTGCACTTTGGGAAGTCGTCTGTTCCGTTAGTGAGAGTGAGAGTGAGCCTGAGAATGTGTGTTGGGAGTGCTGGGAGGCAAGGCAAAGGCAGATGGGCAGAGTGTGTTTGGCTGTGAAAGCGGTGTCAAGGGAAGGTGAGGACCAGCATCAGCTCTAAGCCCTTAGGCCTATCGTATAGGAGAAATGGCTTCGGTGTTTGCACTTTGGGAGGTGGTCTGTGCCAGGAGTGAGAGTGAGATTGAACCTGAGAATGTGTGTTGGGAGTGCTGGGTGGCAAAGCCAGGGTAGATGGCCAGAGTGTGTTTGGCTGTGAAAGCGGTGTCAAGGGAAGGTGAGGACCAGCAACAGCTCTAAGCCCTTACATGTAGCGTGCCTCCGAAATAGCTTGGGTGTTGGCACTTTGGGAGGTGGTCTGTGCCAAGAGTGAGACTGTGTGTTGGGAGTGCTGGGAGGCAAGGCAAAGGCAGATGGGCAGAATGTGTTTGTCTGTGAAAGCGGTGTCAAGGGAAGGTGAGGACCAGCAACAGCTCTAAGCCCATTAGGCCTGTCGCCTGGGAGAAATGGCTTGCGTGTTGTCACTATGGGAGGTGGTCTGTGCCGGGAGTGACAGTGAGATTGCACCTGAGAATGTGTGTTGGGAGTGCTGGGAGGCAAAGCCAGGGCAGATTCCCAGAGTGTGTTTGGCTGTGAAAGCGGTGTCAAGGGAAGGTAAGGACCAGCCACAGCTCTAAGCCCTTAGGCCTATCGTATGGGAGAAATGGCTTGCACGTCTGCACTTTGGGAGGTGGTCTGTGCCAGGAGTGAGAGTTTGATTGCGCCTGAGAATGTGTGTTGGGAGTGCTGGGAGGCAAAGCCAGGGCAGATTCCCAGAGTGTGTTTGGCTGTGAAAGCGGTGTCAAGGCAAGGTAAGGACCAGCCACAGCTCTAAGCCCTTAGGCCTATCGTATGGGAGAAATGGCTTGCACGTCTGCACTTTGGGAGGTGGTCTGTGCCAGGAGAGAGAGTTAGATTGCGCCTGAGAATGTGTGTTGGGAGTGCTGGGAGGCAAAGCCAGGCTAGATGGGCAGAGTGTGTTTGGCTGTGAAAGCGCTGTGAAGGGAAGGTGAGGACCAGCAACAGCTCTGAGCCCTTAGATGTAGCGTGTGTCAGAAACCGCTTGGGTGCTGGCACTTTGGAGGTGGTGTGTGCCGAGAGTGAGAGTGTGTTGGGATTGCCGGGAGGCAAGGCAAAGGCAGATGGCCAGAGTGTGTTTGGCTGTGAAAGCGGTGTCAAGGGAAGGTAAGGACCAGCATCAGCTCTAAGCCCTTAGGCCTATCGTATGGTAGAAATGGCTTCGGTGTTTGCACTTTGGGAGGTGGTCTGTGCCAGGAGTGAGAGTGAGATTGAACCTGAGAATGTGTGTTGGGAGTGCTGGGAGGCAAGGTAAAGGCAGATGGCCAGAGTGTGTTTGGCTGTGAAAGCGGTGTCAAGGGAAGGTGAGGACCAGCAACTGCTCTAAGCCCTTAGATGTAGCGTGCGTCAGAAATCGCTTGGACGTTTGCACTTTGGGAGTTGGTCTGTGCTGGGAGTGAGAGTGAGAGCCTGAGTGAGCCTGAGAATGTGTGTTGGCAGTGCCGGGAGGCAAGGTAAAGGCAGATGGCCAGAGTGTGTTTATCTGTGAAAGCACTGTGAAGGGAAGGTGAGGACCAGCAACAGCTCTGAGCCCTTAGATGTAGCGTGCGTCAGAACTCGCTTGGTTGTTGGCACTTTGGGAGGTGGTGTGTGCCGAGAGTGAGAGTGTGTTGGGATTGCCGGGAGGCAAGGCAAAGGCAGATGGGCAGAGTGTGTTTGTCTGTGAAAGCAGTGTCAAGGGAAGGTGAGGACCAGCAACAGCTCTAATCCCTTAGGCCTATCGTATGGGAGAAATGGCTTGGACGTTTGCACTTTGGGAAGTGGTCTGTTCCGTTAGTGAGAGTGAGAGTGAGCCTGAGAATGTGTGTTGGGAGTGCTGGGAGGCAAGGCAAAGGCAGATGGCCAGAGTGTGTTTGGCTGTGAAAGCGGTGTCAAGGGAAGGTGAGGACCAGCAACAGCTCTAAGCCCTTAGGCCTATCGTATGGGAGAAATGGCTTGGGTGTTTGCACTTTGGGAGGTGGTCTGTGCCAGGAGTGAGAGTGAGATTGAACCTGAGAATGTGTGTTGGGAGTGCTGGGAGGCAAAGCCAGGGTAGATGGGCAGAGTGTGTTTGGCTGTGAAAGCGGTGTCAAGGGAAGGTGAGGACCAGCAACAGCTCTAAGCCCTTACATGTAGCGTGCCTCCGAAATAGCTTGGGTGTTGGCACTTTGGGAGGTGGTCTGTGCCAAGAGTGAGACTGTGTGTTGGGAGTGCTGGGAGGCAAGGCAAAGGCAGATGGGCAGAATGTGTTTGTCTGTGAAAGCGGTGTCAAGGGAAGGTGAGGACCAGCAACAGCTCTAAGCCCATTAGGCCTGTCGCCTGGGAGAAATGGCTTGCGTGTTGTCACTATGGGAGGTGGTCTGTGCCGGGAGTGACAGTGAGATTGCACCTGAGAATGTGTGTTGGGAGTGCTGGGAGGCAAAGCCAGGGCAGATTCCCAGAGTGTGTTTGGCTGTGAAAGCGGTGTCAAGGGAAGGTAAGGACCAGCCACAGCTCTAAGCCCTTAGGCCTATCGTATGGGAGAAATGGCTTGCACGTCTGCACTTTGGGAGGTGGTCTGTGCCAGGAGTGAGAGTTAGATTGCGCCTGAGAATGTGTGTTGGGAGTGCTGGGAGGCAAAGCCAGGCTAGATGGGCAGAGTGTGTTTGGCTGTGAAAGCGCTGTGAAGGGAAGGTGAGGACCAGCAACAGCTCTGAGCCCTTAGATGTAGCGTGTGTCAGAAACCGCTTGGGTGCTGGCACTTTGGGAGGTGGTGTGTGCCGAGAGTGAGAGTGTGTTGGGATTGCCGGGAGGCAAGGCAAAGGCAGATGGCCAGAGTGTGTTTGGCTGTGAAAGCGCTGTGAAGGGAAGGTGAGGACCAGCATCTGCTCTAAGCCCTTAGATGTAGCGTGCGTCAGAAATCGCTTGGTTGTTGGCACTTTGGGAGGTGGTGTGTGCCGAGAGTGAGAGTGTGTTGGGATTGCCGGGAGGCAAGGCAAAGGCAGATGGCCAGAGTGTGTTTGTCTGTGAAAGCGCTGTGAAGGGAAGGTGAGGACCAGCAACAGCTCTAAGCCCTTAGGCCTATCGTATGGGAGAAATGGCTTGGGTGTTTGCACTTTGGGAGGTGGTCTGTGCCGGGAGTGAGAGTGAGAGTGAGCCTGAGAATGTGTGTTGGGAGTGCTGGGAGGCAAGGTAAAGGCAGATGGCCAGAGTGTGTTTGGCTGTGAAAGCGGTGTCAAGGGAAGGTGAGGACCAGCAACAGCTCTAAGCCCTTAGATGTAGCGTGCGTCAGAAATCGCTTGGACGTTTGCACTTTGGGAGTTGGTCTGTGCTGGGAGTGAGAGTGAGAGCCTGAGTGAGCCTGAGAATGTGTGTTGGCAGTGCCGGGAAGCAAGGTAAAAGCAGATGGCCAGAGTGTGTTTGGCTGTGAAAGCGCTGTGAAGGGAAGGTGAGGACCAGCAACAGCTCTGAGCCCTTAGATGTAGCGTGCGTCAGAACTCGCTTGGTTGTTGGCACTTTGGGAGGTGGTGTGTGCCGAGAGTGAGAGTGTGTTGGGATTGCCGGGAGGCAAGGCAAAGGCAGATGGGCAGAGTGTGTTTGGCTGTGAAAGCGGTGTGAAGGGAAGGTGAGGACCAGCAACAGCTCTAATGCCTTAGGCCTATCGTATGGGAGAAATGGCTTGGACGTTTGCACTTTGGGAAGTGGTCTGTTCCGGGAGTGAGAGTGAGATTGAGTCTGAGAATGTGTGTTGGGAGTGCTGGGAGGCAAGGCAAAGGCCGATGGGCAGAGTGTGTTTGGCTGTGAAAGCGGTGTGAAGGGAAGGTGAGGACCAGCAACAGCTCTAATCCCTTAGGCCTATCGTATGGGAGAAATGGCTTGGACGTTTGCACTTTGGGAAGTGGTCTGTTCCGTTAGTGAGAGTGAGAGTGAGCCTGAGAATGTGTGTTGGGAGTGCTGGGAGGCAAGGCAAAGGCAGATGGGCAGAGTGTGTTTGGCTGTGAAAGCGGTGTCAAGGGAAGGTGAGGACCAGCATCAGCTCTAAGCCCTTAGGCCTATCGTATAGGAGAAATGGCTTCGGTGTTTGCACTTTGGGAGGTGGTCTGTGCCAGGAGTGAGAGTGAGATTGAACCTGAGAATGTGTGTTGGGAGTGCTGGGTGGCAAAGCCAGGGTAGATGGCCAGAGTGTGTTTGGCTGTGAAAGCGGTGTCAAGGGAAGGTGAGGACCAGCAACAGCTCTAAGCCCTTACATGTAGCGTGCCTCCGAAATAGCTTGGGTGTTGGCACTTTGGGAGGTGGTCTGTGCCAAGAGTGAGACTGTGTGTTGGGAGTGCTGGGAGGCAAGGCAAAGGCAGATGGGCAGAATGTGTTTGTCTGTGAAAGCGGTGTCAAGGGAAGGTGAGGACCAGCAACAGCTCTAAGCCCATTAGGCCTGTCGCCTGGGAGAAATGGCTTGCGTGTTGTCACTATGGGAGGTGGTCTGTGCCGGGAGTGACAGTGAGATTGCACCTGAGAATGTGTGTTGGGAGTGCTGGGAGGCAAAGCCAGGGCAGATTCCCAGAGTGTGTTTGGCTGTGAAAGCGGTGTCAAGGGAAGGTAAGGACCAGCCACAGCTCTAAGCCCTTAGGCCTATCGTATGGGAGAAATGGCTTGCACGTCTGCACTTTGGGAGGTGGTCTGTGCCAGGAGTGAGAGTTAGATTGCGCCTGAGAATGTGTGTTGGGAGTGCTGGGAGGCAAAGCCAGGGCAGATTCCCAGAGTGTGTTTGGCTGTGAAAGCGGTGTCAAGGCAAGGTAAGGACCAGCCACAGCTCTAAGCCCTTAGGCCTATCGTATGGGAGAAATGGCTTGCACGTCTGCACTTTGGGAGGTGGTCTGTGCCAGGAGAGAGAGTTAGATTGCGCCTGAGAATGTGTGTTGGGAGTGCTGGGAGGCAAAGCCAGGCTAGATGGGCAGAGTGTGTTTGGCTGTGAAAGCGCTGTGAAGGGAAGGTGAGGACCAGCAACAGCTCTGAGCCCTTAGATGTAGCGTGTGTCAGAAACCGCTTGGGTGCTGGCACTTTGGAGGTGGTGTGTGCCGAGAGTGAGAGTGTGTTGGGATTGCCGGGAGGCAAGGCAAAGGCAGATGGCCAGAGTGTGTTTGTCTGTGAAAGCGCTGTGAAGGGAAGGTGATGACCAGCAACAGCTCTAAGCCCTTAGGCCTATCGTATGGGAGAAATGGCTTGGGTGTTTGCACTTTGGGAGGTGGTCTGTGCCGGGAGTGAGAGTGAGAGTGAGCCTGAGAATGTGTGTTGGGAGTGCTGGGAGGCAAGGTAAAGGCAGATGGCCAGAGTGTGTTTGGCTGTGAAAGCGGTGTCAAGGGAAGGTGAGGACCAGCAACAGCTCTAAGCCCTTAGATGTAGCGTGCGTCAGAAATCGCTTGGACGTTTGCACTTTGGGAGTTGGTCTGTGCTGGGAGTGAGAGTGAGAGCCTGAGTGAGCCTGAGAATGTGTGTTGGCAGTGCCGGGAAGCAAGGTAAAGGCAGATGGCCAGAGTGTGTTTGGCTGTGAAAGCGGTGTCAAGGGAAGGTGAGGACCAGCAACAGCTCTGAGCCCTTAGATGTAGCGTGCGTCAGAACTCGCTTGGTTTTTGGCACTTTGGGAGGTGGTGTGTGCCGAGAGTGAGAGTGTGTTGGGATTGCCGGGAGGCAAGGCAAAGGCAGATGGCCAGAGTGTGTTTGTCTGTGAAAGCGCTGTGAAGGGAAGGTGATGACCAGCAACAGCTCTAAGCCCTTAGGCCTATCGTATGGGAGAAATGGCTTGGGTGTTTGCACTTTGGGAGGTGGTCTGTGCCGGGAGTGAGAGTGAGAGTGAGAATGTGTGTTGGGAGTGCTGGGAGGCAAGGTAAAGGCAGATGGCCAGAGTGTGTTTGGCTGTGAAAGCGGTGTCAAGGGAAGGTGAGGACCAGCAACAGCTCTGAGCCCTTAGATGTAGCGTGCGTCAGAACTCGCTTGGTTGTTGGCACTTTGGGAGGTGGTGTGTGCCGAGAGTGAGAGTGTGTTGGGATTGCCGGGAGGCAAGGCAAAGGCAGATGGGCAGAGTGTGTTTGGCTGTGAAAGCGGTGTGAAGGGAAGGTGATGACCAGCAACAGCTCTAAGCCCTTAGGCCTATCGTATGGGAGAAATGGCTTGGGTGTTTGCACTTTGGGAGGTGGTCTGTGCCGGGAGTGAGAGTGAGAGTGAGCCTGAGAATGTGTGTTGGGAGTGCTGGGAGGCAAGGTAAAGGCAGATGGCCAGAGTGTGTTTGGCTGTGAAAGCGGTGTCAAGGGAAGGTGAGGACCAGCAACAGCTCTAAGCCCTTAGATGTAGCGTGCGTCAGAAATCGCTTGGACGTTTGCACTTTGGGAGTTGGTCTGTGCTGGGAGTGAGAGTGAGAGCCTGAGTGAGCCTGAGAATGTGTGTTGGCAGTGCCGGGAAGCAAGGTAAAGGCAGATGGCCAGAGTGTGTTTGGCTGTGAAAGCGCTGTGAAGGGAAGGTGAGGACCAGCAACAGCTCTGAGCCCTTAGATGTAGCGTGCGTCAGAACTCGCTTGGTTTTTGGCACTTTGGGAGGTGGTGTGTGCCGAGAGTGAGAGTGTGTTGGGATTGCCGGGAGGCAAGGCAAAGGCAGATGGCCAGAGTGTGTTTGTCTGTGAAAGCGCTGTGAAGGGAAGGTGATGACCAGCAACAGCTCTAAGCCCTTAGGCCTATCGTATGGGAGAAATGGCTTGGGTGTTTGCACTTTGGGAAGTGGTCTGTGCCGGGAGTGAGAGTGAGAGTGAGCCTGAGAATGTGTGTTGGGAGTGCTGGGAGGCAAGGTAAAGGCAGATGGCCAGAGTGTGTTTGGCTGTGAAAGCGGTGTCAAGGGAAGGTGAGGACCAGCAACAGCTCTAAGCCCTTAGATGTAGCGTGCGTCAGAAATCGCTTGGACGTTTGCACTTTGGGAGTTGGTCTGTGCTGGGAGTGAGAGTGAGAGCCTGAGTGAGCCTGAGAATGTGTGTTGGCAGTGCCGGGAAGCAAGGTAAAGGCAGATGGCCAGAGTGTGTTTGGCTGTGAAAGCGCTGTGAAGGGAAGGTGAGGACCAGCAACAGCTCTGAGCCCTTAGATGTAGCGTGCGTCAGAACTCGCTTGGTTGTTGGCACTTTGGGAGGTGGTGTGTGCCGAGAGTGAGAGTGTGTTGGGATTGCCGGGAGGCAAGGCAAAGGCAGATGGGCAGAGTGTGTTTGTCTGTGAAAGCGGTGTCAAGGGAAGGTGAGGACCAGCAACAGCTCTAATCCCTTAGGCCTATCGTATGGGAGAAATGGCTTGGACGTTTGCACTTTGGGAAGTGGTCTGTTCCGTTAGTGAGAGTGAGAGTGAGCCTGAGAATGTGTGTTGGGAGTGCTGGGAGGCAAGGCAAAGGCAGATGGGCAGAGTGTGTTTGGCTGTGAAAGCGGTGTCAAGGGAAGGTGAGGACCAGCATCAGCTCTAAGCCCTTAGGCCTATCGTATAGGAGAAATGGCTTCGGTGTTTGCACTTTGGGAGGTGGTCTGTGCCAGGAGTGAGAGTGAGATTGAACCTGAGAATGTGTGTTGGGAGTGCTGGGTGGCAAAGCCAGGGTAGATGGCCAGAGTGTGTTTGGCTGTGAAAGCGGTGTCAAGGGAAGGTGAGGACCAGCAACAGCTCTAAGCCCTTACATGTAGCGTGCCTCCGAAATAGCTTGGGTGTTGGCACTTTGGGAGGTGGTCTGTGCCAAGAGTGAGACTGTGTGTTGGGAGTGCTGGGAGGCAAGGCAAAGGCAGATGGGCAGAATGTGTTTGTCTGTGAAAGCGGTGTCAAGGGAAGGTGAGGACCAGCAACAGCTCTAAGCCCATTAGGCCTGTCGCCTGGGAGAAATGGCTTGCGTGTTGTCACTATGGGAGGTGGTCTGTGCCGGGAGTGACAGTGAGATTGCACCTGAGAATGTGTGTTGGGAGTGCTGGGAGGCAAAGCCAGGGCAGATTCCCAGAGTGTGTTTGGCTGTGAAAGCGGTGTCAAGGCAAGGTAAGGACCAGCCACAGCTCTAAGCCCTTAGGCCTATCGTATGGGAGAAATGGCTTGCACGTCTGCACTTTGGGAGGTGGTCTGTGCCAGGAGAGAGAGTTAGATTGCGCCTGAGAATGTGTGTTGGGAGTGCTGGGAGGCAAAGCCAGGCTAGATGGGCAGAGTGTGTTTGGCTGTGAAAGCGCTGTGAAGGGAAGGTGAGGACCAGCAACAGCTCTGAGCCCTTAGATGTAGCGTGTGTCAGAAACCGCTTGGGTGCTGGCACTTTGGAGGTGGTGTGTGCCGAGAGTGAGAGTGTGTTGGGATTGCCGGGAGGCAAGGCAAAGGCAGATGGGCAGAGTGTGTTTGGCTGTGAAAGCGGTGTCAAGGGAAGGTAAGGACCAGCATCAGCTCTAAGCCCTTAGGCCTATCGTATGGTAGAAATGGCTTCGGTGTTTGCACTTTGGGAGGTGGTCTGTGCCAGGAGTGAGAGTGAGATTGAACCTGAGAATGTGTGTTGGGAGTGCTGGGAGGCAAGGTAAAGGCAGATGGCCAGAGTGTGTTTGGCTGTGAAAGCGGTGTCAAGGGAAGGTGAGGACCAGCAACTGCTCTAAGCCCTTAGATGTAGCGTGCGTCAGAAATCGCTTGGACGTTTGCACTTTGGGAGTTGGTCTGTGCTGGGAGTGAGAGTGAGAGCCTGAGTGAGCCTGAGAATGTGTGTTGGCAGTGCCGGGAGGCAAGGTAAAGGCAGATGGCCAGAGTGTGTTTATCTGTGAAAGCACTGTGAAGGGAAGGTGAGGACCAGCAACAGCTCTGAGCCCTTAGATGTAGCGTGCGTCAGAACTCGCTTGGTTGTTGGCACTTTGGGAGGTGGTGTGTGCCGAGAGTGAGAGTGTGTTGGGATTGCCGGGAGGCAAGGCAAAGGCAGATGGGCAGAGTGTGTTTGTCTGTGAAAGCGGTGTCAAGGGAAGGTGAGGACCAGCAACAGCTCTAATCCCTTAGGCCTATCGTATGGGAGAAATGGCTTGGACGTTTGCACTTTGGGAAGTGGTCTGTTCCGTTAGTGAGAGTGAGAGTGAGCCTGAGAATGTGTGTTGGGAGTGCTGGGAGGCAAGGCAAAGGCAGATGGCCAGAGTGTGTTTGGCTGTGAAAGCGGTGTCAAGGGAAGGTGAGGACCAGCAACAGCTCTAAGCCCTTAGGCCTATCGTATGGGAGAAATGGCTTGGGTGTTTGCACTTTGGGAGGTGGTCTGTGCCAGGAGTGAGAGTGAGATTGAACCTGAGAATGTGTGTTGGGAGTGCTGGGAGGCAAAGCCAGGCTAGATGGCCAGAGTGTGTTTGGCTGTGAAAGCGGTGTCAAGGGAAGGTGAGGACCAGCAACAGCTCTAAGCCCTTACATGTAGCGTGCCTCCGAAATAGCTTGGGTGTTGGCACTTTGGGAGGTGGTCTGTGCCAAGAGTGAGACTGTGTGTTGGGAGTGCTGGGAGGCAAGGCAAAGGCAGATGGGCAGAATGTGTTTGTCTGTGAAAGCGGTGTCAAGGGAAGGTGAGGACCAGCAACAGCTCTAAGCCCATTAGGCCTGTCGCCTGGGAGAAATGGCTTGCGTGTTGTCACTATGGGAGGTGGTCTGTGCCGGGAGTGACAGTGAGATTGCACCTGAGAATGTGTGTTGGGAGTGCTGGGAGGCAAAGCCAGGGCAGATTCCCAGAGTGTGTTTGGCTGTGAAAGCGGTGTCAAGGCAAGGTAAGGACCAGCCACAGCTCTAAGCCCTTAGGCCTATCGTATGGGAGAAATGGCTTGCACGTCTGCACTTTGGGAGGTGGTCTGTGCCAGGAGAGAGAGTTAGATTGCGCCTGAGAATGTGTGTTGGGAGTGCTGGGAGGCAAAGCCAGGCTAGATGGGCAGAGTGTGTTTGGCTGTGAAAGCGCTGTGAAGGGAAGGTGAGGACCAGCAACAGCTCTGAGCCCTTAGATGTAGCGTGTGTCAGAAACCGCTTGGGTGCTGGCACTTTGGAGGTGGTGTGTGCCGAGAGTGAGAGTGTGTTGGGATTGCCGGGAGGCAAGGCAAAGGCAGATGGGCAGAGTGTGTTTGGCTGTGAAAGCGGTGTCAAGGGAAGGTAAGGACCAGCATCAGCTCTAAGCCCTTAGGCCTATCGTATGGTAGAAATGGCTTCGGTGTTTGCACTTTGGGAGGTGGTCTGTGCCAGGAGTGAGAGTGAGATTGAACCTGAGAATGTGTGTTGGGAGTGCTGGGAGGCAAGGTAAAGGCAGATGGCCAGAGTGTGTTTGGCTGTGAAAGCGGTGTCAAGGGAAGGTGAGGACCAGCAACTGCTCTAAGCCCTTAGATGTAGCGTGCGTCAGAAATCGCTTGGACGTTTGCACTTTGGGAGTTGGTCTGTGCTGGGAGTGAGAGTGAGAGCCTGAGTGAGCCTGAGAATGTGTGTTGGCAGTGCCGGGAGGCAAGGTAAAGGCAGATGGCCAGAGTGTGTTTATCTGTGAAAGCACTGTGAAGGGAAGGTGAGGACCAGCAACAGCTCTGAGCCCTTAGATGTAGCGTGCGTCAGAACTCGCTTGGTTGTTGGCACTTTGGGAGGTGGTGTGTGCCGAGAGTGAGAGTGTGTTGGGATTGCCGGGAGGCAAGGCAAAGGCAGATGGGCAGAGTGTGTTTGTCTGTGAAAGCGGTGTCAAGGGAAGGTGAGGACCAGCAACAGCTCTAATCCCTTAGGCCTATCGTATGGGAGAAATGGCTTGGACGTTTGCACTTTGGGAAGTGGTCTGTTCCGTTAGTGAGAGTGAGAGTGAGCCTGAGAATGTGTGTTGGGAGTGCTGGGAGGCAAGGCAAAGGCAGATGGCCAGAGTGTGTTTGGCTGTGAAAGCGGTGTCAAGGGAAGGTGAGGACCAGCAACAGCTCTAAGCCCTTAGGCCTATCGTATGGGAGAAATGGCTTGGGTGTTTGCACTTTGGGAGGTGGTCTGTGCCAGGAGTGAGAGTGAGATTGAACCTGAGAATGTGTGTTGGGAGTGCTGGGAGGCAAAGCCAGGCTAGATGGCCAGAGTGTGTTTGGCTGTGAAAGCGGTGTCAAGGGAAGGTGAGGACCAGCAACAGCTCTAAGCCCTTACATGTAGCGTGCCTCCGAAATAGCTTGGGTGTTGGCACTTTGGGAGGTGGTCTGTGCCAAGAGTGAGACTGTGTGTTGGGAGTGCTGGGAGGCAAGGCAAAGGCAGATGGGCAGAATGTGTTTGTCTGTGAAAGCGGTGTCAAGGGAAGGTGAGGACCAGCAACAGCTCTAAGCCCATTAGGCCTGTCGCCTGGGAGAAATGGCTTGCGTGTTGTCACTATGGGAGGTGGTCTGTGCCGGGAGTGACAGTGAGATTGCACCTGAGAATGTGTGTTGGGAGTGCTGGGAGGCAAAGCCAGGGCAGATTCCCAGAGTGTGTTTGGCTGTGAAAGCGGTGTCAAGGGAAGGTAAGGACCAGCCACAGCTCTAAGCCCTTAGGCCTATCGTATGGGAGAAATGGCTTGCACGTCTGCACTTTGGGAGGTGGTCTGTGCCAGGAGTGAGAGTTAGATTGCGCCTGAGAATGTGTGTTGGGAGTGCTGGGAGGCAAAGCCAGGCTAGATGGCCAGAGTGTGTTTGGCTGTGAAAGCGCTGTGAAGGGAAGGTGAGGACCAGCAACAGCTCTGAGCCCTTAGATGTAGCGTGTGTCAGAAACCGCTTGGGTGCTGGCACTTTGGGAGGTGGTGTGTGCCGAGAGTGAGAGTGTGTTGGGATTGCCGGGAGGCAAGGCAAAGGCAGATGGCCAGAGTGTGTTTGGCTGTGAAAGCGGTGTCAAGGGAAGGTGAGGACCAGCATCTGCTCTAAGCCCTTAGATGTAGCGTGCGTCAGAAATCGCTTGGTTGTTGGCACTTTGGGAGGTGGTGTGTGCCGAGAGTGAGAGTGTGTTGGGATTGCCGGGAGGCAAGGCAAAGGCAGATGGGCAGAGTGTGTTTGTCTGTGAAAGCGGTGTCAAGGGAAGGTGATGACCAGCAACAGCTCTAATCCCTTAGGCCTATCGTATGGGAGAAATGGCTTGGACGTTTGCACTTTGGGAAGTGGTCTGTTCCGTTAGTGAGAGTGAGAGTGAGCCTGAGAATGTGTGTTGGGAGTGCTGGGAGGCAAGGCAAAGGCAGATGGCCAGAGTGTGTTTGGCTGTGAAAGCGGTGTGAAGGGAAGGTGAGGACCAACATCAGCTCTAAGCCCTTAGGCCTATCGTATAGGAGAAATGGCTTCGGTGTTTGCACTTTGGGAGGTGGTCTGTGCCAGGAGTGAGAGTGAGATTGAACCTGAGAATGTGTGTTGGGAGTGCTGGGTGGCAAAGCCAGGGTAGATGGCCAGAGTGTGTTTGGCTGTGAAAGCGGTGTCAAGGGAAGGTGAGGACCAGCAACAGCTCTAATCCCTTAGGCCTATCGTATGGGAGAAATGGCTTGGACGTTTGCACTTTGGGAAGTGGTCTGTTCCGGGAGTGAGAGTGAGAGTGAGCCTGAGAATGTGTGTTGGGAGTGCTGGGAGGCAAGGCAAAGGCAGATGGGCAGAGTGTGTTTGGCTGTGAAAGCGGTGTCAAGGGAAGGTGAGGACCAGCATCAGCTCTAAGCCCTTAGGCCTATCGTATAGGAGAAATGGCTTCGGTGTTTGCACTTTGGGAGGTGGTCTGTGCCAGGAGTGAGAGTGAGATTGAACCTGAGAATGTGTGTTGGGAGTGCTGGGTGGCAAAGCCAGGGTAGATGGCCAGAGTGTGTTTGGCTGTGAAAGCGGTGTCAAGGGAAGGTGAGGACCAGCAACAGCTCTAAGCCCTTACATGTAGCGTGCCTCCGAAATAGCTTGGGTGTTGGCACTTTGGGAGGTGGTCTGTGCCAAGAGTGAGACTGTGTGTTGGGAGTGCTGGGAGGCAAGGCAAAGGCAGATGGGCAGAATGTGTTTGTCTGTGAAAGCGGTGTCAAGGGAAGGTGAGGACCAGCAACAGCTCTAAGCCCATTAGGCCTGTCGCCTGGGAGAAATGGCTTGCGTGTTGTCACTATGGGAGGTGGTCTGTGCCGGGAGTGACAGTGAGATTGCACCTGAGAATGTGTGTTGGGAGTGCTGGGAGGCAAAGCCAGGGCAGATTCCCAGAGTGTGTTTGGCTGTGAAAGCGGTGTCAAGGGAAGGTAAGGACCAGCCACAGCTCTAAGCCCTTAGGCCTATCGTATGGGAGAAATGGCTTGCACGTCTGCACTTTGGGAGGTGGTCTGTGCCAGGAGTGAGAGTTAGATTGCGCCTGAGAATGTGTGTTGGGAGTGCTGGGAGGCAAAGCCAGGGCAGATTCCCAGAGTGTGTTTGGCTGTGAAAGCGGTGTCAAGGCAAGGTAAGGACCAGCCACAGCTCTAAGCCCTTAGGCCTATCGTATGGGAGAAATGGCTTGCACGTCTGCACTTTGGGAGGTGGTCTGTGCCAGGAGAGAGAGTTAGATTGCGCCTGAGAATGTGTGTTGGGAGTGCTGGGAGGCAAAGCCAGGCTAGATGGGCAGAGTGTGTTTGGCTGTGAAAGCGCTGTGAAGGGAAGGTGAGGACCAGCAACAGCTCTGAGCCCTTAGATGTAGCGTGTGTCAGAAACCGCTTGGGTGCTGGCACTTTGGAGGTGGTGTGTGCCGAGAGTGAGAGTGTGTTGGGATTGCCGGGAGGCAAGGCAAAGGCAGATGGGCAGAGTGTGTTTGGCTGTGAAAGCGGTGTCAAGGGAAGGTAAGGACCAGCATCAGCTCTAAGCCCTTAGGCCTATCGTATGGGAGAAATGGCTTCGGTGTTTGCACTTTGGGAGGTGGTCTGTGCCAGGAGTGAGAGTGAGATTGAACCTGAGAATGTGTGTTGGGAGTGCTGGGTGGCAAAGCCAGGGTAGATGGCCAGAGTGTGTTTGGCTGTGAAAGCGGTGTCAAGGGAAGGTGAGGACCAGCAACAGCTCTAAGCCCTTAGATGTAGCGTGCGTCAGAAATGGCTTGGGTGTTTGCACTTTGGGAGTTGGTCTGTGCTGGGAGTGAGAGTGAGAGCCTGAGTGAGCCTGAGAATGTGTGTTGGCAGTGCCGGGAGGCAAGGTAAAGGCAGATGGCCAGAGTGTGTTTGGCTGTGAAAGCACTGTGAAGGGAAGGTGAGGACCAGCAACAGCTCTGAGCCCTTAGATGTAGCGTGCGTCAGAACTCGCTTGGTTGTTGGCACTTTGGGAGGTGGTGTGTGCCGAGAGTGAGAGTGTGTTGGGATTGCCGGGAGGCAAGGCAAAGGCAGATGGGCAGAGTGTGTTTGTCTGTGAAAGCGGTGTCAAGGGAAGGTGAGGACCAGCAACAGCTCTAATCCCTTAGGCCTATCGTATGGGAGAAATGGCTTGGACGTTTGCACTTTGGGAAGTGGTCTGTTCCGTTAGTGAGAGTGAGAGTGAGCCTGAGAATGTGTGTTGGGAGTGCTGGGAGGCAAGGCAAAGGCAGATGGCCAGAGTGTGTTTGGCTGTGAAAGCGGTGTCAAGGGAAGGTGAGGACCAGCAACAGCTCTAAGCCCTTAGGCCTATCGTATGGGAGAAATGGCTTCGGTGTTTGCACTTTGGGAGGTGGTCTGTGCCAGGAGTGAGAGTGAGATTGAACCTGAGAATGTGTGTTGGGAGTGCTGGGAGGCAAAGCCAGGGTAGATGGCCAGAGTGTGTTTGGCTGTGAAAGCGGTGTCAAGGGAAGGTGAGGACCAGCAACAGCTCTAAGCCCTTACATGTAGCGTGCCTCCGAAATAGCTTGGGTGTTGGCACTTTGGGAGGTGGTCTGTGCCAAGAGTGAGACTGTGTGTTGGGAGTGCTGGGAGGCAAGGCAAAGGCAGATGGGCAGAGTGTGTTTGTCTGTGAAAGCGGTGTCAAGGGAAGGTGAGGACCAGCAACAGCTCTAAGCCCTTAGGCCTATCGTATGGGAGAAATGGCTTGCACGTCTGCACTTTGGGAGGTGGTCTGTGCCAGGAGTGAGAGTTAGATTGCGCCTGAGAATGTGTGTTGGGAGTGCTGGGAGGCAAAGCCAGGCTAGATGGGCAGAGTGTGTTTGGCTGTGAAAGCGCTGTGAAGGGAAGGTGAGGACCAGCAACAGCTCTGAGCCCTTAGATGTAGCGTGTGTCAGAAACCGCTTGGGTGCTGGCACTTTGGGAGGTGGTGTGTGCCGAGAGTGAGAGTGTGTTGGGATTGCCGGGAGGCAAGGCAAAGGCAGATGGCCAGAGTGTGTTTGGCTGTGAAAGCGGTGTCAAGGGAAGGTGAGGACCAGCATCTGCTCTAAGCCCTTAGATGTAGCGTGCGTCAGAAATCGCTTGGTTGTTGGCACTTTGGGAGGTGGTGTGTGCCGAGAGTGAGAGTGTGTTGGGATTGCCGGGAGGCAAGGCAAAGGCAGATGGGCAGAGTGTGTTTGTCTGTGAAAGCGGTGTCAAGGGAAGGTGATGACCAGCAACAGCTCTAATCCCTTAGGCCTATCGTATGGGAGAAATGGCTTGGACGTTTGCACTTTGGGAAGTGGTCTGTTCCGTTAGTGAGAGTGAGAGTGAGCCTGAGAATGTGTGTTGGGAGTGCTGGGAGGCAAGGCAAAGGCAGATGGCCAGAGTGTGTTTGGCTGTGAAAGCGGTGTGAAGGGAAGGTGAGGACCAACATCAGCTCTAAGCCCTTAGGCCTATCGTATAGGAGAAATGGCTTCGGTGTTTGCACTTTGGGAGGTGGTCTGTGCCAGGAGTGAGAGTGAGATTGAACCTGAGAATGTGTGTTGGGAGTGCTGGGTGGCAAAGCCAGGGTAGATGGCCAGAGTGTGTTTGGCTGTGAAAGCGGTGTCAAGGGAAGGTGAGGACCAGCAACAGCTCTAATCCCTTAGGCCTATCGTATGGGAGAAATGGCTTGGACGTTTGCACTTTGGGAAGTGGTCTGTTCCGGGAGTGAGAGTGAGAGTGAGCCTGAGAATGTGTGTTGGGAGTGCTGGGAGGCAAGGCAAAGGCAGATGGGCAGAGTGTGTTTGGCTGTGAAAGCGGTGTCAAGGGAAGGTGAGGACCAGCATCAGCTCTAAGCCCTTAGGCCTATCGTATAGGAGAAATGGCTTCGGTGTTTGCACTTTGGGAGGTGGTCTGTGCCAGGAGTGAGAGTGAGATTGAACCTGAGAATGTGTGTTGGGAGTGCTGGGTGGCAAAGCCAGGGTAGATGGCCAGAGTGTGTTTGGCTGTGAAAGCGGTGTCAAGGGAAGGTGAGGACCAGCAACAGCTCTAAGCCCTTACATGTAGCGTGCCTCCGAAATAGCTTGGGTGTTGGCACTTTGGGAGGTGGTCTGTGCCAAGAGTGAGACTGTGTGTTGGGAGTGCTGGGAGGCAAGGCAAAGGCAGATGGGCAGAATGTGTTTGTCTGTGAAAGCGGTGTCAAGGGAAGGTGAGGACCAGCAACAGCTCTAAGCCCATTAGGCCTGTCGCCTGGGAGAAATGGCTTGCGTGTTGTCACTATGGGAGGTGGTCTGTGCCGGGAGTGACAGTGAGATTGCACCTGAGAATGTGTGTTGGGAGTGCTGGGAGGCAAAGCCAGGGCAGATTCCCAGAGTGTGTTTGGCTGTGAAAGCGGTGTCAAGGGAAGGTAAGGACCAGCCACAGCTCTAAGCCCTTAGGCCTATCGTATGGGAGAAATGGCTTGCACGTCTGCACTTTGGGAGGTGGTCTGTGCCAGGAGTGAGAGTTAGATTGCGCCTGAGAATGTGTGTTGGGAGTGCTGGGAGGCAAAGCCAGGGCAGATTCCCAGAGTGTGTTTGGCTGTGAAAGCGGTGTCAAGGCAAGGTAAGGACCAGCCACAGCTCTAAGCCCTTAGGCCTATCGTATGGGAGAAATGGCTTGCACGTCTGCACTTTGGGAGGTGGTCTGTGCCAGGAGAGAGAGTTAGATTGCGCCTGAGAATGTGTGTTGGGAGTGCTGGGAGGCAAAGCCAGGCTAGATGGGCAGAGTGTGTTTGGCTGTGAAAGCGCTGTGAAGGGAAGGTGAGGACCAGCAACAGCTCTGAGCCCTTAGATGTAGCGTGTGTCAGAAACCGCTTGGGTGCTGGCACTTTGGAGGTGGTGTGTGCCGAGAGTGAGAGTGTGTTGGGATTGCCGGGAGGCAAGGCAAAGGCAGATGGGCAGAGTGTGTTTGGCTGTGAAAGCGGTGTCAAGGGAAGGTAAGGACCAGCATCAGCTCTAAGCCCTTAGGCCTATCGTATGGGAGAAATGGCTTCGGTGTTTGCACTTTGGGAGGTGGTCTGTGCCAGGAGTGAGAGTGAGATTGAACCTGAGAATGTGTGTTGGGAGTGCTGGGTGGCAAAGCCAGGGTAGATGGCCAGAGTGTGTTTGGCTGTGAAAGCGGTGTCAAGGGAAGGTGAGGACCAGCAACAGCTCTAAGCCCTTAGATGTAGCGTGCGTCAGAAATCGCTTGGACGTTTGCACTTTGGGAGTTGGTCTGTGCTGGGAGTGAGAGTGAGAGCCTGAGTGAGCCTGAGAATGTGTGTTGGCAGTGCCGGGAGGCAAGGTAAAGGCAGATGGCCAGAGTGTGTTTGGCTGTGAAAGCACTGTGAAGGGAAGGTGAGGACCAGCAACAGCTCTGAGCCCTTAGATGTAGCGTGCGTCAGAACTCGCTTGGTTGTTGGCACTTTGGGAGGTGGTGTGTGCCGAGAGTGAGAGTGTGTTGGGATTGCCGGGAGGCAAGGCAAAGGCAGATGGGCAGAGTGTGTTTGTCTGTGAAAGCGGTGTCAAGGGAAGGTGAGGACCAGCAACAGCTCTAATCCCTTAGGCCTATCGTATGGGAGAAATGGCTTGGACGTTTGCACTTTGGGAAGTGGTCTGTTCCGTTAGTGAGAGTGAGAGTGAGCCTGAGAATGTGTGTTGGGAGTGCTGGGAGGCAAGGCAAAGGCAGATGGCCAGAGTGTGTTTGGCTGTGAAAGCGGTGTCAAGGGAAGGTGAGGACCAGCAACAGCTCTAAGCCCTTAGGCCTATCGTATGGGAGAAATGGCTTGGGTGTTTGCACTTTGGGAGGTGGTCTGTGCCAGGAGTGAGAGTGAGATTGAACCTGAGAATGTGTGTTGGGAGTGCTGGGAGGCAAAGCCAGGGTAGATGGCCAGAGTGTGTTTGGCTGTGAAAGCGGTGTCAAGGGAAGGTGAGGACCAGCAACAGCTCTAAGCCCTTACATGTAGCGTGCCTCCGAAATAGCTTGGGTGTTGGCACTTTGGGAGGTGGTCTGTGCCAAGAGTGAGACTGTGTGTTGGGAGTGCTGGGAGGCAAGGCAAAGGCAGATGGGCAGAATGTGTTTGTCTGTGAAAGCGGTGTCAAGGGAAGGTGAGGACCAGCAACAGCTCTAAGCCCATTAGGCCTATCGTATGGGAGAAATGGCTTGGGTGTTTGCACTTTGGGAGGTGGTCTGTGCCGGGAGTGAGAGTGAGAGTGAGCCTGAGAATGTGTGTTGGGAGTGCTGGGAGGCAAGGTAAAGGCAGATGGCCAGAGTGTGTTTGGCTGTGAAAGCGGTGTCAAGGGAAGGTGAGGACCAGCAACAGCTCTAAGCCCTTAGATGTAGCGTGCGTCAGAAATCGCTTGGACGTTTGCACTTTGGGAGTTGGTCTGTGCTGGGAGTGAGAGTGAGAGCCTGAGTGAGCCTGAGAATGTGTGTTGGCAGTGCCGGGAAGCAAGGCAAAGGCAGATGGGCAGAGTGTGTTTGGCTGTGAAAGCGGTGTCAAGGGAAGGTGAGGACCAGCATCAGCTCTAAGCCCTTAGGCCTATCGTATAGGAGAAATGGCTTCGGTGTTTGCACTTTGGGAGGTGGTCTGTGCCAGGAGTGAGAGTGAGATTGAACCTGAGAATGTGTGTTGGGAGTGCTGGGTGGCAAAGCCAGGCTAGATGGCCAGAGTGTGTTTGGCTGTGAAAGCGGTGTCAAGGGAAGGTGAGGACCAGCAACAGCTCTAAGCCCTTACATGTAGCGTGCCTCCGAAATAGCTTGGGTGTTGGCACTTTGGGAGGTGGTCTGTGCCAAGAGTGAGACTGTGTGTTGGGAGTGCTGGGAGGCAAGGCAAAGGCAGATGGGCAGAATGTGTTTGTCTGTGAAAGCGGTGTCAAGGGAAGGTGATGACCAGCAACAGCTCTAAGCCCATTAGGCCTGTCGCCTGGGAGAAATGGCTTGCGTGTTGTCACTATGGGAGGTGGTCTGTGCCGGGAGTGACAGTGAGATTGCACCTGAGAATGTGTGTTGGGAGTGCTGGGAGGCAAAGCCAGGGCAGATTCCCAGAGTGTGTTTGGCTGTGAAAGCGGTGTCAAGGGAAGGTAAGGACCAGCCACAGCTCTAAGCCCTTAGGCCTATCGTATGGGAGAAATGGCTTGCACGTCTCCACTTTGGGAGGTGGTCTGTGCCAGGAGTGAGAGTTAGATTGCGCCTGAGAATGTGTGTTGGGAGTGCTGGGAGGCCAAGCCAGGGTAGATGGCCAGAGTGTGTTTGGCTGTGAAAGCGCTGTGAAGGGAAGGTGATGACCAGCAACAGCTCTGAGCCCTTAGATGTAGCGTGTGTCAGAAACCGCTTGGGTGCTGGCACTTTGGGAGGTGGTGTGTGCCGAGAGTGAGAGTGTTTTGGGAGTGGTGGGAGTTGAGGCAAAGGCAGATGGCCAGAGTGTGTTTGGCTGTGAAAGCGGTGTCAAGGGAAGGTGAGGACCAGCCACATCTCTAAGCCCTTAGATGTAGCGTGCGTCAGAAATCGCTTGGACGTTTGCACTTTGGGAGTTGGTCTGTGCTGGGAGTGAGAGTGAGAGCCTGAGTGAGCCTGAGAATGTGTGTTGGCAGTGCCGGGAGGCAAGGTAGAGGCAGATGGCCAGAGTGTGTTTGTCTGTGAAAGCGCTGTGAAGGGAAGGTGATGACCAGCAACAGCTCTAAGCCCTTAGATGTAGCGTGCGTCAGAAATCGCTTGGTTGTTGGCACTTTGGAAGGTAGTGTGTTCCGAGAGTGAGAGTGTGTTGGGATTGCCGGGAGGCAAGGCAAAGGCAGATGGGCAGAGTGTGTTTGGCTGTGAAAGCGGTGTCAAGGGAAGGTGAGGACCAGCAACAGCTCTAAGCCCTTAGGCCTATCGTATGGGAGAAATGGCTCGGACGTTTGCACTTTGGGAGGTGGTCTGTGCCGGTAGTGAGAGTGAGAGTGAGCCTGAGAATGTGTGTTGGGAGTGCTGGTAGGCAAGGCAAAGGCCGATGGGCAGAGTGTGTTTGGCTGTGAAAGCGGTGTCAAGGGAAGGTGAGGACCAGCATCAGCTCTAAGCCCTTAGGCCTATCGTATGGGAGAAATGGCTTGGGTGTTTGCACTTTGGGAAGTGGTCTGTGCCGGGAGTGAGAGTGAGATTGAGTCTGAGAATGTGTGTTGGGAGTGCTGGGAGGCAAGGCAAAGGCCGATGGGCAGAGTGTGTTTGGCTGTGAAAGCGGTGTCAAGGGAAGGTGAGGACCAGCAACAACTCTAAGCCCATTAGGCCTGTCGCCTGGGAGAAATGGCTTGCGTGTTGTCACTATGGGAGGTGGTCTGTGCCGGGAGTGACAGTGAGATTGCACCTGAGAATGTGTGTTGGGAGTGCTGGGAGGCAAAGCCAGGGCAGATTCCCAGAGTGTGTTTGGCTGTGAAAGCGGTGTCAAGGCAAGGTAAGGACCAGCCACAGCTCTAAGCCCTTAGGCCTATCGTATGGGAGAAATGGCTTGCACGTCTGCACTTTGGGAGGTGGTCTGTGCCAGGAGTGAGAGTTAGATTGCGCCTGAGAATGTGTGTTGGGAGTGCTGGGAGGCAAAGCCAGGCTAGATGGGCAGAGTGTGTTTGGCTGTGAAAGCGCTGTGAAGGGAAGGTGATGACCAGCAACAGCTCTGAGCCCTTAGATGTAGCGTGTGTCAGAAACCGCTTGGGTGCTGGCACTTTGGGAGGTGGTGTGTGCCGAGAGTGAGAGTGTGTTGGGATTGCCGGGAGGCAAGGCAAAGGCAGATGGCCAGAGTGTGTTTGTCTGTGAAAGCGGTGTCAAGGGAAGGTGAGGACCAGCAACAGCTCTAAGCCCTTAGGCCTATCGTATGGGAGAAATGGCTTGGACGTTTGCACTTTGGGAAGTGGTCTGTTCCGTTAGTGAGAGTGAGAGAGAGCCTGAGAATGTGTGTTGGGAGTGCTGGGAGGCAAGGCAAAGGCAGATGGCCAGAGTGTGTTTGGCTGTGAAAGCGGTGTCAAGGGAAGGTGAGGACCAGCATCAGCTCTAAGCCCTTAGGCCTATCGTATAGGAGAAATGGCTTCGGTGTTTGCACTTTGGGAGGTGGTCTGTGCCAGGAGTGAGAGTGAGATTGAACCTGAGAATGTGTGTTGGGAGTGCTGGGTGGCAAAGCCAGGGTAGATGGCCAGAGTGTGTTTGGCTGTGAAAGCGGTGTCAAGGGAAGGTGAGGACCAGCAACAGCTCTAATCCCTTAGGCCTATCGTATGGGAGAAATGGCTTGGACGTTTGCACTTTGGGAAGTGGTCTGTTCCGGGAGTGAGAGTGAGAGTGAGCCTGAGAATGTGTGTTGGGAGTGCTGGGAGGCAAGGCAAAGGCAGATGGGCAGAGTGTGTTTGGCTGTGAAAGCGGTGTCAAGGGAAGGTGAGGACCAGCATCAGCTCTAAGCCCTTAGGCCTATCGTATAGGAGAAATGGCTTCGGTGTTTGCACTTTGGGAGGTGGTCTGTGCCGGGAGTGAGAGTGAGATTGAACCTGAGAATGTGTGTTGGGAGTGCTGGGTGGCAAAGCCAGGGTAGATGGCCAGAGTGTGTTTGGCTGTGAAAGCGGTGTCAAGGGAAGGTGAGGACCAGCAACAGCTCTAAGCCCTTACATGTAGCGTGCCTCCGAAATAGCTTGGGTGTTGGCACTTTGGGAGGTGGTCTGTGCCAAGAGTGAGACTGTGTGTTGGGAGTGCTGGGAGGCAAGGCAAAGGCAGATGGGCAGAATGTGTTTGTCTGTGAAAGCGGTGTCAAGGGAAGGTGAGGACCAGCAACAGCTCTAAGCCCATTAGGCCTGTCGCCTGGGAGAAATGGCTTGCGTGTTGTCACTATGGGAGGTGGTCTGTGCCGGGAGTGACAGTGAGATTGCACCTGAGAATGTGTGTTGGGAGTGCTGGGAGGCAAAGCCAGGGCAGATTCCCAGAGTGTGTTTGGCTGTGAAAGCGGTGTCAAGGGAAGGTAAGGACCAGCCACAGCTCTAAGCCCTTAGGCCTATCGTATGGGAGAAATGGCTTGCACGTCTGCACTTTGGGAGGTGGTCTGTGCCAGGAGTGAGAGTTAGATTGCGCCTGAGAATGTGTGTTGGGAGTGCTGGGAGGCAAAGCCAGGGCAGATTCCCAGAGTGTGTTTGGCTGTGAAAGCGGTGTCAAGGCAAGGTAAGGACCAGCCACAGCTCTAAGCCCTTAGGCCTATCGTATGGGAGAAATGGCTTGCACGTCTGCACTTTGGGAGGTGGTCTGTGCCAGGAGAGAGAGTTAGATTGCGCCTGAGAATGTGTGTTGGGAGTGCTGGGAGGCAAAGCCAGGCTAGATGGGCAGAGTGTGTTTGGCTGTGAAAGCGCTGTGAAGGGAAGGTGAGGACCAGCAACAGCTCTGAGCCCTTAGATGTAGCGTGTGTCAGAAACCGCTTGGGTGCTGGCACTTTGGAGGTGGTGTGTGCCGAGAGTGAGAGTGTGTTGGGATTGCCGGGAGGCAAGGCAAAGGCAGATGGGCAGAGTGTGTTTGGCTGTGAAAGCGGTGTCAAGGGAAGGTAAGGACCAGCATCAGCTCTAAGCCCTTAGGCCTATCGTATGGGAGAAATGGCTTCGGTGTTTGCACTTTGGGAGGTGGTCTGTGCCAGGAGTGAGAGTGAGATTGAACCTGAGAATGTGTGTTGGGAGTGCTGGGTGGCAAAGCCAGGGTAGATGGCCAGAGTGTGTTTGGCTGTGAAAGCGGTGTCAAGGGAAGGTGAGGACCAGCAACAGCTCTAAGCCCTTAGATGTAGCGTGCGTCAGAAATCGCTTGGACGTTTGCACTTTGGGAGTTGGTCTGTGCTGGGAGTGAGAGTGAGAGCCTGAGTGAGCCTGAGAATGTGTGTTGGCAGTGCCGGGAGGCAAGGTAAAGGCAGATGGCCAGAGTGTGTTTGGCTGTGAAAGCACTGTGAAGGGAAGGTGAGGACCAGCAACAGCTCTGAGCCCTTAGATGTAGCGTGCGTCAGAACTCGCTTGGTTGTTGGCACTTTGGGAGGTGGTGTGTGCCGAGAGTGAGAGTGTGTTGGGATTGCCGGGAGGCAAGGCAAAGGCAGATGGGCAGAGTGTGTTTGTCTGTGAAAGCGGTGTCAAGGGAAGGTGAGGACCAGCAACAGCTCTAATCCCTTAGGCCTATCGTATGGGAGAAATGGCTTGGACGTTTGCACTTTGGGAAGTGGTCTGTTCCGTTAGTGAGAGTGAGAGTGAGCCTGAGAATGTGTGTTGGGAGTGCTGGGAGGCAAGGCAAAGGCAGATGGCCAGAGTGTGTTTGGCTGTGAAAGCGGTGTCAAGGGAAGGTGAGGACCAGCAACAGCTCTAAGCCCTTAGGCCTATCGTATGGGAGAAATGGCTTGGGTGTTTGCACTTTGGGAGGTGGTCTGTGCCAGGAGTGAGAGTGAGATTGAACCTGAGAATGTGTGTTGGGAGTGCTGGGAGGCAAAGCCAGGGTAGATGGCCAGAGTGTGTTTGGCTGTGAAAGCGGTGTCAAGGGAAGGTGAGGACCAGCAACAGCTCTAAGCCCTTACATGTAGCGTGCCTCCGAAATAGCTTGGGTGTTGGCACTTTGGGAGGTGGTCTGTGCCAAGAGTGAGACTGTGTGTTGGGAGTGCTGGGAGGCAAGGCAAAGGCAGATGGGCAGAGTGTGTTTGTCTGTGAAAGCGGTGTCAAGGGAAGGTGAGGACCAGCAACAGCTCTAAGCCCATTAGGCCTGTCGCCTGGGAGAAATGGCTTGCGTGTTGTCACTATGGGAGGTGGTCTGTGCCAGGAGTGACAGTGAGATTGCACCTGAGAATGTGTGTTGGGAGTGCTGGGAGGCAAAGCCAGGGCAGATTCCCAGAGTGTGTTTGGCTGTGAAAGCGGTGTCAAGGGAAGGTAAGGACCAGCCACAGCTCTAAGCCCTTAGGCCTATCGTATGGGAGAAATGGCTTGCACGTCTGCACTTTGGGAGGTGGTCTGTGCCAGGAGTGAGAGTTAGATTGCGCCTGAGAATGTGTGTTGGGAGTGCTGGGAGGCAAAGCCAGGCTAGATGGGCAGAGTGTGTTTGGCTGTGAAAGCGCTGTGAAGGGAAGGTGATGACCAGCAACAGCTCTGAGCCCTTAGATGTAGCGTGTGTCAGAAACCGCTTGGGTGCTGGCACTTTGGGAGGTGGTGTGTGCCGAGAGTGAGAGTGTGTTGGGATTGCCGGGAGGCAAGGCAAAGGCAGATGGCCAGAGTGTGTTTGGCTGTGAAAGCGGTGTCAAGGGAAGGTGAGGACCAGCATCTGCTCTAAGCCCTTAGATGTAGCGTGCGTCAGAACTCGCTTGGTTGTTGGCACTTTGGGAGGTGGTGTGTGCCGAGAGTGAGAGTGTGTTGGGATTGCCGGGAGGCAAGGCAAAGGCAGATGGCCAGAGTGTGTTTGTCTGTGAAAGCGCTGTGAAGGGAAGGTGATGACCAGCAACAGCTCTAATCCCTTAGGCCTATCGTATGGGAGAAATGGCTTGGGTGTTTGCACTTTGGGAGGTGGTCTGTGCCGGGAGTGAGAGTGAGAGTGAGAATGTGTGTTGGGAGTGCTGGGAGGCAAGGTAAAGGCAGATGGCCAGAGTGTGTTTGGCTGTGAAAGCGCTGTGAAGGGAAGGTGAGGACCAGCAACAGCTCTGAGCCCTTAGATGTAGCGTGCGTCAGAACTCGCTTGGTTGTTGGCACTTTGGGAGGTGGTGTGTGCCGAGAGTGAGAGTGTGTTGGGATTGCCGGGAGGCAAGGCAAAGGCAGATGGGCAGAGTGTGTTTGTCTGTGAAAGCGGTGTGAAGGGAAGGTGATGACCAGCAACAGCTCTAAGCCCTTAGGCCTATCGTATGGGAGAAATGGCTTGGGTGTTTGCACTTTGGGAGGTGGTCTGTGCCGGGAGTGAGAGTGAGAGTGAGCCTGAGAATGTGTGTTGGGAGTGCTGGGAGGCAAGGTAAAGGCAGATGGCCAGAGTGTGTTTGGCTGTGAAAGCGGTGTCAAGGGAAGGTGAGGACCAGCAACAGCTCTAAGCCCTTAGATGTAGCGTGCGTCAGAAATCGCTTGGACGTTTGCACTTTGGGAGTTGGTCTGTGCTGGGAGTGAGAGTGAGAGCCTGAGTGAGCCTGAGAATGTGTGTTGGCAGTGCCGGGAAGCAAGGTAAAGGCAGATGGCCAGAGTGTGTTTGGCTGTGAAAGCGCTGTGAAGGGAAGGTGAGGACCAGCAACAGCTCTGAGCCCTTAGATGTAGCGTGCGTCAGAACTCGCTTGGTTGTTGGCACTTTGGGAGGTGGTGTGTGCCGAGAGTGAGAGTGTGTTGGGATTGCCGGGAGGCAAGGCAAAGGCAGATGGGCAGAGTGTGTTTGTCTGTGAAAGCGGTGTCAAGGGAAGGTGAGGACCAGCAACAGCTCTAATCCCTTAGGCCTATCGTATGGGAGAAATGGCTTGGACGTTTGCACTTTGGGAAGTGGTCTGTTCCGTTAGTGAGAGTGAGAGTGAGCCTGAGAATGTGTGTTGGGAGTGCTGGGAGGCAAGGCAAAGGCAGATGGGCAGAGTGTGTTTGGCTGTGAAAGCGGTGTCAAGGGAAGGTGAGGACCAGCATCAGCTCTAAGCCCTTAGGCCTATCGTATAGGAGAAATGGCTTCGGTGTTTGCACTTTGGGAGGTGGTCTGTGCCAGGAGTGAGAGTGAGATTGAACCTGAGAATGTGTGTTGGGAGTGCTGGGTGGCAAAGCCAGGGTAGATGGCCAGAGTGTGTTTGGCTGTGAAAGCGGTGTCAAGGGAAGGTGAGGACCAGCAACAGCTCTAAGCCCTTACATGTAGCGTGCCTCCGAAATAGCTTGGGTGTTGGCACTTTGGGAGGTGGTCTGTGCCAAGAGTGAGACTGTGTGTTGGGAGTGCTGGGAGGCAAGGCAAAGGCAGATGGGCAGAATGTGTTTGTCTGTGAAAGCGGTGTCAAGGGAAGGTGAGGACCAGCAACAGCTCTAAGCCCATTAGGCCTGTCGCCTGGGAGAAATGGCTTGCGTGTTGTCACTATGGGAGGTGGTCTGTGCCGGGAGTGACAGTGAGATTGCACCTGAGAATGTGTGTTGGGAGTGCTGGGAGGCAAAGCCAGGGCAGATTCCCAGAGTGTGTTTGGCTGTGAAAGCGGTGTCAAGGGAAGGTAAGGACCAGCCACAGCTCTAAGCCCTTAGGCCTATCGTATGGGAGAAATGGCTTGCACGTCTGCACTTTGGGAGGTGGTCTGTGCCAGGAGTGAGAGTTTGATTGCGCCTGAGAATGTGTGTTGGGAGTGCTGGGAGGCAAAGCCAGGGCAGATTCCCAGAGTGTGTTTGGCTGTGAAAGCGGTGTCAAGGCAAGGTAAGGACCAGCCACAGCTCTAAGCCCTTAGGCCTATCGTATGGGAGAAATGGCTTGCACGTCTGCACTTTGGGAGGTGGTCTGTGCCAGGAGAGAGAGTTAGATTGCGCCTGAGAATGTGTGTTGGGAGTGCTGGGAGGCAAAGCCAGGCTAGATGGGCAGAGTGTGTTTGGCTGTGAAAGCGCTGTGAAGGGAAGGTGAGGACCAGCAACAGCTCTGAGCCCTTAGATGTAGCGTGTGTCAGAAACCGCTTGGGTGCTGGCACTTTGGAGGTGGTGTGTGCCGAGAGTGAGAGTGTGTTGGGATTGCCGGGAGGCAAGGCAAAGGCAGATGGGCAGAGTGTGTTTGGCTGTGAAAGCGGTGTCAAGGGAAGGTAAGGACCAGCATCAGCTCTAAGCCCTTAGGCCTATCGTATGGGAGAAATGGCTTCGGTGTTTGCACTTTGGGAGGTGGTCTGTGCCAGGAGTGAGAGTGAGATTGAACCTGAGAATGTGTGTTGGGAGTGCTGGGTGGCAAAGCCAGGGTAGATGGCCAGAGTGTGTTTGGCTGTGAAAGCGGTGTCAAGGGAAGGTGAGGACCAGCAACAGCTCTAAGCCCTTAGATGTAGCGTGCGTCAGAAATCGCTTGGACGTTTGCACTTTGGGAGTTGGTCTGTGCTGGGAGTGAGAGTGAGAGCCTGAGTGAGCCTGAGAATGTGTGTTGGCAGTGCCGGGAGGCAAGGTAAAGGCAGATGGCCAGAGTGTGTTTGGCTGTGAAAGCACTGTGAAGGGAAGGTGAGGACCAGCAACAGCTCTGAGCCCTTAGATGTAGCGTGCGTCAGAACTCGCTTGGTTGTTGGCACTTTGGGAGGTGGTGTGTGCCGAGAGTGAGAGTGTGTTGGGATTGCCGGGAGGCAAGGCAAAGGCAGATGGGCAGAGTGTGTTTGTCTGTGAAAGCGGTGTCAAGGGAAGGTGAGGACCAGCAACAGCTCTAATCCCTTAGGCCTATCGTATGGGAGAAATGGCTTGGACGTTTGCACTTTGGGAAGTGGTCTGTTCCGTTAGTGAGAGTGAGAGTGAGCCTGAGAATGTGTGTTGGGAGTGCTGGGAGGCAAGGCAAAGGCAGATGGCCAGAGTGTGTTTGGCTGTGAAAGCGGTGTCAAGGGAAGGTGAGGACCAGCAACAGCTCTAAGCCCTTAGGCCTATCGTATGGGAGAAATGGCTTCGGTGTTTGCACTTTGGGAGGTGGTCTGTGCCAGGAGTGAGAGTGAGATTGAACCTGAGAATGTGTGTTGGGAGTGCTGGGAGGCAAAGCCAGGGTAGATGGCCAGAGTGTGTTTGGCTGTGAAAGCGGTGTCAAGGGAAGGTGAGGACCAGCAACAGCTCTAAGCCCTTACATGTAGCGTGCCTCCGAAATAGCTTGGGTGTTGGCACTTTGGGAGGTGGTCTGTGCCAAGAGTGAGACTGTGTGTTGGGAGTGCTGGGAGGCAAGGCAAAGGCAGATGGGCAGAGTGTGTTTGTCTGTGAAAGCGGTGTCAAGGGAAGGTGAGGACCAGCAACAGCTCTAAGCCCTTAGGCCTATCGTATGGGAGAAATGGCTTGGGTGTTTGCACTTTGGGAGGTGGTCTGTGCCGGGAGTGAGAGTGAGAGTGAGCCTGAGAATGTGTGTTGGGAGTGCTGGGAGGCAAGGTAAAGGCAGATGGCCAGAGTGTGTTTGGCTGTGAAAGCGGTGTCAAGGGAAGGTGAGGACCAGCAACAGCTCTAAGCCCTTAGATGTAGCGTGCGTCAGAAATCGCTTGGACGTTTGCACTTTGGGAGTTGGTCTGTGCTGGGAGTGAGAGTGAGAGCCTGAGTGAGCCTGAGAATGTGTGTTGGCAGTGCCGGGAAGCAAGGTAAAGGCAGATGGCCAGAGTGTGTTTGGCTGTGAAAGCGGTGTCAAGGGAAGGTGAGGACCAGCAACAGCTCTGAGCCCTTAGATGTAGCGTGCGTCAGAACTCGCTTGGTTGTTGGCACTTTGGGAGGTGGTGTGTGCCGAGAGTGAGAGTGTGTTGGGATTGCCGGGAGGCAAGGCAAAGGCAGATGGGCAGAGTGTGTTTGTCTGTGAAAGCGGTGTCAAGGGAAGGTGAGGACCAGCAACAGCTCTAATCCCTTAGGCCTATCGTATGGGAGAAATGGCTTGGACTTTTGCACTTTGGGAAGTGGTCTGTTCCGGGAGTGAGAGTGAGATTGAGTCTGAGAATGTGTGTTGGGAGTGCTGGGAGGCAAGGCAAAGGCAGATGGGCAGAGTGTGTTTGGCTGTGAAAGCGGTGTCAAGGGAAGGTGAGGACCAGCATCAGCTCTAAGCCCTTAGGCCTATCGTATAGGAGAAATGGCTTCGGTGTTTGCACTTTGGGAGGTGGTCTGTGCCAGGAGTGAGAGTGAGATTGAACCTGAGAATGTGTGTTGGGAGTGCTGGGTGGCAAAGCCAGGCTAGATGGCCAGAGTGTGTTTGGCTGTGAAAGCGGTGTCAAGGGAAGGTGAGGACCAGCAACAGCTCTAAGCCCTTACATGTAGCGTGCCTCCGAAATAGCTTGGGTGTTGGCACTTTGGGAGGTGGTCTGTGCCAAGAGTGAGACTGTGTGTTGGGAGTGCTGGGAGGCAAGGCAAAGGCAGATGGGCAGAATGTGTTTGTCTGTGAAAGCGGTGTCAAGGGAAGGTGATGACCAGCAACAGCTCTAAGCCCATTAGGCCTGTCGCCTGGGAGAAATGGCTTGCGTGTTGTCACTATGGGAGGTGGTCTGTGCCGGGAGTGACAGTGAGATTGCACCTGAGAATGTGTGTTGGGAGTGCTGGGAGGCAAAGCCAGGGCAGATTCCCAGAGTGTGTTTGGCTGTGAAAGCGGTGTCAAGGGAAGGTAAGGACCAGCCACAGCTCTAAGCCCTTAGGCCTATCGTATGGGAGAAATGGCTTGCACGTCTCCACTTTGGGAGGTGGTCTGTGCCAGGAGTGAGAGTTAGATTGCGCCTGAGAATGTGTGTTGGGAGTGCTGGGAGGCCAAGCCAGGGTAGATGGCCAGAGTGTGTTTGGCTGTGAAAGCGCTGTGAAGGGAAGGTGATGACCAGCAACAGCTCTGAGCCCTTAGATGTAGCGTGTGTCAGAAACCGCTTGGGTGCTGGCACTTTGGGAGGTGGTGTGTGCCGAGAGTGAGAGTGTTTTGGGAGTGGTGGGAGTTGAGGCAAAGGCAGATGGCCAGAGTGTGTTTGGCTGTGAAAGCGGTGTCAAGGGAAGGTGAGGACCAGCCACATCTCTAAGCCCTTAGATGTAGCGTGCGTCAGAAATCGCTTGGACGTTTGCACTTTGGGAGTTGGTCTGTGCTGGGAGTGAGAGTGAGAGCCTGAGTGAGCCTGAGAATGTGTGTTGGCAGTGCCGGGAGGCAAGGTAGAGGCAGATGGCCAGAGTGTGTTTGTCTGTGAAAGCGCTGTGAAGGGAAGGTGATGACCAGCAACAGCTCTAAGCCCTTAGATGTAGCGTGCGTCAGAAATCGCTTGGTTGTTGGCACTTTGGAAGGTAGTGTGTTCCGAGAGTGAGAGTGTGTTGGGATTGCCGGGAGGCAAGGCAAAGGCAGATGGGCAGAGTGTGTTTGGCTGTGAAAGCGGTGTCAAGGGAAGGTGAGGACCAGCAACAGCTCTAAGCCCTTAGGCCTATCGTATGGGAGAAATGGCTCGGACGTTTGCACTTTGGGAGGTGGTCTGTGCCGGTAGTGAGAGTGAGAGTGAGCCTGAGAATGTGTGTTGGGAGTGCTGGTAGGCAAGGCAAAGGCCGATGGGCAGAGTGTGTTTGGCTGTGAAAGCGGTGTCAAGGGAAGGTGAGGACCAGCATCAGCTCTAAGCCCTTAGGCCTATCGTATGGGAGAAATGGCTTGGGTGTTTGCACTTTGGGAAGTGGTCTGTGCCGGGAGTGAGAGTGAGATTGAGTCTGAGAATGTGTGTTGGGAGTGCTGGGAGGCAAGGCAAAGGCCGATGGGCAGAGTGTGTTTGGCTGTGAAAGCGGTGTCAAGGGAAGGTGAGGACCAGCAACAACTCTAAGCCCATTAGGCCTGTCGCCTGGGAGAAATGGCTTGCGTGTTGTCACTATGGGAGGTGGTCTGTGCCGGGAGTGACAGTGAGATTGCACCTGAGAATGTGTGTTGGGAGTGCTGGGAGGCAAAGCCAGGGCAGATTCCCAGAGTGTGTTTGGCTGTGAAAGCGGTGTCAAGGCAAGGTAAGGACCAGCCACAGCTCTAAGCCCTTAGGCCTATCGTATGGGAGAAATGGCTTGCACGTCTGCACTTTGGGAGGTGGTCTGTGCCAGGAGTGAGAGTTAGATTGCGCCTGAGAATGTGTGTTGGGAGTGCTGGGAGGCAAAGCCAGGCTAGATGGGCAGAGTGTGTTTGGCTGTGAAAGCGCTGTGAAGGGAAGGTGATGACCAGCAACAGCTCTGAGCCCTTAGATGTAGCGTGTGTCAGAAACCGCTTGGGTGCTGGCACTTTGGGAGGTGGTGTGTGCCGAGAGTGAGAGTGTGTTGGGATTGCCGGGAGGCAAGGCAAAGGCAGATGGCCAGAGTGTGTTTGTCTGTGAAAGCGGTGTCAAGGGAAGGTGAGGACCAGCAACAGCTCTAAGCCCTTAGGCCTATCGTATGGGAGAAATGGCTTGGACGTTTGCACTTTGGGAAGTGGTCTGTTCCGTTAGTGAGAGTGAGAGAGAGCCTGAGAATGTGTGTTGGGAGTGCTGGGAGGCAAGGCAAAGGCAGATGGCCAGAGTGTGTTTGGCTGTGAAAGCGGTGTCAAGGGAAGGTGAGGACCAGCATCAGCTCTAAGCCCTTAGGCCTATCGTATAGGAGAAATGGCTTCGGTGTTTGCACTTTGGGAGGTGGTCTGTGCCAGGAGTGAGAGTGAGATTGAACCTGAGAATGTGTGTTGGGAGTGCTGGGTGGCAAAGCCAGGGTAGATGGCCAGAGTGTGTTTGGCTGTGAAAGCGGTGTCAAGGGAAGGTGAGGACCAGCAACAGCTCTAATCCCTTAGGCCTATCGTATGGGAGAAATGGCTTGGACGTTTGCACTTTGGGAAGTGGTCTGTTCCGGGAGTGAGAGTGAGAGTGAGCCTGAGAATGTGTGTTGGGAGTGCTGGGAGGCAAGGCAAAGGCAGATGGGCAGAGTGTGTTTGGCTGTGAAAGCGGTGTCAAGGGAAGGTGAGGACCAGCATCAGCTCTAAGCCCTTAGGCCTATCGTATAGGAGAAATGGCTTCGGTGTTTGCACTTTGGGAGGTGGTCTGTGCCGGGAGTGAGAGTGAGATTGAACCTGAGAATGTGTGTTGGGAGTGCTGGGTGGCAAAGCCAGGGTAGATGGCCAGAGTGTGTTTGGCTGTGAAAGCGGTGTCAAGGGAAGGTGAGGACCAGCAACAGCTCTAAGCCCTTACATGTAGCGTGCCTCCGAAATAGCTTGGGTGTTGGCACTTTGGGAGGTGGTCTGTGCCAAGAGTGAGACTGTGTGTTGGGAGTGCTGGGAGGCAAGGCAAAGGCAGATGGGCAGAATGTGTTTGTCTGTGAAAGCGGTGTCAAGGGAAGGTGAGGACCAGCAACAGCTCTAAGCCCATTAGGCCTGTCGCCTGGGAGAAATGGCTTGCGTGTTGTCACTATGGGAGGTGGTCTGTGCCGGGAGTGACAGTGAGATTGCACCTGAGAATGTGTGTTGGGAGTGCTGGGAGGCAAAGCCAGGGCAGATTCCCAGAGTGTGTTTGGCTGTGAAAGCGGTGTCAAGGGAAGGTAAGGACCAGCCACAGCTCTAAGCCCTTAGGCCTATCGTATGGGAGAAATGGCTTGCACGTCTGCACTTTGGGAGGTGGTCTGTGCCAGGAGTGAGAGTTAGATTGCGCCTGAGAATGTGTGTTGGGAGTGCTGGGAGGCAAAGCCAGGGCAGATTCCCAGAGTGTGTTTGGCTGTGAAAGCGGTGTCAAGGCAAGGTAAGGACCAGCCACAGCTCTAAGCCCTTAGGCCTATCGTATGGGAGAAATGGCTTGCACGTCTGCACTTTGGGAGGTGGTCTGTGCCAGGAGAGAGAGTTAGATTGCGCCTGAGAATGTGTGTTGGGAGTGCTGGGAGGCAAAGCCAGGCTAGATGGGCAGAGTGTGTTTGGCTGTGAAAGCGCTGTGAAGGGAAGGTGAGGACCAGCAACAGCTCTGAGCCCTTAGATGTAGCGTGTGTCAGAAACCGCTTGGGTGCTGGCACTTTGGAGGTGGTGTGTGCCGAGAGTGAGAGTGTGTTGGGATTGCCGGGAGGCAAGGCAAAGGCAGATGGGCAGAGTGTGTTTGGCTGTGAAAGCGGTGTCAAGGGAAGGTAAGGACCAGCATCAGCTCTAAGCCCTTAGGCCTATCGTATGGGAGAAATGGCTTCGGTGTTTGCACTTTGGGAGGTGGTCTGTGCCAGGAGTGAGAGTGAGATTGAACCTGAGAATGTGTGTTGGGAGTGCTGGGTGGCAAAGCCAGGGTAGATGGCCAGAGTGTGTTTGGCTGTGAAAGCGGTGTCAAGGGAAGGTGAGGACCAGCAACAGCTCTAAGCCCTTAGATGTAGCGTGCGTCAGAAATCGCTTGGACGTTTGCACTTTGGGAGTTGGTCTGTGCTGGGAGTGAGAGTGAGAGCCTGAGTGAGCCTGAGAATGTGTGTTGGCAGTGCCGGGAGGCAAGGTAAAGGCAGATGGCCAGAGTGTGTTTGGCTGTGAAAGCACTGTGAAGGGAAGGTGAGGACCAGCAACAGCTCTGAGCCCTTAGATGTAGCGTGCGTCAGAACTCGCTTGGTTGTTGGCACTTTGGGAGGTGGTGTGTGCCGAGAGTGAGAGTGTGTTGGGATTGCCGGGAGGCAAGGCAAAGGCAGATGGGCAGAGTGTGTTTGTCTGTGAAAGCGGTGTCAAGGGAAGGTGAGGACCAGCAACAGCTCTAATCCCTTAGGCCTATCGTATGGGAGAAATGGCTTGGACGTTTGCACTTTGGGAAGTGGTCTGTTCCGTTAGTGAGAGTGAGAGTGAGCCTGAGAATGTGTGTTGGGAGTGCTGGGAGGCAAGGCAAAGGCAGATGGCCAGAGTGTGTTTGGCTGTGAAAGCGGTGTCAAGGGAAGGTGAGGACCAGCAACAGCTCTAAGCCCTTAGGCCTATCGTATGGGAGAAATGGCTTGGGTGTTTGCACTTTGGGAGGTGGTCTGTGCCAGGAGTGAGAGTGAGATTGAACCTGAGAATGTGTGTTGGGAGTGCTGGGAGGCAAAGCCAGGGTAGATGGCCAGAGTGTGTTTGGCTGTGAAAGCGGTGTCAAGGGAAGGTGAGGACCAGCAACAGCTCTAAGCCCTTACATGTAGCGTGCCTCCGAAATAGCTTGGGTGTTGGCACTTTGGGAGGTGGTCTGTGCCAAGAGTGAGACTGTGTGTTGGGAGTGCTGGGAGGCAAGGCAAAGGCAGATGGGCAGAGTGTGTTTGTCTGTGAAAGCGGTGTCAAGGGAAGGTGAGGACCAGCAACAGCTCTAAGCCCATTAGGCCTGTCGCCTGGGAGAAATGGCTTGCGTGTTGTCACTATGGGAGGTGGTCTGTGCCAGGAGTGACAGTGAGATTGCACCTGAGAATGTGTGTTGGGAGTGCTGGGAGGCAAAGCCAGGGCAGATTCCCAGAGTGTGTTTGGCTGTGAAAGCGGTGTCAAGGGAAGGTAAGGACCAGCCACAGCTCTAAGCCCTTAGGCCTATCGTATGGGAGAAATGGCTTGCACGTCTGCACTTTGGGAGGTGGTCTGTGCCAGGAGTGAGAGTTAGATTGCGCCTGAGAATGTGTGTTGGGAGTGCTGGGAGGCAAAGCCAGGCTAGATGGGCAGAGTGTGTTTGGCTGTGAAAGCGCTGTGAAGGGAAGGTGAGGACCAGCAACAGCTCTGAGCCCTTAGATGTAGCGTGTGTCAGAAACCGCTTGGGTGCTGGCACTTTGGGAGGTGGTGTGTGCCGAGAGTGAGAGTGTGTTGGGATTGCCGGGAGGCAAGGCAAAGGCAGATGGCCAGAGTGTGTTTGGCTGTGAAAGCGGTGTCAAGGGAAGGTGAGGACCAGCATCTGCTCTAAGCCCTTAGATGTAGCGTGCGTCAGAAATCGCTTGGTTGTTGGCACTTTGGGAGGTGGTGTGTGCCGAGAGTGAGAGTGTGTTGGGATTGCCGGGAGGCAAGGCAAAGGCAGATGGCCAGAGTGTGTTTGTCTGTGAAAGCGCTGTGAAGGGAAGGTGATGACCAGCAACAGCTCTAAGCCCTTAGGCCTATCGTATGGGAGAAATGGCTTGGGTGTTTGCACTTTGGGAGGTGGTCTGTGCCGGGAGTGAGAGTGAGAGTGAGAATGTGTGTTGGGAGTGCTGGGAGGCAAGGTAAAGGCAGATGGCCAGAGTGTGTTTGGCTGTGAAAGCGGTGTCAAGGGAAGGTGAGGACCAGCAACAGCTCTGAGCCCTTAGATGTAGCGTGCGTCAGAACTCGCTTGGTTGTTGGCACTTTGGGAGGTGTTGTGTGCCGAGAGTGAGAGTGTGTTGGGATTGCCGGGAGGCAAGGCAAAGGCAGATGGGCAGAGTGTGTTTGGCTGTGAAAGCGGTGTGAAGGGAAGGTGAGGACCAGCAACAGCTCTAATGCCTTAGGCCTATCGTATGGGAGAAATGGCTTGGACGTTTGCACTTTGGGAAGTGGTCTGTTCCGGGAGTGAGAGTGAGATTGAGTCTGAGAATGTGTGTTGGGAGTGCTGGGAGGCAAGGCAAAGGCCGATGGGCAGAGTGTGTTTGGCTGTGAAAGCGGTGTGAAGGGAAGGTGAGGATCAGCAACAGCTCTAATCCCTTAGGCCTATCGTATGGGAGAAATGGCTTGGACGTTTGCACTTTGGGAAGTGGTCTGTTCCGTTAGTGAGAGTGAGAGTGAGCCTGAGAATGTGTGTTGGGAGTGCTGGGAGGCAAGGCAAAGGCAGATGGGCAGAGTGTGTTTGGCTGTGAAAGCGGTGTCAAGGGAAGGTGAGGACCAGCATCAGCTCTAAGCCCTTAGGCCTATCGTATAGGAGAAATGGCTTCGGTGTTTGCACTTTGGGAGGTGGTCTGTGCCAGGAGTGAGAGTGAGATTGAACCTGAGAATGTGTGTTGGGAGTGCTGGGTGGCAAAGCCAGGGTAGATGGCCAGAGTGTGTTTGGCTGTGAAAGCGGTGTCAAGGGAAGGTGAGGACCAGCAACAGCTCTAAGCCCTTACATGTAGCGTGCCTCCGAAATAGCTTGGGTGTTGGCACTTTGGGAGGTGGTCTGTGCCAAGAGTGAGACTGTGTGTTGGGAGTGCTGGGAGGCAAGGCAAAGGCAGATGGGCAGAATGTGTTTGTCTGTGAAAGCGGTGTCAAGGGAAGGTGAGGACCAGCAACAGCTCTAAGCCCATTAGGCCTGTCGCCTGGGAGAAATGGCTTGCGTGTTGTCACTATGGGAGGTGGTCTGTGCCGGGAGTGACAGTGAGATTGCACCTGAGAATGTGTGTTGGGAGTGCTGGGAGGCAAAGCCAGGGCAGATTCCCAGAGTGTGTTTGGCTGTGAAAGCGGTGTCAAGGCAAGGTAAGGACCAGCCACAGCTCTAAGCCCTTAGGCCTATCGTATGGGAGAAATGGCTTGCACGTCTGCACTTTGGGAGGTGGTCTGTGCCAGGAGTGAGAGTTTGATTGCGCCTGAGAATGTGTGTTGGGAGTGCTGGGAGGCAAAGCCAGGCTAGATGGGCAGAGTGTGTTTGGCTGTGAAAGCGCTGTGAAGGGAAGGTGATGACCAGCAACAGCTCTGAGCCCTTAGATGTAGCGTGTGTCAGAAACCGCTTGGGTGCTGGCACTTTGGGAGGTGGTGTGTGCCGAGAGTGAGAGTGTGTTGGGATTGCCGGGAGGCAAGGCAAAGGCAGATGGCCAGAGTGTGTTTGGCTGTGAAAGCGGTGTCAAGGGAAGGTGAGGACCAGCATCTGCTCTAAGCCCTTAGATGTAGCGTGCGTCAGAACTCGCTTGGTTGTTGGCACTTTGGGAGGTGGTGTGTGCCGAGAGTGAGAGTGTGTTGGGATTGCCGGGAGGCAAGGCAAAGGCAGATGGCCAGAGTGTGTTTGTCTGTGAAAGCGCTGTGAAGGGAAGGTGATGACCAGCAACAGCTCTAATCCCTTAGGCCTATCGTATGGGAGAAATGGCTTGGGTGTTTGCACTTTGGGAGGTGGTCTGTGCCGGGAGTGAGAGTGAGAGTGAGAATGTGTGTTGGGAGTGCTGGGAGGCAAGGTAAAGGCAGATGGCCAGAGTGTGTTTGGCTGTGAAAGCGCTGTGAAGGGAAGGTGAGGACCAGCAACAGCTCTGAGCCCTTAGATGTAGCGTGCGTCAGAACTCGCTTGGTTGTTGGCACTTTGGGAGGTGGTGTGTGCCGAGAGTGAGAGTGTGTTGGGATTGCCGGGAGGCAAGGCAAAGGCAGATGGGCAGAGTGTGTTTGTCTGTGAAAGCGGTGTGAAGGGAAGGTGATGACCAGCAACAGCTCTAAGCCCTTAGGCCTATCGTATGGGAGAAATGGCTTGGGTGTTTGCACTTTGGGAGGTGGTCTGTGCCGGGAGTGAGAGTGAGAGTGAGCCTGAGAATGTGTGTTGGGAGTGCTGGGAGGCAAGGTAAAGGCAGATGGCCAGAGTGTGTTTGGCTGTGAAAGCGGTGTCAAGGGAAGGTGAGGACCAGCAACAGCTCTAAGCCCTTAGATGTAGCGTGCGTCAGAAATCGCTTGGACGTTTGCACTTTGGGAGTTGGTCTGTGCTGGGAGTGAGAGTGAGAGCCTGAGTGAGCCTGAGAATGTGTGTTGGCAGTGCCGGGAAGCAAGGTAAAGGCAGATGGCCAGAGTGTGTTTGGCTGTGAAAGCGCTGTGAAGGGAAGGTGAGGACCAGCAACAGCTCTGAGCCCTTAGATGTAGCGTGCGTCAGAACTCGCTTGGTTTTTGGCACTTTGGGAGGTGGTGTGTGCCGAGAGTGAGAGTGTGTTGGGATTGCCGGGAGGCAAGGCAAAGGCAGATGGCCAGAGTGTGTTTGTCTGTGAAAGCGCTGTGAAGGGAAGGTGATGACCAGCAACAGCTCTAAGCCCTTAGGCCTATCGTATGGGAGAAATGGCTTGGGTGTTTGCACTTTGGGAAGTGGTCTGTGCCGGGAGTGAGAGTGAGAGTGAGCCTGAGAATGTGTGTTGGGAGTGCTGGGAGGCAAGGTAAAGGCAGATGGCCAGAGTGTGTTTGGCTGTGAAAGCGGTGTCAAGGGAAGGTGAGGACCAGCAACAGCTCTAAGCCCTTAGATGTAGCGTGCGTCAGAAATCGCTTGGACGTTTGCACTTTGGGAGTTGGTCTGTGCTGGGAGTGAGAGTGAGAGCCTGAGTGAGCCTGAGAATGTGTGTTGGCAGTGCCGGGAAGCAAGGTAAAGGCAGATGGCCAGAGTGTGTTTGGCTGTGAAAGCGCTGTGAAGGGAAGGTGAGGACCAGCAACAGCTCTGAGCCCTTAGATGTAGCGTGCGTCAGAACTCGCTTGGTTGTTGGCACTTTGGGAGGTGGTGTGTGCCGAGAGTGAGAGTGTGTTGGGATTGCCGGGAGGCAAGGCAAAGGCAGATGGGCAGAGTGTGTTTGTCTGTGAAAGCGGTGTCAAGGGAAGGTGAGGACCAGCAACAGCTCTAATCCCTTAGGCCTATCGTATGGGAGAAATGGCTTGGACGTTTGCACTTTGGGAAGTGGTCTGTTCCGTTAGTGAGAGTGAGAGTGAGCCTGAGAATGTGTGTTGGGAGTGCTGGGAGGCAAGGCAAAGGCAGATGGGCAGAGTGTGTTTGGCTGTGAAAGCGGTGTCAAGGGAAGGTGAGGACCAGCATCAGCTCTAAGCCCTTAGGCCTATCGTATAGGAGAAATGGCTTCGGTGTTTGCACTTTGGGAGGTGGTCTGTGCCAGGAGTGAGAGTGAGATTGAACCTGAGAATGTGTGTTGGGAGTGCTGGGTGGCAAAGCCAGGGTAGATGGCCAGAGTGTGTTTGGCTGTGAAAGCGGTGTCAAGGGAAGGTGAGGACCAGCAACAGCTCTAAGCCCTTACATGTAGCGTGCCTCCGAAATAGCTTGGGTGTTGGCACTTTGGGAGGTGGTCTGTGCCAAGAGTGAGACTGTGTGTTGGGAGTGCTGGGAGGCAAGGCAAAGGCAGATGGGCAGAATGTGTTTGTCTGTGAAAGCGGTGTCAAGGGAAGGTGAGGACCAGCAACAGCTCTAAGCCCATTAGGCCTGTCGCCTGGGAGAAATGGCTTGCGTGTTGTCACTATGGGAGGTGGTCTGTGCCGGGAGTGACAGTGAGATTGCACCTGAGAATGTGTGTTGGGAGTGCTGGGAGGCAAAGCCAGGGCAGATTCCCAGAGTGTGTTTGGCTGTGAAAGCGGTGTCAAGGGAAGGTAAGGACCAGCCACAGCTCTAAGCCCTTAGGCCTATCGTATGGGAGAAATGGCTTGCACGTCTGCACTTTGGGAGGTGGTCTGTGCCAGGAGTGAGAGTTTGATTGCGCCTGAGAATGTGTGTTGGGAGTGCTGGGAGGCAAAGCCAGGGCAGATTCCCAGAGTGTGTTTGGCTGTGAAAGCGGTGTCAAGGCAAGGTAAGGACCAGCCACAGCTCTAAGCCCTTAGGCCTATCGTATGGGAGAAATGGCTTGCACGTCTGCACTTTGGGAGGTGGTCTGTGCCAGGAGAGAGAGTTAGATTGCGCCTGAGAATGTGTGTTGGGAGTGCTGGGAGGCAAAGCCAGGCTAGATGGGCAGAGTGTGTTTGGCTGTGAAAGCGCTGTGAAGGGAAGGTGAGGACCAGCAACAGCTCTGAGCCCTTAGATGTAGCGTGTGTCAGAAACCGCTTGGGTGCTGGCACTTTGGAGGTGGTGTGTGCCGAGAGTGAGAGTGTGTTGGGATTGCCGGGAGGCAAGGCAAAGGCAGATGGGCAGAGTGTGTTTGGCTGTGAAAGCGGTGTCAAGGGAAGGTAAGGACCAGCATCAGCTCTAAGCCCTTAGGCCTATCGTATGGGAGAAATGGCTTCGGTGTTTGCACTTTGGGAGGTGGTCTGTGCCAGGAGTGAGAGTGAGATTGAACCTGAGAATGTGTGTTGGGAGTGCTGGGAGGCAAGGTAAAGGCAGATGGCCAGAGTGTGTTTGGCTGTGAAAGCGGTGTCAAGGGAAGGTGAGGACCAGCAACTGCTCTAAGCCCTTAGATGTAGCGTGCGTCAGAAATCGCTTGGACGTTTGCACTTTGGGAGTTGGTCTGTGCTGGGAGTGAGAGTGAGAGCCTGAGTGAGCCTGAGAATGTGTGTTGGCAGTGCCGGGAGGCAAGGTAAAGGCAGATGGCCAGAGTGTGTTTATCTGTGAAAGCACTGTGAAGGGAAGGTGAGGACCAGCAACAGCTCTGAGCCCTTAGATGTAGCGTGCGTCAGAACTCGCTTGGTTGTTGGCACTTTGGGAGGTGGTGTGTGCCGAGAGTGAGAGTGTGTTGGGATTGCCGGGAGGCAAGGCAAAGGCAGATGGGCAGAGTGTGTTTGTCTGTGAAAGCGGTGTCAAGGGAAGGTGAGGACCAGCAACAGCTCTAATCCCTTAGGCCTATCGTATGGGAGAAATGGCTTGGACGTTTGCACTTTGGGAAGTGGTCTGTTCCGTTAGTGAGAGTGAGAGTGAGCCTGAGAATGTGTGTTGGGAGTGCTGGGAGGCAAGGCAAAGGCAGATGGCCAGAGTGTGTTTGGCTGTGAAAGCGGTGTCAAGGGAAGGTGAGGACCAGCAACAGCTCTAAGCCCTTAGGCCTATCGTATGGGAGAAATGGCTTGGGTGTTTGCACTTTGGGAGGTGGTCTGTGCCAGGAGTGAGAGTGAGATTGAACCTGAGAATGTGTGTTGGGAGTGCTGGGAGGCAAAGCCAGGCTAGATGGCCAGAGTGTGTTTGGCTGTGAAAGCGGTGTCAAGGGAAGGTGAGGACCAGCAACAGCTCTAAGCCCTTACATGTAGCGTGCCTCCGAAATAGCTTGGGTGTTGGCACTTTGGGAGGTGGTCTGTGCCAAGAGTGAGACTGTGTGTTGGGAGTGCTGGGAGGCAAGGCAAAGGCAGATGGGCAGAATGTGTTTGTCTGTGAAAGCGGTGTCAAGGGAAGGTGAGGACCAGCAACAGCTCTAAGCCCATTAGGCCTGTCGCCTGGGAGAAATGGCTTGCGTGTTGTCACTATGGGAGGTGGTCTGTGCCGGGAGTGACAGTGAGATTGCACCTGAGAATGTGTGTTGGGAGTGCTGGGAGGCAAAGCCAGGGCAGATTCCCAGAATGTGTTTGGCTGTGAAAGCGGTGTCAAGGGAAGGTAAGGACCAGCCACAGCTCTAAGCCCTTAGGCCTATCGTATGGGAGAAATGGCTTGCACGTCTGCACTTTGGGAGGTGGTCTGTGCCAGGAGTGAGAGTTAGATTGCGCCTGAGAATGTGTGTTGGGAGTGCTGGGAGGCAAAGCCAGGCTAGATGGGCAGAGTGTGTTTGGCTGTGAAAGCGCTGTGAAGGGAAGGTGAGGACCAGCAACAGCTCTGAGCCCTTAGATGTAGCGTGTGTCAGAAACCGCTTGGGTGCTGGCACTTTGGGAGGTGGTGTGTGCCGAGAGTGAGAGTGTGTTGGGATTGCCGGGAGGCAAGGCAAAGGCAGATGGCCAGAGTGTGTTTGGCTGTGAAAGCGGTGTCAAGGGAAGGTGAGGACCAGCATCTGCTCTAAGCCCTTAGATGTAGCGTGCGTCAGAAATCGCTTGGTTGTTGGCACTTTGGGAGGTGGTGTGTGCCGAGAGTGAGAGTGTGTTGGGATTGCCGGGAGGCAAGGCAAAGGCAGATGGGCAGAGTGTGTTTGTCTGTGAAAGCGGTGTCAAGGGAAGGTGATGACCAGCAACAGCTCTAATCCCTTAGGCCTATCGTATGGGAGAAATGGCTTGGACGTTTGCACTTTGGGAAGTGGTCTGTTCCGTTAGTGAGAGTGAGAGTGAGCCTGAGAATGTGTGTTGGGAGTGCTGGGAGGCAAGGCAAAGGCAGATGGCCAGAGTGTGTTTGGCTGTGAAAGCGGTGTGAAGGGAAGGTGAGGACCAACATCAGCTCTAAGCCCTTAGGCCTATCGTATAGGAGAAATGGCTTCGGTGTTTGCACTTTGGGAGGTGGTCTGTGCCAGGAGTGAGAGTGAGATTGAACCTGAGAATGTGTGTTGGGAGTGCTGGGTGGCAAAGCCAGGGTAGATGGCCAGAGTGTGTTTGGCTGTGAAAGCGGTGTCAAGGGAAGGTGAGGACCAGCAACAGCTCTAATCCCTTAGGCCTATCGTATGGGAGAAATGGCTTGGACGTTTGCACTTTGGGAAGTGGTCTGTTCCGGGAGTGAGAGTGAGAGTGAGCCTGAGAATGTGTGTTGGGAGTGCTGGGAGGCAAGGCAAAGGCAGATGGGCAGAGTGTGTTTGGCTGTGAAAGCGGTGTCAAGGGAAGGTGAGGACCAGCATCAGCTCTAAGCCCTTAGGCCTATCGTATAGGAGAAATGGCTTCGGTGTTTGCACTTTGGGAGGTGGTCTGTGCCAGGAGTGAGAGTGAGATTGAACCTGAGAATGTGTGTTGGGAGTGCTGGGTGGCAAAGCCAGGGTAGATGGCCAGAGTGTGTTTGGCTGTGAAAGCGGTGTCAAGGGAAGGTGAGGACCAGCAACAGCTCTAAGCCCTTACATGTAGCGTGCCTCCGAAATAGCTTGGGTGTTGGCACTTTGGGAGGTGGTCTGTGCCAAGAGTGAGACTGTGTGTTGGGAGTGCTGGGAGGCAAGGCAAAGGCAGATGGGCAGAATGTGTTTGTCTGTGAAAGCGGTGTCAAGGGAAGGTGAGGACCAGCAACAGCTCTAAGCCCATTAGGCCTGTCGCCTGGGAGAAATGGCTTGCGTGTTGTCACTATGGGAGGTGGTCTGTGCCGGGAGTGACAGTGAGATTGCACCTGAGAATGTGTGTTGGGAGTGCTGGGAGGCAAAGCCAGGGCAGATTCCCAGAGTGTGTTTGGCTGTGAAAGCGGTGTCAAGGGAAGGTAAGGACCAGCCACAGCTCTAAGCCCTTAGGCCTATCGTATGGGAGAAATGGCTTGCACGTCTGCACTTTGGGAGGTGGTCTGTGCCAGGAGTGAGAGTTAGATTGCGCCTGAGAATGTGTGTTGGGAGTGCTGGGAGGCAAAGCCAGGGCAGATTCCCAGAGTGTGTTTGGCTGTGAAAGCGGTGTCAAGGCAAGGTAAGGACCAGCCACAGCTCTAAGCCCTTAGGCCTATCGTATGGGAGAAATGGCTTGCACGTCTGCACTTTGGGAGGTGGTCTGTGCCAGGAGAGAGAGTTAGATTGCGCCTGAGAATGTGTGTTGGGAGTGCTGGGAGGCAAAGCCAGGCTAGATGGGCAGAGTGTGTTTGGCTGTGAAAGCGCTGTGAAGGGAAGGTGAGGACCAGCAACAGCTCTGAGCCCTTAGATGTAGCGTGTGTCAGAAACCGCTTGGGTGCTGGCACTTTGGAGGTGGTGTGTGCCGAGAGTGAGAGTGTGTTGGGATTGCCGGGAGGCAAGGCAAAGGCAGATGGGCAGAGTGTGTTTGGCTGTGAAAGCGGTGTCAAGGGAAGGTAAGGACCAGCATCAGCTCTAAGCCCTTAGGCCTATCGTATGGGAGAAATGGCTTCGGTGTTTGCACTTTGGGAGGTGGTCTGTGCCAGGAGTGAGAGTGAGATTGAACCTGAGAATGTGTGTTGGGAGTGCTGGGTGGCAAAGCCAGGGTAGATGGCCAGAGTGTGTTTGGCTGTGAAAGCGGTGTCAAGGGAAGGTGAGGACCAGCAACAGCTCTAAGCCCTTAGATGTAGCGTGCGTCAGAAATCGCTTGGACGTTTGCACTTTGGGAGTTGGTCTGTGCTGGGAGTGAGAGTGAGAGCCTGAGTGAGCCTGAGAATGTGTGTTGGCAGTGCCGGGAGGCAAGGTAAAGGCAGATGGCCAGAGTGTGTTTGGCTGTGAAAGCACTGTGAAGGGAAGGTGAGGACCAGCAACAGCTCTGAGCCCTTAGATGTAGCGTGCGTCAGAACTCGCTTGGTTGTTGGCACTTTGGGAGGTGGTGTGTGCCGAGAGTGAGAGTGTGTTGGGATTGCCGGGAGGCAAGGCAAAGGCAGATGGGCAGAGTGTGTTTGTCTGTGAAAGCGGTGTCAAGGGAAGGTGAGGACCAGCAACAGCTCTAATCCCTTAGGCCTATCGTATGGGAGAAATGGCTTGGACGTTTGCACTTTGGGAAGTGGTCTGTTCCGTTAGTGAGAGTGAGAGTGAGCCTGAGAATGTGTGTTGGGAGTGCTGGGAGGCAAGGCAAAGGCAGATGGCCAGAGTGTGTTTGGCTGTGAAAGCGGTGTCAAGGGAAGGTGAGGACCAGCAACAGCTCTAAGCCCTTAGGCCTATCGTATGGGAGAAATGGCTTCGGTGTTTGCACTTTGGGAGGTGGTCTGTGCCAGGAGTGAGAGTGAGATTGAACCTGAGAATGTGTGTTGGGAGTGCTGGGAGGCAAAGCCAGGGTAGATGGCCAGAGTGTGTTTGGCTGTGAAAGCGGTGTCAAGGGAAGGTGAGGACCAGCAACAGCTCTAAGCCCTTACATGTAGCGTGCCTCCGAAATAGCTTGGGTGTTGGCACTTTGGGAGGTGGTCTGTGCCAAGAGTGAGACTGTGTGTTGGGAGTGCTGGGAGGCAAGGCAAAGGCAGATGGGCAGAGTGTGTTTGTCTGTGAAAGCGGTGTCAAGGGAAGGTGAGGACCAGCAACAGCTCTAAGCCCTTAGGCCTATCGTATGGGAGAAATGGCTTGGGTGTTTGCACTTTGGGAGGTGGTCTGTGCCGGGAGTGAGAGTGAGAGTGAGCCTGAGAATGTGTGTTGGGAGTGCTGGGAGGCAAGGTAAAGGCAGATGGCCAGAGTGTGTTTGGCTGTGAAAGCGGTGTCAAGGGAAGGTGAGGACCAGCAACAGCTCTAAGCCCTTAGATGTAGCGTGCGTCAGAAATCGCTTGGACGTTTGCACTTTGGGAGTTGGTCTGTGCTGGGAGTGAGAGTGAGAGCCTGAGTGAGCCTGAGAATGTGTGTTGGCAGTGCCGGGAAGCAAGGTAAAGGCAGATGGCCAGAGTGTGTTTGGCTGTGAAAGCGGTGTCAAGGGAAGGTGAGGACCAGCAACAGCTCTGAGCCCTTAGATGTAGCGTGCGTCAGAACTCGCTTGGTTGTTGGCACTTTGGGAGGTGGTGTGTGCCGAGAGTGAGAGTGTGTTGGGATTGCCGGGAGGCAAGGCAAAGGCAGATGGGCAGAGTGTGTTTGTCTGTGAAAGCGGTGTCAAGGGAAGGTGAGGACCAGCAACAGCTCTAATCCCTTAGGCCTATCGTATGGGAGAAATGGCTTGGACTTTTGCACTTTGGGAAGTGGTCTGTTCCGGGAGTGAGAGTGAGATTGAGTCTGAGAATGTGTGTTGGGAGTGCTGGGAGGCAAGGCAAAGGCAGATGGGCAGAGTGTGTTTGGCTGTGAAAGCGGTGTCAAGGGAAGGTGAGGACCAGCATCAGCTCTAAGCCCTTAGGCCTATCGTATAGGAGAAATGGCTTCGGTGTTTGCACTTTGGGAGGTGGTCTGTGCCAGGAGTGAGAGTGAGATTGAACCTGAGAATGTGTGTTGGGAGTGCTGGGTGGCAAAGCCAGGCTAGATGGCCAGAGTGTGTTTGGCTGTGAAAGCGGTGTCAAGGGAAGGTGAGGACCAGCAACAGCTCTAAGCCCTTACATGTAGCGTGCCTCCGAAATAGCTTGGGTGTTGGCACTTTGGGAGGTGGTCTGTGCCAAGAGTGAGACTGTGTGTTGGGAGTGCTGGGAGGCAAGGCAAAGGCAGATGGGCAGAATGTGTTTGTCTGTGAAAGCGGTGTCAAGGGAAGGTGATGACCAGCAACAGCTCTAAGCCCATTAGGCCTGTCGCCTGGGAGAAATGGCTTGCGTGTTGTCACTATGGGAGGTGGTCTGTGCCGGGAGTGACAGTGAGATTGCACCTGAGAATGTGTGTTGGGAGTGCTGGGAGGCAAAGCCAGGGCAGATTCCCAGAGTGTGTTTGGCTGTGAAAGCGGTGTCAAGGGAAGGTAAGGACCAGCCACAGCTCTAAGCCCTTAGGCCTATCGTATGGGAGAAATGGCTTGCACGTCTCCACTTTGGGAGGTGGTCTGTGCCAGGAGTGAGAGTTAGATTGCGCCTGAGAATGTGTGTTGGGAGTGCTGGGAGGCCAAGCCAGGGTAGATGGCCAGAGTGTGTTTGGCTGTGAAAGCGCTGTGAAGGGAAGGTGATGACCAGCAACAGCTCTGAGCCCTTAGATGTAGCGTGTGTCAGAAACCGCTTGGGTGCTGGCACTTTGGGAGGTGGTGTGTGCCGAGAGTGAGAGTGTTTTGGGAGTGGTGGGAGTTGAGGCAAAGGCAGATGGCCAGAGTGTGTTTGGCTGTGAAAGCGGTGTCAAGGGAAGGTGAGGACCAGCCACATCTCTAAGCCCTTAGATGTAGCGTGCGTCAGAAATCGCTTGGACGTTTGCACTTTGGGAGTTGGTCTGTGCTGGGAGTGAGAGTGAGAGCCTGAGTGAGCCTGAGAATGTGTGTTGGCAGTGCCGGGAGGCAAGGTAGAGGCAGATGGCCAGAGTGTGTTTGTCTGTGAAAGCGCTGTGAAGGGAAGGTGATGACCAGCAACAGCTCTAAGCCCTTAGATGTAGCGTGCGTCAGAAATCGCTTGGTTGTTGGCACTTTGGAAGGTAGTGTGTTCCGAGAGTGAGAGTGTGTTGGGATTGCCGGGAGGCAAGGCAAAGGCAGATGGGCAGAGTGTGTTTGGCTGTGAAAGCGGTGTCAAGGGAAGGTGAGGACCAGCAACAGCTCTAAGCCCTTAGGCCTATCGTATGGGAGAAATGGCTCGGACGTTTGCACTTTGGGAGGTGGTCTGTGCCGGTAGTGAGAGTGAGAGTGAGCCTGAGAATGTGTGTTGGGAGTGCTGGTAGGCAAGGCAAAGGCCGATGGGCAGAGTGTGTTTGGCTGTGAAAGCGGTGTCAAGGGAAGGTGAGGACCAGCATCAGCTCTAAGCCCTTAGGCCTATCGTATGGGAGAAATGGCTTGGGTGTTTGCACTTTGGGAAGTGGTCTGTGCCGGGAGTGAGAGTGAGATTGAGTCTGAGAATGTGTGTTGGGAGTGCTGGGAGGCAAGGCAAAGGCCGATGGGCAGAGTGTGTTTGGCTGTGAAAGCGGTGTCAAGGGAAGGTGAGGACCAGCAACAACTCTAAGCCCATTAGGCCTGTCGCCTGGGAGAAATGGCTTGCGTGTTGTCACTATGGGAGGTGGTCTGTGCCGGGAGTGACAGTGAGATTGCACCTGAGAATGTGTGTTGGGAGTGCTGGGAGGCAAAGCCAGGGCAGATTCCCAGAGTGTGTTTGGCTGTGAAAGCGGTGTCAAGGCAAGGTAAGGACCAGCCACAGCTCTAAGCCCTTAGGCCTATCGTATGGGAGAAATGGCTTGCACGTCTGCACTTTGGGAGGTGGTCTGTGCCAGGAGTGAGAGTTAGATTGCGCCTGAGAATGTGTGTTGGGAGTGCTGGGAGGCAAAGCCAGGCTAGATGGGCAGAGTGTGTTTGGCTGTGAAAGCGCTGTGAAGGGAAGGTGATGACCAGCAACAGCTCTGAGCCCTTAGATGTAGCGTGTGTCAGAAACCGCTTGGGTGCTGGCACTTTGGGAGGTGGTGTGTGCCGAGAGTGAGAGTGTGTTGGGATTGCCGGGAGGCAAGGCAAAGGCAGATGGCCAGAGTGTGTTTGTCTGTGAAAGCGGTGTCAAGGGAAGGTGAGGACCAGCAACAGCTCTAAGCCCTTAGGCCTATCGTATGGGAGAAATGGCTTGGACGTTTGCACTTTGGGAAGTGGTCTGTTCCGTTAGTGAGAGTGAGAGAGAGCCTGAGAATGTGTGTTGGGAGTGCTGGGAGGCAAGGCAAAGGCAGATGGCCAGAGTGTGTTTGGCTGTGAAAGCGGTGTCAAGGGAAGGTGAGGACCAGCATCAGCTCTAAGCCCTTAGGCCTATCGTATAGGAGAAATGGCTTCGGTGTTTGCACTTTGGGAGGTGGTCTGTGCCAGGAGTGAGAGTGAGATTGAACCTGAGAATGTGTGTTGGGAGTGCTGGGTGGCAAAGCCAGGGTAGATGGCCAGAGTGTGTTTGGCTGTGAAAGCGGTGTCAAGGGAAGGTGAGGACCAGCAACAGCTCTAATCCCTTAGGCCTATCGTATGGGAGAAATGGCTTGGACGTTTGCACTTTGGGAAGTGGTCTGTTCCGGGAGTGAGAGTGAGAGTGAGCCTGAGAATGTGTGTTGGGAGTGCTGGGAGGCAAGGCAAAGGCAGATGGGCAGAGTGTGTTTGGCTGTGAAAGCGGTGTCAAGGGAAGGTGAGGACCAGCATCAGCTCTAAGCCCTTAGGCCTATCGTATAGGAGAAATGGCTTCGGTGTTTGCACTTTGGGAGGTGGTCTGTGCCGGGAGTGAGAGTGAGATTGAACCTGAGAATGTGTGTTGGGAGTGCTGGGTGGCAAAGCCAGGGTAGATGGCCAGAGTGTGTTTGGCTGTGAAAGCGGTGTCAAGGGAAGGTGAGGACCAGCAACAGCTCTAAGCCCTTACATGTAGCGTGCCTCCGAAATAGCTTGGGTGTTGGCACTTTGGGAGGTGGTCTGTGCCAAGAGTGAGACTGTGTGTTGGGAGTGCTGGGAGGCAAGGCAAAGGCAGATGGGCAGAATGTGTTTGTCTGTGAAAGCGGTGTCAAGGGAAGGTGAGGACCAGCAACAGCTCTAAGCCCATTAGGCCTGTCGCCTGGGAGAAATGGCTTGCGTGTTGTCACTATGGGAGGTGGTCTGTGCCGGGAGTGACAGTGAGATTGCACCTGAGAATGTGTGTTGGGAGTGCTGGGAGGCAAAGCCAGGGCAGATTCCCAGAGTGTGTTTGGCTGTGAAAGCGGTGTCAAGGGAAGGTAAGGACCAGCCACAGCTCTAAGCCCTTAGGCCTATCGTATGGGAGAAATGGCTTGCACGTCTGCACTTTGGGAGGTGGTCTGTGCCAGGAGTGAGAGTTAGATTGCGCCTGAGAATGTGTGTTGGGAGTGCTGGGAGGCAAAGCCAGGGCAGATTCCCAGAGTGTGTTTGGCTGTGAAAGCGGTGTCAAGGCAAGGTAAGGACCAGCCACAGCTCTAAGCCCTTAGGCCTATCGTATGGGAGAAATGGCTTGCACGTCTGCACTTTGGGAGGTGGTCTGTGCCAGGAGAGAGAGTTAGATTGCGCCTGAGAATGTGTGTTGGGAGTGCTGGGAGGCAAAGCCAGGCTAGATGGGCAGAGTGTGTTTGGCTGTGAAAGCGCTGTGAAGGGAAGGTGAGGACCAGCAACAGCTCTGAGCCCTTAGATGTAGCGTGTGTCAGAAACCGCTTGGGTGCTGGCACTTTGGAGGTGGTGTGTGCCGAGAGTGAGAGTGTGTTGGGATTGCCGGGAGGCAAGGCAAAGGCAGATGGGCAGAGTGTGTTTGGCTGTGAAAGCGGTGTCAAGGGAAGGTAAGGACCAGCATCAGCTCTAAGCCCTTAGGCCTATCGTATGGGAGAAATGGCTTCGGTGTTTGCACTTTGGGAGGTGGTCTGTGCCAGGAGTGAGAGTGAGATTGAACCTGAGAATGTGTGTTGGGAGTGCTGGGTGGCAAAGCCAGGGTAGATGGCCAGAGTGTGTTTGGCTGTGAAAGCGGTGTCAAGGGAAGGTGAGGACCAGCAACAGCTCTAAGCCCTTAGATGTAGCGTGCGTCAGAAATCGCTTGGACGTTTGCACTTTGGGAGTTGGTCTGTGCTGGGAGTGAGAGTGAGAGCCTGAGTGAGCCTGAGAATGTGTGTTGGCAGTGCCGGGAGGCAAGGTAAAGGCAGATGGCCAGAGTGTGTTTGGCTGTGAAAGCACTGTGAAGGGAAGGTGAGGACCAGCAACAGCTCTGAGCCCTTAGATGTAGCGTGCGTCAGAACTCGCTTGGTTGTTGGCACTTTGGGAGGTGGTGTGTGCCGAGAGTGAGAGTGTGTTGGGATTGCCGGGAGGCAAGGCAAAGGCAGATGGGCAGAGTGTGTTTGTCTGTGAAAGCGGTGTCAAGGGAAGGTGAGGACCAGCAACAGCTCTAATCCCTTAGGCCTATCGTATGGGAGAAATGGCTTGGACGTTTGCACTTTGGGAAGTGGTCTGTTCCGTTAGTGAGAGTGAGAGTGAGCCTGAGAATGTGTGTTGGGAGTGCTGGGAGGCAAGGCAAAGGCAGATGGCCAGAGTGTGTTTGGCTGTGAAAGCGGTGTCAAGGGAAGGTGAGGACCAGCAACAGCTCTAAGCCCTTAGGCCTATCGTATGGGAGAAATGGCTTGGGTGTTTGCACTTTGGGAGGTGGTCTGTGCCAGGAGTGAGAGTGAGATTGAACCTGAGAATGTGTGTTGGGAGTGCTGGGAGGCAAAGCCAGGGTAGATGGCCAGAGTGTGTTTGGCTGTGAAAGCGGTGTCAAGGGAAGGTGAGGACCAGCAACAGCTCTAAGCCCTTACATGTAGCGTGCCTCCGAAATAGCTTGGGTGTTGGCACTTTGGGAGGTGGTCTGTGCCAAGAGTGAGACTGTGTGTTGGGAGTGCTGGGAGGCAAGGCAAAGGCAGATGGGCAGAGTGTGTTTGTCTGTGAAAGCGGTGTCAAGGGAAGGTGAGGACCAGCAACAGCTCTAAGCCCATTAGGCCTGTCGCCTGGGAGAAATGGCTTGCGTGTTGTCACTATGGGAGGTGGTCTGTGCCAGGAGTGACAGTGAGATTGCACCTGAGAATGTGTGTTGGGAGTGCTGGGAGGCAAAGCCAGGGCAGATTCCCAGAGTGTGTTTGGCTGTGAAAGCGGTGTCAAGGGAAGGTAAGGACCAGCCACAGCTCTAAGCCCTTAGGCCTATCGTATGGGAGAAATGGCTTGCACGTCTGCACTTTGGGAGGTGGTCTGTGCCAGGAGTGAGAGTTAGATTGCGCCTGAGAATGTGTGTTGGGAGTGCTGGGAGGCAAAGCCAGGCTAGATGGGCAGAGTGTGTTTGGCTGTGAAAGCGCTGTGAAGGGAAGGTGAGGACCAGCAACAGCTCTGAGCCCTTAGATGTAGCGTGTGTCAGAAACCGCTTGGGTGCTGGCACTTTGGGAGGTGGTGTGTGCCGAGAGTGAGAGTGTGTTGGGATTGCCGGGAGGCAAGGCAAAGGCAGATGGCCAGAGTGTGTTTGGCTGTGAAAGCGGTGTCAAGGGAAGGTGAGGACCAGCATCTGCTCTAAGCCCTTAGATGTAGCGTGCGTCAGAAATCGCTTGGTTGTTGGCACTTTGGGAGGTGGTGTGTGCCGAGAGTGAGAGTGTGTTGGGATTGCCGGGAGGCAAGGCAAAGGCAGATGGCCAGAGTGTGTTTGTCTGTGAAAGCGCTGTGAAGGGAAGGTGATGACCAGCAACAGCTCTAAGCCCTTAGGCCTATCGTATGGGAGAAATGGCTTGGGTGTTTGCACTTTGGGAGGTGGTCTGTGCCGGGAGTGAGAGTGAGAGTGAGAATGTGTGTTGGGAGTGCTGGGAGGCAAGGTAAAGGCAGATGGCCAGAGTGTGTTTGGCTGTGAAAGCGGTGTCAAGGGAAGGTGAGGACCAGCAACAGCTCTGAGCCCTTAGATGTAGCGTGCGTCAGAACTCGCTTGGTTGTTGGCACTTTGGGAGGTGTTGTGTGCCGAGAGTGAGAGTGTGTTGGGATTGCCGGGAGGCAAGGCAAAGGCAGATGGGCAGAGTGTGTTTGGCTGTGAAAGCGGTGTGAAGGGAAGGTGAGGACCAGCAACAGCTCTAATGCCTTAGGCCTATCGTATGGGAGAAATGGCTTGGACGTTTGCACTTTGGGAAGTGGTCTGTTCCGGGAGTGAGAGTGAGATTGAGTCTGAGAATGTGTGTTGGGAGTGCTGGGAGGCAAGGCAAAGGCCGATGGGCAGAGTGTGTTTGGCTGTGAAAGCGGTGTGAAGGGAAGGTGAGGATCAGCAACAGCTCTAATCCCTTAGGCCTATCGTATGGGAGAAATGGCTTGGACGTTTGCACTTTGGGAAGTGGTCTGTTCCGTTAGTGAGAGTGAGAGTGAGCCTGAGAATGTGTGTTGGGAGTGCTGGGAGGCAAGGCAAAGGCAGATGGGCAGAGTGTGTTTGGCTGTGAAAGCGGTGTCAAGGGAAGGTGAGGACCAGCATCAGCTCTAAGCCCTTAGGCCTATCGTATAGGAGAAATGGCTTCGGTGTTTGCACTTTGGGAGGTGGTCTGTGCCAGGAGTGAGAGTGAGATTGAACCTGAGAATGTGTGTTGGGAGTGCTGGGTGGCAAAGCCAGGGTAGATGGCCAGAGTGTGTTTGGCTGTGAAAGCGGTGTCAAGGGAAGGTGAGGACCAGCAACAGCTCTAAGCCCTTACATGTAGCGTGCCTCCGAAATAGCTTGGGTGTTGGCACTTTGGGAGGTGGTCTGTGCCAAGAGTGAGACTGTGTGTTGGGAGTGCTGGGAGGCAAGGCAAAGGCAGATGGGCAGAATGTGTTTGTCTGTGAAAGCGGTGTCAAGGGAAGGTGAGGACCAGCAACAGCTCTAAGCCCATTAGGCCTGTCGCCTGGGAGAAATGGCTTGCGTGTTGTCACTATGGGAGGTGGTCTGTGCCGGGAGTGACAGTGAGATTGCACCTGAGAATGTGTGTTGGGAGTGCTGGGAGGCAAAGCCAGGGCAGATTCCCAGAGTGTGTTTGGCTGTGAAAGCGGTGTCAAGGCAAGGTAAGGACCAGCCACAGCTCTAAGCCCTTAGGCCTATCGTATGGGAGAAATGGCTTGCACGTCTGCACTTTGGGAGGTGGTCTGTGCCAGGAGTGAGAGTTTGATTGCGCCTGAGAATGTGTGTTGGGAGTGCTGGGAGGCAAAGCCAGGGCAGATTCCCAGAGTGTGTTTGGCTGTGAAAGCGGTGTCAAGGCAAGGTAAGGACCAGCCACAGCTCTAAGCCCTTAGGCCTATCGTATGGGAGAAATGGCTTGCACGTCTGCACTTTGGGAGGTGGTCTGTGCCAGGAGAGAGAGTTAGATTGCGCCTGAGAATGTGTGTTGGGAGTGCTGGGAGGCAAAGCCAGGCTAGATGGGCAGAGTGTGTTTGGCTGTGAAAGCGCTGTGAAGGGAAGGTGAGGACCAGCAACAGCTCTGAGCCCTTAGATGTAGCGTGTGTCAGAAACCGCTTGGGTGCTGGCACTTTGGAGGTGGTGTGTGCCGAGAGTGAGAGTGTGTTGGGATTGCCGGGAGGCAAGGCAAAGGCAGATGGGCAGAGTGTGTTTGGCTGTGAAAGCGGTGTCAAGGGAAGGTAAGGACCAGCATCAGCTCTAAGCCCTTAGGCCTATCGTATGGGAGAAATGGCTTCGGTGTTTGCACTTTGGGAGGTGGTCTGTGCCAGGAGTGAGAGTGAGATTGAACCTGAGAATGTGTGTTGGGAGTGCTGGGAGGCAAGGTAAAGGCAGATGGCCAGAGTGTGTTTGGCTGTGAAAGCGGTGTCAAGGGAAGGTGAGGACCAGCAACTGCTCTAAGCCCTTAGATGTAGCGTGCGTCAGAAATCGCTTGGACGTTTGCACTTTGGGAGTTGGTCTGTGCTGGGAGTGAGAGTGAGAGCCTGAGTGAGCCTGAGAATGTGTGTTGGCAGTGCCGGGAGGCAAGGTAAAGGCAGATGGCCAGAGTGTGTTTATCTGTGAAAGCACTGTGAAGGGAAGGTGAGGACCAGCAACAGCTCTGAGCCCTTAGATGTAGCGTGCGTCAGAACTCGCTTGGTTGTTGGCACTTTGGGAGGTGGTGTGTGCCGAGAGTGAGAGTGTGTTGGGATTGCCGGGAGGCAAGGCAAAGGCAGATGGGCAGAGTGTGTTTGTCTGTGAAAGCGGTGTCAAGGGAAGGTGAGGACCAGCAACAGCTCTAATCCCTTAGGCCTATCGTATGGGAGAAATGGCTTGGACGTTTGCACTTTGGGAAGTGGTCTGTTCCGTTAGTGAGAGTGAGAGTGAGCCTGAGAATGTGTGTTGGGAGTGCTGGGAGGCAAGGCAAAGGCAGATGGCCAGAGTGTGTTTGGCTGTGAAAGCGGTGTCAAGGGAAGGTGAGGACCAGCAACAGCTCTAAGCCCTTAGGCCTATCGTATGGGAGAAATGGCTTGGGTGTTTGCACTTTGGGAGGTGGTCTGTGCCAGGAGTGAGAGTGAGATTGAACCTGAGAATGTGTGTTGGGAGTGCTGGGAGGCAAAGCCAGGGTAGATGGGCAGAGTGTGTTTGGCTGTGAAAGCGGTGTCAAGGGAAGGTGAGGACCAGCAACAGCTCTAAGCCCTTACATGTAGCGTGCCTCCGAAATAGCTTGGGTGTTGGCACTTTGGGAGGTGGTCTGTGCCAAGAGTGAGACTGTGTGTTGGGAGTGCTGGGAGGCAAGGCAAAGGCAGATGGGCAGAATGTGTTTGTCTGTGAAAGCGGTGTCAAGGGAAGGTGAGGACCAGCAACAGCTCTAAGCCCATTAGGCCTGTCGCCTGGGAGAAATGGCTTGCGTGTTGTCACTATGGGAGGTGGTCTGTGCCGGGAGTGACAGTGAGATTGCACCTGAGAATGTGTGTTGGGAGTGCTGGGAGGCAAAGCCAGGGCAGATTCCCAGAGTGTGTTTGGCTGTGAAAGCGGTGTCAAGGCAAGGTAAGGACCAGCCACAGCTCTAAGCCCTTAGGCCTATCGTATGGGAGAAATGGCTTGCACGTCTGCACTTTGGGAGGTGGTCTGTGCCAGGAGTGAGAGTTAGATTGCGCCTGAGAATGTGTGTTGGGAGTGCTGGGAGGCAAAGCCAGGCTAGATGGGCAGAGTGTGTTTGGCTGTGAAAGCGCTGTGAAGGGAAGGTGAGGACCAGCAACAGCTCTGAGCCCTTAGATGTAGCGTGCGTCAGAAATCGCTTGGTTGTTGGCACTTTGGGAGGTGGTGTGTGCCGAGAGTGAGAGTGTGTTGGGATTGCCGGGAGGCAAGGCAAAGGCAGATGGCCAGAGTGTGTTTGGCTGTGAAAGCGGTGTCAAGGGAAGGTGAGGACCAGCATCTGCTCTAAGCCCTTAGATGTAGCGTGCGTCAGAAATCGCTTGGTTGTTGGCACTTTGGGAGGTGGTGTGTGCCGAGAGTGAGAGTGTGTTGGGATTGCCGGGAGGCAAGGCAAAGGCAGATGGCCAGAGTGTGTTTGTCTGTGAAAGCGCTGTGAAGGGAAGGTGAGGACCAGCAACAGCTCTAAGCCCTTAGGCCTATCGTATGGGAGAAATGGCTTGGGTGTTTGCACTTTGGGAGGTGGTCTGTGCCGGGAGTGAGAGTGAGAGTGAGAATGTGTGTTGGGAGTGCTGGGAGGCAAGGTAAAGGCAGATGGCCAGAGTGTGTTTGGCTGTGAAAGCGGTGTCAAGGGAAGGTGAGGACCAGCAACAGCTCTGAGCCCTTAGATGTAGCGTGCGTCAGAACTCGCTTGGTTGTTGGCACTTTGGGAGGTGTTGTGTGCCGAGAGTGAGAGTGTGTTGGGATTGCCGGGAGGCAAGGCAAAGGCAGATGGGCAGAGTGTGTTTGGCTGTGAAAGCGGTGTGAAGGGAAGGTGAGGACCAGCAACAGCTCTAATGCCTTAGGCCTATCGTATGGGAGAAATGGCTTGGACGTTTGCACTTTGGGAAGTGGTCTGTTCCGGGAGTGAGAGTGAGATTGAGTCTGAGAATGTGTGTTGGGAGTGCTGGGAGGCAAGGCAAAGGCAGATGGCCAGAGTGTGTTTGGCTGTGAAAGCGGTGTGAAGGGAAGGTGAGGATCAGCAACAGCTCTAATCCCTTAGGCCTATCGTATGGGAGAAATGGCTTGGACGTTTGCACTTTGGGAAGTCGTCTGTTCCGTTAGTGAGAGTGAGAGTGAGCCTGAGAATGTGTGTTGGGAGTGCTGGGAGGCAAGGCAAAGGCAGATGGGCAGAGTGTGTTTGGCTGTGAAAGCGGTGTCAAGGGAAGGTGAGGACCAGCATCAGCTCTAAGCCCTTAGGCCTATCGTATAGGAGAAATGGCTTCGGTGTTTGCACTTTGGGAGGTGGTCTGTGCCAGGAGTGAGAGTGAGATTGAACCTGAGAATGTGTGTTGGGAGTGCTGGGTGGCAAAGCCAGGGTAGATGGCCAGAGTGTGTTTGGCTGTGAAAGCGGTGTCAAGGGAAGGTGAGGACCAGCAACAGCTCTAAGCCCTTACATGTAGCGTGCCTCCGAAATAGCTTGGGTGTTGGCACTTTGGGAGGTGGTCTGTGCCAAGAGTGAGACTGTGTGTTGGGAGTGCTGGGAGGCAAGGCAAAGGCAGATGGGCAGAATGTGTTTGTCTGTGAAAGCGGTGTCAAGGGAAGGTGAGGACCAGCAACAGCTCTAAGCCCATTAGGCCTGTCGCCTGGGAGAAATGGCTTGCGTGTTGTCACTATGGGAGGTGGTCTGTGCCGGGAGTGACAGTGAGATTGCACCTGAGAATGTGTGTTGGGAGTGCTGGGAGGCAAAGCCAGGGCAGATTCCCAGAGTGTGTTTGGCTGTGAAAGCGGTGTCAAGGCAAGGTAAGGACCAGCCACAGCTCTAAGCCCTTAGGCCTATCGTATGGGAGAAATGGCTTGCACGTCTGCACTTTGGGAGGTGGTCTGTGCCAGGAGTGAGAGTTTGATTGCGCCTGAGAATGTGTGTTGGGAGTGCTGGGAGGCAAAGCCAGGGCAGATTCCCAGAGTGTGTTTGGCTGTGAAAGCGGTGTCAAGGCAAGGTAAGGACCAGCCACAGCTCTAAGCCCTTAGGCCTATCGTATGGGAGAAATGGCTTGCACGTCTGCACTTTGGGAGGTGGTCTGTGCCAGGAGAGAGAGTTAGATTGCGCCTGAGAATGTGTGTTGGGAGTGCTGGGAGGCAAAGCCAGGCTAGATGGGCAGAGTGTGTTTGGCTGTGAAAGCGCTGTGAAGGGAAGGTGAGGACCAGCAACAGCTCTGAGCCCTTAGATGTAGCGTGTGTCAGAAACCGCTTGGGTGCTGGCACTTTGGAGGTGGTGTGTGCCGAGAGTGAGAGTGTGTTGGGATTGCCGGGAGGCAAGGCAAAGGCAGATGGGCAGAGTGTGTTTGGCTGTGAAAGCGGTGTCAAGGGAAGGTAAGGACCAGCATCAGCTCTAAGCCCTTAGGCCTATCGTATGGGAGAAATGGCTTCGGTGTTTGCACTTTGGGAGGTGGTCTGTGCCAGGAGTGAGAGTGAGATTGAACCTGAGAATGTGTGTTGGGAGTGCTGGGAGGCAAGGTAAAGGCAGATGGCCAGAGTGTGTTTGGCTGTGAAAGCGGTGTCAAGGGAAGGTGAGGACCAGCAACTGCTCTAAGCCCTTAGATGTAGCGTGCGTCAGAAATCGCTTGGACGTTTGCACTTTGGGAGTTGGTCTGTGCTGGGAGTGAGAGTGAGAGCCTGAGTGAGCCTGAGAATGTGTGTTGGCAGTGCCGGGAGGCAAGGTAAAGGCAGATGGCCAGAGTGTGTTTATCTGTGAAAGCACTGTGAAGGGAAGGTGAGGACCAGCAACAGCTCTGAGCCCTTAGATGTAGCGTGCGTCAGAACTCGCTTGGTTGTTGGCACTTTGGGAGGTGGTGTGTGCCGAGAGTGAGAGTGTGTTGGGATTGCCGGGAGGCAAGGCAAAGGCAGATGGGCAGAGTGTGTTTGTCTGTGAAAGCGGTGTCAAGGGAAGGTGAGGACCAGCAACAGCTCTAATCCCTTAGGCCTATCGTATGGGAGAAATGGCTTGGACGTTTGCACTTTGGGAAGTGGTCTGTTCCGTTAGTGAGAGTGAGAGTGAGCCTGAGAATGTGTGTTGGGAGTGCTGGGAGGCAAGGCAAAGGCAGATGGCCAGAGTGTGTTTGGCTGTGAAAGCGGTGTCAAGGGAAGGTGAGGACCAGCAACAGCTCTAAGCCCTTAGGCCTATCGTATGGGAGAAATGGCTTGGGTGTTTGCACTTTGGGAGGTGGTCTGTGCCAGGAGTGAGAGTGAGATTGAACCTGAGAATGTGTGTTGGGAGTGCTGGGAGGCAAAGCCAGGGTAGATGGGCAGAGTGTGTTTGGCTGTGAAAGCGGTGTCAAGGGAAGGTGAGGACCAGCAACAGCTCTAAGCCCTTACATGTAGCGTGCCTCCGAAATAGCTTGGGTGTTGGCACTTTGGGAGGTGGTCTGTGCCAAGAGTGAGACTGTGTGTTGGGAGTGCTGGGAGGCAAGGCAAAGGCAGATGGGCAGAATGTGTTTGTCTGTGAAAGCGGTGTCAAGGGAAGGTGAGGACCAGCAACAGCTCTAAGCCCATTAGGCCTGTCGCCTGGGAGAAATGGCTTGCGTGTTGTCACTATGGGAGGTGGTCTGTGCCGGGAGTGACAGTGAGATTGCACCTGAGAATGTGTGTTGGGAGTGCTGGGAGGCAAAGCCAGGGCAGATTCCCAGAGTGTGTTTGGCTGTGAAAGCGGTGTCAAGGCAAGGTAAGGACCAGCCACAGCTCTAAGCCCTTAGGCCTATCGTATGGGAGAAATGGCTTGCACGTCTGCACTTTGGGAGGTGGTCTGTGCCAGGAGTGAGAGTTAGATTGCGCCTGAGAATGTGTGTTGGGAGTGCTGGGAGGCAAAGCCAGGCTAGATGGGCAGAGTGTGTTTGGCTGTGAAAGCGCTGTGAAGGGAAGGTGAGGACCAGCAACAGCTCTGAGCCCTTAGATGTAGCGTGCGTCAGAAATCGCTTGGTTGTTGGCACTTTGGGAGGTGGTGTGTGCCGAGAGTGAGAGTGTGTTGGGATTGCCGGGAGGCAAGGCAAAGGCAGATGGCCAGAGTGTGTTTGGCTGTGAAAGCGGTGTCAAGGGAAGGTGAGGACCAGCATCTGCTCTAAGCCCTTAGATGTAGCGTGCGTCAGAAATCGCTTGGTTGTTGGCACTTTGGGAGGTGGTGTGTGCCGAGAGTGAGAGTGTGTTGGGATTGCCGGGAGGCAAGGCAAAGGCAGATGGCCAGAGTGTGTTTGTCTGTGAAAGCGCTGTGAAGGGAAGGTGAGGACCAGCAACAGCTCTAAGCCCTTAGGCCTATCGTATGGGAGAAATGGCTTGGGTGTTTGCACTTTGGGAGGTGGTCTGTGCCGGGAGTGAGAGTGAGAGTGAGAATGTGTGTTGGGAGTGCTGGGAGGCAAGGTAAAGGCAGATGGCCAGAGTGTGTTTGGCTGTGAAAGCGGTGTCAAGGGAAGGTGAGGACCAGCAACAGCTCTGAGCCCTTAGATGTAGCGTGCGTCAGAACTCGCTTGGTTGTTGGCACTTTGGGAGGTGTTGTGTGCCGAGAGTGAGAGTGTGTTGGGATTGCCGGGAGGCAAGGCAAAGGCAGATGGGCAGAGTGTGTTTGGCTGTGAAAGCGGTGTGAAGGGAAGGTGAGGACCAGCAACAGCTCTAATGCCTTAGGCCTATCGTATGGGAGAAATGGCTTGGACGTTTGCACTTTGGGAAGTGGTCTGTTCCGGGAGTGAGAGTGAGATTGAGTCTGAGAATGTGTGTTGGGAGTGCTGGGAGGCAAGGCAAAGGCAGATGGCCAGAGTGTGTTTGGCTGTGAAAGCGGTGTGAAGGGAAGGTGAGGATCAGCAACAGCTCTAATCCCTTAGGCCTATCGTATGGGAGAAATGGCTTGGACGTTTGCACTTTGGGAAGTCGTCTGTTCCGTTAGTGAGAGTGAGAGTGAGCCTGAGAATGTGTGTTGGGAGTGCTGGGAGGCAAGGCAAAGGCAGATGGGCAGAGTGTGTTTGGCTGTGAAAGCGGTGTCAAGGGAAGGTGAGGACCAGCATCAGCTCTAAGCCCTTAGGCCTATCGTATAGGAGAAATGGCTTCGGTGTTTGCACTTTGGGAGGTGGTCTGTGCCAGGAGTGAGAGTGAGATTGAACCTGAGAATGTGTGTTGGGAGTGCTGGGTGGCAAAGCCAGGGTAGATGGCCAGAGTGTGTTTGGCTGTGAAAGCGGTGTCAAGGGAAGGTGAGGACCAGCAACAGCTCTAAGCCCTTACATGTAGCGTGCCTCCGAAATAGCTTGGGTGTTGGCACTTTGGGAGGTGGTCTGTGCCAAGAGTGAGACTGTGTGTTGGGAGTGCTGGGAGGCAAGGCAAAGGCAGATGGGCAGAATGTGTTTGTCTGTGAAAGCGGTGTCAAGGGAAGGTGAGGACCAGCAACAGCTCTAAGCCCATTAGGCCTGTCGCCTGGGAGAAATGGCTTGCGTGTTGTCACTATGGGAGGTGGTCTGTGCCGGGAGTGACAGTGAGATTGCACCTGAGAATGTGTGTTGGGAGTGCTGGGAGGCAAAGCCAGGGCAGATTCCCAGAGTGTGTTTGGCTGTGAAAGCGGTGTCAAGGCAAGGTAAGGACCAGCCACAGCTCTAAGCCCTTAGGCCTATCGTATGGGAGAAATGGCTTGCACGTCTGCACTTTGGGAGGTGGTCTGTGCCAGGAGTGAGAGTTTGATTGCGCCTGAGAATGTGTGTTGGGAGTGCTGGGAGGCAAAGCCAGGGCAGATTCCCAGAGTGTGTTTGGCTGTGAAAGCGGTGTCAAGGCAAGGTAAGGACCAGCCACAGCTCTAAGCCCTTAGGCCTATCGTATGGGAGAAATGGCTTGCACGTCTGCACTTTGGGAGGTGGTCTGTGCCAGGAGAGAGAGTTAGATTGCGCCTGAGAATGTGTGTTGGGAGTGCTGGGAGGCAAAGCCAGGCTAGATGGGCAGAGTGTGTTTGGCTGTGAAAGCGCTGTGAAGGGAAGGTGAGGACCAGCAACAGCTCTGAGCCCTTAGATGTAGCGTGTGTCAGAAACCGCTTGGGTGCTGGCACTTTGGAGGTGGTGTGTGCCGAGAGTGAGAGTGTGTTGGGATTGCCGGGAGGCAAGGCAAAGGCAGATGGGCAGAGTGTGTTTGGCTGTGAAAGCGGTGTCAAGGGAAGGTAAGGACCAGCATCAGCTCTAAGCCCTTAGGCCTATCGTATGGGAGAAATGGCTTCGGTGTTTGCACTTTGGGAGGTGGTCTGTGCCAGGAGTGAGAGTGAGATTGAACCTGAGAATGTGTGTTGGGAGTGCTGGGAGGCAAGGTAAAGGCAGATGGCCAGAGTGTGTTTGGCTGTGAAAGCGGTGTCAAGGGAAGGTGAGGACCAGCAACTGCTCTAAGCCCTTAGATGTAGCGTGCGTCAGAAATCGCTTGGACGTTTGCACTTTGGGAGTTGGTCTGTGCTGGGAGTGAGAGTGAGAGCCTGAGTGAGCCTGAGAATGTGTGTTGGCAGTGCCGGGAGGCAAGGTAAAGGCAGATGGCCAGAGTGTGTTTATCTGTGAAAGCACTGTGAAGGGAAGGTGAGGACCAGCAACAGCTCTGAGCCCTTAGATGTAGCGTGCGTCAGAACTCGCTTGGTTGTTGGCACTTTGGGAGGTGGTGTGTGCCGAGAGTGAGAGTGTGTTGGGATTGCCGGGAGGCAAGGCAAAGGCAGATGGGCAGAGTGTGTTTGTCTGTGAAAGCGGTGTCAAGGGAAGGTGAGGACCAGCAACAGCTCTAATCCCTTAGGCCTATCGTATGGGAGAAATGGCTTGGACGTTTGCACTTTGGGAAGTGGTCTGTTCCGTTAGTGAGAGTGAGAGTGAGCCTGAGAATGTGTGTTGGGAGTGCTGGGAGGCAAGGCAAAGGCAGATGGCCAGAGTGTGTTTGGCTGTGAAAGCGGTGTCAAGGGAAGGTGAGGACCAGCAACAGCTCTAAGCCCTTAGGCCTATCGTATGGGAGAAATGGCTTGGGTGTTTGCACTTTGGGAGGTGGTCTGTGCCAGGAGTGAGAGTGAGATTGAACCTGAGAATGTGTGTTGGGAGTGCTGGGAGGCAAAGCCAGGGTAGATGGGCAGAGTGTGTTTGGCTGTGAAAGCGGTGTCAAGGGAAGGTGAGGACCAGCAACAGCTCTAAGCCCTTACATGTAGCGTGCCTCCGAAATAGCTTGGGTGTTGGCACTTTGGGAGGTGGTCTGTGCCAAGAGTGAGACTGTGTGTTGGGAGTGCTGGGAGGCAAGGCAAAGGCAGATGGGCAGAATGTGTTTGTCTGTGAAAGCGGTGTCAAGGGAAGGTGAGGACCAGCAACAGCTCTAAGCCCATTAGGCCTGTCGCCTGGGAGAAATGGCTTGCGTGTTGTCACTATGGGAGGTGGTCTGTGCCGGGAGTGACAGTGAGATTGCACCTGAGAATGTGTGTTGGGAGTGCTGGGAGGCAAAGCCAGGGCAGATTCCCAGAGTGTGTTTGGCTGTGAAAGCGGTGTCAAGGCAAGGTAAGGACCAGCCACAGCTCTAAGCCCTTAGGCCTATCGTATGGGAGAAATGGCTTGCACGTCTGCACTTTGGGAGGTGGTCTGTGCCAGGAGTGAGAGTTAGATTGCGCCTGAGAATGTGTGTTGGGAGTGCTGGGAGGCAAAGCCAGGCTAGATGGGCAGAGTGTGTTTGGCTGTGAAAGCGCTGTGAAGGGAAGGTGAGGACCAGCAACAGCTCTGAGCCCTTAGATGTAGCGTGCGTCAGAAATCGCTTGGTTGTTGGCACTTTGGGAGGTGGTGTGTGCCGAGAGTGAGAGTGTGTTGGGATTGCCGGGAGGCAAGGCAAAGGCAGATGGCCAGAGTGTGTTTGGCTGTGAAAGCGGTGTCAAGGGAAGGTGAGGACCAGCATCTGCTCTAAGCCCTTAGATGTAGCGTGCGTCAGAAATCGCTTGGTTGTTGGCACTTTGGGAGGTGGTGTGTGCCGAGAGTGAGAGTGTGTTGGGATTGCCGGGAGGCAAGGCAAAGGCAGATGGCCAGAGTGTGTTTGTCTGTGAAAGCGCTGTGAAGGGAAGGTGAGGACCAGCAACAGCTCTAAGCCCTTAGGCCTATCGTATGGGAGAAATGGCTTGGGTGTTTGCACTTTGGGAGGTGGTCTGTGCCGGGAGTGAGAGTGAGAGTGAGCCTGAGAATGTGTGTTGGGAGTGCTGGGAGGCAAGGTAAAGGCAGATGGCCAGAGTGTGTTTGGCTGTGAAAGCGGTGTCAAGGGAAGGTGAGGACCAGCAACAGCTCTAAGCCCTTAGATGTAGCGTGCGTCAGAAATCGCTTGGACGTTTGCACTTTGGGAGTTGGTCTGTGCTGGGAGTGAGAGTGAGAGCCTGAGTGAGCCTGAGAATGTGTGTTGGCAGTGCCGGGAAGCAAGGTAAAGGCAGATGGCCAGAGTGTGTTTGGCTGTGAAAGCGCTGTGAAGGGAAGGTGAGGACCAGCAACAGCTCTGAGCCCTTAGATGTAGCGTGCGTCAGAACTCGCTTGGTTGTTGGCACTTTGGGAGGTGGTGTGTGCCGAGAGTGAGAGTGTGTTGGGATTGCCGGGAGGCAAGGCAAAGGCAGATGGGCAGAGTGTGTTTGGCTGTGAAAGCGGTGTGAAGGGAAGGTGAGGACCAGCAACAGCTCTAATGCCTTAGGCCTATCGTATGGGAGAAATGGCTTGGACGTTTGCACTTTGGGAAGTGGTCTGTTCCGGGAGTGAGAGTGAGATTGAGTCTGAGAATGTGTGTTGGGAGTGCTGGGAGGCAAGGCAAAGGCCGATGGGCAGAGTGTGTTTGGCTGTGAAAGCGGTGTCAAGGGAAGGTGAGGATCAGCAACAGCTCTAATCCCTTAGGCCTATCGTATGGGAGAAATGGCTTGGACGTTTGCACTTTGGGAAGTCGTCTGTTCCGTTAGTGAGAGTGAGAGTGAGCCTGAGAATGTGTGTTGGGAGTGCTGGGAGGCAAGGCAAAGGCAGATGGGCAGAGTGTGTTTGGCTGTGAAAGCGGTGTCAAGGGAAGGTGAGGACCAGCATCAGCTCTAAGCCCTTAGGCCTATCGTATAGGAGAAATGGCTTCGGTGTTTGCACTTTGGGAGGTGGTCTGTGCCAGGAGTGAGAGTGAGATTGAACCTGAGAATGTGTGTTGGGAGTGCTGGGTGGCAAAGCCAGGGTAGATGGGCAGAGTGTGTTTGGCTGTGAAAGCGGTGTCAAGGGAAGGTGAGGACCAGCAACAGCTCTAAGCCCTTACATGTAGCGTGCCTCCGAAATAGCTTGGGTGTTGGCACTTTGGGAGGTGGTCTGTGCCAAGAGTGAGACTGTGTGTTGGGAGTGCTGGGAGGCAAGGCAAAGGCAGATGGGCAGAATGTGTTTGTCTGTGAAAGCGGTGTCAAGGGAAGGTGAGGACCAGCAACAGCTCTAAGCCCATTAGGCCTGTCGCCTGGGAGAAATGGCTTGCGTGTTGTCACTATGGGAGGTGGTCTGTGCCGGGAGTGACAGTGAGATTGCACCTGAGAATGTGTGTTGGGAGTGCTGGGAGGCAAAGCCAGGGCAGATTCCCAGAGTGTGTTTGGCTGTGAAAGCGGTGTCAAGGGAAGGTAAGGACCAGCCACAGCTCTAAGCCCTTAGGCCTATCGTATGGGAGAAATGGCTTGCACGTCTGCACTTTGGGAGGTGGTCTGTGCCAGGAGTGAGAGTTTGATTGCGCCTGAGAATGTGTGTTGGGAGTGCTGGGAGGCAAAGCCAGGGCAGATTCCCAGAGTGTGTTTGGCTGTGAAAGCGGTGTCAAGGCAAGGTAAGGACCAGCCACAGCTCTAAGCCCTTAGGCCTATCGTATGGGAGAAATGGCTTGCACGTCTGCACTTTGGGAGGTGGTCTGTGCCAGGAGAGAGAGTTAGATTGCGCCTGAGAATGTGTGTTGGGAGTGCTGGGAGGCAAAGCCAGGCTAGATGGGCAGAGTGTGTTTGGCTGTGAAAGCGCTGTGAAGGGAAGGTGAGGACCAGCAACAGCTCTGAGCCCTTAGATGTAGCGTGTGTCAGAAACCGCTTGGGTGCTGGCACTTTGGAGGTGGTGTGTGCCGAGAGTGAGAGTGTGTTGGGATTGCCGGGAGGCAAGGCAAAGGCAGATGGGCAGAGTGTGTTTGGCTGTGAAAGCGGTGTCAAGGGAAGGTAAGGACCAGCATCAGCTCTAAGCCCTTAGGCCTATCGTATGGGAGAAATGGCTTCGGTGTTTGCACTTTGGGAGGTGGTCTGTGCCAGGAGTGAGAGTGAGATTGAACCTGAGAATGTGTGTTGGGAGTGCTGGGAGGCAAGGTAAAGGCAGATGGCCAGAGTGTGTTTGGCTGTGAAAGCGGTGTCAAGGGAAGGTGAGGACCAGCAACTGCTCTAAGCCCTTAGATGTAGCGTGCGTCAGAAATCGCTTGGACGTTTGCACTTTGGGAGTTGGTCTGTGCTGGGAGTGAGAGTGAGAGCCTGAGTGAGCCTGAGAATGTGTGTTGGCAGTGCCGGGAGGCAAGGTAAAGGCAGATGGCCAGAGTGTGTTTATCTGTGAAAGCACTGTGAAGGGAAGGTGAGGACCAGCAACAGCTCTGAGCCCTTAGATGTAGCGTGCGTCAGAACTCGCTTGGTTGTTGGCACTTTGGGAGGTGGTGTGTGCCGAGAGTGAGAGTGTGTTGGGATTGCCGGGAGGCAAGGCAAAGGCAGATGGGCAGAGTGTGTTTGTCTGTGAAAGCGGTGTCAAGGGAAGGTGAGGACCAGCAACAGCTCTAATCCCTTAGGCCTATCGTATGGGAGAAATGGCTTGGACGTTTGCACTTTGGGAAGTGGTCTGTTCCGTTAGTGAGAGTGAGAGTGAGCCTGAGAATGTGTGTTGGGAGTGCTGGGAGGCAAGGCAAAGGCAGATGGCCAGAGTGTGTTTGGCTGTGAAAGCGGTGTCAAGGGAAGGTGAGGACCAGCAACAGCTCTAAGCCCTTAGGCCTATCGTATGGGAGAAATGGCTTGGGTGTTTGCACTTTGGGAGGTGGTCTGTGCCAGGAGTGAGAGTGAGATTGAACCTGAGAATGTGTGTTGGGAGTGCTGGGAGGCAAAGCCAGGGTAGATGGGCAGAGTGTGTTTGGCTGTGAAAGCGGTGTCAAGGGAAGGTGAGGACCAGCAACAGCTCTAAGCCCTTACATGTAGCGTGCCTCCGAAATAGCTTGGGTGTTGGCACTTTGGGAGGTGGTCTGTGCCAAGAGTGAGACTGTGTGTTGGGAGTGCTGGGAGGCAAGGCAAAGGCAGATGGGCAGAATGTGTTTGTCTGTGAAAGCGGTGTCAAGGGAAGGTGAGGACCAGCAACAGCTCTAAGCCCATTAGGCCTGTCGCCTGGGAGAAATGGCTTGCGTGTTGTCACTATGGGAGGTGGTCTGTGCCGGGAGTGACAGTGAGATTGCACCTGAGAATGTGTGTTGGGAGTGCTGGGAGGCAAAGCCAGGGCAGATTCCCAGAGTGTGTTTGGCTGTGAAAGCGGTGTCAAGGCAAGGTAAGGACCAGCCACAGCTCTAAGCCCTTAGGCCTATCGTATGGGAGAAATGGCTTGCACGTCTGCACTTTGGGAGGTGGTCTGTGCCAGGAGTGAGAGTTAGATTGCGCCTGAGAATGTGTGTTGGGAGTGCTGGGAGGCAAAGCCAGGCTAGATGGGCAGAGTGTGTTTGGCTGTGAAAGCGCTGTGAAGGGAAGGTGAGGACCAGCAACAGCTCTGAGCCCTTAGATGTAGCGTGCGTCAGAAATCGCTTGGTTGTTGGCACTTTGGGAGGTGGTGTGTGCCGAGAGTGAGAGTGTGTTGGGATTGCCGGGAGGCAAGGCAAAGGCAGATGGCCAGAGTGTGTTTGGCTGTGAAAGCGGTGTCAAGGGAAGGTGAGGACCAGCATCTGCTCTAAGCCCTTAGATGTAGCGTGCGTCAGAAATCGCTTGGTTGTTGGCACTTTGGGAGGTGGTGTGTGCCGAGAGTGAGAGTGTGTTGGGATTGCCGGGAGGCAAGGCAAAGGCAGATGGCCAGAGTGTGTTTGTCTGTGAAAGCGCTGTGAAGGGAAGGTGAGGACCAGCAACAGCTCTAAGCCCTTAGGCCTATCGTATGGGAGAAATGGCTTGGGTGTTTGCACTTTGGGAGGTGGTCTGTGCCGGGAGTGAGAGTGAGAGTGAGCCTGAGAATGTGTGTTGGGAGTGCTGGGAGGCAAGGTAAAGGCAGATGGCCAGAGTGTGTTTGGCTGTGAAAGCGGTGTCAAGGGAAGGTGAGGACCAGCAACAGCTCTAAGCCCTTAGATGTAGCGTGCGTCAGAAATCGCTTGGACGTTTGCACTTTGGGAGTTGGTCTGTGCTGGGAGTGAGAGTGAGAGCCTGAGTGAGCCTGAGAATGTGTGTTGGCAGTGCCGGGAAGCAAGGTAAAGGCAGATGGCCAGAGTGTGTTTGGCTGTGAAAGCGCTGTGAAGGGAAGGTGAGGACCAGCAACAGCTCTGAGCCCTTAGATGTAGCGTGCGTCAGAACTCGCTTGGTTGTTGGCACTTTGGGAGGTGGTGTGTGCCGAGAGTGAGAGTGTGTTGGGATTGCCGGGAGGCAAGGCAAAGGCAGATGGGCAGAGTGTGTTTGGCTGTGAAAGCGGTGTGAAGGGAAGGTGAGGACCAGCAACAGCTCTAATGCCTTAGGCCTATCGTATGGGAGAAATGGCTTGGACGTTTGCACTTTGGGAAGTGGTCTGTTCCGGGAGTGAGAGTGAGATTGAGTCTGAGAATGTGTGTTGGGAGTGCTGGGAGGCAAGGCAAAGGCCGATGGGCAGAGTGTGTTTGGCTGTGAAAGCGGTGTCAAGGGAAGGTGAGGATCAGCAACAGCTCTAATCCCTTAGGCCTATCGTATGGGAGAAATGGCTTGGACGTTTGCACTTTGGGAAGTCGTCTGTTCCGTTAGTGAGAGTGAGAGTGAGCCTGAGAATGTGTGTTGGGAGTGCTGGGAGGCAAGGCAAAGGCAGATGGGCAGAGTGTGTTTGGCTGTGAAAGCGGTGTCAAGGGAAGGTGAGGACCAGCATCAGCTCTAAGCCCTTAGGCCTATCGTATAGGAGAAATGGCTTCGGTGTTTGCACTTTGGGAGGTGGTCTGTGCCAGGAGTGAGAGTGAGATTGAACCTGAGAATGTGTGTTGGGAGTGCTGGGTGGCAAAGCCAGGGTAGATGGCCAGAGTGTGTTTGGCTGTGAAAGCGGTGTCAAGGGAAGGTGAGGACCAGCAACAGCTCTAAGCCCTTACATGTAGCGTGCCTCCGAAATAGCTTGGGTGTTGGCACTTTGGGAGGTGGTCTGTGCCAAGAGTGAGACTGTGTGTTGGGAGTGCTGGGAGGCAAGGCAAAGGCAGATGGGCAGAATGTGTTTGTCTGTGAAAGCGGTGTCAAGGGAAGGTGAGGACCAGCAACAGCTCTAAGCCCATTAGGCCTGTCGCCTGGGAGAAATGGCTTGCGTGTTGTCACTATGGGAGGTGGTCTGTGCCGGGAGTGACAGTGAGATTGCACCTGAGAATGTGTGTTGGGAGTGCTGGGAGGCAAAGCCAGGGCAGATTCCCAGAGTGTGTTTGGCTGTGAAAGCGGTGTCAAGGGAAGGTAAGGACCAGCCACAGCTCTAAGCCCTTAGGCCTATCGTATGGGAGAAATGGCTTGCACGTCTGCACTTTGGGAGGTGGTCTGTGCCAGGAGTGAGAGTTTGATTGCGCCTGAGAATGTGTGTTGGGAGTGCTGGGAGGCAAAGCCAGGGCAGATTCCCAGAGTGTGTTTGGCTGTGAAAGCGGTGTCAAGGCAAGGTAAGGACCAGCCACAGCTCTAAGCCCTTAGGCCTATCGTATGGGAGAAATGGCTTGCACGTCTGCACTTTGGGAGGTGGTCTGTGCCAGGAGAGAGAGTTAGATTGCGCCTGAGAATGTGTGTTGGGAGTGCTGGGAGGCAAAGCCAGGCTAGATGGGCAGAGTGTGTTTGGCTGTGAAAGCGCTGTGAAGGGAAGGTGAGGACCAGCAACAGCTCTGAGCCCTTAGATGTAGCGTGTGTCAGAAACCGCTTGGGTGCTGGCACTTTGGAGGTGGTGTGTGCCGAGAGTGAGAGTGTGTTGGGATTGCCGGGAGGCAAGGCAAAGGCAGATGGGCAGAGTGTGTTTGGCTGTGAAAGCGGTGTCAAGGGAAGGTAAGGACCAGCATCAGCTCTAAGCCCTTAGGCCTATCGTATGGTAGAAATGGCTTCGGTGTTTGCACTTTGGGAGGTGGTCTGTGCCAGGAGTGAGAGTGAGATTGAACCTGAGAATGTGTGTTGGGAGTGCTGGGAGGCAAGGTAAAGGCAGATGGCCAGAGTGTGTTTGGCTGTGAAAGCGGTGTCAAGGGAAGGTGAGGACCAGCAACTGCTCTAAGCCCTTAGATGTAGCGTGCGTCAGAAATCGCTTGGACGTTTGCACTTTGGGAGTTGGTCTGTGCTGGGAGTGAGAGTGAGAGCCTGAGTGAGCCTGAGAATGTGTGTTGGCAGTGCCGGGAGGCAAGGTAAAGGCAGATGGCCAGAGTGTGTTTATCTGTGAAAGCACTGTGAAGGGAAGGTGAGGACCAGCAACAGCTCTGAGCCCTTAGATGTAGCGTGCGTCAGAACTCGCTTGGTTGTTGGCACTTTGGGAGGTGGTGTGTGCCGAGAGTGAGAGTGTGTTGGGATTGCCGGGAGGCAAGGCAAAGGCAGATGGGCAGAGTGTGTTTGTCTGTGAAAGCGGTGTCAAGGGAAGGTGAGGACCAGCAACAGCTCTAATCCCTTAGGCCTATCGTATGGGAGAAATGGCTTGGACGTTTGCACTTTGGGAAGTGGTCTGTTCCGTTAGTGAGAGTGAGAGTGAGCCTGAGAATGTGTGTTGGGAGTGCTGGGAGGCAAGGCAAAGGCAGATGGCCAGAGTGTGTTTGGCTGTGAAAGCGGTGTCAAGGGAAGGTGAGGACCAGCAACAGCTCTAAGCCCTTAGGCCTATCGTATGGGAGAAATGGCTTGGGTGTTTGCACTTTGGGAGGTGGTCTGTGCCAGGAGTGAGAGTGAGATTGAACCTGAGAATGTGTGTTGGGAGTGCTGGGAGGCAAAGCCAGGGTAGATGGGCAGAGTGTGTTTGGCTGTGAAAGCGGTGTCAAGGGAAGGTGAGGACCAGCAACAGCTCTAAGCCCTTACATGTAGCGTGCCTCCGAAATAGCTTGGGTGTTGGCACTTTGGGAGGTGGTCTGTGCCAAGAGTGAGACTGTGTGTTGGGAGTGCTGGGAGGCAAGGCAAAGGCAGATGGGCAGAATGTGTTTGTCTGTGAAAGCGGTGTCAAGGGAAGGTGAGGACCAGCAACAGCTCTAAGCCCATTAGGCCTGTCGCCTGGGAGAAATGGCTTGCGTGTTGTCACTATGGGAGGTGGTCTGTGCCGGGAGTGACAGTGAGATTGCACCTGAGAATGTGTGTTGGGAGTGCTGGGAGGCAAAGCCAGGGCAGATTCCCAGAGTGTGTTTGGCTGTGAAAGCGGTGTCAAGGGAAGGTAAGGACCAGCCACAGCTCTAAGCCCTTAGGCCTATCGTATGGGAGAAATGGCTTGCACGTCTGCACTTTGGGAGGTGGTCTGTGCCAGGAGTGAGAGTTAGATTGCGCCTGAGAATGTGTGTTGGGAGTGCTGGGAGGCAAAGCCAGGCTAGATGGGCAGAGTGTGTTTGGCTGTGAAAGCGCTGTGAAGGGAAGGTGAGGACCAGCAACAGCTCTGAGCCCTTAGATGTAGCGTGTGTCAGAAACCGCTTGGGTGCTGGCACTTTGGGAGGTGGTGTGTGCCGAGAGTGAGAGTGTGTTGGGATTGCCGGGAGGCAAGGCAAAGGCAGATGGCCAGAGTGTGTTTGGCTGTGAAAGCGGTGTCAAGGGAAGGTGAGGACCAGCATCTGCTCTAAGCCCTTAGATGTAGCGTGCGTCAGAAATCGCTTGGTTGTTGGCACTTTGGGAGGTGGTGTGTGCCGAGAGTGAGAGTGTGTTGGGATTGCCGGGAGGCAAGGCAAAGGCAGATGGCCAGAGTGTGTTTGTCTGTGAAAGCGCTGTGAAGGGAAGGTGAGGACCAGCAACAGCTCTAAGCCCTTAGGCCTATCGTATGGGAGAAATGGCTTGGGTGTTTGCACTTTGGGAGGTGGTCTGTGCCGGGAGTGAGAGTGAGAGTGAGCCTGAGAATGTGTGTTGGGAGTGCTGGGAGGCAAGGTAAAGGCAGATGGCCAGAGTGTGTTTGGCTGTGAAAGCGGTGTCAAGGGAAGGTGAGGACCAGCAACAGCTCTAAGCCCTTAGATGTAGCATGCGTCAGAAATCGCTTGGACGTTTGCACTTTGGGAGTTGGTCTGTGCTGGGAGTGAGAGTGAGAGCCTGAGTGAGCCTGAGAATGTGTGTTGGCAGTGCCGGGAAGCAAGGTAAAGGCAGATGGCCAGAGTGTGTTTGGCTGTGAAAGCGCTGTGAAGGGAAGGTGAGGACCAGCAACAGCTCTGAGCCCTTAGATGTAGCGTGCGTCAGAACTCGCTTGGTTGTTGGCACTTTGGGAGGTGGTGTGTGCCGAGAGTGAGAGTGTGTTGGGATTGCCGGGAGGCAAGGCAAAGGCAGATGGGCAGAGTGTGTTTGGCTGTGAAAGCGGTGTCAAGGGAAGGTGAGGACCAGCAACAGCTCTAATGCCTTAGGCCTATCGTATGGGAGAAATGGCTTGGACGTTTGCACTTTGGGAAGTGGTCTGTTCCGGGAGTGAGAGTGAGATTGAGTCTGAGAATGTGTGTTGGGAGTGCTGGGAGGCAAGGCAAAGGCCGATGGGCAGAGTGTGTTTGGCTGTGAAAGCGGTGTGAAGGGAAGGTGAGGATCAGCAACAGCTCTAATCCCTTAGGCCTATCGTATGGGAGAAATGGCTTGGACGTTTGCACTTTGGGAAGTCGTCTGTTCCGTTAGTGAGAGTGAGAGTGAGCCTGAGAATGTGTGTTGGGAGTGCTGGGAGGCAAGGCAAAGGCAGATGGGCAGAGTGTGTTTGGCTGTGAAAGCGGTGTCAAGGGAAGGTGAGGACCAGCATCAGCTCTAAGCCCTTAGGCCTATCGTATAGGAGAAATGGCTTCGGTGTTTGCACTTTGGGAGGTGGTCTGTGCCAGGAGTGAGAGTGAGATTGAACCTGAGAATGTGTGTTGGGAGTGCTGGGTGGCAAAGCCAGGGTAGATGGCCAGAGTGTGTTTGGCTGTGAAAGCGGTGTCAAGGGAAGGTGAGGACCAGCAACAGCTCTAAGCCCTTACATGTAGCGTGCCTCCGAAATAGCTTGGGTGTTGGCACTTTGGGAGGTGGTCTGTGCCAAGAGTGAGACTGTGTGTTGGGAGTGCTGGGAGGCAAGGCAAAGGCAGATGGGCAGAATGTGTTTGTCTGTGAAAGCGGTGTCAAGGGAAGGTGAGGACCAGCAACAGCTCTAAGCCCATTAGGCCTGTCGCCTGGGAGAAATGGCTTGCGTGTTGTCACTATGGGAGGTGGTCTGTGCCGGGAGTGACAGTGAGATTGCACCTGAGAATGTGTGTTGGGAGTGCTGGGAGGCAAAGCCAGGGCAGATTCCCAGAGTGTGTTTGGCTGTGAAAGCGGTGTCAAGGGAAGGTAAGGACCAGCCACAGTTCTAAGCCCTTAGGCCTATCGTATGGGAGAAATGGCTTGCACGTCTGCACTTTGGGAGGTGGTCTGTGCCAGGAGTGAGAGTTTGATTGCGCCTGAGAATGTGTGTTGGGAGTGCTGGGAGGCAAAGCCAGGGCAGATTCCCAGAGTGTGTTTGGCTGTGAAAGCGGTGTCAAGGCAAGGTAAGGACCAGCCACAGCTCTAAGCCCTTAGGCCTATCGTATGGGAGAAATGGCTTGCACGTCTGCACTTTGGGAGGTGGTCTGTGCCAGGAGAGAGAGTTAGATTGCGCCTGAGAATGTGTGTTGGGAGTGCTGGGAGGCAAAGCCAGGCTAGATGGGCAGAGTGTGTTTGGCTGTGAAAGCGGTGTCAAGGGAAGGTGAGGACCAGCAACAGCTCTGAGCCCTTAGATGTAGCGTGTGTCAGAAACCGCTTGGGTGCTGGCACTTTGGAGGTGGTGTGTGCCGAGAGTGAGAGTGTGTTGGGATTGCCGGGAGGCAAGGCAAAGGCAGATGGGCAGAGTGTGTTTGGCTGTGAAAGCGGTGTCAAGGGAAGGTAAGGACCAGCATCAGCTCTAAGCCCTTAGGCCTATCGTATGGTAGAAATGGCTTCGGTGTTTGCACTTTGGGAGGTGGTTAGTGCCAGGAGTGAGAGTGAGATTGAACCTGAGAATGTGTGTTGGGAGTGCTGGGAGGCAAGGTAAAGGCAGATGGCCAGAGTGTGTTTGGCTGTGAAAGCGGTGTCAAGGGAAGGTGAGGACCAGCAACTGCTCTAAGCCCTTAGATGTAGCGTGCGTCAGAAATCGCTTGGACGTTTGCACTTTGGGAGTTGGTCTGTGCTGGGAGTGAGAGTGAGAGCCTGAGTGAGCCTGAGAATGTGTGTTGGCAGTGCCGGGAGGCAAGGTAAAGGCAGATGGCCAGAGTGTGTTTATCTGTGAAAGCACTGTGAAGGGAAGGTGAGGACCAGCAACAGCTCTGAGCCCTTAGATGTAGCGTGCGTCAGAACTCGCTTGGTTGTTGGCACTTTGGGAGGTGGTGTGTGCCGAGAGTGAGAGTGTGTTGGGATTGCCGGGAGGCAAGGCAAAGGCAGATGGGCAGAGTGTGTTTGTCTGTGAAAGCGGTGTCAAGGGAAGGTGAGGACCAGCAACAGCTCTAATCCCTTAGGCCTATCGTATGGGAGAAATGGCTTGGACGTTTGCACTTTGGGAAGTGGTCTGTTCCGTTAGTGAGAGTGAGAGTGAGCCTGAGAATGTGTGTTGGGAGTGCTGGGAGGCAAGGCAAAGGCAGATGGCCAGAGTGTGTTTGGCTGTGAAAGCGGTGTCAAGGGAAGGTGAGGACCAGCAACAGCTCTAAGCCCTTAGGCCTATCGTATGGGAGAAATGGCTTGGGTGTTTGCACTTTGGGAGGTGGTCTGTGCCAGGAGTGAGAGTGAGATTGAACCTGAGAATGTGTGTTGGGAGTGCTGGGTGGCAAAGCCAGGGTAGATGGGCAGAGTGTGTTTGGCTGTGAAAGCGGTGTCAAGGGAAGGTGAGGACCAGCAACAGCTCTAAGCCCTTACATGTAGCGTGCCTCCGAAATAGCTTGGGTGTTGGCACTTTGGGAGGTGGTCTGTGCCAAGAGTGAGACTGTGTGTTGGGAGTGCTGGGAGGCAAGGCAAAGGCAGATGGGCAGAATGTGTTTGTCTGTGAAAGCGGTGTCAAGGGAAGGTGAGGACCAGCAACAGCTCTAAGCCCATTAGGCCTGTCGCCTGGGAGAAATGGCTTGCGTGTTGTCACTATGGGAGGTGGTCTGTGCCGGGAGTGACAGTGAGATTGCACCTGAGAATGTGTGTTGGGAGTGCTGGGAGGCAAAGCCAGGGCAGATTCCCAGAGTGTGTTTGGCTGTGAAAGCGGTGTCAAGGGAAGGTAAGGACCAGCCACAGCTCTAAGCCCTTAGGCCTATCGTATGGGAGAAATGGCTTGCACGTCTGCACTTTGGGAGGTGGTCTGTGCCAGGAGTGAGAGTTAGATTGCGCCTGAGAATGTGTGTTGGGAGTGCTGGGAGGCAAAGCCAGGCTAGATGGGCAGAGTGTGTTTGGCTGTGAAAGCGCTGTGAAGGGAAGGTGAGGACCAGCAACAGCTCTGAGCCCTTAGATGTAGCGTGTGTCAGAAACCGCTTGGGTGCTGGCACTTTGGGAGGTGGTGTGTGCCGAGAGTGAGAGTGTGTTGGGATTGCCGGGAGGCAAGGCAAAGGCAGATGGCCAGAGTGTGTTTGGCTGTGAAAGCGGTGTCAAGGGAAGGTGAGGACCAGCATCTGCTCTAAGCCCTTAGATGTAGCGTGCGTCAGAAATCGCTTGGTTGTTGGCACTTTGGGAGGTGGTGTGTGCCGAGAGTGAGAGTGTGTTGGGATTGCCGGGAGGCAAGGCAAAGGCAGATGGCCAGAGTGTGTTTGTCTGTGAAAGCGCTGTGAAGGGAAGGTGATGACCAGCAACAGCTCTAAGCCCTTAGGCCTATCGTATGGGAGAAATGGCTTGGGTGTTTGCACTTTGGGAGGTGGTCTGTGCCGGGAGTGAGAGTGAGAGTGAGCCTGAGAATGTGTGTTGGGAGTGCTGGGAGGCAAGGTAAAGGCAGATGGCCAGAGTGTGTTTGGCTGTGAAAGCGGTGTCAAGGGAAGGTGAGGACCAGCAACAGCTCTAAGCCCTTAGATGTAGCGTGCGTCAGAAATCGCTTGGACGTTTGCACTTTGGGAGTTGGTCTGTGCTGGGAGTGAGAGTGAGAGCCTGAGTGAGCCTGAGAATGTGTGTTGGCAGTGCCGGGAAGCAAGGTAAAAGCAGATGGCCAGAGTGTGTTTGGCTGTGAAAGCGCTGTGAAGGGAAGGTGAGGACCAGCAACAGCTCTGAGCCCTTAGATGTAGCGTGCGTCAGAACTCGCTTGGTTGTTGGCACTTTGGGAGGTGGTGTGTGCCGAGAGTGAGAGTGTGTTGGGATTGCCGGGAGGCAAGGCAAAGGCAGATGGGCAGAGTGTGTTTGGCTGTGAAAGCGGTGTGAAGGGAAGGTGAGGACCAGCAACAGCTCTAATGCCTTAGGCCTATCGTATGGGAGAAATGGCTTGGACGTTTGCACTTTGGGAAGTGGTCTGTTCCGGGAGTGAGAGTGAGATTGAGTCTGAGAATGTGTGTTGGGAGTGCTGGGAGGCAAGGCAAAGGCCGATGGGCAGAGTGTGTTTGGCTGTGAAAGCGGTGTGAAGGGAAGGTGAGGACCAGCAACAGCTCTAATCCCTTAGGCCTATCGTATGGGAGAAATGGCTTGGACGTTTGCACTTTGGGAAGTGGTCTGTTCCGTTAGTGAGAGTGAGAGTGAGCCTGAGAATGTGTGTTGGGAGTGCTGGGAGGCAAGGCAAAGGCAGATGGGCAGAGTGTGTTTGGCTGTGAAAGCGGTGTCAAGGGAAGGTGAGGACCAGCATCAGCTCTAAGCCCTTAGGCCTATCGTATAGGAGAAATGGCTTGGGTGTTTGCACTTTGGGAGGTGGTCTGTGCCAGGAGTGAGAGTGAGATTGAACCTGAGAATGTGTGTTGGGAGTGCTGGGTGGCAAAGCCAGGGTAGATGGCCAGAGTGTGTTTGGCTGTGAAAGCGGTGTCAAGGGAAGGTGAGGACCAGCAACAGCTCTAAGCCCTTACATGTAGCGTGCCTCCGAAATAGCTTGGGTGTTGGCACTTTGGGAGGTGGTCTGTGCCAAGAGTGAGACTGTGTGTTGGGAGTGCTGGGAGGCAAGGCAAAGGCAGATGGGCAGAATGTGTTTGTCTGTGAAAGCGGTGTCAAGGGAAGGTGAGGACCAGCAACAGCTCTAAGCCCATTAGGCCTGTCGCCTGGGAGAAATGGCTTGCGTGTTGTCACTATGGGAGGTGGTCTGTGCCGGGAGTGACAGTGAGATTGCACCTGAGAATGTGTGTTGGGAGTGCTGGGAGGCAAAGCCAGGGCAGATTCCCAGAGTGTGTTTGGCTGTGAAAGCGGTGTCAAGGGAAGGTAAGGACCAGCCACAGCTCTAAGCCCTTAGGCCTATCGTATGGGAGAAATGGCTTGCACGTCTGCACTTTGGGAGGTGGTCTGTGCCAGGAGTGAGAGTTAGATTGCGCCTGAGAATGTGTGTTGGGAGTGCTGGGAGGCAAAGCCAGGGCAGATTCCCAGAGTGTGTTTGGCTGTGAAAGCGGTGTCAAGGCAAGGTAAGGACCAGCCACAGCTCTAAGCCCTTAGGCCTATCGTATGGGAGAAATGGCTTGCACGTCTGCACTTTGGGAGGTGGTCTGTGCCAGGAGAGAGAGTTAGATTGCGCCTGAGAATGTGTGTTGGGAGTGCTGGGAGGCAAAGCCAGGCTAGATGGGCAGAGTGTGTTTGGCTGTGAAAGCGCTGTGAAGGGAAGGTGAGGACCAGCAACAGCTCTGAGCCCTTAGATGTAGCGTGTGTCAGAAACCGCTTGGGTGCTGGCACTTTGGAGGTGGTGTGTGCCGAGAGTGAGAGTGTGTTGGGATTGCCGGGAGGCAAGGCAAAGGCAGATGGCCAGAGTGTGTTTGTCTGTGAAAGCGCTGTGAAGGGAAGGTGATGACCAGCAACAGCTCTAAGCCCTTAGGCCTATCGTATGGGAGAAATGGCTTGGGTGTTTGCACTTTGGGAGGTGGTCTGTGCCGGGAGTGAGAGTGAGAGTGAGCCTGAGAATGTGTGTTGGGAGTGCTGGGAGGCAAGGTAAAGGCAGATGGCCAGAGTGTGTTTGGCTGTGAAAGCGGTGTCAAGGGAAGGTGAGGACCAGCAACAGCTCTAAGCCCTTAGATGTAGCGTGCGTCAGAAATCGCTTGGACGTTTGCACTTTGGGAGTTGGTCTGTGCTGGGAGTGAGAGTGAGAGCCTGAGTGAGCCTGAGAATGTGTGTTGGCAGTGCCGGGAAGCAAGGTAAAGGCAGATGGCCAGAGTGTGTTTGGCTGTGAAAGCGCTGTGAAGGGAAGGTGAGGACCAGCAACAGCTCTGAGCCCTTAGATGTAGCGTGCGTCAGAACTCGCTTGGTTTTTGGCACTTTGGGAGGTGGTGTGTGCCGAGAGTGAGAGTGTGTTGGGATTGCCGGTAGGCAAGGCAAAGGCAGATGGCCAGAGTGTGTTTGTCTGTGAAAGCGCTGTGAAGGGAAGGTGATGACCAGCAACAGCTCTAATGCCTTAGGCCTATCGTATGGGAGAAATGGCTTGGGTGTTTGCACTTTGGGAAGTGGTCTGTGCCGGGAGTGAGAGTGAGAGTGAGCCTGAGAATGTGTGTTGGGAGTGCTGGGAGGCAAGGTAAAGGCAGATGGCCAGAGTGTGTTTGGCTGTGAAAGCGGTGTCAAGGGAAGGTGAGGACCAGCAACAGCTCTAAGCCCTTAGATGTAGCGTGCGTCAGAAATCGCTTGGACGTTTGCACTTTGGGAGTTGGTCTGTGCTGGGAGTGAGAGTGAGAGCCTGAGTGAGCCTGAGAATGTGTGTTGGCAGTGCCGGGAAGCAAGGTAAAGGCAGATGGCCAGAGTGTGTTTGGCTGTGAAAGCGCTGTGAAGGGAAGGTGAGGACCAGCAACAGCTCTGAGCCCTTAGATGTAGCGTGCGTCAGAACTCGCTTGGTTGTTGGCACTTTGGGAGGTGGTGTGTGCCGAGAGTGAGAGTGTGTTGGGATTGCCGGGAGGCAAGGCAAAGGCAGATGGGCAGAGTGTGTTTGTCTGTGAAAGCGGTGTCAAGGGAAGGTGAGGACCAGCAACAGCTCTAATCCCTTAGGCCTATCGTATGGGAGAAATGGCTTGGACGTTTGCACTTTGGGAAGTGGTCTGTTCCGTTAGTGAGAGTGAGAGTGAGCCTGAGAATGTGTGTTGGGAGTGCTGGGAGGCAAGGCAAAGGCAGATGGGCAGAGTGTGTTTGGCTGTGAAAGCGGTGTCAAGGGAAGGTGAGGACCAGCATCAGCTCTAAGCCCTTAGGCCTATCGTATAGGAGAAATGGCTTCGGTGTTTGCACTTTGGGAGGTGGTCTGTGCCAGGAGTGAGAGTGAGATTGAACCTGAGAATGTGTGTTGGGAGTGCTGGGTGGCAAAGCCAGGGTAGATGGGCAGAGTGTGTTTGGCTGTGAAAGCGGTGTCAAGGGAAGGTGAGGACCAGCAACAGCTCTAAGCCCTTACATGTAGCGTGCCTCCGAAATAGCTTGGGTGTTGGCACTTTGGGAGGTGGTCTGTGCCAAGAGTGAGACTGTGTGTTGGGAGTGCTGGGAGGCAAGGCAAAGGCAGATGGGCAGAATGTGTTTGTCTGTGAAAGCGGTGTCAAGGGAAGGTGAGGACCAGCAACAGCTCTAAGCCCATTAGGCCTGTCGCCTGGGAGAAATGGCTTGCGTGTTGTCACTATGGGAGGTGGTCTGTGCCGGGAGTGACAGTGAGATTGCACCTGAGAATGTGTGTTGGGAGTGCTGGGAGGCAAAGCCAGGGCAGATTCCCAGAGTGTGTTTGGCTGTGAAAGCGGTGTCAAGGGAAGGTAAGGACCAGCCACAGCTCTAAGCCCTTAGGCCTATCGTATGGGAGAAATGGCTTGCACGTCTGCACTTTGGGAGGTGGTCTGTGCCAGGAGTGAGAGTTAGATTGCGCCTGAGAATGTGTGTTGGGAGTGCTGGGAGGCAAAGCCAGGCTAGATGGGCAGAGTGTGTTTGGCTGTGAAAGCGCTGTGAAGGGAAGGTGAGGACCAGCAACAGCTCTGAGCCCTTAGATGTAGCGTGTGTCAGAAACCGCTTGGGTGCTGGCACTTTGGGAGGTGGTGTGTGCCGAGAGTGAGAGTGTGTTGGGATTGCCGGGAGGCAAGGCAAAGGCAGATGGCCAGAGTGTGTTTGGCTGTGAAAGCGGTGTCAAGGGAAGGTGAGGACCAGCATCTGCTCTAAGCCCTTAGATGTAGCGTGCGTCAGAAATCGCTTGGTTGTTGGCACTTTGGGAGGTGGTGTGTGCCGAGAGTGAGAGTGTGTTGGGATTGCCGGGAGGCAAGGCAAAGGCAGATGGGCAGAGTGTGTTTGTCTGTGAAAGCGGTGTCAAGGGAAGGTGATGACCAGCAACAGCTCTAATCCCTTAGGCCTATCGTATGGGAGAAATGGCTTGGACGTTTGCACTTTGGGAAGTGGTCTGTTCCGTTAGTGAGAGTGAGAGTGAGCCTGAGAATGTGTGTTGGGAGTGCTGGGAGGCAAGGCAAAGGCAGATGGCCAGAGTGTGTTTGGCTGTGAAAGCGGTGTCAAGGGAAGGTGAGGACCAACATCAGCTCTAAGCCCTTAGGCCTATCGTATAGGAGAAATGGCTTCGGTGTTTGCACTTTGGGAGGTGGTCTGTGCCAGGAGTGAGAGTGAGATTGAACCTGAGAATGTGTGTTGGGAGTGCTGGGTGGCAAAGCCAGGGTAGATGGCCAGAGTGTGTTTGGCTGTGAAAGCGGTGTCAAGGGAAGGTGAGGACCAGCAACAGCTCTAATCCCTTAGGCCTATCGTATGGGAGAAATGGCTTGGACTTTTGCACTTTGGGAAGTGGTCTGTTCCGGGAGTGAGAGTGAGAGTGAGCCTGAGAATGTGTGTTGGGAGTGCTGGGAGGCAAGGCAAAGGCAGATGGGCAGAGTGTGTTTGGCTGTGAAAGCGGTGTCAAGGGAAGGTGAGGACCAGCATCAGCTCTAAGCCCTTAGGCCTATCGTATAGGAGAAATGGCTTCGGTGTTTGCACTTTGGGAGGTGGTCTGTGCCAGGAGTGAGAGTGAGATTGAACCTGAGAATGTGTGTTGGGAGTGCTGGGTGGCAAAGCCAGGGTAGATGGCCAGAGTGTGTTTGGCTGTGAAAGCGGTGTCAAGGGAAGGTGAGGACCAGCAACAGCTCTAAGCCCTTACATGTAGCGTGCCTCCGAAATAGCTTGGGTGTTGGCACTTTGGGAGGTGGTCTGTGCCAAGAGTGAGACTGTGTGTTGGGAGTGCTGGGAGGCAAGGCAAAGGCAGATGGGCAGAATGTGTTTGTCTGTGAAAGCGGTGTCAAGGGAAGGTGAGGACCAGCAACAGCTCTAAGCCCATTAGGCCTGTCGCCTGGGAGAAATGGCTTGCGTGTTGTCACTATGGGAGGTGGTCTGTGCCGGGAGTGACAGTGAGATTGCACCTGAGAATGTGTGTTGGGAGTGCTGGGAGGCAAAGCCAGGGCAGATTCCCAGAGTGTGTTTGGCTGTGAAAGCGGTGTCAAGGGAAGGTAAGGACCAGCCACAGCTCTAAGCCCTTAGGCCTATCGTATGGGAGAAATGGCTTGCACGTCTGCACTTTGGGAGGTGGTCTGTGCCAGGAGTGAGAGTTAGATTGCGCCTGAGAATGTGTGTTGGGAGTGCTGGGAGGCAAAGCCAGGGCAGATTCCCAGAGTGTGTTTGGCTGTGAAAGCGGTGTCAAGGCAAGGTAAGGACCAGCCACAGCTCTAAGCCCTTAGGCCTATCGTATGGGAGAAATGGCTTGCACGTCTGCACTTTGGGAGGTGGTCTGTGCCAGGAGAGAGAGTTAGATTGCGCCTGAGAATGTGTGTTGGGAGTGCTGGGAGGCAAAGCCAGGCTAGATGGGCAGAGTGTGTTTGGCTGTGAAAGCGCTGTGAAGGGAAGGTGAGGACCAGCAACAGCTCTGAGCCCTTAGATGTAGCGTGTGTCAGAAACCGCTTGGGTGCTGGCACTTTGGAGGTGGTGTGTGCCGAGAGTGAGAGTGTGTTGGGATTGCCGGGAGGCAAGGCAAAGGCAGATGGGCAGAGTGTGTTTGGCTGTGAAAGCGGTGTCAAGGGAAGGTAAGGACCAGCATCAGCTCTAAGCCCTTAGGCCTATCGTATGGGAGAAATGGCTTCGGTGTTTGCACTTTGGGAGGTGGTCTGTGCCAGGAGTGAGAGTGAGATTGAACCTGAGAATGTGTGTTGGGAGTGCTGGGTGGCAAAGCCAGGGTAGATGGCCAGAGTGTGTTTGGCTGTGAAAGCGGTGTCAAGGGAAGGTGAGGACCAGCAACAGCTCTAAGCCCTTAGATGTAGCGTGCGTCAGAAATCGCTTGGACGTTTGCACTTTGGGAGTTGGTCTGTGCTGGGAGTGAGAGTGAGAGCCTGAGTGAGCCTGAGAATGTGTGTTGGCAGTGCCGGGAGGCAAGGTAAAGGCAGATGGCCAGAGTGTGTTTGGCTGTGAAAGCACTGTGAAGGGAAGGTGAGGACCAGCAACAGCTCTGAGCCCTTAGATGTAGCGTGCGTCAGAACTCGCTTGGTTGTTGGCACTTTGGGAGGTGGTGTGTGCCGAGAGTGAGAGTGTGTTGGGATTGCCGGGAGGCAAGGCAAAGGCAGATGGGCAGAGTGTGTTTGTCTGTGAAAGCGGTGTCAAGGGAAGGTGAGGACCAGCAACAGCTCTAATCCCTTAGGCCTATCGTATGGGAGAAATGGCTTGGACGTTTGCACTTTGGGAAGTGGTCTGTTCCGTTAGTGAGAGTGAGAGTGAGCCTGAGAATGTGTGTTGGGAGTGCTGGGAGGCAAGGCAAAGGCAGATGGCCAGAGTGTGTTTGGCTGTGAAAGCGGTGTCAAGGGAAGGTGAGGACCAGCAACAGCTCTAAGCCCTTAGGCCTATCGTATGGGAGAAATGGCTTCGGTGTTTGCACTTTGGGAGGTGGTCTGTGCCAGGAGTGAGAGTGAGATTGAACCTGAGAATGTGTGTTGGGAGTGCTGGGAGGCAAAGCCAGGGTAGATGGCCAGAGTGTGTTTGGCTGTGAAAGCGGTGTCAAGGGAAGGTGAGGACCAGCAACAGCTCTAAGCCCTTACATGTAGCGTGCCTCCGAAATAGCTTGGGTGTTGGCACTTTGGGAGGTGGTCTGTGCCAAGAGTGAGACTGTGTGTTGGGAGTGCTGGGAGGCAAGGCAAAGGCAGATGGGCAGAGTGTGTTTGTCTGTGAAAGCGGTGTCAAGGGAAGGTGAGGACCAGCAACAGCTCTAAGCCCTTAGGCCTATCGTATGGGAGAAATGGCTTGGGTGTTTGCACTTTGGGAGGTGGTCTGTGCCGGGAGTGAGAGTGAGAGTGAGCCTGAGAATGTGTGTTGGGAGTGCTGGGAGGCAAGGTAAAGGCAGATGGCCAGAGTGTGTTTGGCTGTGAAAGCGGTGTCAAGGGAAGGTGAGGACCAGCAACAGCTCTAAGCCCTTAGATGTAGCGTGCGTCAGAAATCGCTTGGACGTTTGCACTTTGGGAGTTGGTCTGTGCTGGGAGTGAGAGTGAGAGCCTGAGTGAGCCTGAGAATGTGTGTTGGCAGTGCCGGGAAGCAAGGTAAAGGCAGATGGCCAGAGTGTGTTTGGCTGTGAAAGGGGTGTGAAGGGAAGGTGAGGACCAGCAACAGCTCTGAGCCCTTAGATGTAGCGTGCGTCAGAACTCGCTTGGTTGTTGGCACTTTGGGAGGTGGTGTGTGCCGAGAGTGAGAGTGTGTTGGGATTGCCGGGAGGCAAGGCAAAGGCAGATGGGCAGAGTGTGTTTGTCTGTGAAAGCGGTGTCAAGGGAAGGTGAGGACCAGCAACAGCTCTAATCCCTTAGGCCTATCGTATGGGAGAAATGGCTTGGACTTTTGCACTTTGGGAAGTGGTCTGTTCCGGGAGTGAGAGTGAGATTGAGTCTGAGAATGTGTGTTGGGAGTGCTGGGAGGCAAGGCAAAGGCAGATGGGCAGAGTGTGTTTGGCTGTGAAAGCGGTGTCAAGGGAAGGTGAGGACCAGCAACAGGTCTAAGCCCTTACATGTAGCGTGCCTCCGAAATAGCTTGGGTGTTGGCACTTTGGGAGGTGGTCTGTGCCAAGAGTGAGACTGTGTGTTGGGAGTGCTGGGAGGCAAGGCAAAGGCAGATGGGCAGAATGTGTTTGTCTGTGAAAGCGGTGTCAAGGGAAGGTGAGGACCAGCAACAGCTCTAAGCCCATTAGGCCTGTCGCCTGGGAGAAATGGCTTGCGTGTTGTCACTATGGGAGGTGGTCTGTGCCGGGAGTGACAGTGAGATTGCACCTGAGAATGTGTGTTGGGAGTGCTGGGAGGCAAAGCCAGGGCAGATTCCCAGAGTGTGTTTGGCTGTGAAAGCGGTGTCAAGGCAAGGTAAGGACCAGCCACAGCTCTAAGCCCTTAGGCCTATCGTATGGGAGAAATGGCTTGCACGTCTGCACTTTGGGAGGTGGTCTGTGCCAGGAGTGAGAGTTAGATTGCGCCTGAGAATGTGTGTTGGGAGTGCTGGGAGGCAAAGCCAGGCTAGATGGGCAGAGTGTGTTTGGCTGTGAAAGCGCTGTGAAGGGAAGGTGATGACCAGCAACAGCTCTGAGCCCTTAGATGTAGCGTGTGTCAGAAACCGCTTGGGTGCTGGCACTTTGGGAGGTGGTGTGTGCCGAGAGTGAGAGTGTGTTGGGATTGCCGGGAGGCAAGGCAAAGGCAGATGGGCAGAGTGTGTTTGGCTGTGAAAGCGGTGTCAAGGGAAGGTGAGGACCAGCATCTGCTCTAAGCCCTTAGATGTAGCGTGCGTCAGAAATCGCTTGGTTGTTGGCACTTTGGGAGGTGGTGTGTGCCGAGAGTGAGAGTGTGTTGGGATTGCCGGGAGGCAAGGCAAAGGCAGATGGCCAGAGTGTGTTTGTCTGTGAAAGCGCTGTGAAGGGAAGGTGATGACCAGGAACAGCTCTAAGCCCTTAGGCCTATCGTATGGGAGAAATGGCTTGGGTGTTTGCACTTTGGGAGGTGGTCTGTGCCGGGAGTGAGAGTGAGAGTGAGCCTGAGAATGTGTGTTGGGAGTGCTGGGAGGCAAGGTAAAGGCAGATGGCCAGAGTGTGTTTGGCTGTGAAAGCGGTGTCAAGGGAAGGTGAGGACCAGCATCAGCTCTAAGCCCTTAGGCCTATCGTATAGGAGAAATGGCTTCGGTGTTTGCACTTTGGGAGGTGGTCTGTGCCAGGAGTGAGAGTGAGATTGAACCTGAGAATGTGTGTTGGGAGTGCTGGGTGGCAAAGCCAGGGTAGATGGCCAGAGTGTGTTTGGCTGTGAAAGCGGTGTCAAGGGAAGGTGAGGACCAGCAACAGCTCTAATCCCTTAGGCCTATCGTATGGGAGAAATGGCTTGGACGTTTGCACTTTGGGAAGTGGTCTGTTCCGGGAGTGAGAGTGAGAGTGAGCCTGAGAATGTGTGTTGGGAGTGCTGGGAGGCAAGGCAAAGGCAGATGGGCAGAGTGTGTTTGGCTGTGAAAGCGGTGTGAAGGGAAGGTGAGGACCAGCATCAGCTCTAAGCCCTTAGGCCTATCGTATAGGAGAAATGGCTTCGGTGTTTGCACTTTGGGAGGTGGTCTGTGCCAGGAGTGAGAGTGAGATTGAACCTGAGAATGTGTGTTGGGAGTGCTGGGTGGCAAAGCCAGGGTAGATGGCCAGAGTGTGTTTGGCTGTGAAAGCGGTGTCAAGGGAAGGTGAGGACCAGCAACAGCTCTAAGCCCTTACATGTAGCGTGCCTCCGAAATAGCTTGGGTGTTGGCACTTTGGGAGGTGGTCTGTGCCAAGAGTGAGACTGTGTGTTGGGAGTGCTGGGAGGCAAGGCAAAGGCAGATGGGCAGAATGTGTTTGTCTGTGAAAGCGGTGTCAAGGGAAGGTGAGGACCAGCAACAGCTCTAAGCCCATTAGGCCTGTCGCCTGGGAGAAATGGCTTGCGTGTTGTCACTATGGGAGGTGGTCTGTGCCGGGAGTGACAGTGAGATTGCACCTGAGAATGTGTGTTGGGAGTGCTGGGAGGCAAAGCCAGGGCAGATTCCCAGAGTGTGTTTGGCTGTGAAAGCGGTGTCAAGGGAAGGTAAGGACCAGCCACAGCTCTAAGCCCTTAGGCCTATCGTATGGGAGAAATGGCTTGCACGTCTGCACTTTGGGAGGTGGTCTGTGCCAGGAGTGAGAGTTAGATTGCGCCTGAGAATGTGTGTTGGGAGTGCTGGGAGGCAAAGCCAGGGCAGATTCCCAGAGTGTGTTTGGCTGTGAAAGCGGTGTCAAGGCAAGGTAAGGACCAGCCACAGCTCTAAGCCCTTAGGCCTATCGTATGGGAGAAATGGCTTGCACGTCTCCACTTTGGGAGGTGGTCTGTGCCAGGAGAGAGAGTTAGATTGCGCCTGAGAATGTGTGTTGGGAGTGCTGGGAGGCAAAGCCAGGCTAGATGGGCAGAGTGTGTTTGGCTGTGAAAGCGCTGTGAAGGGAAGGTGAGGACCAGCAACAGCTCTGAGCCCTTAGATGTAGCGTGTGTCAGAAACCGCTTGGGTGCTGGCACTTTGGAGGTGGTGTGTGCCGAGAGTGAGAGTGTGTTGGGATTGCCGGGAGGCAAGGCAAAGGCAGATGGGCAGAGTGTGTTTGGCTGTGAAAGCGGTGTCAAGGGAAGGTAAGGACCAGCATCAGCTCTAAGCCCTTAGGCCTATCGTATGGTAGAAATGGCTTCGGTGTTTGCACTTTGGGAGGTGGTCTGTGCCAGGAGTGAGAGTGAGATTGAACCTGAGAATGTGTGTTGGGAGTGCTGGGTGGCAAAGCCAGGGTAGATGGCCAGAGTGTGTTTGGCTGTGAAAGCGGTGTCAAGGGAAGGTGAGGACCAGCAACAGCTCTAAGCCCTTAGATGTAGCGTGCGTCAGAAATCGCTTGGACGTTTGCACTTTGGGAGTTGGTCTGTGCTGGGAGTGAGAGTGAGAGCCTGAGTGAGCCTGAGAATGTGTGTTGGCAGTGCCGGGAGGCAAGGTAAAGGCAGATGGCCAGAGTGTGTTTGGCTGTGAAAGCACTGTGAAGGGAAGGTGAGGACCAGCAACAGCTCTGAGCCCTTAGATGTAGCGTGCGTCAGAACTCGCTTGGTTGTTGGCACTTTGGGAGGTGGTGTGTGCCGAGAGTGAGAGTGTGTTGGGATTGCCGGGAGGCAAGGCAAAGGCAGATGGGCAGAGTGTGTTTGTCTGTGAAAGCGGTGTCAAGGGAAGGTGAGGACCAGCAACAGCTCTAATCCCTTAGGCCTATCGTATGGGAGAAATGGCTTGGACGTTTGCACTTTGGGAAGTGGTCTGTTCCGTTAGTGAGAGTGAGAGTGAGCCTGAGAATGTGTGTTGGGAGTGCTGGGAGGCAAGGCAAAGGCAGATGGCCAGAGTGTGTTTGGCTGTGAAAGCGGTGTCAAGGGAAGGTGAGGACCAGCAACAGCTCTAAGCCCTTAGGCCTATCGTATGGGAGAAATGGCTTCGGTGTTTGCACTTTGGGAGGTGGTCTGTGCCAGGAGTGAGAGTGAGATTGAACCTGAGAATGTGTGTTGGGAGTGCTGGGAGGCAAAGCCAGGGTAGATGGCCAGAGTGTGTTTGGCTGTGAAAGCGGTGTCAAGGGAAGGTGAGGACCAGCAACAGCTCTAAGCCCTTACATGTAGCGTGCCTCCGAAATAGCTTGGGTGTTGGCACTTTGGGAGGTGGTCTGTGCCAAGAGTGAGACTGTGTGTTGGGAGTGCTGGGAGGCAAGGCAAAGGCAGATGGGCAGAGTGTGTTTGTCTGTGAAAGCGGTGTCAAGGGAAGGTGAGGACCAGCAACAGCTCTAAGCCCTTAGGCCTATCGTATGGGAGAAATGGCTTGGGTGTTTGCACTTTGGGAGGTGGTCTGTGCCGGGAGTGAGAGTGAGAGTGAGCCTGAGAATGTGTGTTGGGAGTGCTGGGAGGCAAGGTAAAGGCAGATGGCCAGAGTGTGTTTGGCTGTGAAAGCGGTGTCAAGGGAAGGTGAGGATCAGCAACAGCTCTAAGCCCTTAGATGTAGCGTGCGTCATAAATCGCTTGGACGTTTGCACTTTGGGAGTTGGTCTGTGCTGGGAGTGAGAGTGAGAGCCTGAGTGAGCCTGAGAATGTGTGTTGGCAGTGCCGGGAAGCAAGGTAAAGGCAGATGGCCAGAGTGTGTTTGGCTGTGAAAGCGCTGTGAAGGGAAGGTGAGGACCAGCAACAGCTCTGAGCCCTTAGATGTAGCGTGCGTCAGAACTCGCTTGGTTGTTGGCACTTTGGGAGGTGGTGTGTGCCGAGAGTGAGAGTGTGTTGGGATTGCCGGGAGGCAAGGCAAAGGCAGATGGGCAGAGTGTGTTTGTCTGTGAAAGCGGTGTCAAGGGAAGGTGAGGACCAGCAACAGCTCTAATCCCTTAGGCCTATCGTATGGGAGAAATGGCTTGGACTTTTGCACTTTGGGAAGTGGTCTGTTCCGGGAGTGAGAGTGAGATTGAGTCTGAGAATGTGTGTTGGGAGTGCTGGGAGGCAAGGCAAAGGCAGATGGGCAGAGTGTGTTTGGCTGTGAAAGCGGTGTCAAGGGAAGGTGAGGACCAGCATCAGCTCTAAGCCCTTAGGCCTATCGTATAGGAGAAATGGCTTCGGTGTTTGCACTTTGGGAGGTGGTCTGTGCCAGGAGTGAGAGTGAGATTGAACCTGAGAATGTGTGTTGGGAGTGCTGGGTGGCAAAGCCAGGGTAGATGGCCAGAGTGTGTTTGGCTGTGAAAGCGGTGTCAAGGGAAGGTGAGGACCAGCAACAGCTCTAAGCCCTTACATGTAGCGTGCCTCCGAAATAGCTTGGGTGTTGGCACTTTGGGAGGTGGTCTGTGCCAAGAGTGAGACTGTGTGTTGGGAGTGCTGGGAGGCAAGGCAAAGGCAGATGGGCAGAATGTGTTTGTCTGTGAAAGCGGTGTCAAGGGAAGGTGATGACCAGCAACAGCTCTAAGCCCATTAGGCCTGTCGCCTGGGAGAAATGGCTTGCGTGTTGTCACTATGGGAGGTGGTCTGTGCCGGGAGTGACAGTGAGATTGCACCTGAGAATGTGTGTTGGGAGTGCTGGGAGGCAAAGCCAGGGCAGATTCCCAGAGTGTGTTTGGCTGTGAAAGCGGTGTCAAGGGAAGGTAAGGACCAGCCACAGCTCTAAGCCCTTAGGCCTATCGTATGGGAGAAATGGCTTGCACGTCTCCACTTTGGGAGGTGGTCTGTGCCAGGAGTGAGAGTTAGATTGCGCCTGAGAATGTGTGTTGGGAGTGCTGGGAGGCCAAGCCAGGGTAGATGGCCAGAGTGTGTTTGGCTGTGAAAGCGCTGTGAAGGGAAGGTGATGACCAGCAACAGCTCTGAGCCCTTAGATGTAGCGTGTGTCAGAAACCGCTTGGGTGCTGGCACTTTGGGAGGTGGTGTGTGCCGAGAGTGAGAGTGTTTTGGGAGTGGTGGGAGTTGAGGCAAAGGCAGATGGCCAGAGTGTGTTTGGCTGTGAAAGCGGTGTCAAGGGAAGGTGAGGACCAGCCACATCTCTAAGCCCTTAGATGTAGCGTGCGTCAGAAATCGCTTGGACGTTTGCACTTTGGGAGTTGGTCTGTGCTGGGAGTGAGAGTGAGAGCCTGAGTGAGCCTGAGAATGTGTGTTGGCAGTGCCGGGAGGCAAGGTAGAGGCAGATGGCCAGAGTGTGTTTGTCTGTGAAAGCGCTGTGAAGGGAAGGTGATGACCAGCAACAGCTCTAAGCCCTTAGATGTAGCGTGCGTCAGAAATCGCTTGGTTGTTGGCACTTTGGAAGGTAGTGTGTTCCGAGAGTGAGAGTGTGTTGGGATTGCCGGGAGGCAAGGCAAAGGCAGATGGGCAGAGTGTGTTTGTCTGTGAAAGCGGTGTCAAGGGAAGGTGAGGACCAGCAACAGCTCTAAGCCCTTAGGCCTATCGTATGGGAGAAATGGCTCGGACGTTTGCACTTTGGGAGGTGGTCTGTGCCGGTAGTGAGAGTGAGAGTGAGCCTGAGAATGTGTGTTGGGAGTGCTGGTAGGCAAGGCAAAGGCCGATGGGCAGAGTGTGTTTGGCTGTGAAAGCGGTGTGAAGGGAAGGTGAGGACCAGCATCAGCTCTAAGCCCTTAGGCCTATCGTATGGGAGAAATGGCTTGGGTGTTTGCACTTTGGGAAGTGGTCTGTGCCGGGAGTGAGAGTGAGATTGAGTCTGAGAATGTGTGTTGGGAGTGCTGGGAGGCAAGGCAAAGGCCGATGGGCAGAGTGTGTTTGGCTGTGAAAGCGGTGTCAAGGGAAGGTGAGGACCAGCAACAACTCTAAGCCCATTAGGCCTGTCGCCTGGGAGAAATGGCTTGCGTGTTGTCACTATGGGAGGTGGTCTGTGCCGGGAGTGACAGTGAGATTGCACCTGAGAATGTGTGTTGGGAGTGCTGGGAGGCAAAGCCAGGGCAGATTCCCAGAGTGTGTTTGGCTGTGAAAGCGGTGTCAAGGCAAGGTAAGGACCAGCCACAGCTCTAAGCCCTTAGGCCTATCGTATGGGAGAAATGGCTTGCACGTCTGCACTTTGGGAGGTGGTCTGTGCCAGGAGTGAGAGTTAGATTGCGCCTGAGAATGTGTGTTGGGAGTGCTGGGAGGCAAAGCCAGGCTAGATGGGCAGAGTGTGTTTGGCTGTGAAAGCGCTGTGAAGGGAAGGTGATGACCAGCAACAGCTCTGAGCCCTTAGATGTAGCGTGTGTCAGAAACCGCTTGGGTGCTGGCACTTTGGGAGGTGGTGTGTGCCGAGAGTGAGAGTGTGTTGGGATTGCCGGGAGGCAAGGCAAAGGCAGATGGCCAGAGTGTGTTTGTCTGTGAAAGCGGTGTCAAGGGAAGGTGAGGACCAGCAACAGCTCTAAGCCCTTAGGCCTATCGTATGGGAGAAATGGCTTGGACGTTTGCACTTTGGGAAGTGGTCTGTTCCGTTAGTGAGAGTGAGAGTGAGCCTGAGAATGTGTGTTGGGAGTGCTGGGAGGCAAGGCAAAGGCAGATGGCCAGAGTGTGTTTGGCTGTGAAAGCGGTGTCAAGGGAAGGTGAGGACCAGCATCAGCTCTAAGCCCTTAGGCCTATCGTATAGGAGAAATGGCTTCGGTGTTTGCACTTTGGGAGGTGGTCTGTGCCAGGAGTGAGAGTGAGATTGAACCTGAGAATGTGTGTTGGGAGTGCTGGGTGGCAAAGCCAGGGTAGATGGCCAGAGTGTGTTTGGCTGTGAAAGCGGTGTCAAGGGAAGGTGAGGACCAGCAACAGCTCTAATCCCTTAGGCCTATCGTATGGGAGAAATGGCTTGGACGTTTGCACTTTGGGAAGTGGTCTGTTCCGGGAGTGAGAGTGAGAGTGAGCCTGAGAATGTGTGTTGGGAGTGCTGGGAGGCAAGGCAAAGGCAGATGGGCAGAGTGTGTTTGGCTGTGAAAGCGGTGTCAAGGGAAGGTGAGGACCAGCATCAGCTCTAAGCCCTTAGGCCTATCGTATAGGAGAAATGGCTTCGGTGTTTGCACTTTGGGAGGTGGTCTGTGCCAGGAGTGAGAGTGAGATTGAACCTGAGAATGTGTGTTGGGAGTGCTGGGTGGCAAAGCCAGGGTAGATGGCCAGAGTGTGTTTGGCTGTGAAAGCGGTGTCAAGGGAAGGTGAGGACCAGCAACAGCTCTAAGCCCTTACATGTAGCGTGCCTCCGAAATAGCTTGGGTGTTGGCACTTTGGGAGGTGGTCTGTGCCAAGAGTGAGACTGTGTGTTGGGAGTGCTGGGAGGCAAGGCAAAGGCAGATGGGCAGAATGTGTTTGTCTGTGAAAGCGGTGTCAAGGGAAGGTGAGGACCAGCAACAGCTCTAAGCCCATTAGGCCTGTCGCCTGGGAGAAATGGCTTGCGTGTTGTCACTATGGGAGGTGGTCTGTGCCGGGAGTGACAGTGAGATTGCACCTGAGAATGTGTGTTGGGAGTGCTGGGAGGCAAAGCCAGGGCAGATTCCCAGAGTGTGTTTGGCTGTGAAAGCGGTGTCAAGGGAAGGTAAGGACCAGCCACAGCTCTAAGCCCTTAGGCCTATCGTATGGGAGAAATGGCTTGCACGTCTGCACTTTGGGAGGTGGTCTGTGCCAGGAGTGAGAGTTAGATTGCGCCTGAGAATGTGTGTTGGGAGTGCTGGGAGGCAAAGCCAGGGCAGATTCCCAGAGTGTGTTTGGCTGTGAAAGCGGTGTCAAGGCAAGGTAAGGACCAGCCACAGCTCTAAGCCCTTAGGCCTATCGTATGGGAGAAATGGCTTGCACGTCTGCACTTTGGGAGGTGGTCTGTGCCAGGAGAGAGAGTTAGATTGCGCCTGAGAATGTGTGTTGGGAGTGCTGGGAGGCAAAGCCAGGCTAGATGGGCAGAGTGTGTTTGGCTGTGAAAGCGCTGTGAAGGGAAGGTGAGGACCAGCAACAGCTCTGAGCCCTTAGATGTAGCGTGTGTCAGAAACCGCTTGGGTGCTGGCACTTTGGAGGTGGTGTGTGCCGAGAGTGAGAGTGTGTTGGGATTGCCGGGAGGCAAGGCAAAGGCAGATGGGCAGAGTGTGTTTGGCTGTGAAAGCGGTGTCAAGGGAAGGTAAGGACCAGCATCAGCTCTAAGCCCTTAGGCCTATCGTATGGGAGAAATGGCTTCGGTGTTTGCACTTTGGGAGGTGGTCTGTGCCAGGAGTGAGAGTGAGATTGAACCTGAGAATGTGTGTTGGGAGTGCTGGGTGGCAAAGCCAGGGTAGATGGCCAGAGTGTGTTTGGCTGTGAAAGCGGTGTCAAGGGAAGGTGAGGACCAGCAACAGCTCTAAGCCCTTAGATGTAGCGTGCGTCAGAAATCGCTTGGACGTTTGCACTTTGGGAGTTGGTCTGTGCTGGGAGTGAGAGTGAGAGCCTGAGTGAGCCTGAGAATGTGTGTTGGCAGTGCCGGGAGGCAAGGTAAAGGCAGATGGCCAGAGTGTGTTTGGCTGTGAAAGCACTGTGAAGGGAAGGTGAGGACCAGCAACAGCTCTGAGCCCTTAGATGTAGCGTGCGTCAGAACTCGCTTGGTTGTTGGCACTTTGGGAGGTGGTGTGTGCCGAGAGTGAGAGTGTGTTGGGATTGCCGGGAGGCAAGGCAAAGGCAGATGGGCAGAGTGTGTTTGTCTGTGAAAGCGGTGTCAAGGGAAGGTGAGGACCAGCAACAGCTCTAATCCCTTAGGCCTATCGTATGGGAGAAATGGCTTGGACGTTTGCACTTTGGGAAGTGGTCTGTTCCGTTAGTGAGAGTGAGAGTGAGCCTGAGAATGTGTGTTGGGAGTGCTGGGAGGCAAGGCAAAGGCAGATGGCCAGAGTGTGTTTGGCTGTGAAAGCGGTGTCAAGGGAAGGTGAGGACCAGCAACAGCTCTAAGCCCTTAGGCCTATCGTATGGGAGAAATGGCTTGGGTGTTTGCACTTTGGGAGGTGGTCTGTGCCAGGAGTGAGAGTGAGATTGAACCTGAGAATGTGTGTTGGGAGTGCTGGGAGGCAAAGCCAGGGTAGATGGCCAGAGTGTGTTTGGCTGTGAAAGCGGTGTCAAGGGAAGGTGAGGACCAGCAACAGCTCTAAGCCCTTACATGTAGCGTGCCTCCGAAATAGCTTGGGTGTTGGCACTTTGGGAGGTGGTCTGTGCCAAGAGTGAGACTGTGTGTTGGGAGTGCTGGGAGGCAAGGCAAAGGCAGATGGGCAGAGTGTGTTTGTCTGTGAAAGCGGTGTCAAGGGAAGGTGAGGACCAGCAACAGCTCTAAGCCCATTAGGCCTGTCGCCTGGGAGAAATGGCTTGCGTGTTGTCACTATGGGAGGTGGTCTGTGCCAGGAGTGACAGTGAGATTGCACCTGAGAATGTGTGTTGGGAGTGCTGGGAGGCAAAGCCAGGGCAGATTCCCAGAGTGTGTTTGGCTGTGAAAGCGGTGTCAAGGGAAGGTAAGGACCAGCCACAGCTCTAAGCCCTTAGGCCTATCGTATGGGAGAAATGGCTTGCACGTCTGCACTTTGGGAGGTGGTCTGTGCCAGGAGTGAGAGTTAGATTGCGCCTGAGAATGTGTGTTGGGAGTGCTGGGAGGCAAAGCCAGGCTAGATGGGCAGAGTGTGTTTGGCTGTGAAAGCGCTGTGAAGGGAAGGTGATGACCAGCAACAGCTCTGAGCCCTTAGATGTAGCGTGTGTCAGAAACCGCTTGGGTGCTGGCACTTTGGGAGGTGGTGTGTGCCGAGAGTGAGAGTGTGTTGGGATTGCCGGGAGGCAAGGCAAAGGCAGATGGCCAGAGTGTGTTTGGCTGTGAAAGCGGTGTCAAGGGAAGGTGAGGACCAGCATCTGCTCTAAGCCCTTAGATGTAGCGTGCGTCAGAAATCGCTTGGTTGTTGGCACTTTGGGAGGTGGTGTGTGCCGAGAGTGAGAGTGTGTTGGGATTGCCGGGAGGCAAGGCAAAGGCAGATGGCCAGAGTGTGTTTGTCTGTGAAAGCGCTGTGAAGGGAAGGTGATGACCAGCAACAGCTCTAAGCCCTTAGGCCTATCGTATGGGAGAAATGGCTTGGGTGTTTGCACTTTGGGAGGTGGTCTGTGCCGGGAGTGAGAGTGAGAGTGAGAATGTGTGTTGGGAGTGCTGGGAGGCAAGGTAAAGGCAGATGGCCAGAGTGTGTTTGGCTGTGAAAGCGCTGTGAAGGGAAGGTGAGGACCAGCAACAGCTCTGAGCCCTTAGATGTAGCGTGCGTCAGAACTCGCTTGGTTGTTGGCACTTTGGGAGGTGGTGTGTGCCGAGAGTGAGAGTGTGTTGGGATTGCCGGGAGGCAAGGCAAAGGCAGATGGGCAGAGTGTGTTTGGCTGTGAAAGCGGTGTGAAGGGAAGGTGAGGACCAGCAACAGCTCTAATGCCTTAGGCCTATCGTATGGGAGAAATGGCTTGGACGTTTGCACTTTGGGAAGTGGTCTGTGCCGGGAGTGAGAGTGAGATTGAGTCTGAGAATGTGTGTTGGGAGTGCTGGGAGGCAAGGCAAAGGCCGATGGGCAGAGTGTGTTTGGCTGTGAAAGCGGTGTGAAGGGAAGGTGAGGATCAGCAACAGCTCTAATCCCTTAGGCCTATCGTATGGGAGAAATGGCTTGGACGTTTGCACTTTGGGAAGTGGTCTGTTCCGTTAGTGAGAGTGAGAGTGAGCCTGAGAATGTGTGTTGGGAGTGCTGGGAGGCAAGGCAAAGGCAGATGGGCAGAGTGTGTTTGGCTGTGAAAGCGGTGTCAAGGGAAGGTGAGGACCAGCATCAGCTCTAAGCCCTTAGGCCTATCGTATAGGAGAAATGGCTTCGGTGTTTGCACTTTGGGAGGTGGTCTGTGCCAGGAGTGAGAGTGAGATTGAACCTGAGAATGTGTGTTGGGAGTGCTGGGTGGCAAAGCCAGGGTAGATGGCCAGAGTGTGTTTGGCTGTGAAAGCGGTGTCAAGGGAAGGTGAGGACCAGCAACAGCTCTAAGCCCTTACATGTAGCGTGCCTCCGAAATAGCTTGGGTGTTGGCACTTTGGGAGGTGGTCTGTGCCAAGAGTGAGACTGTGTGTTGGGAGTGCTGGGAGGCAAGGCAAAGGCAGATGGGCAGAATGTGTTTGTCTGTGAAAGCGGTGTCAAGGGAAGGTGAGGACCAGCAACAGCTCTAAGCCCATTAGGCCTGTCGCCTGGGAGAAATGGCTTGCGTGTTGTCACTATGGGAGGTGGTCTGTGCCGGGAGTGACAGTGAGATTGCACCTGAGAATGTGTGTTGGGAGTGCTGGGAGGCAAAGCCAGGGCAGATTCCCAGAGTGTGTTTGGCTGTGAAAGCGGTGTCAAGGGAAGGTAAGGACCAGCCACAGCTCTAAGCCCTTAGGCCTATCGTATGGGAGAAATGGCTTGCACGTCTGCACTTTGGGAGGTGGTCTGTGCCAGGAGTGAGAGTTAGATTGCGCCTGAGAATGTGTGTTGGGAGTGCTGGGAGGCAAAGCCAGGGCAGATTCCCAGAGTGTGTTTGGCTGTGAAAGCGGTGTCAAGGCAAGGTAAGGACCAGCCACAGCTCTAAGCCCTTAGGCCTATCGTATGGGAGAAATGGCTTGCACGTCTGCACTTTGGGAGGTGGTCTGTGCCAGGAGAGAGAGTTAGATTGCGCCTGAGAATGTGTGTTGGGAGTGCTGGGAGGCAAAGCCAGGCTAGATGGGCAGAGTGTGTTTGGCTGTGAAAGCGCTGTGAAGGGAAGGTGAGGACCAGCAACAGCTCTGAGCCCTTAGATGTAGCGTGTGTCAGAAACCGCTTGGGTGCTGGCACTTTGGAGGTGGTGTGTGCCGAGAGTGAGAGTGTGTTGGGATTGCCGGGAGGCAAGGCAAAGGCAGATGGGCAGAGTGTGTTTGGCTGTGAAAGCGGTGTCAAGGGAAGGTAAGGACCAGCATCAGCTCTAAGCCCTTAGGCCTATCGTATGGTAGAAATGGCTTCGGTGTTTGCACTTTGGGAGGTGGTCTGTGCCAGGAGTGAGAGTGAGATTGAACCTGAGAATGTGTGTTGGGAGTGCTGGGTGGCAAAGCCAGGGTAGATGGCCAGAGTGTGTTTGGCTGTGAAAGCGGTGTCAAGGGAAGGTGAGGACCAGCAACAGCTCTAAGCCCTTAGATGTAGCGTGCGTCAGAAATCGCTTGGACGTTTGCACTTTGGGAGTTGGTCTGTGCTGGGAGTGAGAGTGAGAGCCTGAGTGAGCCTGAGAATGTGTGTTGGCAGTGCCGGGAGGCAAGGTAAAGGCAGATGGCCAGAGTGTGTTTGGCTGTGAAAGCACTGTGAAGGGAAGGTGAGGACCAGCAACAGCTCTGAGCCCTTAGATGTAGCGTGCGTCAGAACTCGCTTGGTTGTTGGCACTTTGGGAGGTGGTGTGTGCCGAGAGTGAGAGTGTGTTGGGATTGCCGGGAGGCAAGGCAAAGGCAGATGGGCAGAGTGTGTTTGTCTGTGAAAGCGGTGTCAAGGGAAGGTGAGGACCAGCAACAGCTCTAATCCCTTAGGCCTATCGTATGGGAGAAATGGCTTGGACGTTTGCACTTTGGGAAGTGGTCTGTTCCGTTAGTGAGAGTGAGAGTGAGCCTGAGAATGTGTGTTGGGAGTGCTGGGAGGCAAGGCAAAGGCAGATGGCCAGAGTGTGTTTGGCTGTGAAAGCGGTGTCAAGGGAAGGTGAGGACCAGCAACAGCTCTAAGCCCTTAGGCCTATCGTATGGGAGAAATGGCTTGGGTGTTTGCACTTTGGGAGGTGGTCTGTGCCAGGAGTGAGAGTGAGATTGAACCTGAGAATGTGTGTTGGGAGTGCTGGGAGGCAAAGCCAGGGTAGATGGCCAGAGTGTGTTTGGCTGTGAAAGCGGTGTCAAGGGAAGGTGAGGACCAGCAACAGCTCTAAGCCCTTACATGTAGCGTGCCTCCGAAATAGCTTGGGTGTTGGCACTTTGGGAGGTGGTCTGTGCCAAGAGTGAGACTGTGTGTTGGGAGTGCTGGGAGGCAAGGCAAAGGCAGATGGGCAGAGTGTGTTTGTCTGTGAAAGCGGTGTCAAGGGAAGGTGAGGACCAGCAACAGCTCTAAGCCCATTAGGCCTGTCGCCTGGGAGAAATGGCTTGCGTGTTGTCACTATGGGAGGTGGTCTGTGCCAGGAGTGACAGTGAGATTGCACCTGAGAATGTGTGTTGGGAGTGCTGGGAGGCAAAGCCAGGGCAGATTCCCAGAGTGTGTTTGGCTGTGAAAGCGGTGTCAAGGGAAGGTAAGGACCAGCCACAGCTCTAAGCCCTTAGGCCTATCGTATGGGAGAAATGGCTTGCACGTCTGCACTTTGGGAGGTGGTCTGTGCCAGGAGTGAGAGTTAGATTGCGCCTGAGAATGTGTGTTGGGAGTGCTGGGAGGCAAAGCCAGGCTAGATGGGCAGAGTGTGTTTGGCTGTGAAAGCGCTGTGAAGGGAAGGTGAGGACCAGCAACAGCTCTGAGCCCTTAGATGTAGCGTGTGTCAGAAACCGCTTGGGTGCTGGCACTTTGGGAGGTGGTGTGTGCCGAGAGTGAGAGTGTGTTGGGATTGCCGGGAGGCAAGGCAAAGGCAGATGGCCAGAGTGTGTTTGGCTGTGAAAGCGGTGTCAAGGGAAGGTGAGGACCAGCATCTGCTCTAAGCCCTTAGATGTAGCGTGCGTCAGAAATCGCTTGGTTGTTGGCACTTTGGGAGGTGGTGTGTGCCGAGAGTGAGAGTGTGTTGGGATTGCCGGGAGGCAAGGCAAAGGCAGATGGGCAGAGTGTGTTTGGCTGTGAAAGCGGTGTCAAGGGAAGGTGATGACCAGCAACAGCTCTAAGCCCTTAGGCCTATCGTATGGGAGAAATGGCTTGGGTGTTTGCACTTTGGGAGGTGGTCTGTGCCGGGAGTGAGAGTGAGAGTGAGAATGTGTGTTGGGAGTGCTGGGAGGCAAGGTAAAGGCAGATGGCCAGAGTGTGTTTGGCTGTGAAAGCGCTGTGAAGGGAAGGTGAGGACCAGCAACAGCTCTGAGCCCTTAGATGTAGCGTGCGTCAGAACTCGCTTGGTTGTTGGCACTTTGGGAGGTGGTGTGTGCCGAGAGTGAGAGTGTGTTGGGATTGCCGGGAGGCAAGGCAAAGGCAGATGGGCAGAGTGTGTTTGGCTGTGAAAGCGGTGTGAAGGGAAGGTGAGGACCAGCAACAGCTCTAATGCCTTAGGCCTATCGTATGGGAGAAATGGCTTGGACGTTTGCACTTTGGGAAGTGGTCTGTTCCGGGAGTGAGAGTGAGATTGAGTCTGAGAATGTGTGTTGGGAGTGCTGGGAGGCAAGGCAAAGGCCGATGGGCAGAGTGTGTTTGGCTGTGAAAGCGGTGTGAAGGGAAGGTGAGGATCAGCAACAGCTCTAATCCCTTAGGCCTATCGTATGGGAGAAATGGCTTGGACGTTTGCACTTTGGGAAGTCGTCTGTTCCGTTAGTGAGAGTGAGAGTGAGCCTGAGAATGTGTGTTGGGAGTGCTGGGAGGCAAGGCAAAGGCAGATGGGCAGAGTGTGTTTGGCTGTGAAAGCGGTGTCAAGGGAAGGTGAGGACCAGCATCAGCTCTAAGCCCTTAGGCCTATCGTATAGGAGAAATGGCTTCGGTGTTTGCACTTTGGGAGGTGGTCTGTGCCAGGAGTGAGAGTGAGATTGAACCTGAGAATGTGTGTTGGGAGTGCTGGGTGGCAAAGCCAGGGTAGATGGCCAGAGTGTGTTTGGCTGTGAAAGCGGTGTCAAGGGAAGGTGAGGACCAGCAACAGCTCTAAGCCCTTACATGTAGCGTGCCTCCGAAATAGCTTGGGTGTTGGCACTTTGGGAGGTGGTCTGTGCCAAGAGTGAGACTGTGTGTTGGGAGTGCTGGGAGGCAAGGCAAAGGCAGATGGGCAGAATGTGTTTGTCTGTGAAAGCGGTGTCAAGGGAAGGTGAGGACCAGCAACAGCTCTAAGCCCATTAGGCCTGTCGCCTGGGAGAAATGGCTTGCGTGTTGTCACTATGGGAGGTGGTCTGTGCCGGGAGTGACAGTGAGATTGCACCTGAGAATGTGTGTTGGGAGTGCTGGGAGGCAAAGCCAGGGCAGATTCCCAGAGTGTGTTTGGCTGTGAAAGCGGTGTCAAGGCAAGGTAAGGACCAGCCACAGCTCTAAGCCCTTAGGCCTATCGTATGGGAGAAATGGCTTGCACGTCTGCACTTTGGGAGGTGGTCTGTGCCAGGAGTGAGAGTTTGATTGCGCCTGAGAATGTGTGTTGGGAGTGCTGGGAGGCAAAGCCAGGGCAGATTCCCAGAGTGTGTTTGGCTGTGAAAGCGGTGTCAAGGCAAGGTAAGGACCAGCCACAGCTCTAAGCCCTTAGGCCTATCGTATGGGAGAAATGGCTTGCACGTCTGCACTTTGGGAGGTGGTCTGTGCCAGGAGAGAGAGTTAGATTGCGCCTGAGAATGTGTGTTGGGAGTGCTGGGAGGCAAAGCCAGGCTAGATGGGCAGAGTGTGTTTGGCTGTGAAAGCGCTGTGAAGGGAAGGTGAGGACCAGCAACAGCTCTGAGCCCTTAGATGTAGCGTGTGTCAGAAACCGCTTGGGTGCTGGCACTTTGGAGGTGGTGTGTGCCGAGAGTGAGAGTGTGTTGGGATTGCCGGGAGGCAAGGCAAAGGCAGATGGGCAGAGTGTGTTTGGCTGTGAAAGCGGTGTCAAGGGAAGGTAAGGACCAGCATCAGCTCTAAGCCCTTAGGCCTATCGTATGGTAGAAATGGCTTCGGTGTTTGCACTTTGGGAGGTGGTCTGTGCCAGGAGTGAGAGTGAGATTGAACCTGAGAATGTGTGTTGGGAGTGCTGGGAGGCAAGGTAAAGGCAGATGGCCAGAGTGTGTTTGGCTGTGAAAGCGGTGTCAAGGGAAGTTGAGGACCAGCAACTGCTCTAAGCCCTTAGATGTAGCGTGCGTCAGAAATCGCTTGGACGTTTGCACTTTGGGAGTTGGTCTGTGCTGGGAGTGAGAGTGAGAGCCTGAGTGAGCCTGAGAATGTGTGTTGGCAGTGCCGGGAGGCAAGGTAAAGGCAGATGGCCAGAGTGTGTTTATCTGTGAAAGCACTGTGAAGGGAAGGTGAGGACCAGCAACAGCTCTGAGCCCTTAGATGTAGCGTGCGTCAGAACTCGCTTGGTTGTTGGCACTTTGGGAGGTGGTGTGTGCCGAGAGTGAGAGTGTGTTGGGATTGCCGGGAGGCAAGGCAAAGGCAGATGGGCAGAGTGTGTTTGTCTGTGAAAGCGGTGTCAAGGGAAGGTGAGGACCAGCAACAGCTCTAATCCCTTAGGCCTATCGTATGGGAGAAATGGCTTGGACTTTTGCACTTTGGGAAGTGGTCTGTTCCGGGAGTGAGAGTGAGATTGAGTCTGAGAATGTGTGTTGGGAGTGCTGGGAGGCAAGGCAAAGGCAGATGGGCAGAGTGTGTTTGGCTGTGAAAGCGGTGTCAAGGGAAGGTGAGGACCAGCATCAGCTCTAAGCCCTTAGGCCTATCGTATAGGAGAAATGGCTTCGGTGTTTGCACTTTGGGAGGTGGTCTGTGCCAGGAGTGAGAGTGAGATTGAACCTGAGAATGTGTGTTGGGAGTGCTGGGTGGCAAAGCCAGGGTAGATGGCCAGAGTGTGTTTGGCTGTGAAAGCGGTGTCAAGGGAAGGTGAGGACCAGCAACAGCTCTAAGCCCTTACATGTAGCGTGCCTCCGAAATAGCTTGGGTGTTGGCACTTTGGGAGGTGGTCTGTGCCAAGAGTGAGACTGTGTGTTGGGAGTGCTGGGAGGCAAGGCAAAGGCAGATGGGCAGAATGTGTTTGTCTGTGAAAGCGGTGTCAAGGGAAGGTGATGACCAGCAACAGCTCTAAGCCCATTAGGCCTGTCGCCTGGGAGAAATGGCTTGCGTGTTGTCACTATGGGAGGTGGTCTGTGCCGGGAGTGACAGTGAGATTGCACCTGAGAATGTGTGTTGGGAGTGCTGGGAGGCAAAGCCAGGGCAGATTCCCAGAGTGTGTTTGGCTGTGAAAGCGGTGTCAAGGGAAGGTAAGGACCAGCCACAGCTCTAAGCCCTTAGGCCTATCGTATGGGAGAAATGGCTTGCACGTCTCCACTTTGGGAGGTGGTCTGTGCCAGGAGTGAGAGTTAGATTGCGCCTGAGAATGTGTGTTGGGAGTGCTGGGAGGCCAAGCCAGGGTAGATGGCCAGAGTGTGTTTGGCTGTGAAAGCGCTGTGAAGGGAAGGTGATGACCAGCAACAGCTCTGAGCCCTTAGATGTAGCGTGTGTCAGAAACCGCTTGGGTGCTGGCACTTTGGGAGGTGGTGTGTGCCGAGAGTGAGAGTGTTTTGGGAGTGGTGGGAGTTGAGGCAAAGGCAGATGGCCAGAGTGTGTTTGGCTGTGAAAGCGGTGTCAAGGGAAGGTGAGGACCAGCCACATCTCTAAGCCCTTAGATGTAGCGTGCGTCAGAAATCGCTTGGACGTTTGCACTTTGGGAGTTGGTCTGTGCTGGGAGTGAGAGTGAGAGCCTGAGTGAGCCTGAGAATGTGTGTTGGCAGTGCCGGGAGGCAAGGTAGAGGCAGATGGCCAGAGTGTGTTTGTCTGTGAAAGCGCTGTGAAGGGAAGGTGATGACCAGCAACAGCTCTAAGCCCTTAGATGTAGCGTGCGTCAGAAATCGCTTGGTTGTTGGCACTTTGGAAGGTAGTGTGTTCCGAGAGTGAGAGTGTGTTGGGATTGCCGGGAGGCAAGGCAAAGGCAGATGGGCAGAGTGTGTTTGTCTGTGAAAGCGGTGTCAAGGGAAGGTGAGGACCAGCAACAGCTCTAAGCCCTTAGGCCTATCGTATGGGAGAAATGGCTCGGACGTTTGCACTTTGGGAGGTGGTCTGTGCCGGTAGTGAGAGTGAGAGTGAGCCTGAGAATGTGTGTTGGGAGTGCTGGTAGGCAAGGCAAAGGCCGATGGGCAGAGTGTGTTTGGCTGTGAAAGCGGTGTGAAGGGAAGGTGAGGACCAGCATCAGCTCTAAGCCCTTAGGCCTATCGTATGGGAGAAATGGCTTGGGTGTTTGCACTTTGGGAAGTGGTCTGTGCCGGGAGTGAGAGTGAGATTGAGTCTGAGAATGTGTGTTGGGAGTGCTGGGAGGCAAGGCAAAGGCCGATGGGCAGAGTGTGTTTGGCTGTGAAAGCGGTGTCAAGGGAAGGTGAGGACCAGCAACAACTCTAAGCCCATTAGGCCTGTCGCCTGGGAGAAATGGCTTGCGTGTTGTCACTATGGGAGGTGGTCTGTGCCGGGAGTGACAGTGAGATTGCACCTGAGAATGTGTGTTGGGAGTGCTGGGAGGCAAAGCCAGGCTAGATGGGCAGAGTGTGTTTGGCTGTGAAAGCGCTGTGAAGGGAAGGTGAGGACCAGCAACAGCTCTGAGCCCTTAGATGTAGCGTGTGTCAGAAACCGCTTGGGTGCTGGCACTTTGGAGGTGGTGTGTGCCGAGAGTGAGAGTGTGTTGGGATTGCCGGGAGGCAAGGCAAAGGCAGATGGGCAGAGTGTGTTTGGCTGTGAAAGCGGTGTCAAGGGAAGGTAAGGACCAGCATCAGCTCTAAGCCCTTAGGCCTATCGTATGGTAGAAATGGCTTCGGTGTTTGCACTTTGGGAGGTGGTCTGTGCCAGGAGTGAGAGTGAGATTGAACCTGAGAATGTGTGTTGGGAGTGCTGGGAGGCAAGGTAAAGGCAGATGGCCAGAGTGTGTTTGGCTGTGAAAGCGGTGTCAAGGGAAGTTGAGGACCAGCAACTGCTCTAAGCCCTTAGATGTAGCGTGCGTCAGAAATCGCTTGGACGTTTGCACTTTGGGAGTTGGTCTGTGCTGGGAGTGAGAGTGAGAGCCTGAGTGAGCCTGAGAATGTGTGTTGGCAGTGCCGGGAGGCAAGGTAAAGGCAGATGGCCAGAGTGTGTTTATCTGTGAAAGCACTGTGAAGGGAAGGTGAGGACCAGCAACAGCTCTGAGCCCTTAGATGTAGCGTGCGTCAGAACTCGCTTGGTTGTTGGCACTTTGGGAGGTGGTGTGTGCCGAGAGTGAGAGTGTGTTGGGATTGCCGGGAGGCAAGGCAAAGGCAGATGGGCAGAGTGTGTTTGTCTGTGAAAGCGGTGTCAAGGGAAGGTGAGGACCAGCAACAGCTCTAATCCCTTAGGCCTATCGTATGGGAGAAATGGCTTGGACTTTTGCACTTTGGGAAGTGGTCTGTTCCGGGAGTGAGAGTGAGATTGAGTCTGAGAATGTGTGTTGGGAGTGCTGGGAGGCAAGGCAAAGGCAGATGGGCAGAGTGTGTTTGGCTGTGAAAGCGGTGTCAAGGGAAGGTGAGGACCAGCATCAGCTCTAAGCCCTTAGGCCTATCGTATAGGAGAAATGGCTTCGGTGTTTGCACTTTGGGAGGTGGTCTGTGCCAGGAGTGAGAGTGAGATTGAACCTGAGAATGTGTGTTGGGAGTGCTGGGTGGCAAAGCCAGGGTAGATGGCCAGAGTGTGTTTGGCTGTGAAAGCGGTGTCAAGGGAAGGTGAGGACCAGCAACAGCTCTAAGCCCTTACATGTAGCGTGCCTCCGAAATAGCTTGGGTGTTGGCACTTTGGGAGGTGGTCTGTGCCAAGAGTGAGACTGTGTGTTGGGAGTGCTGGGAGGCAAGGCAAAGGCAGATGGGCAGAATGTGTTTGTCTGTGAAAGCGGTGTCAAGGGAAGGTGATGACCAGCAACAGCTCTAAGCCCATTAGGCCTGTCGCCTGGGAGAAATGGCTTGCGTGTTGTCACTATGGGAGGTGGTCTGTGCCGGGAGTGACAGTGAGATTGCACCTGAGAATGTGTGTTGGGAGTGCTGGGAGGCAAAGCCAGGGCAGATTCCCAGAGTGTGTTTGGCTGTGAAAGCGGTGTCAAGGGAAGGTAAGGACCAGCCACAGCTCTAAGCCCTTAGGCCTATCGTATGGGAGAAATGGCTTGCACGTCTCCACTTTGGGAGGTGGTCTGTGCCAGGAGTGAGAGTTAGATTGCGCCTGAGAATGTGTGTTGGGAGTGCTGGGAGGCCAAGCCAGGGTAGATGGCCAGAGTGTGTTTGGCTGTGAAAGCGCTGTGAAGGGAAGGTGATGACCAGCAACAGCTCTGAGCCCTTAGATGTAGCGTGTGTCAGAAACCGCTTGGGTGCTGGCACTTTGGGAGGTGGTGTGTGCCGAGAGTGAGAGTGTTTTGGGAGTGGTGGGAGTTGAGGCAAAGGCAGATGGCCAGAGTGTGTTTGGCTGTGAAAGCGGTGTCAAGGGAAGGTGAGGACCAGCCACATCTCTAAGCCCTTAGATGTAGCGTGCGTCAGAAATCGCTTGGACGTTTGCACTTTGGGAGTTGGTCTGTGCTGGGAGTGAGAGTGAGAGCCTGAGTGAGCCTGAGAATGTGTGTTGGCAGTGCCGGGAGGCAAGGTAGAGGCAGATGGCCAGAGTGTGTTTGTCTGTGAAAGCGCTGTGAAGGGAAGGTGATGACCAGCAACAGCTCTAAGCCCTTAGATGTAGCGTGCGTCAGAAATCGCTTGGTTGTTGGCACTTTGGAAGGTAGTGTGTTCCGAGAGTGAGAGTGTGTTGGGATTGCCGGGAGGCAAGGCAAAGGCAGATGGGCAGAGTGTGTTTGTCTGTGAAAGCGGTGTCAAGGGAAGGTGAGGACCAGCAACAGCTCTAAGCCCTTAGGCCTATCGTATGGGAGAAATGGCTCGGACGTTTGCACTTTGGGAGGTGGTCTGTGCCGGTAGTGAGAGTGAGAGTGAGCCTGAGAATGTGTGTTGGGAGTGCTGGTAGGCAAGGCAAAGGCCGATGGGCAGAGTGTGTTTGGCTGTGAAAGCGGTGTGAAGGGAAGGTGAGGACCAGCATCAGCTCTAAGCCCTTAGGCCTATCGTATGGGAGAAATGGCTTGGGTGTTTGCACTTTGGGAAGTGGTCTGTGCCGGGAGTGAGAGTGAGATTGAGTCTGAGAATGTGTGTTGGGAGTGCTGGGAGGCAAGGCAAAGGCCGATGGGCAGAGTGTGTTTGGCTGTGAAAGCGGTGTCAAGGGAAGGTGAGGACCAGCAACAACTCTAAGCCCATTAGGCCTGTCGCCTGGGAGAAATGGCTTGCGTGTTGTCACTATGGGAGGTGGTCTGTGCCGGGAGTGACAGTGAGATTGCACCTGAGAATGTGTGTTGGGAGTGCTGGGAGGCAAAGCCAGGGCAGATTCCCAGAGTGTGTTTGGCTGTGAAAGCGGTGTCAAGGCAAGGTAAGGACCAGCCACAGCTCTAAGCCCTTAGGCCTATCGTATGGGAGAAATGGCTTGCACGTCTGCACTTTGGGAGGTGGTCTGTGCCAGGAGTGAGAGTTAGATTGCGCCTGAGAATGTGTGTTGGGAGTGCTGGGAGGCAAAGCCAGGCTAGATGGGCAGAGTGTGTTTGGCTGTGAAAGCGCTGTGAAGGGAAGGTGATGACCAGCAACAGCTCTGAGCCCTTAGATGTAGCGTGTGTCAGAAACCGCTTGGGTGCTGGCACTTTGGGAGGTGGTGTGTGCCGAGAGTGAGAGTGTGTTGGGATTGCCGGGAGGCAAGGCAAAGGCAGATGGCCAGAGTGTGTTTGTCTGTGAAAGCGGTGTCAAGGGAAGGTGAGGACCAGCAACAGCTCTAAGCCCTTAGGCCTATCGTATGGGAGAAATGGCTTGGACGTTTGCACTTTGGGAAGTGGTCTGTTCCGTTAGTGAGAGTGAGAGTGAGCCTGAGAATGTGTGTTGGGAGTGCTGGGAGGCAAGGCAAAGGCAGATGGCCAGAGTGTGTTTGGCTGTGAAAGCGGTGTCAAGGGAAGGTGAGGACCAGCATCAGCTCTAAGCCCTTAGGCCTATCGTATAGGAGAAATGGCTTCGGTGTTTGCACTTTGGGAGGTGGTCTGTGCCAGGAGTGAGAGTGAGATTGAACCTGAGAATGTGTGTTGGGAGTGCTGGGTGGCAAAGCCAGGGTAGATGGCCAGAGTGTGTTTGGCTGTGAAAGCGGTGTCAAGGGAAGGTGAGGACCAGCAACAGCTCTAATCCCTTAGGCCTATCGTATGGGAGAAATGGCTTGGACGTTTGCACTTTGGGAAGTGGTCTGTTCCGGGAGTGAGAGTGAGAGTGAGCCTGAGAATGTGTGTTGGGAGTGCTGGGAGGCAAGGCAAAGGCAGATGGGCAGAGTGTGTTTGGCTGTGAAAGCGGTGTCAAGGGAAGGTGAGGACCAGCATCAGCTCTAAGCCCTTAGGCCTATCGTATAGGAGAAATGGCTTCGGTGTTTGCACTTTGGGAGGTGGTCTGTGCCAGGAGTGAGAGTGAGATTGAACCTGAGAATGTGTGTTGGGAGTGCTGGGTGGCAAAGCCAGGGTAGATGGCCAGAGTGTGTTTGGCTGTGAAAGCGGTGTCAAGGGAAGGTGAGGACCAGCAACAGCTCTAAGCCCTTACATGTAGCGTGCCTCCGAAATAGCTTGGGTGTTGGCACTTTGGGAGGTGGTCTGTGCCAAGAGTGAGACTGTGTGTTGGGAGTGCTGGGAGGCAAGGCAAAGGCAGATGGGCAGAATGTGTTTGTCTGTGAAAGCGGTGTCAAGGGAAGGTGAGGACCAGCAACAGCTCTAAGCCCATTAGGCCTGTCGCCTGGGAGAAATGGCTTGCGTGTTGTCACTATGGGAGGTGGTCTGTGCCGGGAGTGACAGTGAGATTGCACCTGAGAATGTGTGTTGGGAGTGCTGGGAGGCAAAGCCAGGGCAGATTCCCAGAGTGTGTTTGGCTGTGAAAGCGGTGTCAAGGGAAGGTAAGGACCAGCCACAGCTCTAAGCCCTTAGGCCTATCGTATGGGAGAAATGGCTTGCACGTCTGCACTTTGGGAGGTGGTCTGTGCCAGGAGTGAGAGTTAGATTGCGCCTGAGAATGTGTGTTGGGAGTGCTGGGAGGCAAAGCCAGGGCAGATTCCCAGAGTGTGTTTGGCTGTGAAAGCGGTGTCAAGGCAAGGTAAGGACCAGCCACAGCTCTAAGCCCTTAGGCCTATCGTATGGGAGAAATGGCTTGCACGTCTGCACTTTGGGAGGTGGTCTGTGCCAGGAGAGAGAGTTAGATTGCGCCTGAGAATGTGTGTTGGGAGTGCTGGGAGGCAAAGCCAGGCTAGATGGGCAGAGTGTGTTTGGCTGTGAAAGCGCTGTGAAGGGAAGGTGAGGACCAGCAACAGCTCTGAGCCCTTAGATGTAGCGTGTGTCAGAAACCGCTTGGGTGCTGGCACTTTGGAGGTGGTGTGTGCCGAGAGTGAGAGTGTGTTGGGATTGCCGGGAGGCAAGGCAAAGGCAGATGGGCAGAGTGTGTTTGGCTGTGAAAGCGGTGTCAAGGGAAGGTAAGGACCAGCATCAGCTCTAAGCCCTTAGGCCTATCGTATGGGAGAAATGGCTTCGGTGTTTGCACTTTGGGAGGTGGTCTGTGCCAGGAGTGAGAGTGAGATTGAACCTGAGAATGTGTGTTGGGAGTGCTGGGTGGCAAAGCCAGGGTAGATGGCCAGAGTGTGTTTGGCTGTGAAAGCGGTGTCAAGGGAAGGTGAGGACCAGCAACAGCTCTAAGCCCTTAGATGTAGCGTGCGTCAGAAATCGCTTGGACGTTTGCACTTTGGGAGTTGGTCTGTGCTGGGAGTGAGAGTGAGAGCCTGAGTGAGCCTGAGAATGTGTGTTGGCAGTGCCGGGAGGCAAGGTAAAGGCAGATGGCCAGAGTGTGTTTGGCTGTGAAAGCACTGTGAAGGGAAGGTGAGGACCAGCAACAGCTCTGAGCCCTTAGATGTAGCGTGCGTCAGAACTCGCTTGGTTGTTGGCACTTTGGGAGGTGGTGTGTGCCGAGAGTGAGAGTGTGTTGGGATTGCCGGGAGGCAAGGCAAAGGCAGATGGGCAGAGTGTGTTTGTCTGTGAAAGCGGTGTCAAGGGAAGGTGAGGACCAGCAACAGCTCTAATCCCTTAGGCCTATCGTATGGGAGAAATGGCTTGGACGTTTGCACTTTGGGAAGTGGTCTGTTCCGTTAGTGAGAGTGAGAGTGAGCCTGAGAATGTGTGTTGGGAGTGCTGGGAGGCAAGGCAAAGGCAGATGGCCAGAGTGTGTTTGGCTGTGAAAGCGGTGTCAAGGGAAGGTGAGGACCAGCAACAGCTCTAAGCCCTTAGGCCTATCGTATGGGAGAAATGGCTTGGGTGTTTGCACTTTGGGAGGTGGTCTGTGCCAGGAGTGAGAGTGAGATTGAACCTGAGAATGTGTGTTGGGAGTGCTGGGAGGCAAAGCCAGGGTAGATGGCCAGAGTGTGTTTGGCTGTGAAAGCGGTGTCAAGGGAAGGTGAGGACCAGCAACAGCTCTAAGCCCTTACATGTAGCGTGCCTCCGAAATAGCTTGGGTGTTGGCACTTTGGGAGGTGGTCTGTGCCAAGAGTGAGACTGTGTGTTGGGAGTGCTGGGAGGCAAGGCAAAGGCAGATGGGCAGAGTGTGTTTGTCTGTGAAAGCGGTGTCAAGGGAAGGTGAGGACCAGCAACAGCTCTAAGCCCATTAGGCCTGTCGCCTGGGAGAAATGGCTTGCGTGTTGTCACTATGGGAGGTGGTCTGTGCCAGGAGTGACAGTGAGATTGCACCTGAGAATGTGTGTTGGGAGTGCTGGGAGGCAAAGCCAGGGCAGATTCCCAGAGTGTGTTTGGCTGTGAAAGCGGTGTCAAGGGAAGGTAAGGACCAGCCACAGCTCTAAGCCCTTAGGCCTATCGTATGGGAGAAATGGCTTGCACGTCTGCACTTTGGGAGGTGGTCTGTGCCAGGAGTGAGAGTTAGATTGCGCCTGAGAATGTGTGTTGGGAGTGCTGGGAGGCAAAGCCAGGCTAGATGGGCAGAGTGTGTTTGGCTGTGAAAGCGCTGTGAAGGGAAGGTGATGACCAGCAATAGCTCTGAGCCCTTAGATGTAGCGTGTGTCAGAAACCGCTTGGGTGCTGGCACTTTGGGAGGTGGTGTGTGCCGAGAGTGAGAGTGTGTTGGGATTGCCGGGAGGCAAGGCAAAGGCAGATGGCCAGAGTGTGTTTGGCTGTGAAAGCGGTGTCAAGGGAAGGTGAGGACCAGCATCTGCTCTAAGCCCTTAGATGTAGCGTGCGTCAGAAATCGCTTGGTTGTTGGCACTTTGGGAGGTGGTGTGTGCCGAGAGTGAGAGTGTGTTGGGATTGCCGGGAGGCAAGGCAAAGGCAGATGGCCAGAGTGTGTTTGTCTGTGAAAGCGCTGTGAAGGGAAGGTGATGACCAGCAACAGCTCTAAGCCCTTAGGCCTATCGTATGGGAGAAATGGCTTGGGTGTTTGCACTTTGGGAGGTGGTCTGTGCCGGGAGTGAGAGTGAGAGTGAGAATGTGTGTTGGGAGTGCTGGGAGGCAAGGTAAAGGCAGATGGCCAGAGTGTGTTTGGCTGTGAAAGCGCTGTGAAGGGAAGGTGAGGACCAGCAACAGCTCTGAGCCCTTAGATGTAGCGTGCGTCAGAACTCGCTTGGTTGTTGGCACTTTGGGAGGTGGTGTGTGCCGAGAGTGAGAGTGTGTTGGGATTGCCGGGAGGCAAGGCAAAGGCAGATGGGCAGAGTGTGTTTGGCTGTGAAAGCGGTGTGAAGGGAAGGTGAGGACCAGCAACAGCTCTAATGCCTTAGGCCTATCGTATGGGAGAAATGGCTTGGACGTTTGCACTTTGGGAAGTGGTCTGTTCCGGGAGTGAGAGTGAGATTGAGTCTGAGAATGTGTGTTGGGAGTGCTGGGAGGCAAGGCAAAGGCCGATGGGCAGAGTGTGTTTGGCTGTGAAAGCGGTGTGAAGGGAAGGTGAGGATCAGCAACAGCTCTAATCCCTTAGGCCTATCGTATGGGAGAAATGGCTTGGACGTTTGCACTTTGGGAAGTGGTCTGTTCCGTTAGTGAGAGTGAGAGTGAGCCTGAGAATGTGTGTTGGGAGTGCTGGGAGGCAAGGCAAAGGCAGATGGGCAGAGTGTGTTTGGCTGTGAAAGCGGTGTCAAGGGAAGGTGAGGACCAGCATCAGCTCTAAGCCCTTAGGCCTATCGTATAGGAGAAATGGCTTCGGTGTTTGCACTTTGGGAGGTGGTCTGTGCCAGGAGTGAGAGTGAGATTGAACCTGAGAATGTGTGTTGGGAGTGCTGGGTGGCAAAGCCAGGGTAGATGGCCAGAGTGTGTTTGGCTGTGAAAGCGGTGTCAAGGGAAGGTGAGGACCAGCAACAGCTCTAAGCCCTTACATGTAGCGTGCCTCCGAAATAGCTTGGGTGTTGGCACTTTGGGAGGTGGTCTGTGCCAAGAGTGAGACTGTGTGTTGGGAGTGCTGGGAGGCAAGGCAAAGGCAGATGGGCAGAATGTGTTTGTCTGTGAAAGCGGTGTCAAGGGAAGGTGAGGACCAGCAACAGCTCTAAGCCCATTAGGCCTGTCGCCTGGGAGAAATGGCTTGCGTGTTGTCACTATGGGAGGTGGTCTGTGCCGGGAGTGACAGTGAGATTGCACCTGAGAATGTGTGTTGGGAGTGCTGGGAGGCAAAGCCAGGGCAGATTCCCAGAGTGTGTTTGGCTGTGAAAGCGGTGTCAAGGGAAGGTAAGGACCAGCCACAGCTCTAAGCCCTTAGGCCTATCGTATGGGAGAAATGGCTTGCACGTCTGCACTTTGGGAGGTGGTCTGTGCCAGGAGTGAGAGTTAGATTGCGCCTGAGAATGTGTGTTGGGAGTGCTGGGAGGCAAAGCCAGGGCAGATTCCCAGAGTGTGTTTGGCTGTGAAAGCGGTGTCAAGGCAAGGTAAGGACCAGCCACAGCTCTAAGCCCTTAGGCCTATCGTATGGGAGAAATGGCTTGCACGTCTGCACTTTGGGAGGTGGTCTGTGCCAGGAGAGAGAGTTAGATTGCGCCTGAGAATGTGTGTTGGGAGTGCTGGGAGGCAAAGCCAGGCTAGATGGGCAGAGTGTGTTTGGCTGTGAAAGCGCTGTGAAGGGAAGGTGAGGACCAGCAACAGCTCTGAGCCCTTAGATGTAGCGTGTGTCAGAAACCGCTTGGGTGCTGGCACTTTGGAGGTGGTGTGTGCCGAGAGTGAGAGTGTGTTGGGATTGCCGGGAGGCAAGGCAAAGGCAGATGGGCAGAGTGTGTTTGGCTGTGAAAGCGGTGTCAAGGGAAGGTAAGGACCAGCATCAGCTCTAAGCCCTTAGGCCTATCGTATGGTAGAAATGGCTTCGGTGTTTGCACTTTGGGAGGTGGTCTGTGCCAGGAGTGAGAGTGAGATTGAACCTGAGAATGTGTGTTGGGAGTGCTGGGTGGCAAAGCCAGGGTAGATGGCCAGAGTGTGTTTGGCTGTGAAAGCGGTGTCAAGGGAAGGTGAGGACCAGCAACAGCTCTAAGCCCTTAGATGTAGCGTGCGTCAGAAATCGCTTGGACGTTTGCACTTTGGGAGTTGGTCTGTGCTGGGAGTGAGAGTGAGAGCCTGAGTGAGCCTGAGAATGTGTGTTGGCAGTGCCGGGAGGCAAGGTAAAGGCAGATGGCCAGAGTGTGTTTGGCTGTGAAAGCACTGTGAAGGGAAGGTGAGGACCAGCAACAGCTCTGAGCCCTTAGATGTAGCGTGCGTCAGAACTCGCTTGGTTGTTGGCACTTTGGGAGGTGGTGTGTGCCGAGAGTGAGAGTGTGTTGGGATTGCCGGGAGGCAAGGCAAAGGCAGATGGGCAGAGTGTGTTTGTCTGTGAAAGCGGTGTCAAGGGAAGGTGAGGACCAGCAACAGCTCTAATCCCTTAGGCCTATCGTATGGGAGAAATGGCTTGGACGTTTGCACTTTGGGAAGTGGTCTGTTCCGTTAGTGAGAGTGAGAGTGAGCCTGAGAATGTGTGTTGGGAGTGCTGGGAGGCAAGGCAAAGGCAGATGGCCAGAGTGTGTTTGGCTGTGAAAGCGGTGTCAAGGGAAGGTGAGGACCAGCAACAGCTCTAAGCCCTTAGGCCTATCGTATGGGAGAAATGGCTTGGGTGTTTGCACTTTGGGAGGTGGTCTGTGCCAGGAGTGAGAGTGAGATTGAACCTGAGAATGTGTGTTGGGAGTGCTGGGAGGCAAAGCCAGGGTAGATGGCCAGAGTGTGTTTGGCTGTGAAAGCGGTGTCAAGGGAAGGTGAGGACCAGCAACAGCTCTAAGCCCTTACATGTAGCGTGCCTCCGAAATAGCTTGGGTGTTGGCACTTTGGGAGGTGGTCTGTGCCAAGAGTGAGACTGTGTGTTGGGAGTGCTGGGAGGCAAGGCAAAGGCAGATGGGCAGAGTGTGTTTGTCTGTGAAAGCGGTGTCAAGGGAAGGTGAGGACCAGCAACAGCTCTAAGCCCATTAGGCCTGTCGCCTGGGAGAAATGGCTTGCGTGTTGTCACTATGGGAGGTGGTCTGTGCCAGGAGTGACAGTGAGATTGCACCTGAGAATGTGTGTTGGGAGTGCTGGGAGGCAAAGCCAGGGCAGATTCCCAGAGTGTGTTTGGCTGTGAAAGCGGTGTCAAGGGAAGGTAAGGACCAGCCACAGCTCTAAGCCCTTAGGCCTATCGTATGGGAGAAATGGCTTGCACGTCTGCACTTTGGGAGGTGGTCTGTGCCAGGAGTGAGAGTTAGATTGCGCCTGAGAATGTGTGTTGGGAGTGCTGGGAGGCAAAGCCAGGCTAGATGGGCAGAGTGTGTTTGGCTGTGAAAGCGCTGTGAAGGGAAGGTGAGGACCAGCAACAGCTCTGAGCCCTTAGATGTAGCGTGTGTCAGAAACCGCTTGGGTGCTGGCACTTTGGGAGGTGGTGTGTGCCGAGAGTGAGAGTGTGTTGGGATTGCCGGGAGGCAAGGCAAAGGCAGATGGCCAGAGTGTGTTTGGCTGTGAAAGCGGTGTCAAGGGAAGGTGAGGACCAGCATCTGCTCTAAGCCCTTAGATGTAGCGTGCGTCAGAAATCGCTTGGTTGTTGGCACTTTGGGAGGTGGTGTGTGCCGAGAGTGAGAGTGTGTTGGGATTGCCGGGAGGCAAGGCAAAGGCAGATGGCCAGAGTGTGTTTGTCTGTGAAAGCGCTGTGAAGGGAAGGTGATGACCAGCAACAGCTCTAAGCCCTTAGGCCTATCGTATGGGAGAAATGGCTTGGGTGTTTGCACTTTGGGAGGTGGTCTGTGCCGGGAGTGAGAGTGAGAGTGAGAATGTGTGTTGGGAGTGCTGGGAGGCAAGGTAAAGGCAGATGGCCAGAGTGTGTTTGGCTGTGAAAGCGCTGTGAAGGGAAGGTGAGGACCAGCAACAGCTCTGAGCCCTTAGATGTAGCGTGCGTCAGAACTCGCTTGGTTGTTGGCACTTTGGGAGGTGGTGTGTGCCGAGAGTGAGAGTGTGTTGGGATTGCCGGGAGGCAAGGCAAAGGCAGATGGGCAGAGTGTGTTTGGCTGTGAAAGCGGTGTGAAGGGAAGGTGAGGACCAGCAACAGCTCTAATGCCTTAGGCCTATCGTATGGGAGAAATGGCTTGGACGTTTGCACTTTGGGAAGTGGTCTGTTCCGGGAGTGAGAGTGAGATTGAGTCTGAGAATGTGTGTTGGGAGTGCTGGGAGGCAAGGCAAAGGCCGATGGGCAGAGTGTGTTTGGCTGTGAAAGCGGTGTGAAGGGAAGGTGAGGATCAGCAACAGCTCTAATCCCTTAGGCCTATCGTATGGGAGAAATGGCTTGGACGTTTGCACTTTGGGAAGTCGTCTGTTCCGTTAGTGAGAGTGAGAGTGAGCCTGAGAATGTGTGTTGGGAGTGCTGGGAGGCAAGGCAAAGGCAGATGGGCAGAGTGTGTTTGGCTGTGAAAGCGGTGTCAAGGGAAGGTGAGGACCAGCATCAGCTCTAAGCCCTTAGGCCTATCGTATAGGAGAAATGGCTTCGGTGTTTGCACTTTGGGAGGTGGTCTGTGCCAGGAGTGAGAGTGAGATTGAACCTGAGAATGTGTGTTGGGAGTGCTGGGTGGCAAAGCCAGGGTAGATGGCCAGAGTGTGTTTGGCTGTGAAAGCGGTGTCAAGGGAAGGTGAGGACCAGCAACAGCTCTAAGCCCTTACATGTAGCGTGCCTCCGAAATAGCTTGGGTGTTGGCACTTTGGGAGGTGGTCTGTGCCAAGAGTGAGACTGTGTGTTGGGAGTGCTGGGAGGCAAGGCAAAGGCAGATGGGCAGAATGTGTTTGTCTGTGAAAGCGGTGTCAAGGGAAGGTGAGGACCAGCAACAGCTCTAAGCCCATTAGGCCTGTCGCCTGGGAGAAATGGCTTGCGTGTTGTCACTATGGGAGGTGGTCTGTGCCGGGAGTGACAGTGAGATTGCACCTGAGAATGTGTGTTGGGAGTGCTGGGAGGCAAAGCCAGGGCAGATTCCCAGAGTGTGTTTGGCTGTGAAAGCGGTGTCAAGGCAAGGTAAGGACCAGCCACAGCTCTAAGCCCTTAGGCCTATCGTATGGGAGAAATGGCTTGCACGTCTGCACTTTGGGAGGTGGTCTGTGCCAGGAGTGAGAGTTTGATTGCGCCTGAGAATGTGTGTTGGGAGTGCTGGGAGGCAAAGCCAGGGCAGATTCCCAGAGTGTGTTTGGCTGTGAAAGCGGTGTCAAGGCAAGGTAAGGACCAGCCACAGCTCTAAGCCCTTAGGCCTATCGTATGGGAGAAATGGCTTGCACGTCTGCACTTTGGGAGGTGGTCTGTGCCAGGAGAGAGAGTTAGATTGCGCCTGAGAATGTGTGTTGGGAGTGCTGGGAGGCAAAGCCAGGCTAGATGGGCAGAGTGTGTTTGGCTGTGAAAGCGCTGTGAAGGGAAGGTGAGGACCAGCAACAGCTCTGAGCCCTTAGATGTAGCGTGTGTCAGAAACCGCTTGGGTGCTGGCACTTTGGAGGTGGTGTGTGCCGAGAGTGAGAGTGTGTTGGGATTGCCGGGAGGCAAGGCAAAGGCAGATGGGCAGAGTGTGTTTGGCTGTGAAAGCGGTGTCAAGGGAAGGTAAGGACCAGCATCAGCTCTAAGCCCTTAGGCCTATCGTATGGTAGAAATGGCTTCGGTGTTTGCACTTTGGGAGGTGGTCTGTGCCAGGAGTGAGAGTGAGATTGAACCTGAGAATGTGTGTTGGGAGTGCTGGGAGGCAAGGTAAAGGCAGATGGCCAGAGTGTGTTTGGCTGTGAAAGCGGTGTCAAGGGAAGGTGAGGACCAGCAACTGCTCTAAGCCCTTAGATGTAGCGTGCGTCAGAAATCGCTTGGACGTTTGCACTTTGGGAGTTGGTCTGTGCTGGGAGTGAGAGTGAGAGCCTGAGTGAGCCTGAGAATGTGTGTTGGCAGTGCCGGGAGGCAAGGTAAAGGCAGATGGCCAGAGTGTGTTTATCTGTGAAAGCACTGTGAAGGGAAGGTGAGGACCAGCAACAGCTCTGAGCCCTTAGATGTAGCGTGCGTCAGAACTCGCTTGGTTGTTGGCACTTTGGGAGGTGGTGTGTGCCGAGAGTGAGAGTGTGTTGGGATTGCCGGGAGGCAAGGCAAAGGCAGATGGGCAGAGTGTGTTTGTCTGTGAAAGCGGTGTCAAGGGAAGGTGAGGACCAGCAACAGCTCTAATCCCTTAGGCCTATCGTATGGGAGAAATGGCTTGGACGTTTGCACTTTGGGAAGTGGTCTGTTCCGTTAGTGAGAGTGAGAGTGAGCCTGAGAATGTGTGTTGGGAGTGCTGGGAGGCAAGGCAAAGGCAGATGGCCAGAGTGTGTTTGGCTGTGAAAGCGGTGTCAAGGGAAGGTGAGGACCAGCAACAGCTCTAAGCCCTTAGGCCTATCGTATGGGAGAAATGGCTTGGGTGTTTGCACTTTGGGAGGTGGTCTGTGCCAGGAGTGAGAGTGAGATTGAACCTGAGAATGTGTGTTGGGAGTGCTGGGAGGCAAAGCCAGGGTAGATGGCCAGAGTGTGTTTGGCTGTGAAAGCGGTGTCAAGGGAAGGTGAGGACCAGCAACAGCTCTAAGCCCTTACATGTAGCGTGCCTCCGAAATAGCTTGGGTGTTGGCACTTTGGGAGGTGGTCTGTGCCAAGAGTGAGACTGTGTGTTGGGAGTGCTGGGAGGCAAGGCAAAGGCAGATGGGCAGAATGTGTTTGTCTGTGAAAGCGGTGTCAAGGGAAGGTGAGGACCAGCAACAGCTCTAAGCCCATTAGGCCTGTCGCCTGGGAGAAATGGCTTGCGTGTTGTCACTATGGGAGGTGGTCTGTGCCGGGAGTGACAGTGAGATTGCACCTGAGAATGTGTGTTGGGAGTGCTGGGAGGCAAAGCCAGGGCAGATTCCCAGAGTGTGTTTGGCTGTGAAAGCGGTGTCAAGGCAAGGTAAGGACCAGCCACAGCTCTAAGCCCTTAGGCCTATCGTATGGGAGAAATGGCTTGCACGTCTGCACTTTGGGAGGTGGTCTGTGCCAGGAGTGAGAGTTAGATTGCGCCTGAGAATGTGTGTTGGGAGTGCTGGGAGGCAAAGCCAGGCTAGATGGGCAGAGTGTGTTTGGCTGTGAAAGCGCTGTGAAGGGAAGGTGAGGACCAGCAACAGCTCTGAGCCCTTAGATGTAGCGTGTGTCAGAAACCGCTTGGGTGCTGGCACTTTGGGAGGTGGTGTGTGCCGAGAGTGAGAGTGTGTTGGGATTGCCGGGAGGCAAGGCAAAGGCAGATGGCCAGAGTGTGTTTGGCTGTGAAAGCGGTGTCAAGGGAAGGTGAGGACCAGCATCTGCTCTAAGCCCTTAGATGTAGCGTGCGTCAGAAATCGCTTGGTTGTTGGCACTTTGGGAGGTGGTGTGTGCCGAGAGTGAGAGTGTGTTGGGATTGCCGGGAGGCAAGGCAAAGGCAGATGGGCAGAGTGTGTTTGTCTGTGAAAGCGCTGTGAAGGGAAGGTGATGACCAGCAACAGCTCTAAGCCCTTAGGCCTATCGTATGGGAGAAATGGCTTGGGTGTTTGCACTTTGGGAGGTGGTCTGTGCCGGGAGTGAGAGTGAGAGTGAGCCGGAGAATGTGTGTTGGGAGTGCTGGGAGGCAAGGTAAAGGCAGATGGCCAGAGTGTGTTTGGCTGTGAAAGCGGTGTCAAGGGAAGGTGAGGACCAGCAACAGCTCTAAGCCCTTAGATGTAGCGTGCGTCAGAAATCGCTTGGACGTTTGCACTTTGGGAGTTGGTCTGTGCTGGGAGTGAGAGTGAGAGCCTGAGTGAGCCTGAGAATGTGTGTTGGCAGTGCCGGGAAGCAAGGTAAAGGCAGATGGGCAGAGTGTGTTTGGCTGTGAAAGCGCTGTGAAGGGAAGGTGAGGACCAGCAACAGCTCTGAGCCCTTAGATGTAGCGTGCGTCAGAACTCGCTTGGTTGTTGGCACTTTGGGAGGTGGTGTGTGCCGAGAGTGAGAGTGTGTTGGGATTGCCGGGAGGCAAGGCAAAGGCAGATGGGCAGAGTGTGTTTGGCTGTGAAAGCGGTGTGAAGGGAAGGTGAGGACCAGCAACAGCTCTAATGCCTTAGGCCTATCGTATGGGAGAAATGGCTTGGACGTTTGCACTTTGGGAAGTGGTCTGTTCCGGGAGTGAGAGTGAGATTGAGTCTGAGAATGTGTGTTGGGAGTGCTGGGAGGCAAGGCAAAGGCCGATGGGCAGAGTGTGTTTGGCTGTGAAAGCGGTGTGAAGGGAAGGTGAGGATCAGCAACAGCTCTAATCCCTTAGGCCTATCGTATGGGAGAAATGGCTTGGACGTTTGCACTTTGGGAAGTCGTCTGTTCCGTTAGTGAGAGTGAGAGTGAGCCTGAGAATGTGTGTTGGGAGTGCTGGGAGGCAAGGCAAAGGCAGATGGGCAGAGTGTGTTTGGCTGTGAAAGCGGTGTCAAGGGAAGGTGAGGACCAGCATCAGCTCTAAGCCCTTAGGCCTATCGTATAGGAGAAATGGCTTCGGTGTTTGCACTTTGGGAGGTGGTCTGTGCCAGGAGTGAGAGTGAGATTGAACCTGAGAATGTGTGTTGGGAGTGCTGGGTGGCAAAGCCAGGCTAGATGGCCAGAGTGTGTTTGGCTGTGAAAGCGGTGTCAAGGGAAGGTGAGGACCAGCAACAGCTCTAAGCCCTTACATGTAGCGTGCCTCCGAAATAGCTTGGGTGTTGGCACTTTGGGAGGTGGTCTGTGCCAAGAGTGAGACTGTGTGTTGGGAGTGCTGGGAGGCAAGGCAAAGGCAGATGGGCAGAATGTGTTTGTCTGTGAAAGCGGTGTCAAGGGAAGGTGAGGACCAGCAACAGCTCTAAGCCCATTAGGCCTGTCGCCTGGGAGAAATGGCTTGCGTGTTGTCACTATGGGAGGTGGTCTGTGCCGGGAGTGACAGTGAGATTGCACCTGAGAATGTGTGTTGGGAGTGCTGGGAGGCAAAGCCAGGGCAGATTCCCAGAGTGTGTTTGGCTGTGAAAGCGGTGTCAAGGGAAGGTAAGGACCAGCCACAGTTCTAAGCCCTTAGGCCTATCGTATGGGAGAAATGGCTTGCACGTCTGCACTTTGGGAGGTGGTCTGTGCCAGGAGTGAGAGTTTGATTGCGCCTGAGAATGTGTGTTGGGAGTGCTGGGAGGCAAAGCCAGGGCAGATTCCCAGAGTGTGTTTGGCTGTGAAAGCGGTGTCAAGGCAAGGTAAGGACCAGCCACAGCTCTAAGCCCTTAGGCCTATCGTATGGGAGAAATGGCTTGCACGTCTGCACTTTGGGAGGTGGTCTGTGCCAGGAGAGAGAGTTAGATTGCGCCTGAGAATGTGTGTTGGGAGTGCTGGGAGGCAAAGCCAGGCTAGATGGGCAGAGTGTGTTTGGCTGTGAAAGCGCTGTGAAGGGAAGGTGAGGACCAGCAACAGCTCTGAGCCCTTAGATGTAGCGTGTGTCAGAAACCGCTTGGGTGCTGGCACTTTGGAGGTGGTGTGTGCCGAGAGTGAGAGTGTGTTGGGATTGCCGGGAGGCAAGGCAAAGGCAGATGGGCAGAGTGTGTTTGGCTGTGAAAGCGGTGTCAAGGGAAGGTAAGGACCAGCATCAGCTCTAAGCCCTTAGGCCTATCGTATGGTAGAAATGGCTTCGGTGTTTGCACTTTGGGAGGTGGTCTGTGCCAGGAGTGAGAGTGAGATTGAACCTGAGAATGTGTGTTGGGAGTGCTGGGAGGCAAGGTAAAGGCAGATGGCCAGAGTGTGTTTGGCTGTGAAAGCGGTGTCAAGGGAAGGTGAGGACCAGCAACTGCTCTAAGCCCTTAGATGTAGCGTGCGTCAGAAATCGCTTGGACGTTTGCACTTTGGGAGTTGGTCTGTGCTGGGAGTGAGAGTGAGAGCCTGAGTGAGCCTGAGAATGTGTGTTGGCAGTGCCGGGAGGCAAGGTAAAGGCAGATGGCCAGAGTGTGTTTATCTGTGAAAGCACTGTGAAGGGAAGGTGAGGACCAGCAACAGCTCTGAGCCCTTAGATGTAGCGTGCGTCAGAACTCGCTTGGTTGTTGGCACTTTGGGAGGTGGTGTGTGCCGAGAGTGAGAGTGTGTTGGGATTGCCGGGAGGCAAGGCAAAGGCAGATGGGCAGAGTGTGTTTGTCTGTGAAAGCGGTGTCAAGGGAAGGTGAGGACCAGCAACAGCTCTAATCCCTTAGGCCTATCGTATGGGAGAAATGGCTTGGACGTTTGCACTTTGGGAAGTGGTCTGTTCCGTTAGTGAGAGTGAGAGTGAGCCTGAGAATGTGTGTTGGGAGTGCTGGGAGGCAAGGCAAAGGCAGATGGCCAGAGTGTGTTTGGCTGTGAAAGCGGTGTCAAGGGAAGGTGAGGACCAGCAACAGCTCTAAGCCCTTAGGCCTATCGTATGGGAGAAATGGCTTGGGTGTTTGCACTTTGGGAGGTGGTCTGTGCCAGGAGTGAGAGTGAGATTGAACCTGAGAATGTGTGTTGGGAGTGCTGGGAGGCAAAGCCAGGGTAGATGGGCAGAGTGTGTTTGGCTGTGAAAGCGGTGTCAAGGGAAGGTGAGGACCAGCAACAGCTCTAAGCCCTTACATGTAGCGTGCCTCCGAAATAGCTTGGGTGTTGGCACTTTGGGAGGTGGTCTGTGCCAAGAGTGAGACTGTGTGTTGGGAGTGCTGGGAGGCAAGGCAAAGGCAGATGGGCAGAATGTGTTTGTCTGTGAAAGCGGTGTCAAGGGAAGGTGAGGACCAGCAACAGCTCTAAGCCCATTAGGCCTGTCGCCTGGGAGAAATGGCTTGCGTGTTGTCACTATGGGAGGTGGTCTGTGCCGGGAGTGACAGTGAGATTGCACCTGAGAATGTGTGTTGGGAGTGCTGGGAGGCAAAGCCAGGGCAGATTCCCAGAGTGTGTTTGGCTGTGAAAGCGGTGTCAAGGGAAGGTAAGGACCAGCCACAGCTCTAAGCCCTTAGGCCTATCGTATGGGAGAAATGGCTTGCACGTCTGCACTTTGGGAGGTGGTCTGTGCCAGGAGTGAGAGTTAGATTGCGCCTGAGAATGTGTGTTGGGAGTGCTGGGAGGCAAAGCCAGGCTAGATGGGCAGAGTGTGTTTGGCTGTGAAAGCGCTGTGAAGGGAAGGTGAGGACCAGCAACAGCTCTGAGCCCTTAGATGTAGCGTGTGTCAGAAACCGCTTGGGTGCTGGCACTTTGGGAGGTGGTGTGTGCCGAGAGTGAGAGTGTGTTGGGATTGCCGGGAGGCAAGGCAAAGGCAGATGGCCAGAGTGTGTTTGGCTGTGAAAGCGGTGTCAAGGGAAGGTGAGGACCAGCATCTGCTCTAAGCCCTTAGATGTAGCGTGCGTCAGAAATCGCTTGGTTGTTGGCACTTTGGGAGGTGGTGTGTGCCGAGAGTGAGAGTGTGTTGGGATTGCCGGGAGGCAAGGCAAAGGCAGATGGCCAGAGTGTGTTTGTCTGTGAAAGCGCTGTGAAGGGAAGGTGATGACCAGCAACAGCTCTAAGCCCTTAGGCCTATCGTATGGGAGAAATGGCTTGGGTGTTTGCACTTTGGGAGGTGGTCTGTGCCGGGAGTGAGAGTGAGAGTGAGCCTGAGAATGTGTGTTGGGAGTGCTGGGAGGCAAGGTAAAGGCAGATGGCCGGAGTGTGTTTGGCTGTGAAAGCGGTGTCAAGGGAAGGTGAGGACCAGCAACAGCTCTAAGCCCTTAGATGTAGCGTGCGTCAGAAATCGCTTGGACGTTTGCACTTTGGGAGTTGGTCTGTGCTGGGAGTGAGAGTGAGAGCCTGAGTGAGCCTGAGAATGTGTGTTGGCAGTGCCGGGAAGCAAGGTAAAAGCAGATGGCCAGAGTGTGTTTGGCTGTGAAAGCGCTGTGAAGGGAAGGTGAGGACCAGCAACAGCTCTGAGCCCTTAGATGTAGCGTGCGTCAGAACTCGCTTGGTTGTTGGCACTTTGGGAGGTGGTGTGTGCCGAGAGTGAGAGTGTGTTGGGATTGCCGGGAGGCAAGGCAAAGGCAGATGGGCAGAGTGTGTTTGGCTGTGAAAGCGGTGTGAAGGGAAGGTGAGGACCAGCAACAGCTCTAATGCCTTAGGCCTATCGTATGGGAGAAATGGCTTGGACGTTTGCACTTTGGGAAGTGGTCTGTTCCGGGAGTGAGAGTGAGAGTGAGCCTGAGAATGTGTGTTGGGAGTGCTGGGAGGCAAGGCAAAGGCAGATGGCCAGAGTGTGTTTGGCTGTGAAAGCGGTGTGAAGGGAAGGTGAGGACCAGCAACAGCTCTAATCCCTTAGGCCTATCGTATGGGAGAAATGGCTTGGACGTTTGCACTTTGGGAAGTGGTCTGTTCCGTTAGTGAGAGTGAGAGTGAGCCTGAGAATGTGTGTTGGGAGTGCTGGGAGGCAAGGCAAAGGCAGATGGCCAGAGTGTGTTTGGCTGTGAAAGCGGTGTCAAGGGAAGGTGAGGACCAGCATCAGCTCTAAGCCCTTAGGCCTATCGTATAGGAGAAATGGCTTGGGTGTTTGCACTTTGGGAGGTGGTCTGTGCCAGGAGTGAGAGTGAGATTGAACCTGAGAATGTGTGTTGGGAGTGCTGGGTGGCAAAGCCAGGGTAGATGGCCAGAGTGTGTTTGGCTGTGAAAGCGGTGTCAAGGGAAGGTGAGGACCAGCAACAGCTCTAAGCCCTTACATGTAGCGTGCCTCCGAAATAGCTTGGGTGTTGGCACTTTGGGAGGTGGTCTGTGCCAAGAGTGAGACTGTGTGTTGGGAGTGCTGGGAGGCAAGGCAAAGGCAGATGGGCAGAATGTGTTTGTCTGTGAAAGCGGTGTCAAGGGAAGGTGAGGACCAGCAACAGCTCTAAGCCCATTAGGCCTGTCGCCTGGGAGAAATGGCTTGCGTGTTGTCACTATGGGAGGTGGTCTGTGCCGGGAGTGACAGTGAGATTGCACCTGAGAATGTGTGTTGGGAGTGCTGGGAGGCAAAGCCAGGGCAGATTCCCAGAGTGTGTTTGGCTGTGAAAGCGGTGTCAAGGGAAGGTAAGGACCAGCCACAGCTCTAAGCCCTTAGGCCTATCGTATGGGAGAAATGGCTTGCACGTCTGCACTTTGGGAGGTGGTCTGTGCCAGGAGTGAGAGTTAGATTGCGCCTGAGAATGTGTGTTGGGAGTGCTGGGAGGCAAAGCCAGGGCAGATTCCCAGAGTGTGTTTGGCTGTGAAAGCGGTGTCAAGGGAAGGTAAGGACCAGCCACAGCTCTAAGCCCTTAGGCCTATCGTATGGGAGAAATGGCTTGCACGTCTGCACTTTGGGAGGTGGTCTGTGCCAGGAGAGAGAGTTAGATTGCGCCTGAGAATGTGTGTTGGGAGTGCTGGGAGGCAAAGCCAGGCTAGATGGGCAGAGTGTGTTTGGCTGTGAAAGCGCTGTGAAGGGAAGGTGAGGACCAGCAACAGCTCTGAGCCCTTAGATGTAGCGTGTGTCAGAAACCGCTTGGGTGCTGGCACTTTGGAGGTGGTGTGTGCCGAGAGTGAGAGTGTGTTGGGATTGCCGGGAGGCAAGGCAAAGGCAGATGGCCAGAGTGTGTTTGTCTGTGAAAGCGCTGTGAAGGGAAGGTGATGACCAGCAACAGCTCTAAGCCCTTAGGCCTATCGTATGGGAGAAATGGCTTGGGTGTTTGCACTTTGGGAGGTGGTCTGTGCCGGGAGTGAGAGTGAGAGTGAGCCTGAGAATGTGTGTTGGGAGTGCTGGGAGGCAAGGTAAAGGCAGATGGCCAGAGTGTGTTTGGCTGTGAAAGCGGTGTCAAGGGAAGGTGAGGACCAGCAACAGCTCTAAGCCCTTAGATGTAGCGTGCGTCAGAAATCGCTTGGACGTTTGCACTTTGGGAGTTGGTCTGTGCTGGGAGTGAGAGTGAGAGCCTGAGTGAGCCTGAGAATGTGTGTTGGCAGTGCCGGGAAGCAAGGTAAAGGCAGATGGCCAGAGTGTGTTTGGCTGTGAAAGCGCTGTGAAGGGAAGGTGAGGACCAGCAACAGCTCTGAGCCCTTAGATGTAGCGTGCGTCAGAACTCGCTTGGTTTTTGGCACTTTGGGAGGTGGTGTGTGCCGAGAGTGAGAGTGTGTTGGGATTGCCGGGAGGCAAGGCAAAGGCAGATGGCCAGAGTGTGTTTGTCTGTGAAAGCGCTGTGAAGGGAAGGTGATGACCAGCAACAGCTCTAATCCCTTAGGCCTATCGTATGGGAGAAATGGCTTGGACGTTTGCACTTTGGGAAGTGGTCTGTTCCGTTAGTGAGAGTGAGAGTGAGCCTGAGAATGTGTGTTGGGAGTGCTGGGAGGCAAGGTAAAGGCAGATGGCCAGAGTGTGTTTGGCTGTGAAAGCGGTGTCAAGGGAAGGTGAGGACCAGCAACAGCTCTAAGCCCTTAGATGTAGCGTGCGTCAGAAATCGCTTGGACGTTTGCACTTTGGGAGTTGGTCTGTGCTGGGAGTGAGAGTGAGAGCCTGAGTGAGCCTGAGAATGTGTGTTGGCAGTGCCGGGAAGCAAGGTAAAGGCAGATGGCCAGAGTGTGTTTGGCTGTGAAAGCGCTGTGAAGGGAAGGTGAGGACCAGCAACAGCTCTGAGCCCTTAGATGTAGCGTGCGTCAGAACTCGCTTGGTTGTTGGCACTTTGGGAGGTGGTGTGTGCCGAGAGTGAGAGTGTGTTGGGATTGCCGGGAGGCAAGGCAAAGGCAGATGGGCAGAGTGTGTTTGTCTGTGAAAGCGGTGTCAAGGGAAGGTGAGGACCAGCAACAGCTCTAATCCCTTAGGCCTATCGTATGGGAGAAATGGCTTGGACGTTTGCACTTTGGGAAGTGGTCTGTTCCGTTAGTGAGAGTGAGAGTGAGCCTGAGAATGTGTGTTGGGAGTGCTGGGAGGCAAGGCAAAGGCAGATGGGCAGAGTGTGTTTGGCTGTGAAAGCGGTGTCAAGGGAAGGTGAGGACCAGCATCAGCTCTAAGCCCTTAGGCCTATCGTATAGGAGAAATGGCTTCGGTGTTTGCACTTTGGGAGGTGGTCTGTGCCAGGAGTGAGAGTGAGATTGAACCTGAGAATGTGTGTTGGGAGTGCTGGGTGGCAAAGCCAGGGTAGATGGCCAGAGTGTGTTTGGCTGTGAAAGCGGTGTCAAGGGAAGGTGAGGACCAGCAACAGCTCTAAGCCCTTACATGTAGCGTGCCTCCGAAATAGCTTGGGTGTTGGCACTTTGGGAGGTGGTCTGTGCCAAGAGTGAGACTGTGTGTTGGGAGTGCTGGGAGGCAAGGCAAAGGCAGATGGGCAGAATGTGTTTGTCTGTGAAAGCGGTGTCAAGGGAAGGTGAGGACCAGCAACAGCTCTAAGCCCATTAGGCCTGTCGCCTGGGAGAAATGGCTTGCGTGTTGTCACTATGGGAGGTGGTCTGTGCCGGGAGTGACAGTGAGATTGCACCTGAGAATGTGTGTTGGGAGTGCTGGGAGGCAAAGCCAGGGCAGATTCCCAGAGTGTGTTTGGCTGTGAAAGCGGTGTCAAGGGAAGGTAAGGACCAGCCACAGCTCTAAGCCCTTAGGCCTATCGTATGGGAGAAATGGCTTGCACGTCTGCACTTTGGGAGGTGGTCTGTGCCAGGAGTGGAGAGTTTGATTGCGCCTGAGAATGTGTGTTGGGAGTGCTGGGAGGCAAAGCAGGGCAGATTCCCAGAGTGTGTTTGGCTGTGAAAGCGGTGTCAAGGCAAGGTAAGGACCAGCCACAGCTCTAAGCCCTTAGGCCTATCGTATGGGAGAAATGGCTTGCACGTCTGCACTTTGGGAGGTGGTCTGTGCCAGGAGAGAGAGTTAGATTGCGCCTGAGAATGTGTGTTGGGAGTGCTGGGAGGCAAAGCCAGGCTAGATGGGCAGAGTGTGTTTGGCTGTGAAAGCGCTGTGAAGGGAAGGTGAGGACCAGCAACAGCTCTGAGCCCTTAGATGTAGCGTGTGTCAGAAACCGCTTGGGTGCTGGCACTTTGGAGGTGGTGTGTGCCGAGAGTGAGAGTGTGTTGGGATTGCCGGGAGGCAAGGCAAAGGCAGATGGGCAGAGTGTGTTTGGCTGTGAAAGCGGTGTCAAGGGAAGGTAAGGACCAGCATCAGCTCTAAGCCCTTAGGCCTATCGTATGGTAGAAATGGCTTCGGTGTTTGCACTTTGGGAGGTGGTCTGTGCCAGGAGTGAGAGTGAGATTGAACCTGAGAATGTGTGTTGGGAGTGCTGGGAGGCAAGGTAAAGGCAGATGGCCAGAGTGTGTTTGGCTGTGAAAGCGGTGTCAAGGGAAGGTGAGGACCAGCAACTGCTCTAAGCCCTTAGATGTAGCGTGCGTCAGAAATCGCTTGGACGTTTGCACTTTGGGAGTTGGTCTGTGCTGGGAGTGAGAGTGAGAGCCTGAGTGAGCCTGAGAATGTGTGTTGGCAGTGCCGGGAGGCAAGGTAAAGGCAGATGGCCAGAGTGTGTTTATCTGTGAAAGCACTGTGAAGGGAAGGTGAGGACCAGCAACAGCTCTGAGCCCTTAGATGTAGCGTGCGTCAGAACTCGCTTGGTTGTTGGCACTTTGGGAGGTGGTGTGTGCCGAGAGTGAGAGTGTGTTGGGATTGCCGGGAGGCAAGGCAAAGGCAGATGGGCAGAGTGTGTTTGTCTGTGAAAGCGGTGTCAAGGGAAGGTGAGGACCAGCAACAGCTCTAATCCCTTAGGCCTATCGTATGGGAGAAATGGCTTGGACGTTTGCACTTTGGGAAGTGGTCTGTTCCGTTAGTGAGAGTGAGAGTGAGCCTGAGAATGTGTGTTGGGAGTGCTGGGAGGCAAGGCAAAGGCCGATGGGCAGAGTGTGTTTGGCTGTGAAAGCGGTGTCAAGGGAAGGTGAGGACCAGCAACAGCTCTAAGCCCTTAGGCCTATCGTATGGGAGAAATGGCTTGGGTGTTTGCACTTTGGGAGGTGGTCTGTGCCAGGAGTGAGAGTGAGATTGAACCTGAGAATGTGTGTTGGGAGTGCTGGGAGGCAAAGCCAGGGTAGATGGGCAGAGTGTGTTTGGCTGTGAAAGCGGTGTCAAGGGAAGGTGAGGACCAGCAACAGCTCTAAGCCCTTACATGTAGCGTGCCTCCGAAATAGCTTGGGTGTTGGCACTTTGGGAGGTGGTCTGTGCCAAGAGTGAGACTGTGTGTTGGGAGTGCTGGGAGGCAAGGCAAAGGCAGATGGGCAGAATGTGTTTGTCTGTGAAAGCGGTGTCAAGGGAAGGTGAGGACCAGCAACAGCTCTAAGCCCATTAGGCCTGTCGCCTGGGAGAAATGGCTTGCGTGTTGTCACTATGGGAGGTGGTCTGTGCCGGGAGTGACAGTGAGATTGCACCTGAGAATGTGTGTTGGGAGTGCTGGGAGGCAAAGCCAGGGCAGATTCCCAGAGTGTGTTTGGCTGTGAAAGCGGTGTCAAGGGAAGGTAAGGACCAGCCACAGCTCTAAGCCCTTAGGCCTATCGTATGGGAGAAATGGCTTGCACGTCTCCACTTTGGGAGGTGGTCTGTGCCAGGAGTGAGAGTTAGATTGCGCCTGAGAATGTGTGTTGGGAGTGCTGGGAGGCAAAGCCAGGCTAGATGGGCAGAGTGTGTTTGGCTGTGAAAGCGCTGTGAAGGGAAGGTGAGGACCAGCAACAGCTCTGAGCCCTTAGATGTAGCGTGTGTCAGAAACCGCTTGGGTGCTGGCACTTTGGGAGGTGGTGTGTGCCGAGAGTGAGAGTGTGTTGGGATTGCCGGGAGGCAAGGCAAAGGCAGATGGGCAGAGTGTGTTTGGCTGTGAAAGCGGTGTCAAGGGAAGGTGAGGACCAGCATCTGCTCTAAGCCCTTAGATGTAGCGTGCGTCAGAAATCGCTTGGTTGTTGGCACTTTGGGAGGTGGTGTGTGCCGAGAGTGAGAGTGTGTTGGGATTGCCGGGAGGCAAGGCAAAGGCAGATGGGCAGAGTGTGTTTGTCTGTGAAAGCGGTGTCAAGGGAAGGTGATGACCAGCAACAGCTCTAATCCCTTAGGCCTATCGTATGGGAGAAATGGCTTGGACGTTTGCACTTTGGGAAGTGGTCTGTTCCGTTAGTGAGAGTGAGAGTGAGCCTGAGAATGTGTGTTGGGAGTGCTGGGAGGCAAGGCAAAGGCAGATGGCCAGAGTGTGTTTGGCTGTGAAAGCGGTGTCAAGGGAAGGTGAGGACCAACATCAGCTCTAAGCCCTTAGGCCTATCGTATAGGAGAAATGGCTTCGGTGTTTGCACTTTGGGAGGTGGTCTGTGCCAGGAGTGAGAGTGAGATTGAACCTGAGAATGTGTGTTGGGAGTGCTGGGTGGCAAAGCCAGGGTAGATGGCCAGAGTGTGTTTGGCTGTGAAAGCGGTGTCAAGGGAAGGTGAGGACCAGCAACAGCTCTAATCCCTTAGGCCTATCGTATGGGAGAAATGGCTTGGACTTTTGCACTTTGGGAAGTGGTCTGTTCCGGGAGTGAGAGTGAGAGTGAGCCTGAGAATGTGTGTTGGGAGTGCTGGGAGGCAAGGCAAAGGCAGATGGGCAGAGTGTGTTTGGCTGTGAAAGCGGTGTCAAGGGAAGGTGAGGACCAGCATCACCTCTAAGCCCTTAGGCCTATCGTATAGGAGAAATGGCTTCGGTGTTTGCACTTTGGGAGGTGGTCTGTGCCAGGAGTGAGAGTGAGATTGAACCTGAGAATGTGTGTTGGGAGTGCTGGGTGGCAAAGCCAGGGTAGATGGCCAGAGTGTGTTTGGCTGTGAAAGCGGTGTCAAGGGAAGGTGAGGACCAGCAACAGCTCTAAGCCCTTACATGTAGCGTGCCTCCGAAATAGCTTGGGTGTTGGCACTTTGGGAGGTGGTCTGTGCCAAGAGTGAGACTGTGTGTTGGGAGTGCTGGGAGGCAAGGCAAAGGCAGATGGGCAGAATGTGTTTGTCTGTGAAAGCGGTGTCAAGGGAAGGTGAGGACCAGCAACAGCTCTAAGCCCATTAGGCCTGTCGCCTGGGAGAAATGGCTTGCGTGTTGTCACTATGGGAGGTGGTCTGTGCCGGGAGTGACAGTGAGATTGCACCTGAGAATGTGTGTTGGGAGTGCTGGGAGGCAAAGCCAGGGCAGATTCCCAGAGTGTGTTTGGCTGTGAAAGCGGTGTCAAGGGAAGGTAAGGACCAGCCACAGCTCTAAGCCCTTAGGCCTATCGTATGGGAGAAATGGCTTGCACGTCTGCACTTTGGGAGGTGGTCTGTGCCAGGAGTGAGAGTTAGATTGCGCCTGAGAATGTGTGTTGGGAGTGCTGGGAGGCAAAGCCAGGGCAGATTCCCAGAGTGTGTTTGGCTGTGAAAGCGGTGTCAAGGCAAGGTAAGGACCAGCCACAGCTCTAAGCCCTTAGGCCTATCGTATGGGAGAAATGGCTTGCACGTCTGCACTTTGGGAGGTGGTCTGTGCCAGGAGAGAGAGTTAGATTGCGCCTGAGAATGTGTGTTGGGAGTGCTGGGAGGCAAAGCCAGGCTAGATGGGCAGAGTGTGTTTGGCTGTGAAAGCGCTGTGAAGGGAAGGTGAGGACCAGCAACAGCTCTGAGCCCTTAGATGTAGCGTGTGTCAGAAACCGCTTGGGTGCTGGCACTTTGGAGGTGGTGTGTGCCGAGAGTGAGAGTGTGTTGGGATTGCCGGGAGGCAAGGCAAAGGCAGATGGGCAGAGTGTGTTTGGCTGTGAAAGCGGTGTCAAGGGAAGGTAAGGACCAGCATCAGCTCTAAGCCCTTAGGCCTATCGTATGGGAGAAATGGCTTCGGTGTTTGCACTTTGGGAGGTGGTCTGTGCCAGGAGTGAGAGTGAGATTGAACCTGAGAATGTGTGTTGGGAGTGCTGGGTGGCAAAGCCAGGGTAGATGGCCAGAGTGTGTTTGGCTGTGAAAGCGGTGTCAAGGGAAGGTGAGGACCAGCAACAGCTCTAAGCCCTTAGATGTAGCGTGCGTCAGAAATCGCTTGGACGTTTGCACTTTGGGAGTTGGTCTGTGCTGGGAGTGAGAGTGAGAGCCTGAGTGAGCCTGAGAATGTGTGTTGGCAGTGCCGGGAGGCAAGGTAAAGGCAGATGGCCAGAGTGTGTTTGGCTGTGAAAGCACTGTGAAGGGAAGGTGAGGACCAGCAACAGCTCTGAGCCCTTAGATGTAGCGTGCGTCAGAAATCGCTTGGTTGTTGGCACTTTGGGAGGTGGTGTGTGCCGAGAGTGAGAGTGTGTTGGGATTGCCGGGAGGCAAGGCAAAGGCAGATGGGCAGAGTGTGTTTGTCTGTGAAAGCGGTGTCAAGGGAAGGTGAGGACCAGCAACAGCTCTAAGCCCTTAGGCCTATCGTATGGGAGAAATGGCTTGGACGTTTGCACTTTGGGAAGTGGTCTGTTCCGTTAGTGAGAGTGAGAGTGAGCCTGAGAATGTGTGTTGGGAGTGCTGGGAGGCAAGGCAAAGGCAGATGGCCAGAGTGTGTTTGGCTGTGAAAGCGGTGTCAAGGGAAGGTGAGGACCAGCAACAGCTCTAAGCCCTTAGGCCTATCGTATGGGAGAAATGGCTTGGGTGTTTGCACTTTGGGAGGTGGTCTGTGCCAGGAGTGAGAGTGAGATTGAACCTGAGAATGTGTGTTGGGAGTGCTGGGAGGCAAAGCCAGGGTAGATGGCCAGAGTGTGTTTGGCTGTGAAAGCGGTGTCAAGGGAAGGTGAGGACCAGCAACAGCTCTAAGCCCTTACATGTAGCGTGCCTCCGAAATAGCTTGGGTGTTGGCACTTTGGGAGGTGGTCTGTGCCAAGAGTGAGACTGTGTGTTGGGAGTGCTGGGAGGCAAGGCAAAGGCAGATGGGCAGAGTGTGTTTGTCTGTGAAAGCGGTGTCAAGGGAAGGTGAGGACCAGCAACAGCTCTAAGCCCTTAGGCCTATCGTATGGGAGAAATGGCTTGGGTGTTTGCACTTTGGGAGGTGGTCTGTGCCGGGAGTGAGAGTGAGAGTGAGCCTGAGAATGTGTGTTGGGAGTGCTGGGAGGCAAGGTAAAGGCAGATGGCCAGAGTGTGTTTGGCTGTGAAAGCGGTGTCAAGGGAAGGTGAGGACCAGCAACAGCTCTAAGCCCTTAGATGTAGCGTGCGTCAGAAATCGCTTGGACGTTTGCACTTTGGGAGTTGGTCTGTGCTGGGAGTGAGAGTGAGAGCCTGAGTGAGCCTGAGAATGTGTGTTGGCAGTGCCGGGAAGCAAGGTAAAGGCAGATGGCCAGAGTGTGTTTGGCTGTGAAAGGGGTGTGAAGGGAAGGTGAGGACCAGCAACAGCTCTGAGCCCTTAGATGTAGCGTGCGTCAGAACTCGCTTGGTTGTTGGCACTTTGGGAGGTGGTGTGTGCCGAGAGTGAGAGTGTGTTGGGATTGCCGGGAGGCAAGGCAAAGGCAGATGGGCAGAGTGTGTTTGTCTGTGAAAGCGGTGTCAAGGGAAGGTGAGGACCAGCAACAGCTCTAATCCCTTAGGCCTATCGTATGGGAGAAATGGCTTGGACTTTTGCACTTTGGGAAGTGGTCTGTTCCGGGAGTGAGAGTGAGATTGAGTCTGAGAATGTGTGTTGGGAGTGCTGGGAGGCAAGGCAAAGGCAGATGGGCAGAGTGTGTTTGGCTGTGAAAGCGGTGTCAAGGGAAGGTGAGGACCAGCATCAGCTCTAAGCCCTTAGGCCTATCGTATAGGAGAAATGGCTTCGGTGTTTGCACTTTGGGAGGTGGTCTGTGCCAGGAGTGAGAGTGAGATTGAACCTGAGAATGTGTGTTGGGAGTGCTGGGTGGCAAAGCCAGGGTAGATGGCCAGAGTGTGTTTGGCTGTGAAAGCGGTGTCAAGGGAAGGTGAGGACCAGCAACAGCTCTAAGCCCTTACATGTAGCGTGCCTCCGAAATAGCTTGGGTGTTGGCACTTTGGGAGGTGGTCTGTGCCAAGAGTGAGACTGTGTGTTGGGAGTGCTGGGAGGCAAGGCAAAGGCAGATGGGCAGAATGTGTTTGTCTGTGAAAGCGGTGTCAAGGGAAGGTGAGGACCAGCAACAGCTCTAAGCCCATTAGGCCTGTCGCCTGGGAGAAATGGCTTGCGTGTTGTCACTATGGGAGGTGGTCTGTGCCGGGAGTGACAGTGAGATTGCACCTGAGAATGTGTGTTGGGAGTGCTGGGAGGCAAAGCCAGGGCAGATTCCCAGAGTGTGTTTGGCTGTGAAAGCGGTGTCAAGGGAAGGTAAGGACCAGCCACAGCTCTAAGCCCTTAGGCCTATCGTATGGGAGAAATGGCTTGCACGTCTCCACTTTGGGAGGTGGTCTGTGCCAGGAGTGAGAGTTAGATTGCGCCTGAGAATGTGTGTTGGGAGTGCTGGGAGGCCAAGCCAGGGTAGATGGCCAGAGTGTGTTTGGCTGTGAAAGCGCTGTGAAGGGAAGGTGATGACCAGCAACAGCTCTGAGCCCTTAGATGTAGCGTGTGTTAGAAACCGCTTGGGTGCTGGCACTTTGGGAGGTGGTGTGTGCCGAGAGTGAGAGTGTTTTGGGAGTGGTGGGAGTTGAGGCAAAGGCAGATGGCCAGAGTGTGTTTGGCTGTGAAAGCGGTGTCAAGGGAAGGTGAGGACCAGCCACATCTCTAAGCCCTTAGATGTAGCGTGCGTCAGAAATCGCTTGGACGGTTGCACTTTGGGAGTTGGTCTGTGCTGGGAGTGAGAGTGAGAGCCTGAGTGAGCCTGAGAATGTGTGTTGGCAGTGCCGGGAGGCAAGGTAGAGGCAGATGGCCAGAGTGTGTTTGTCTGTGAAAGCGCTGTGAAGGGAAGGTGATGACCAGCAACAGCTCTAAGCCCTTAGATGTAGCGTGCGTCAGAAATCGCTTGGTTGTTGGCACTTTGGAAGGTAGTGTGTTCCGAGAGTGAGAGTGTGTTGGGATTGCCGGGAGGCAAGGCAAAGGCAGATGGGCAGAGTGTGTTTGGCTGTGAAAGCGGTGTCAAGGGAAGGTGAGGACCAGCAACAGCTCTAAGCCCTTAGGCCTATCGTATGGGAGAAATGGCTCGGACGTTTGCACTTTGGGAGGTGGTCTGTGCCGGTAGTGAGAGTGAGAGTGAGCCTGAGAATGTGTGTTGGGAGTGCTGGTAGGCAAGGCAAAGGCCGATGGGCAGAGTGTGTTTGGCTGTGAAAGCGGTGTGAAGGGAAGGTGAGGACCAGCATCAGCTCTAAGCCCTTAGGCCTATCGTATGGGAGAAATGGCTTGGGTGTTTGCACTTTGGGAAGTGGTCTGTGCCGGGAGTGAGAGTGAGATTGAGTCTGAGAATGTGTGTTGGGAGTGCTGGGAGGCAAGGCAAAGGCCCATGGGCAGAGTGTGTTTGGCTGTGAAAGCGGTGTCAAGGGAAGGTGAGGACCAGCAACAACTCTAAGCCCATTAGGCCTGTCGCCTGGGAGAAATGGCTTGCGTGTTGTCACTATGGGAGGTGGTCTGTGCCGGGAGTGACAGTGAGATTGCACCTGAGAATGTGTGTTGGGAGTGCTGGGAGGCAAAGCCAGGGCAGATTCCCAGAGTGTGTTTGGCTGTGAAAGCGGTGTCAAGGCAAGGTAAGGACCAGCCACAGCTCTAAGCCCTTAGGCCTATCGTATGGGAGAAATGGCTTGCACGTCTGCACTTTGGGAGGTGGTCTGTGCCAGGAGTGAGAGTTAGATTGCGCCTGAGAATGTGTGTTGGGAGTGCTGGGAGGCAAAGCCAGGCTAGATGGGCAGAGTGTGTTTGGCTGTGAAAGCGCTGTGAAGGGAAGGTGATGACCAGCAACAGCTCTGAGCCCTTAGATGTAGCGTGTGTCAGAAACCGCTTGGGTGCTGGCACTTTGGGAGGTGGTGTGTGCCGAGAGTGAGAGTGTGTTGGGATTGCCGGGAGGCAAGGCAAAGGCAGATGGCCAGAGTGTGTTTGGCTGTGAAAGCGGTGTCAAGGGAAGGTGAGGACCAGCATCTGCTCTAAGCCCTTAGATGTAGCGTGCGTCAGAAATCGCTTGGTTGTTGGCACTTTGGGAGGTGGTTTGTGCCGAGAGTGAGAGTGTGTTGGGATTGCCGGGAGGCAAGGCAAAGGCAGATGGGCAGAGTGTGTTTGTCTGTGAAAGCGGTGTCAAGGGAAGGTGAGGACCAGCAACAGCTCTAATCCCTTAGGCCTATCGTATGGGAGAAATGGCTTGGACGTTTGCACTTTGGGAAGTGGTCTGTTCCGTTAGTGAGAGTGAGAGTGAGCCTGAGAATGTGTGTTGGGAGTGCTGGGAGGCAAGGCAAAGGCAGATGGCCAGAGTGTGTTTGGCTGTGAAAGCGGTGTCAAGGGAAGGTGAGGACCAGCAACAGCTCTAAGCCCTTACATGTAGCGTGCCTCCGAAATAGCTTGGGTGTTGGCACTTTGGGAGGTGGTCTGTGCCAAGAGTGAGACTGTGTGTTGGGAGTGCTGGGAGGCAAGGCAAAGGCAGATGGGCAGAATGTGTTTGTCTGTGAAAGCGGTGTCAAGGGAAGGTGAGGACCAGCAACAGCTCTAAGCCCATTAGGCCTGTCGCCTGGGAGAAATGGCTTGCGTGTTGTCACTATGGGAGGTGGTCTGTGCCGGGAGTGACAGTGAGATTGCACCTGAGAATGTGTGTTGGGAGTGCTGGGAGGCAAAGCCAGGGCAGATTCCCAGAGTGTGTTTGGCTGTGAAAGCGGTGTCAAGGCAAGGTAAGGACCAGCCACAGCTCTAAGCCCTTAGGCCTATCGTATGGGAGAAATGGCTTGCACGTCTGCACTTTGGGAGGTGGTCTGTGCCAGGAGTGAGAGTTAGATTGCGCCTGAGAATGTGTGTTGGGAGTGCTGGGAGGCAAAGCCAGGCTAGATGGGCAGAGTGTGTTTGGCTGTGAAAGCGCTGTGAAGGGAAGGTGAGGACCAGCAACAGCTCTGAGCCCTTAGATGTAGCGTGTGTCAGAAACCGCTTGGGTGCTGGCACTTTGGGAGGTGGTGTGTGCCGAGAGTGAGAGTGTGTTGGGATTGCCGGGAGGCAAGGCAAAGGCAGATGGCCAGAGTGTGTTTGGCTGTGAAAGCGGTGTCAAGGGAAGGTGAGGACCAGCATCTGCTCTAAGCCCTTAGATGTAGCGTGCGTCAGAAATCGCTTGGTTGTTGGCACTTTGGGAGGTGGTGTGTGCCGAGAGTGAGAGTGTGTTGGGATTGCCGGGAGGCAAGGCAAAGGCAGATGGCCAGAGTGTGTTTGTCTGTGAAAGCGCTGTGAAGGGAAGGTGATGACCAGGAACAGCTCTAAGCCCTTAGGCCTATCGTATGGGAGAAATGGCTTGGGTGTTTGCACTTTGGGAGGTGGTCTGTGCCGGGAGTGAGAGTGAGAGTGAGCCTGAGAATGTGTGTTGGGAGTGCTGGGAGGCAAGGTAAAGGCAGATGGCCAGAGTGTGTTTGGCTGTGAAAGCGGTGTCAAGGGAAGGTGAGGACCAGCAACAGCTCTAAGCCCTTAGATGTAGCGTGCGTCAGAAATCGCTTGGACGTTTGCACTTTGGGAGTTGGTCTGTGCTGGGAGTGAGAGTGAGAGCCTGAGTGAGCCTGAGAATGTGTGTTGGCAGTGCCGGGAAGCAAGGTAAAGGCAGATGGCCAGAGTGTGTTTGGCTGTGAAAGCGCTGTGAAGGGAAGGTGAGGACCAGCAACAGCTCTGAGCCCTTAGATGTAGCGTGCGTCAGAACTCGCTTGGTTGTTGGCACTTTGGGAGGTGGTGTGTGCCGAGAGTGAGAGTGTGTTGGGATTGCCGGGAGGCAAGGCAAAGGCAGATGGGCAGAGTGTGTTTGGCTGTGAAAGCGGTGTGAAGGGAAGGTGAGGACCAGCAACAGCTCTAATGCCTTAGGCCTATCGTATGGGAGAAATGGCTTGGACGTTTGCACTTTGGGAAGTGGTCTGTTCCGGGAGTGAGAGTGAGATTGAGTCTGAGAATGTGTGTTGGGAGTGCTGGGAGGCAAGGCAAAGGCCGATGGGCAGAGTGTGTTTGGCTGTGAAAGCGGTGTGAAGGGAAGGTGAGGATCAGCAACAGCTCTAATCCCTTAGGCCTATCGTATGGGAGAAATGGCTTGGACGTTTGCACTTTGGGAAGTGGTCTGTTCCGTTAGTGAGAGTGAGAGTGAGCCTGAGAATGTGTGTTGGGAGTGCTGGGAGGCAAGGCAAAGGCAGATGGGCAGAGTGTGTTTGGCTGTGAAAGCGGTGTCAAGGGAAGGTGAGGACCAGCATCAGCTCTAAGCCCTTAGGCCTATCGTATAGGAGAAATGGCTTCGGTGTTTGCACTTTGGGAGGTGGTCTGTGCCAGGAGTGAGAGTGAGATTGAACCTGAGAATGTGTGTTGGGAGTGCTGGGTGGCAAAGCCAGGGTAGATGGCCAGAGTGTGTTTGGCTGTGAAAGCGGTGTCAAGGGAAGGTGAGGACCAGCAACAGCTCTAAGCCCTTACATGTAGCGTGCCTCCGAAATAGCTTGGGTGTTGGCACTTTGGGAGGTGGTCTGTGCCAAGAGTGAGACTGTGTGTTGGGAGTGCTGGGAGGCAAGGCAAAGGCAGATGGGCAGAATGTGTTTGTCTGTGAAAGCGGTGTCAAGGGAAGGTGAGGACCAGCAACAGCTCTAAGCCCATTAGGCCTGTCGCCTGGGAGAAATGGCTTGCGTGTTGTCACTATGGGAGGTGGTCTGTGCCGGGAGTGACAGTGAGATTGCACCTGAGAATGTGTGTTGGGAGTGCTGGGAGGCAAAGCCAGGGCAGATTCCCAGAGTGTGTTTGGCTGTGAAAGCGGTGTCAAGGGAAGGTAAGGACCAGCCACAGCTCTAAGCCCTTAGGCCTATCGTATGGGAGAAATGGCTTGCACGTCTGCACTTTGGGAGGTGGTCTGTGCCAGGAGTGAGAGTTTGATTGCGCCTGAGAATGTGTGTTGGGAGTGCTGGGAGGCAAAGCCAGGGCAGATTCCCAGAGTGTGTTTGGCTGTGAAAGCGGTGTCAAGGCAAGGTAAGGACCAGCCACAGCTCTAAGCCCTTAGGCCTATCGTATGGGAGAAATGGCTTGCACGTCTGCACTTTGGGAGGTGGTCTGTGCCAGGAGAGAGAGTTAGATTGCGCCTGAGAATGTGTGTTGGGAGTGCTGGGAGGCAAAGCCAGGCTAGATGGGCAGAGTGTGTTTGGCTGTGAAAGCGCTGTGAAGGGAAGGTGAGGACCAGCAACAGCTCTGAGCCCTTAGATGTAGCGTGTGTCAGAAACCGCTTGGGTGCTGGCACTTTGGAGGTGGTGTGTGCCGAGAGTGAGAGTGTGTTGGGATTGCCGGGAGGCAAGGCAAAGGCAGATGGGCAGAGTGTGTTTGGCTGTGAAAGCGGTGTCAAGGGAAGGTAAGGACCAGCATCAGCTCTAAGCCCTTAGGCCTATCGTATGGTAGAAATGGCTTCGGTGTTTGCACTTTGGGAGGTGGTCTGTGCCAGGAGTGAGAGTGAGATTGAACCTGAGAATGTGTGTTGGGAGTGCTGGGAGGCAAGGTAAAGGCAGATGGCCAGAGTGTGTTTGGCTGTGAAAGCGGTGTCAAGGGAAGGTGAGGACCAGCAACTGCTCTAAGCCCTTAGATGTAGCGTGCGTCAGAAATCGCTTGGACGTTTGCACTTTGGGAGTTGGTCTGTGCTGGGAGTGAGAGTGAGAGCCTGAGTGAGCCTGAGAATGTGTGTTGGCAGTGCCGGGAGGCAAGGTAAAGGCAGATGGCCAGAGTGTGTTTATCTGTGAAAGCACTGTGAAGGGAAGGTGAGGACCAGCAACAGCTCTGAGCCCTTAGATGTAGCGTGCGTCAGAACTCGCTTGGTTGTTGGCACTTTGGGAGGTGGTGTGTGCCGAGAGTGAGAGTGTGTTGGGATTGCCGGGAGGCAAGGCAAAGGCAGATGGGCAGAGTGTGTTTGTCTGTGAAAGCGGTGTCAAGGGAAGGTGAGGACCAGCAACAGCTCTAATCCCTTAGGCCTATCGTATGGGAGAAATGGCTTGGACGTTTGCACTTTGGGAAGTGGTCTGTTCCGTTAGTGAGAGTGAGAGTGAGCCTGAGAATGTGTGTTGGGAGTGCTGGGAGGCAAGGCAAAGGCAGATGGCCAGAGTGTGTTTGGCTGTGAAAGCGGTGTCAAGGGAAGGTGAGGACCAGCAACAGCTCTAAGCCCTTAGGCCTATCGTATGGGAGAAATGGCTTGGGTGTTTGCACTTTGGGAGGTGGTCTGTGCCAGGAGTGAGAGTGAGATTGAACCTGAGAATGTGTGTTGGGAGTGCTGGGAGGCAAAGCCAGGGTAGATGGGCAGAGTGTGTTTGGCTGTGAAAGCGGTGTCAAGGGAAGGTGAGGACCAGCAACAGCTCTAAGCCCTTACATGTAGCGTGCCTCCGAAATAGCTTGGGTGTTGGCACTTTGGGAGGTGGTCTGTGCCAAGAGTGAGACTGTGTGTTGGGAGTGCTGGGAGGCAAGGCAAAGGCAGATGGGCAGAATGTGTTTGTCTGTGAAAGCGGTGTCAAGGGAAGGTGAGGACCAGCAACAGCTCTAAGCCCATTAGGCCTGTCGCCTGGGAGAAATGGCTTGCGTGTTGTCACTATGGGAGGTGGTCTGTGCCGGGAGTGACAGTGAGATTGCACCTGAGAATGTGTGTTGGGAGTGCTGGGAGGCAAAGCCAGGGCAGATTCCCAGAGTGTGTTTGGCTGTGAAAGCGGTGTCAAGGCAAGGTAAGGACCAGCCACAGCTCTAAGCCCTTAGGCCTATCGTATGGGAGAAATGGCTTGCACGTCTGCACTTTGGGAGGTGGTCTGTGCCAGGAGTGAGAGTTAGATTGCGCCTGAGAATGTGTGTTGGGAGTGCTGGGAGGCAAAGCCAGGCTAGATGGGCAGAGTGTGTTTGGCTGTGAAAGCGCTGTGAAGGGAAGGTGAGGACCAGCAACAGCTCTGAGCCCTTAGATGTAGCGTGTGTCAGAAACCGCTTGGGTGCTGGCACTTTGGGAGGTGGTGTGTGCCGAGAGTGAGAGTGTGTTGGGATTGCCGGGAGGCAAGGCAAAGGCAGATGGGCAGAGTGTGTTTGGCTGTGAAAGCGGTGTCAAGGGAAGGTGAGGACCAGCATCTGCTCTAAGCCCTTAGATGTAGCGTGCGTCAGAAATCGCTTGGTTGTTGGCACTTTGGGAGGTGGTGTGTGCCGAGAGTGAGAGTGTGTTGGGATTGCCGGGAGGCAAGGCAAAGGCAGATGGCCAGAGTGTGTTTGTCTGTGAAAGCGCTGTGAAGGGAAGGTGAGGACCAGCAACAGCTCTAAGCCCTTAGGCCTATCGTATGGGAGAAATGGCTTGGGTGTTTGCACTTTGGGAGGTGGTCTGTGCCGGGAGTGAGAGTGAGAGTGAGCCTGAGAATGTGTGTTGGGAGTGCTGGGAGGCAAGGTAAAGGCAGATGGCCAGAGTGTGTTTGGCTGTGAAAGCGGTGTCAAGGGAAGGTGAGGACCAGCAACAGCTCTAAGCCCTTAGATGTAGCGTGCGTCAGAAATCGCTTGGACGTTTGCACTTTGGGAGTTGGTCTGTGCTGGGAGTGAGAGTGAGAGCCTGAGTGAGCCTGAGAATGTGTGTTGGCAGTGCCGGGAAGCAAGGTAAAGGCAGATGGGCAGAGTGTGTTTGGCTGTGAAAGCGCTGTGAAGGGAAGGTGAGGACCAGCAACAGCTCTGAGCCCTTAGATGTAGCGTGCGTCAGAACTCGCTTGGTTGTTGGCACTTTGGGAGGTGGTGTGTGCCGAGAGTGAGAGTGTGTTGGGATTGCCGGGAGGCAAGGCAAAGGCAGATGGGCAGAGTGTGTTTGGCTGTGAAAGCGGTGTGAAGGGAAGGTGAGGACCAGCAACAGCTCTAATGCCTTAGGCCTATCGTATGGGAGAAATGGCTTGGACGTTTGCACTTTGGGAAGTGGTCTGTTCCGGGAGTGAGAGTGAGATTGAGTCTGAGAATGTGTGTTGGGAGTGCTGGGAGGCAAGGCAAAGGCCGATGGGCAGAGTGTGTTTGGCTGTGAAAGCGGTGTGAAGGGAAGGTGAGGATCAGCAACAGCTCTAATCCCTTAGGCCTATCGTATGGGAGAAATGGCTTGGACGTTTGCACTTTGGGAAGTCGTCTGTTCCGTTAGTGAGAGTGAGAGTGAGCCTGAGAATGTGTGTTGGGAGTGCTGGGAGGCAAGGCAAAGGCAGATGGGCAGAGTGTGTTTGGCTGTGAAAGCGGTGTCAAGGGAAGGTGAGGACCAGCATCAGCTCTAAGCCCTTAGGCCTATCGTATAGGAGAAATGGCTTCGGTGTTTGCACTTTGGGAGGTGGTCTGTGCCAGGAGTGAGAGTGAGATTGAACCTGAGAATGTGTGTTGGGAGTGCTGGGTGGCAAAGCCAGGGTAGATGGCCAGAGTGTGTTTGGCTGTGAAAGCGGTGTCAAGGGAAGGTGAGGACCAGCAACAGCTCTAAGCCCTTACATGTAGCGTGCCTCCGAAATAGCTTGGGTGTTGGCACTTTGGGAGGTGGTCTGTGCCAAGAGTGAGACTGTGTGTTGGGAGTGCTGGGAGGCAAGGCAAAGGCAGATGGGCAGAATGTGTTTGTCTGTGAAAGCGGTGTCAAGGGAAGGTGAGGACCAGCAACAGCTCTAAGCCCATTAGGCCTGTCGCCTGGGAGAAATGGCTTGCGTGTTGTCACTATGGGAGGTGGTCTGTGCCGGGAGTGACAGTGAGATTGCACCTGAGAATGTGTGTTGGGAGTGCTGGGAGGCAAAGCCAGGGCAGATTCCCAGAGTGTGTTTGGCTGTGAAAGCGGTGTCAAGGGAAGGTAAGGACCAGCCACAGCTCTAAGCCCTTAGGCCTATCGTATGGGAGAAATGGCTTGCACGTCTGCACTTTGGGAGGTGGTCTGTGCCAGGAGTGAGAGTTTGATTGCGCCTGAGAATGTGTGTTGGGAGTGCTGGGAGGCAAAGCCAGGGCAGATTCCCAGAGTGTGTTTGGCTGTGAAAGCGGTGTCAAGGCAAGGTAAGGACCAGCCACAGCTCTAAGCCCTTAGGCCTATCGTATGGGAGAAATGGCTTGCACGTCTGCACTTTGGGAGGTGGTCTGTGCCAGGAGTGAGAGTTAGATTGCGCCTGAGAATGTGTGTTGGGAGTGCTGGGAGGCAAAGCCAGGCTAGATGGGCAGAGTGTGTTTGGCTGTGAAAGCGCTGTGAAGGGAAGGTGAGGACCAGCAACAGCTCTGAGCCCTTAGATGTAGCGTGTGTCAGAAACCGCTTGGGTGCTGGCACTTTGGAGGTGGTGTGTGCCGAGAGTGAGAGTGTGTTGGGATTGCCGGGAGGCAAGGCAAAGGCAGATGGGCAGAGTGTGTTTGGCTGTGAAAGCGGTGTCAAGGGAAGGTAAGGACCAGCATCAGCTCTAAGCCCTTAGGCCTATCGTATGGTAGAAATGGCTTCGGTGTTTGCACTTTGGGAGGTGGTCTGTGCCAGGAGTGAGAGTGAGATTGAACCTGAGAATGTGTGTTGGGAGTGCTGGGAGGCAAGGTAAAGGCAGATGGCCAGAGTGTGTTTGGCTGTGAAAGCGGTGTCAAGGGAAGGTGAGGACCAGCAACTGCTCTAAGCCCTTAGATGTAGCGTGCGTCAGAAATCGCTTGGACGTTTGCACTTTGGGAGTTGGTCTGTGCTGGGAGTGAGAGTGAGAGCCTGAGTGAGCCTGAGAATGTGTGTTGGCAGTGCCGGGAGGCAAGGTAAAGGCAGATGGCCAGAGTGTGTTTATCTGTGAAAGCACTGTGAAGGGAAGGTGAGGACCAGCAACAGCTCTGAGCCCTTAGATGTAGCGTGCGTCAGAACTCGCTTGGTTGTTGGCACTTTGGGAGGTGGTGTGTGCCGAGAGTGAGAGTGTGTTGGGATTGCCGGGAGGCAAGGCAAAGGCAGATGGGCAGAGTGTGTTTGTCTGTGAAAGCGGTGTCAAGGGAAGGTGAGGACCAGCAACAGCTCTAATCCCTTAGGCCTATCGTATGGGAGAAATGGCTTGGACGTTTGCACTTTGGGAAGTGGTCTGTTCCGTTAGTGAGAGTGAGAGTGAGCCTGAGAATGTGTGTTGGGAGTGCTGGGAGGCAAGGCAAAGGCAGATGGCCAGAGTGTGTTTGGCTGTGAAAGCGGTGTCAAGGGAAGGTGAGGACCAGCAACAGCTCTAAGCCCTTAGGCCTATCGTATGGGAGAAATGGCTTGGGTGTTTGCACTTTGGGAGGTGGTCTGTGCCAGGAGTGAGAGTGAGATTGAACCTGAGAATGTGTGTTGGGAGTGCTGGGAGGCAAAGCCAGGGTAGATGGGCAGAGTGTGTTTGGCTGTGAAAGCGGTGTCAAGGGAAGGTGAGGACCAGCAACAGCTCTAAGCCCTTACATGTAGCGTGCCTCCGAAATAGCTTGGGTGTTGGCACTTTGGGAGGTGGTCTGTGCCAAGAGTGAGACTGTGTGTTGGGAGTGCTGGGAGGCAAGGCAAAGGCAGATGGGCAGAATGTGTTTGTCTGTGAAAGCGGTGTCAAGGGAAGGTGAGGACCAGCAACAGCTCTAAGCCCATTAGGCCTGTCGCCTGGGAGAAATGGCTTGCGTGTTGTCACTATGGGAGGTGGTCTGTGCCGGGAGTGACAGTGAGATTGCACCTGAGAATGTGTGTTGGGAGTGCTGGGAGGCAAAGCCAGGGCAGATTCCCAGAGTGTGTTTGGCTGTGAAAGCGGTGTCAAGGGAAGGTAAGGACCAGCCACAGCTCTAAGCCCTTAGGCCTATCGTATGGGAGAAATGGCTTGCACGTCTGCACTTTGGGAGGTGGTCTGTGCCAGGAGTGAGAGTTAGATTGCGCCTGAGAATGTGTGTTGGGAGTGCTGGGAGGCAAAGCCAGGCTAGATGGGCAGAGTGTGTTTGGCTGTGAAAGCGCTGTGAAGGGAAGGTGAGGACCAGCAACAGCTCTGAGCCCTTAGATGTAGCGTGTGTCAGAAACCGCTTGGGTGCTGGCACTTTGGGAGGTGGTGTGTGCCGAGAGTGAGAGTGTGTTGGGATTGCCGGGAGGCAAGGCAAAGGCAGATGGCCAGAGTGTGTTTGGCTGTGAAAGCGGTGTCAAGGGAAGGTGAGGACCAGCATCTGCTCTAAGCCCTTAGATGTAGCGTGCGTCAGAAATCGCTTGGTTGTTGGCACTTTGGGAGGTGGTCTGTGCCGAGAGTGAGAGTGTGTTGGGATTGCCGGGAGGCAAGGCAAAGGCAGATGGGCAGAGTGTGTTTGTCTGTGAAAGCGCTGTGAAGGGAAGGTGATGACCAGCAACAGCTCTAAGCCCTTAGGCCTATCGTATGGGAGAAATGGCTTGGGTGTTTGCACTTTGGGAGGTGGTCTGTGCCGGGAGTGAGAGTGAGAGTGAGCCTGAGAATGTGTGTTGGGAGTGCTGGGAGGCAAGGTAAAGGCAGATGGCCAGAGTGTGTTTGGCTGTGAAAGCGGTGTCAAGGGAAGGTGAGGACCAGCAACAGCTCTAAGCCCTTAGATGTAGCGTGCGTCAGAAATCGCTTGGACGTTTGCACTTTGGGAGTTGGTCTGTGCTGGGAGTGAGAGTGAGAGCCTGAGTGAGCCTGAGAATGTGTGTTGGCAGTGCCGGGAAGCAAGGTAAAGGCAGATGGGCAGAGTGTGTTTGTCTGTGAAAGCGCTGTGAAGGGAAGGTGAGGACCAGCAACAGCTCTGAGCCCTTAGATGTAGCGTGCGTCAGAACTCGCTTGGTTGTTGGCACTTTGGGAGGTGGTGTGTGCCGAGAGTGAGAGTGTGTTGGGATTGCCGGGAGGCAAGGCAAAGGCAGATGGGCAGAGTGTGTTTGGCTGTGAAAGCGGTGTGAAGGGAAGGTGAGGACCAGCAACAGCTCTAATGCCTTAGGCCTATCGTATGGGAGAAATGGCTTGGACGTTTGCACTTTGGGAAGTGGTCTGTTCCGGGAGTGAGAGTGAGATTGAGTCTGAGAATGTGTGTTGGGAGTGCTGGGAGGCAAGGCAAAGGCCGATGGGCAGAGTGTGTTTGGCTGTGAAAGCGGTGTGAAGGGAAGGTGAGGATCAGCAACAGCTCTAATCCCTTAGGCCTATCGTATGGGAGAAATGGCTTGGACGTTTGCACTTTGGGAAGTCGTCTGTTCCGTTAGTGAGAGTGAGAGTGAGCCTGAGAATGTGTGTTGGGAGTGCTGGGAGGCAAGGCAAAGGCAGATGGGCAGAGTGTGTTTGGCTGTGAAAGCGGTGTCAAGGGAAGGTGAGGACCAGCATCAGCTCTAAGCCCTTAGGCCTATCGTATAGGAGAAATGGCTTCGGTGTTTGCACTTTGGGAGGTGGTCTGTGCCAGGAGTGAGAGTGAGATTGAACCTGAGAATGTGTGTTGGGAGTGCTGGGTGGCAAAGCCAGGGTAGATGGCCAGAGTGTGTTTGGCTGTGAAAGCGGTGTCAAGGGAAGGTGAGGACCAGCAACAGCTCTAAGCCCTTACATGTAGCGTGCCTCCGAAATAGCTTGGGTGTTGGCACTTTGGGAGGTGGTCTGTGCCAAGAGTGAGACTGTGTGTTGGGAGTGCTGGGAGGCAAGGCAAAGGCAGATGGGCAGAATGTGTTTGTCTGTGAAAGCGGTGTCAAGGGAAGGTGAGGACCAGCAACAGCTCTAAGCCCATTAGGCCTGTCGCCTGGGAGAAATGGCTTGCGTGTTGTCACTATGGGAGGTGGTCTGTGCCGGGAGTGACAGTGAGATTGCACCTGAGAATGTGTGTTGGGAGTGCTGGGAGGCAAAGCCAGGGCAGATTCCCAGAGTGTGTTTGGCTGTGAAAGCGGTGTCAAGGCAAGGTAAGGACCAGCCACAGTTCTAAGCCCTTAGGCCTATCGTATGGGAGAAATGGCTTGCACGTCTGCACTTTGGGAGGTGGTCTGTGCCAGGAGTGAGAGTTTGATTGCGCCTGAGAATGTGTGTTGGGAGTGCTGGGAGGCAAAGCCAGGGCAGATTCCCAGAGTGTGTTTGGCTGTGAAAGCGGTGTCAAGGCAAGGTAAGGACCAGCCACAGCTCTAAGCCCTTAGGCCTATCGTATGGGAGAAATGGCTTGCACGTCTGCACTTTGGGAGGTGGTCTGTGCCAGGAGAGAGAGTTAGATTGCGCCTGAGAATGTGTGTTGGGAGTGCTGGGAGGCAAAGCCAGGCTAGATGGGCAGAGTGTGTTTGGCTGTGAAAGCGCTGTGAAGGGAAGGTGAGGACCAGCAACAGCTCTGAGCCCTTAGATGTAGCGTGTGTCAGAAACCGCTTGGGTGCTGGCACTTTGGAGGTGGTGTGTGCCGAGAGTGAGAGTGTGTTGGGATTGCCGGGAGGCAAGGCAAAGGCAGATGGGCAGAGTGTGTTTGGCTGTGAAAGCGGTGTCAAGGGAAGGTAAGGACCAGCATCAGCTCTAAGCCCTTAGGCCTATCGTATGGTAGAAATGGCTTCGGTGTTTGCACTTTGGGAGGTGGTCTGTGCCAGGAGTGAGAGTGAGATTGAACCTGAGAATGTGTGTTGGGAGTGCTGGGAGGCAAGGTAAAGGCAGATGGCCAGAGTGTGTTTGGCTGTGAAAGCGGTGTCAAGGGAAGGTGAGGACCAGCAACTGCTCTAAGCCCTTAGATGTAGCGTGCGTCAGAAATCGCTTGGACGTTTGCACTTTGGGAGTTGGTCTGTGCTGGGAGTGAGAGTGAGAGCCTGAGTGAGCCTGAGAATGTGTGTTGGCAGTGCCGGGAGGCAAGGTAAAGGCAGATGGCCAGAGTGTGTTTATCTGTGAAAGCACTGTGAAGGGAAGGTGAGGACCAGCAACAGCTCTGAGCCCTTAGATGTAGCGTGCGTCAGAACTCGCTTGGTTGTTGGCACTTTGGGAGGTGGTGTGTGCCGAGAGTGAGAGTGTGTTGGGATTGCCGGGAGGCAAGGCAAAGGCAGATGGGCAGAGTGTGTTTGTCTGTGAAAGCGGTGTCAAGGGAAGGTGAGGACCAGCAACAGCTCTAATCCCTTAGGCCTATCGTATGGGAGAAATGGCTTGGACGTTTGCACTTTGGGAAGTGGTCTGTTCCGTTAGTGAGAGTGAGAGTGAGCCTGAGAATGTGTGTTGGGAGTGCTGGGAGGCAAGGCAAAGGCAGATGGCCAGAGTGTGTTTGGCTGTGAAAGCGGTGTCAAGGGAAGGTGAGGACCAGCAACAGCTCTAAGCCCTTAGGCCTATCGTATGGGAGAAATGGCTTGGGTGTTTGCACTTTGGGAGGTGGTCTGTGCCAGGAGTGAGAGTGAGATTGAACCTGAGAATGTGTGTTGGGAGTGCTGGGAGGCAAAGCCAGGGTAGATGGGCAGAGTGTGTTTGGCTGTGAAAGCGGTGTCAAGGGAAGGTGAGGACCAGCAACAGCTCTAAGCCCTTACATGTAGCGTGCCTCCGAAATAGCTTGGGTGTTGGCACTTTGGGAGGTGGTCTGTGCCAAGAGTGAGACTGTGTGTTGGGAGTGCTGGGAGGCAAGGCAAAGGCAGATGGGCAGAATGTGTTTGTCTGTGAAAGCGGTGTCAAGGGAAGGTGAGGACCAGCAACAGCTCTAAGCCCATTAGGCCTGTCGCCTGGGAGAAATGGCTTGCGTGTTGTCACTATGGGAGGTGGTCTGTGCCGGGAGTGACAGTGAGATTGCACCTGAGAATGTGTGTTGGGAGTGCTGGGAGGCAAAGCCAGGGCAGATTCCCAGAGTGTGTTTGGCTGTGAAAGCGGTGTCAAGGGAAGGTAAGGACCAGCCACAGCTCTAAGCCCTTAGGCCTATCGTATGGGAGAAATGGCTTGCACGTCTGCACTTTGGGAGGTGGTCTGTGCCAGGAGTGAGAGTTAGATTGCGCCTGAGAATGTGTGTTGGGAGTGCTGGGAGGCAAAGCCAGGCTAGATGGGCAGAGTGTGTTTGGCTGTGAAAGCGCTGTGAAGGGAAGGTGAGGACCAGCAACAGCTCTGAGCCCTTAGATGTAGCGTGTGTCAGAAACCGCTTGGGTGCTGGCACTTTGGGAGGTGGTGTGTGCCGAGAGTGAGAGTGTGTTGGGATTGCCGGGAGGCAAGGCAAAGGCAGATGGCCAGAGTGTGTTTGGCTGTGAAAGCGGTGTCAAGGGAAGGTGAGGACCAGCATCTGCTCTAAGCCCTTAGATGTAGCGTGCGTCAGAAATCGCTTGGTTGTTGGCACTTTGGGAGGTGGTGTGTGCCGAGAGTGAGAGTGTGTTGGGATTGCCGGGAGGCAAGGCAAAGGCAGATGGCCAGAGTGTGTTTGTCTGTGAAAGCGCTGTGAAGGGAAGGTGATGACCAGCAACAGCTCTAAGCCCTTAGGCCTATCGTATGGGAGAAATGGCTTGGGTGTTTGCACTTTGGGAGGTGGTCTGTGCCGGGAGTGAGAGTGAGAGTGAGCCTGAGAATGTGTGTTGGGAGTGCTGGGAGGCAAGGTAAAGGCAGATGGCCAGAGTGTGTTTGGCTGTGAAAGCGGTGTCAAGGGAAGGTGAGGACCAGCAACAGCTCTAAGCCCTTAGATGTAGCGTGCGTCAGAAATCGCTTGGACGTTTGCACTTTGGGAGTTGGTCTGTGCTGGGAGTGAGAGTGAGAGCCTGAGTGAGCCTGAGAATGTGTGTTGGCAGTGCCGGGAAGCAAGGTAAAAGCAGATGGCCAGAGTGTGTTTGGCTGTGAAAGCGCTGTGAAGGGAAGGTGAGGACCAGCAACAGCTCTGAGCCCTTAGATGTAGCGTGCGTCAGAACTCGCTTGGTTGTTGGCACTTTGGGAGGTGGTGTGTGCCGAGAGTGAGAGTGTGTTGGGATTGCCGGGAGGCAAGGCAAAGGCAGATGGGCAGAGTGTGTTTGGCTGTGAAAGCGGTGTGAAGGGAAGGTGAGGACCAGCATCAGCTCTAAGCCCTTAGGCCTATCGTATAGGAGAAATGGCTTCGGTGTTTGCACTTTGGGAGGTGGTCTGTGCCAGGAGTGAGAGTGAGATTGAACCTGAGAATGTGTGTTGGGAGTGCTGGGTGGCAAAGCCAGGGTAGATGGGCAGAGTGTGTTTGGCTGTGAAAGCGGTGTCAAGGGAAGGTGAGGACCAGCAACAGCTCTAAGCCCTTACATGTAGCGTGCCTCCGAAATAGCTTGGGTGTTGGCACTTTGGGAGGTGGTCTGTGCCAAGAGTGAGACTGTGTGTTGGGAGTGCTGGGAGGCAAGGCAAAGGCAGATGGGCAGAATGTGTTTGTCTGTGAAAGCGGTGTCAAGGGAAGGTGAGGACCAGCAACAGCTCTAAGCCCATTAGGCCTGTCGCCTGGGAGAAATGGCTTGCGTGTTGTCACTATGGGAGGTGGTCTGTGCCGGGAGTGACAGTGAGATTGCACCTGAGAATGTGTGTTGGGAGTGCTGGGAGGCAAAGCCAGGGCAGATTCCCAGAGTGTGTTTGGCTGTGAAAGCGGTGTCAAGGCAAGGTAAGGACCAGCCACAGCTCTAAGCCCTTAGGCCTATCGTATGGGAGAAATGGCTTGCACGTCTGCACTTTGGGAGGTGGTCTGTGCCAGGAGTGAGAGTTTGATTGCGCCTGAGAATGTGTGTTGGGAGTGCTGGGAGGCAAAGCCAGGGCAGATTCCCAGAGTGTGTTTGGCTGTGAAAGCGGTGTCAAGGCAAGGTAAGGACCAGCCACAGCTCTAAGCCCTTAGGCCTATCGTATGGGAGAAATGGCTTGCACGTCTGCACTTTGGGAGGTGGTCTGTGCCAGGAGAGAGAGTTAGATTGCGCCTGAGAATGTGTGTTGGGAGTGCTGGGAGGCAAAGCCAGGCTAGATGGGCAGAGTGTGTTTGGCTGTGAAAGCGCTGTGAAGGGAAGGTGAGGACCAGCAACAGCTCTGAGCCCTTAGATGTAGCGTGTGTCAGAAACCGCTTGGGTGCTGGCACTTTGGAGGTGGTGTGTGCCGAGAGTGAGAGTGTGTTGGGATTGCCGGGAGGCAAGGCAAAGGCAGATGGGCAGAGTGTGTTTGGCTGTGAAAGCGGTGTCAAGGGAAGGTAAGGACCAGCATCAGCTCTAAGCCCTTAGGCCTATCGTATGGGAGAAATGGCTTCGGTGTTTGCACTTTGGGAGGTGGTCTGTGCCAGGAGTGAGAGTGAGATTGAACCTGAGAATGTGTGTTGGGAGTGCTGGGAGGCAAGGTAAAGGCAGATGGCCAGAGTGTGTTTGGCTGTGAAAGCGGTGTCAAGGGAAGGTGAGGACCAGCAACTGCTCTAAGCCCTTAGATGTAGCGTGCGTCAGAAATCGCTTGGACGTTTGCACTTTGGGAGTTGGTCTGTGCTGGGAGTGAGAGTGAGAGCCTGAGTGAGCCTGAGAATGTGTGTTGGCAGTGCCGGGAGGCAAGGTAAAGGCAGATGGCCAGAGTGTGTTTATCTGTGAAAGCACTGTGAAGGGAAGGTGAGGACCAGCAACAGCTCTGAGCCCTTAGATGTAGCGTGCGTCAGAACTCGCTTGGTTGTTGGCACTTTGGGAGGTGGTGTGTGCCGAGAGTGAGAGTGTGTTGGGATTGCCGGGAGGCAAGGCAAAGGCAGATGGGCAGAGTGTGTTTGTCTGTGAAAGCGGTGTCAAGGGAAGGTGAGGACCAGCAACAGCTCTAATCCCTTAGGCCTATCGTATGGGAGAAATGGCTTGGACGTTTGCACTTTGGGAAGTGGTCTGTTCCGTTAGTGAGAGTGAGAGTGAGCCTGAGAATGTGTGTTGGGAGTGCTGGGAGGCAAGGCAAAGGCAGATGGGCAGAGTGTGTTTGGCTGTGAAAGCGGTGTCAAGGGAAGGTGAGGACCAGCAACAGCTCTAAGCCCTTAGGCCTATCGTATGGGAGAAATGGCTTGGGTGTTTGCACTTTGGGAGGTGGTCTGTGCCAGGAGTGAGAGTGAGATTGAACCTGAGAATGTGTGTTGGGAGTGCTGGGAGGCAAAGCCAGGGTAGATGGGCAGAGTGTGTTTGGCTGTGAAAGCGGTGTCAAGGGAAGGTGAGGACCAGCAACAGCTCTAAGCCCTTACATGTAGCGTGCCTCCGAAATAGCTTGGGTGTTGGCACTTTGGGAGGTGGTCTGTGCCAAGAGTGAGACTGTGTGTTGGGAGTGCTGGGAGGCAAGGCAAAGGCAGATGGGCAGAATGTGTTTGTCTGTGAAAGCGGTGTCAAGGGAAGGTGAGGACCAGCAACAGCTCTAAGCCCATTAGGCCTGTCGCCTGGGAGAAATGGCTTGCGTGTTGTCACTATGGGAGGTGGTCTGTGCCGGGAGTGACAGTGAGATTGCACCTGAGAATGTGTGTTGGGAGTGCTGGGAGGCAAAGCCAGGGCAGATTCCCAGAGTGTGTTTGGCTGTGAAAGCGGTGTCAAGGGAAGGTAAGGACCAGCCACAGCTCTAAGCCCTTAGGCCTATCGTATGGGAGAAATGGCTTGCACGTCTGCACTTTGGGAGGTGGTCTGTGCCAGGAGTGAGAGTTAGATTGCGCCTGAGAATGTGTGTTGGGAGTGCTGGGAGGCAAAGCCAGGCTAGATGGGCAGAGTGTGTTTGGCTGTGAAAGCGCTGTGAAGGGAAGGTGAGGACCAGCAACAGCTCTGAGCCCTTAGATGTAGCGTGTGTCAGAAACCGCTTGGGTGCTGGCACTTTGGGAGGTGGTGTGTGCCGAGAGTGAGAGTGTGTTGGGATTGCTGGGAGGCAAGGCAAAGGCAGATGGCCAGAGTGTGTTTGGCTGTGAAAGCGGTGTCAAGGGAAGGTGAGGACCAGCATCTGCTCTAAGCCCTTAGATGTAGCGTGCGTCAGAAATCGCTTGGTTGTTGGCACTTTGGGAGGTGGTGTGTGCCGAGAGTGAGAGTGTGTTGGGATTGCCGGGAGGCAAGGCAAAGGCAGATGGCCAGAGTGTGTTTGTCTGTGAAAGCGCTGTGAAGGGAAGGTGATGACCAGCAACAGCTCTAAGCCCTTAGGCCTATCGTATGGGAGAAATGGCTTGGGTGTTTGCACTTTGGGAGGTGGTCTGTGCCGGGAGTGAGAGTGAGAGTGAGCCTGAGAATGTGTGTTGGGAGTGCTGGGAGGCAAGGTAAAGGCAGATGGCCAGAGTGTGTTTGGCTGTGAAAGCGGTGTCAAGGGAAGGTGAGGACCAGCAACAGCTCTAAGCCCTTAGATGTAGCGTGCGTCAGAAATCGCTTGGACGTTTGCACTTTGGGAGTTGGTCTGTGCTGGGAGTGAGAGTGAGAGCCTGAGTGAGCCTGAGAATGTGTGTTGGCAGTGCCGGGAAGCAAGGTAAAAGCAGATGGCCAGAGTGTGTTTGGCTGTGAAAGCGCTGTGAAGGGAAGGTGAGGACCAGCAACAGCTCTGAGCCCTTAGATGTAGCGTGCGTCAGAACTCGCTTGGTTGTTGGCACTTTGGGAGGTGGTGTGTGCCGAGAGTGAGAGTGTGTTGGGATTGCCGGGAGGCAAGGCAAAGGCAGATGGCCAGAGTGTGTTTGGCTGTGAAAGCGGTGTGAAGGGAAGGTGAGGACCAGCAACAGCTCTAATGCCTTAGGCCTATCGTATGGGAGAAATGGCTTGGACGTTTGCACTTTGGGAAGTGGTCTGTTCCGGGAGTGAGAGTGAGATTGAGTCTGAGAATGTGTGTTGGGAGTGCTGGGAGGCAAGGCAAAGGCCGATGGGCAGAGTGTGTTTGGCTGTGAAAGCGGTGTGAAGGGAAGGTGAGGACCAGCAACAGCTCTAATCCCTTAGGCCTATCGTATGGGAGAAATGGCTTGGACGTTTGCACTTTGGGAAGTGGTCTGTTCCGTTAGTGAGAGTGAGAGTGAGCCTGAGAATGTGTGTTGGGAGTGCTGGGAGGCAAGGCAAAGGCAGATGGGCAGAGTGTGTTTGGCTGTGAAAGCGGTGTCAAGGGAAGGTGAGGACCAGCATCAGCTCTAAGCCCTTAGGCCTATCGTATAGGAGAAATGGCTTCGGTGTTTGCACTTTGGGAGGTGGTCTGTGCCAGGAGTGAGAGTGAGATTGAACCTGAGAATGTGTGTTGGGAGTGCTGGGTGGCAAAGCCAGGGTAGATGGCCAGAGTGTGTTTGGCTGTGAAAGCGGTGTCAAGGGAAGGTGAGGACCAGCATCTGCTCTAAGCCCTTACATGTAGCGTGCCTCCGAAATAGCTTGGGTGTTGGCACTTTGGGAGGTGGTCTGTGCCAAGAGTGAGACTGTGTGTTGGGAGTGCTGGGAGGCAAGGCAAAGGCAGATGGGCAGAATGTGTTTGTCTGTGAAAGCGGTGTCAAGGGAAGGTGAGGACCAGCAACAGCTCTAAGCCCATTAGGCCTGTCGCCTGGGAGAAATGGCTTGCGTGTTGTCACTATGGGAGGTGGTCTTTGCCAAGAGTGAGACTGTGTGTTGGGAGTGCTGGGAGGCAAGGCAAAGGCAGATGGGCAGAATGTGTTTGTCTGTGAAAGCGGTGTCAAGGGAAGGTGAGGACCAGCAACAGCTCTAAGCCCATTAGGCCTGTCGCCTGGGAGAAATGGCTTGCGTGTTGTCACTATGGGAGGTGGTCTGTGCCGGGAGTGACAGTGAGATTGCACCTGAGAATGTGTGTTGGGAGTGCTGGGAGGCAAAGCCAGGGCAGATTCCCAGAGTGTGTTTGGCTGTGAAAGCGGTGTCAAGGGAAGGTAAGGACCAGCCACAGCTCTAAGCCCTTAGGCCTATCGTATGGGAGAAATGGCTTGCACGTCTGCACTTTGGGAGGTGGTCTGTGCCAGGAGAGAGAGTTAGATTGCGCCTGAGAATGTGTGTTGGGAGTGCTGGGAGGCAAAGCCAGGGCAGATTCCCAGAGTGTGTTTGGCTGTGAAAGCGGTGTCAAGGCAAGGTAAGGACCAGCCACAGCTCTAAGCCCTTAGGCCTATCGTATGGGAGAAATGGCTTGCACGTCTGCACTTTGGGAGGTGGTCTGTGCCAGGAGAGAGAGTTAGATTGCGCCTGAGAATGTGTGTTGGGAGTGCTGGGAGGCAAAGCCAGGCTAGATGGGCAGAGTGTGTTTGGCTGTGAAAGCGCTGTGAAGGGAAGGTGAGGACCAGCAACAGCTCTGAGCCCTTAGATGTAGCGTGTGTCAGAAACCGCTTGGGTGCTGGCACTTTGGAGGTGGTGTGTGCCGAGAGTGAGAGTGTGTTGGGATTGCCGGGAGGCAAGGCAAAGGCAGATGGGCAGAGTGTGTTTGTCTGTGAAAGCGGTGTCAAGGGAAGGTAAGGACCAGCATCAGCTCTAAGCCCTTAGGCCTATCGTATGGGAGAAATGGCTTCGGTGTTTGCACTTTGGGAGGTGGTCTGTGCCAGGAGTGAGAGTGAGATTGAACCTGAGAATGTGTGTTGGGAGTGCTGGGAGGCAAGGTAAAGGCAGATGGCCAGAGTGTGTTTGGCTGTGAAAGCGGTGTCAAGGGAAGGTGAGGACCAGCAACTGCTCTAAGCCCTTAGATGTAGCGTGCGTCAGAAATCGCTTGGACGTTTGCACTTTGGGAGTTGGTCTGTGCTGGGAGTGAGAGTGAGAGCCTGAGTGAGCCTGAGAATGTGTGTTGGCAGTGCCGGGAGGCAAGGTAAAGGCAGATGGCCAGAGTGTGTTTATCTGTGAAAGCACTGTGAAGGGAAGGTGAGGACCAGCAACAGCTCTGAGCCCTTAGATGTAGCGTGCGTCAGAACTCGCTTGGTTGTTGGCACTTTGGGAGGTGGTGTGTGCCGAGAGTGAGAGTGTGTTGGGATTGCCGGGAGGCAAGGCAAAGGCAGATGGGCAGAGTGTGTTTGTCTGTGAAAGCGGTGTCAAGGGAAGGTGAGGACCAGCAACAGCTCTAATCCCTTAGGCCTATCGTATGGGAGAAATGGCTTGGACGTTTGCACTTTGGGAAGTGGTCTGTTCCGTTAGTGAGAGTGAGAGTGAGCCTGAGAATGTGTGTTGGGAGTGCTGGGAGGCAAGGCAAAGGCAGATGGCCAGAGTGTGTTTGGCTGTGAAAGCGGTGTCAAGGGAAGGTGAGGACCAGCAACAGCTCTAAGCCCTTAGGCCTATCGTATGGGAGAAATGGCTTGGGTGTTTGCACTTTGGGAGGTGGTCTGTGCCAGGAGTGAGAGTGAGATTGAACCTGAGAATGTGTGTTGGGAGTGCTGGGAGGCAAAGCCAGGGTAGATGGCCAGAGTGTGTTTGGCTGTGAAAGCGGTGTCAAGGGAAGGTGAGGACCAGCAACAGCTCTAAGCCCTTACATGTAGCGTGCCTCCGAAATAGCTTGGGTGTTGGCACTTTGGGAGGTGGTCTGTGCCAAGAGTGAGACTGTGTGTTGGGAGTGCTGGGAGGCAAGGCAAAGGCAGATGGGCAGAATGTGTTTGTCTGTGAAAGCGGTGTCAAGGGAAGGTGAGGACCAGCAACAGCTCTAAGCCCATTAGGCCTGTCGCCTGGGAGAAATGGCTTGCGTGTTGTCACTATGGGAGGTGGTCTGTGCCGGGAGTGACAGTGAGATTGCACCTGAGAATGTGTGTTGGGAGTGCTGGGAGGCAAAGCCAGGGCAGATTCCCAGAGTGTGTTTGGCTGTGAAAGCGGTGTCAAGGGAAGGTAAGGACCAGCCACAGCTCTAAGCCCTTAGGCCTATCGTATGGGAGAAATGGCTTGCACGTCTGCACTTTGGGAGGTGGTCTGTGCCAGGAGTGAGAGTTAGATTGCGCCTGAGAATGTGTGTTGGGAGTGCTGGGAGGCAAAGCCAGGCTAGATGGGCAGAGTGTGTTTGGCTGTGAAAGCGCTGTGAAGGGAAGGTGAGGACCAGCAACAGCTCTGAGCCCTTAGATGTAGCGTGTGTCAGAAACCGCTTGGGTGCTGGCACTTTGGGAGGTGGTGTGTGCCGAGAGTGAGAGTGTGTTGGGAATGCCGGGAGGCAAGGCAAAGGCAGATGGGCAGAGTGTGTTTGGCTGTGAAAGCGCTGTGAAGGGAAGGTGATGACCAGCAACAGCTCTAAGCCCTTAGGCCTATCGTATGGGAGAAATGGCTTGGGTGTTTGCACTTTGGGAAGTGGTCTGTGCCGGGAGTGAGAGTGAGAGTGAGCCTGAGAATGTGTGTTGGGAGTGCTGGGAGGCAAGGCAAAGGCAGATGGGCAGAGTGTGTTTGGCTGTGAAAGCGGTGTCAAGGGAAGGTGAGGACCAGCATCAGCTCTAAGCCCTTAGGCCTATCGTATAGGAGAAATGGCTTCGGTGTTTGCACTTTGGGAGGTGGTCTGTGCCAGGAGTGAGAGTGAGATTGAACCTGAGAATGTGTGTTGGGAGTGCTGGGTGGCAAAGCCAGGGTAGATGGCCAGAGTGTGTTTGGCTGTGAAAGCGGTGTCAAGGGAAGGTGAGGACCAGCAACAGCTCTAAGCCCTTACATGTAGCGTGCCTCCGAAATAGCTTGGGTGTTGGCACTTTGGGAGGTGGTCTGTGCCAAGAGTGAGACTGTGTGTTGGGAGTGCTGGGAGGCAAGGCAAAGGCAGATGGGCAGAATGTGTTTGTCTGTGAAAGCGGTGTCAAGGGAAGGTGAGGACCAGCAACAGCTCTAAGCCCATTAGGCCTGTCGCCTGGGAGAAATGGCTTGCGTGTTGTCACTATGGGAGGTGGTCTGTGCCGGGAGTGACAGTGAGATTGCACCTGAGAATGTGTGTTGGGAGTGCTGGGAGGCAAAGCCAGGGCAGATTCCCAGAGTGTGTTTGGCTGTGAAAGCGGTGTCAAGGGAAGGTAAGGACCAGCCACAGCTCTAAGCCCTTAGGCCTATCGTATGGGAGAAATGGCTTGCACGTCTGCACTTTGGGAGGTGGTCTGTGCCAGGAGTGAGAGTTAGATTGCGCCTGAGAATGTGTGTTGGGAGTGCTGGGAGGCAAAGCCAGGCTAGATGGCCAGAGTGTGTTTGGCTGTGAAAGCGCTGTGAAGGGAAGGTGATGACCAGCAACAGCTCTGAGCCCTTAGATGTAGCGTGTGTCAGAAACCGCTTGGGTGCTGGCACTTTGGGAGGTGGTGTGTGCCGAGAGTGAGAGTGTTTTGGGAGTGGTGGGAGTTGAGGCAAAGGCAGATGGCCAGAGTGTGTTTGGCTGTGAAAGCGGTGTCAAGGGAAGGTGAGGACCAGCCACATCTCTAAGCCCTTAGATGTAGCGTGCGTCAGAAATCGCTTGGACGTTTGCACTTTGGGAGTTGGTCTGTGCTGGGAGTGAGAGTGAGAGCCTGAGTGAGCCTGAGAATGTGTGTTGGCAGTGCCGGGAGGCAAGGTAGAGGCAGATGGCCAGAGTGTGTTTGTCTGTGAAAGCGCTGTGAAGGGAAGGTGATGACCAGCAACAGCTCTAAGCCCTTAGATTTAGCGTGCGTCAGAAATCGCTTGGTTGTTGGCACTTTGGAAGGTAGTGTGTTCCGAGAGTGAGAGTGTGTTGGGATTGCCGGGAGGCAAGGCAAAGGCAGATGGGCAGAGTGTGTTTGGCTGTGAAAGCGGTGTCAAGGGAAGGTGAGGACCAGCAACAGCTCTAAGCCCTTAGGCCTATCGTATGGGAGAAATGGCTCGGACGTTTGCACTTTGGGAGGTGGTCTGTGCCGGTAGTGAGAGTGAGAGTGAGCCTGAGAATGTGTGTTGGGAGTGCTGGTAGGCAAGGCAAAGGCCGATGGGCAGAGTGTGTTTGGCTGTGAAAGCGGTGTGAAGGGAAGGTGAGGACCAGCATCAGCTCTAAGCCCTTAGGCCTATCGTATGGGAGAAATGGCTTGGGTGTTTGCACTTTGGGAAGTGGTCTGTGCCGGGAGTGAGAGTGAGATTGAGTCTGAGAATGTGTGTTGGGAGTGCTGGGAGGCAAGGCAAAGGCCGATGGGCAGAGTGTGTTTGGCTGTGAAAGCGGTGTCAAGGGAAGGTGAGGACCAGCAACAACTCTAAGCCCATTAGGCCTGTCGCCTGGGAGAAATGGCTTGCGTGTTGTCACTATGGGAGGTGGTCTGTGCCGGGAGTGACAGTGAGATTGCACCTGAGAATGTGTGTTGGGAGTGCTGGGAGGCAAAGCCAGGGCAGATTCCCAGAGTGTGTTTGGCTGTGAAAGCGGTGTCAAGGCAAGGTAAGGACCAGCCACAGCTCTAAGCCCTTAGGCCTATCGTATGGGAGAAATGGCTTGCACGTCTGCACTTTGGGAGGTGGTCTGTGCCAGGAGTGAGAGTTAGATTGCGCCTGAGAATGTGTGTTGGGAGTGCTGGGAGGCAAAGCCAGGCTAGATGGGCAGAGTGTGTTTGGCTGTGAAAGCGCTGTGAAGGGAAGGTGATGACCAGCAACAGCTCTGAGCCCTTAGATGTAGCGTGTGTCAGAAACCGCTTGGGTGCTGGCACTTTGGGAGGTGGTGTGTGCCGAGAGTGAGAGTGTGTTGGGATTGCCGGGAGGCAAGGCAAAGGCAGATGGGCAGAGTGTGTTTGGCTGTGAAAGCGGTGTCAAGGGAAGGTGAGGACCAGCATCTGCTCTAAGCCCTTAGATGTAGCGTGCGTCAGAAATCGCTTGGTTGTTGGCACTTTGGGAGGTGGTTTGTGCCGAGAGTGAGAGTGTGTTGGGATTGCCGGGAGGCAAGGCAAAGGCAGATGGGCAGAGTGTGTTTGTCTGTGAAAGCGGTGTCAAGGGAAGGTGAGGACCAGCAACAGCTCTAATCCCTTAGGCCTATCGTATGGGAGAAATGGCTTGGACGTTTGCACTTTGGGAAGTGGTCTGTTCCGTTAGTGAGAGTGAGAGTGAGCCTGAGAATGTGTGTTGGGAGTGCTGGGAGGCAAGGCAAAGGCAGATGGGCAGAGTGTGTTTGGCTGTGAAAGCGGTGTCAAGGGAAGGTGAGGACCAGCATCAGCTCTAAGCCCTTAGGCCTATCGTATAGGAGAAATGGCTTCGGTGTTTGCACTTTGGGAGGTGGTCTGTGCCAGGAGTGAGAGTGAGATTGAACCTGAGAATGTGTGTTGGGAGTGCTGGGTGGCAAAGCCAGGGTAGATGGGCAGAGTGTGTTTGTCTGTGAAAGCGGTGTCAAGGGAAGGTGAGGACCAGCAACAGCTCTAATCCCTTAGGCCTATCGTATGGGAGAAATGGCTTGGACGTTTGCACTTTGGGAAGTGGTCTGTTCCGTTAGTGAGAGTGAGAGTGAGCCTGAGAATGTGTGTTGGGAGTGCTGGGAGGCAAGGCAAAGGCAGATGGGCAGAGTGTGTTTGGCTGTGAAAGCGGTGTCAAGGGAAGGTGAGGACCAGCATCAGCTCTAAGCCCTTAGGCCTATCGTATAGGAGAAATGGCTTCGGTGTTTGCACTTTGGGAGGTGGTCTGTGCCAGGAGTGAGAGTGAGATTGAACCTGAGAATGTGTGTTGGGAGTGCTGGGTGGCAAAGCCAGGGTAGATGGGCAGAGTGTGTTTGGCTGTGAAAGCGGTGTCAAGGGAAGGTGAGGACCAGCAACAGCTCTAAGCCCTTACATGTAGCGTGCCTCCGAAATAGCTTGGGTGTTGGCACTTTGGGAGGTGGTCTGTGCCAAGAGTGAGACTGTGTGTTGGGAGTGCTGGGAGGCAAGGCAAAGGCAGATGGGCAGAATGTGTTTGTCTGTGAAAGCGGTGTCAAGGGAAGGTGAGGACCAGCAACAGCTCTAAGCCCATTAGGCCTGTCGCCTGGGAGAAATGGCTTGCGTGTTGTCACTATGGGAGGTGGTCTGTGCCGGGAGTGACAGTGAGATTGCACCTGAGAATGTGTGTTGGGAGTGCTGGGAGGCAAAGCCAGGGCAGATTCCCAGAGTGTGTTTGGCTGTGAAAGCGGTGTCAAGGGAAGGTAAGGACCAGCCACAGCTCTAAGCCCTTAGGCCTATCGTATGGGAGAAATGGCTTGCACGTCTGCACTTTGGGAGGTGGTCTGTGCCAGGAGTGAGAGTTTGATTGCGCCTGAGAATGTGTGTTGGGAGTGCTGGGAGGCAAAGCCAGGGCAGATTCCCAGAGTGTGTTTGGCTGTGAAAGCGGTGTCAAGGCAAGGTAAGGACCAGCCACAGCTCTAAGCCCTTAGGCCTATCGTATGGGAGAAATGGCTTGCACGTCTGCACTTTGGGAGGTGGTCTGTGCCAGGAGAGAGAGTTAGATTGCGCCTGAGAATGTGTGTTGGGAGTGCTGGGAGGCAAAGCCAGGCTAGATGGGCAGAGTGTGTTTGGCTGTGAAAGCGCTGTGAAGGGAAGGTGAGGACCAGCAACAGCTCTGAGCCCTTAGATGTAGCGTGTGTCAGAAACCGCTTGGGTGCTGGCACTTTGGAGGTGGTGTGTGCCGAGAGTGAGAGTGTGTTGGGATTGCCGGGAGGCAAGGCAAAGGCAGATGGCCAGAGTGTGTTTGGCTGTGAAAGCGGTGTCAAGGGAAGGTAAGGACCAGCATCAGCTCTAAGCCCTTAGGCCTATCGTATGGGAGAAATGGCTTCGGTGTTTGCACTTTGGGAGGTGGTCTGTGCCGGGAGTGAGAGTGAGATTGAACCTGAGAATGTGTGTTGGGAGTGCTGGGTGGCAAAGCCAGGGTAGATGGCCAGAGTGTGTTTGGCTGTGAAAGCGGTGTCAAGGGAAGGTGAGGACCAGCAACAGCTCTAAGCCCTTAGATGTAGCGTGCGTCAGAAATCGCTTGGACGTTTGCACTTTGGGAGTTGGTCTGTGCTGGGAGTGAGAGTGAGAGCCTGAGTGAGCCTGAGAATGTGTGTTGGCAGTGCCGGGAGGCAAGGTAAAGGCAGATGGCCAGAGTGTGTTTGGCTGTGAAAGCACTGTGAAGGGAAGGTGAGGACCAGCAACAGCTCTGAGCCCTTAGATGTAGCGTGCGTCAGAACTCGCTTGGTTGTTGGCACTTTGGGAGGTGGTGTGTGCCGAGAGTGAGAGTGTGTTGGGATTGCCGGGAGGCAAGGCAAAGGCAGATGGGCAGAGTGTGTTTGTCTGTGAAAGCGGTGTCAAGGGAAGGTGAGGACCAGCAACAGCTCTAATCCCTTAGGCCTATCGTATGGGAGAAATGGCTTGGACGTTTGCACTTTGGGAAGTGGTCTGTTCCGTTAGTGAGAGTGAGAGTGAGCCTGAGAATGTGTGTTGGGAGTGCTGGGAGGCAAGGCAAAGGCAGATGGCCAGAGTGTGTTTGGCTGTGAAAGCGGTGTCAAGGGAAGGTGAGGACCAGCAACAGCTCTAAGCCCTTAGGCCTATCGTATGGGAGAAATGGCTTCGGTGTTTGCACTTTGGGAGGTGGTCTGTGCCAGGAGTGAGAGTGAGATTGAACCTGAGAATGTGTGTTGGGAGTGCTGGGAGGCAAAGCCAGGGTAGATGGCCAGAGTGTGTTTGGCTGTGAAAGCGGTGTCAAGGGAAGGTGAGGACCAGCAACAGCTCTAAGCCCTTACATGTAGCGTGCCTCCGAAATAGCTTGGGTGTTGGCACTTTGGGAGGTGGTCTGTGCCAAGAGTGAGACTGTGTGTTGGGAGTGCTGGGAGGCAAGGCAAAGGCAGATGGGCAGAATGTGTTTGTCTGTGAAAGCGGTGTCAAGGGAAGGTGAGGACCAGCAACAGCTCTAAGCCCATTAGGCCTGTCGCCTGGGAGAAATGGCTTGCGTGTTGTCACTATGGGAGGTGGTCTGTGCCGGGAGTGACAGTGAGATTGCACCTGAGAATGTGTGTTGGGAGTGCTGGGAGGCAAAGCCAGGGCAGATTCCCAGAGTGTGTTTGGCTGTGAAAGCGGTGTCAAGGGAAGGTAAGGACCAGCCACAGCTCTAAGCCCTTAGGCCTATCGTATGGGAGAAATGGCTTGCACGTCTGCACTTTGGGAGGTGGTCTGTGCCAGGAGTGAGAGTTAGATTGCGCCTGAGAATGTGTGTTGGGAGTGCTGGGAGGCAAAGCCAGGCTAGATGGGCAAAGTGTGTTTGGCTGTGAAAGCGCTGTGAAGGGAAGGTGAGGACCAGCAACAGCTCTGAGCCCTTAGATGTAGCGTGTGTCAGAAACCGCTTGGGTGCTGGCACTTTGGGAGGTGGTGTGTGCCGAGAGTGAGAGTGTGTTGGGATTGCCGGGAGGCAAGGCAAAGGCAGATGGCCAGAGTGTGTTTGGCTGTGAAAGCGGTGTCAAGGGAAGGTGAGGACCAGCATCTGCTCTAAGCCCTTAGATGTAGCGTGCGTCAGAAATCGCTTGGTTGTTGGCACTTTGGGAGGTGGTGTGTGCCGAGAGTGAGAGTGTGTTGGGATTGCCGGGAGGCAAGGCAAAGGCAGATGGCCAGAGTGTGTTTGTCTGTGAAAGCGCTGTGAAGGGAAGGTGATGACCAGCAACAGCTCTAAGCCCTTAGGCCTATCGTATGGGAGAAATGGCTTGGGTGTTTGCACTTTGGGAGGTGGTCTGTGCCGGGAGTGAGAGTGAGAGTGAGCCTGAGAATGTGTGTTGGGAGTGCCGGGAAGCAAGGTAAAGGCAGATGGCCAGAGTGTGTTTGGCTGTGAAAGCGGTGTCAAGGGAAGGTGAGGACCAGCAACAGCTCTAAGCCCTTAGATGTAGCGTGCGTCAGAACTCGCTTGGTTGTTGGCACTTTGGGAGGTGGTGTGTGCCGAGAGTGAGAGTGTGTTGGGATTGCCGGGAGGCAAGGCAAAGGCAGATGGGCAGAGTGTGTTTGTCTGTGAAAGCGGTGTCAAGGGAAGGTGAGGACCAGCAACAGCTCTAATCCCTTAGGCCTATCGTATGGGAGAAATGGCTTGGACGTTTGCACTTTGGGAAGTGGTCTGTTCCGTTAGTGAGAGTGAGAGTGAGCCTGAGAATGTGTGTTGGGAGTGCTGGGATGCAAGGCAAAGGCAGATGGCCAGAGTGTGTTTGGCTGTGAAAGCGGTGTCAAGGGAAGGTGAGGACCAGCAACAGCTCTAAGCCCTTAGGCCTATCGTATGGGAGAAATGGCTTGGGTGTTTGCACTTTGGGAGGTGGTCTGTGCCAGGAGTGAGAGTGAGATTGAACCTGAGAATGTGTGTTGGGAGTGCTGGGAGGCAAAGCCAGGGTAGATGGGCAGAGTGTGTTTGGCTGTGAAAGCGGTGTCAAGGGAAGGTGAGGACCAGCAACAGCTCTAAGCCCTTACATGTAGCGTGCCTCCGAAATAGCTTGGGTGTTGGCACTTTGGGAGGTGGTCTGTGCCAAGAGTGAGACTGTGTGTTGGGAGTGCTGGGAGGCAAGGCAAAGGCAGATGGGCAGAATGTGTTTGTCTGTGAAAGCGGTGTCAAGGGAAGGTGAGGACCAGCAACAGCTCTAAGCCCATTAGGCCTGTCGCCTGGGAGAAATGGATTGCGTGTTGTCACTATGGGAGGTGGTCTGTGCCGGGAGTGACAGTGAGATTGCACCTGAGAATGTGTGTTGGGAGTGCTGGGAGGCAAAGCCAGGGCAGATTCCCAGAGTGTGTTTGGCTGTGAAAGCGGTGTCAAGGGAAGGTAAGGACCAGCCACAGCTCTAAGCCCTTAGGCCTATCGTATGGGAGAAATGGCTTGCACGTCTGCACTTTGGGAGGTGGTCTGTGCCAGGAGTGAGAGTTAGATTGCGCCTGAGAATGTGTGTTGGGAGTGCTGGGAGGCAAAGCCAGGCTAGATGGGCAGAGTGTGTTTGGCTGTGAAAGCGCTGTGAAGGGAAGGTGAGGACCAGCAACAGCTCTGAGCCCTTAGATGTAGCGTGTGTCAGAAACCGCTTGGGTGCTGGCACTTTGGGAGGTGGTGTGTGCCGAGAGTGAGAGTGTGTTGGGATTGCCGGGAGGCAAGGCAAAGGCAGATGGGCAGAGTGTGTTTGGCTGTGAAAGCGGTGTCAAGGGAAGGTGAGGACCAGCATCTGCTCTAAGCCCTTAGATGTAGCGTGCGTCAGAAATCGCTTGGTTGTTGGCACTTTGGGAGGTGGTTTGTGCCGAGAGTGAGAGTGTGTTGGGATTGCCGGGAGGCAAGGCAAAGGCAGATGGGCAGAGTGTGTTTGTCTGTGAAAGCGGTGTCAAGGGAAGGTGAGGACCAGCAACAGCTCTAATCCCTTAGGCCTATCGTATGGGAGAAATGGCTTGGACGTTTGCACTTTGGGAAGTGGTCTGTTCCGTTAGTGAGAGTGAGAGTGAGCCTGAGAATGTGTGTTGGGAGTGCTGGGAGGCAAGGCAAAGGCAGATGGCCAGAGTGTGTTTGGCTGTGAAAGCGGTGTCAAGGGAAGGTGAGGACCAGCATCAGCTCTAAGCCCTTAGGCCTATCGTATAGGAGAAATGGCTTCGGTGTTTGCACTTTGGGAGGTGGTCTGTGCCAGGAGTGAGAGTGAGATTGAACCTGAGAATGTGTGTTGGGAGTGCTGGGTGGCAAAGCCAGGGTAGATGGCCAGAGTGTGTTTGGCTGTGAAAGCGGTGTCAAGGGAAGGTGAGGACCAGCAACAGCTCTAATCCCTTAGGCCTATCGTATGGGAGAAATGGCTTGGACGTTTGCACTTTGGGAAGTGGTCTGTTCCGGGAGTGAGAGTGAGAGTGAGCCTGAGAATGTGTGTTGGGAGTGCTGGGAGGCAAGGCAAAGGCAGATGGGCAGAGTGTGTTTGGCTGTGAAAGCGGTGTCAAGGGAAGGTGAGGACCAGCATCAGCTCTAAGCCCTTAGGCCTATCTTATAGGAGAAATGGCTTCGGTGTTTGCACTTTGGGAGGTGGTCTGTGCCAGGAGTGAGAGTGAGATTGAACCTGAGAATGTGTGTTGGGAGTGCTGGGTGGCAAAGCCAGGGTAGATGGCCAGAGTGTGTTTGGCTGTGAAAGCGGTGTCAAGGGAAGGTGAGGACCAGCAACAGCTCTGAGCCCTTACATGTAGCGTGCCTCCGAAATAGCTTGGGTGTTGGCACTTTGGGAGGTGGTCTGTGCCAAGAGTGAGACTGTGTGTTGGGAGTGCTGGGAGGCAAGGCAAAGGCAGATGGGCAGAATGTGTTTGTCTGTGAAAGCGGTGTCAAGGGAAGGTGAGGACCAGCAACAGCTCTAAGCCCATTAGGCCTGTCGCCTGGGAGAAATGGCTTGCGTGTTGTCACTATGGGAGGTGGTCTGTGCCGGGAGTGACAGTGAGATTGCACCTGAGAATGTGTGTTGGGAGTGCTGGGAGGCAAAGCCAGGGCAGATTCCCAGAGTGTGTTTGGCTGTGAAAGCGGTGTCAAGGGAAGGTAAGGACCAGCCACAGCTCTAAGCCCTTAGGCCTATCGTATGGGAGAAATGGCTTGCACGTCTGCACTTTGGGAGGTGGTCTGTGCCAGGAGTGAGAGTTAGATTGCGCCTGAGAATGTGTGTTGGGAGTGCTGGGAGGCAAAGCCAGGCTAGATGGGCAGAGTGTGTTTGGCTGTGAAAGCGCTGTGAAGGGAAGGTGATGACCAGCAACAGCTCTGAGCCCTTAGATGTAGCGTGTGTCAGAAACCGCTTGGGTGCTGGCACTTTGGGAGGTGGTGTGTGCCGAGAGTGAGAGTGTGTTGGGATTGCCGGGAGGCAAGGCAAAGGCAGATGGCCAGAGTGTGTTTGGCTGTGAAAGCGGTGTCAAGGGAAGGTGAGGACCAGCATCTGCTCTAAGCCCTTAGATGTAGCGTGCGTCAGAAATCGCTTGGTTGTTGGCACTTTGGGAGGTGGTTTGTGCCGAGAGTGAGAGTGTGTTGGGATTGCCGGGAGGCAAGGCAAAGGCAGATGGGCAGAGTGTGTTTGTCTGTGAAAGCGGTGTCAAGGGAAGGTGAGGACCAGCAACAGCTCTAATCCCTTAGGCCTATCGTATGGGAGAAATGGCTTGGACGTTTGCACTTTGGGAAGTGGTCTGTTCCGTTAGTGAGAGTGAGAGTGAGCCTGAGAATGTGTGTTGGGAGTGCTGGGAGGCAAGGCAAAGGCAGATGGGCAGAGTGTGTTTGGCTGTGAAAGCGGTGTCAAGGGAAGGTGAGGACCAGCATCAGCTCTAAGCCCTTAGGCCTATCGTATAGGAGAAATGGCTTCGGTGTTTGCACTTTGGGAGGTGGTCTGTGCCAGGAGTGAGAGTGAGATTGAACCTGAGAATGTGTGTTGGGAGTGCTGGGTGGCAAGGCAAAGGCCGATGGGCAGAGTGTGTTTGGCTGTGAAAGCGGTGTCAAGGGAAGGTGAGGACCAGCAACAGCTCTAATCCCTTAGGCCTATCGTATGGGAGAAATGGCTTGGACGTTTGCACTTTGGGAAGTGGTCTGTTCCGGGAGTGAGAGTGAGAGTGAGCCTGAGAATGTGTGTTGGGAGTGCTGGGAGGCAAGGCAAAGGCAGATGGCCAGAGTGTGTTTGGCTGTGAAAGCGGTGTCAAGGGAAGGTGAGGACCAGCATCAGCTCTAAGCCCTTAGGCCTATCGTATAGGAGAAATGGCTTCGGTGTTTGCACTTTGGGAGGTGGTCTGTGCCAGGAGTGAGAGTGAGATTGAACCTGAGAATGTGTGTTGGGAGTGCTGGGTGGCAAAGCCAGGGTAGATGGCCAGAGTGTGTTTGGCTGTGAAAGCGGTGTCAAGGGAAGGTGAGGACCAGCAACAGCTCTAAGCCCTTACATGTAGCGTGCCTCCGAAATAGCTTGGGTGTTGGCACTTTGGGAGGTGGTCTGTGCCAAGAGTGAGACTGTGTGTTGGGAGTGCTGGGAGGCAAGGCAAAGGCAGATGGGCAGAATGTGTTTGTCTGTGAAAGCGGTGTCAAGGGAAGGTGAGGACCAGCAACAGCTCTAAGCCCATTAGGCCTGTCGCCTGGGAGAAATGGCTTGCGTGTTGTCACTATGGGAGGTGGTCTGTGCCGGGAGTGACAGTGAGATTGCACCTGAGAATGTGTGTTGGGAGTGCTGGGAGGCAAAGCCAGGGCAGATTCCCAGAGTGTGTTTGGCTGTGAAAGCGGTGTCAAGGGAAGGTAAGGACCAGCCACAGCTCTAAGCCCTTAGGCCTATCGTATGGGAGAAATGGCTTGCACGTCTGCACTTTGGGAGGTGGTCTGTGCCAGGAGTGAGAGTTTGATTGCGCCTGAGAATGTGTGTTGGGAGTGCTGGGAGGCAAAGCCAGGGCAGATTCCCAGAGTGTGTTTGGCTGTGAAAGCGGTGTCAAGGCAAGGTAAGGACCAGCCACAGCTCTAAGCCCTTAGGCCTATCGTATGGGAGAAATGGCTTGCACGTCTGCACTTTGGGAGGTGGTCTGTGCCAGGAGAGAGAGTTAGATTGCGCCTGAGAATGTGTGTTGGGAGTGCTGGGAGGCAAAGCCAGGCTAGATGGGCAGAGTGTGTTTGGCTGTGAAAGCGCTGTGAAGGGAAGGTGAGGACCAGCAACAGCTCTGAGCCCTTAGATGTAGCGTGTGTCAGAAACCGCTTGGGTGCTGGCACTTTGGAGGTGGTGTGTGCCGAGAGTGAGAGTGTGTTGGGATTGCCGGGAGGCAAGGCAAAGGCAGATGGCCAGAGTGTGTTTGGCTGTGAAAGCGGTGTCAAGGGAAGGTAAGGACCAGCATCAGCTCTAAGCCCTTAGGCCTATCGTATGGGAGAAATGGCTTCGGTGTTTGCACTTTGGGAGGTGGTCTGTGCCAGGAGTGAGAGTGAGATTGAACCTGAGAATGTGTGTTGGGAGTGCTGGGTGGCAAAGCCAGGGTAGATGGCCAGAGTGTGTTTGGCTGTGAAAGCGGTGTCAAGGGAAGGTGAGGACCAGCAACAGCTCTAAGCCCTTAGATGTAGCGTGCGTCAGAAATCGCTTGGACGTTTGCACTTTGGGAGTTGGTCTGTGCTGGGAGTGAGAGTGAGAGCCTGAGTGAGCCTGAGAATGTGTGTTGGCAGTGCCGGGAGGCAAGGTAAAGGCAGATGGCCAGAGTGTGTTTGGCTGTGAAAGCACTGTGAAGGGAAGGTGAGGACCAGCAACAGCTCTGAGCCCTTAGATGTAGCGTGCGTCAGAACTCGCTTGGTTGTTGGCACTTTGGGAGGTGGTGTGTGCCGAGAGTGAGAGTGTGTTGGGATTGCCGGGAGGCAAGGCAAAGGCAGATGGGCAGAGTGTGTTTGTCTGTGAAAGCGGTGTCAAGGGAAGGTGAGGACCAGCAACAGCTCTAATCCCTTAGGCCTATCGTATGGGAGAAATGGCTTGGACGTTTGCACTTTGGGAAGTGGTCTGTTCCGTTAGTGAGAGTGAGAGTGAGCCTGAGAATGTGTGTTGGGAGTGCTGGGAGGCAAGGCAAAGGCAGATGGCCAGAGTGTGTTTGGCTGTGAAAGCGGTGTCAAGGGAAGGTGAGGACCAGCAACAGCTCTAAGCCCTTAGGCCTATCGTATGGGAGAAATGGCTTGCACGTCTGCACTTTGGGAGGTGGTCTGTGCCAGGAGTGAGAGTGAGATTGAACCTGAGAATGTGTGTTGGGAGTGCTGGGAGGCAAAGCCAGGGTAGATGGCCAGAGTGTGTTTGGCTGTGAAAGCGGTGTCAAGGGAAGGTGAGGACCAGCAACAGCTCTAAGCCCTTACATGTAGCGTGCCTCCGAAATAGCTTGGGTGTTGGCACTTTGGGAGGTGGTCTGTGCCAAGAGTGAGACTGTGTGTTGGGAGTGCTGGGAGGCAAGGCAAAGGCAGATGGGCAGAATGTGTTTGTCTGTGAAAGCGTTCTCAAGGGAAGGTGAGGACCAGCAACAGCTCTAAGCCCATTAGGCCTGTCGCCTGGGAGAAATGGCTTGCGTGTTGTCACTATGGGAGGTGGTCTGTGCCGGGAGTGACAGTGAGATTGCACCTGAGAATGTGTGTTGGGAGTGCTGGGAGGCAAAGCCAGGGCAGATTCCCAGAGTGTGTTTGGCTGTGAAAGCGGTGTCAAGGGAAGGTAAGGACCAGCCACAGCTCTAAGCCCTTAGGCCTATCGTATGGGAGAAATGGCTTGCACGTCTGCACTTTGGGAGGTGGTCTGTGCCAGGAGTGAGAGTTAGATTGCGCCTGAGAATGTGTGTTGGGAGTGCTGGGAGGCAAAGCCAGGCTAGATGGGCAGAGTGTGTTTGGCTGTGAAAGCGCTGTGAAGGGAAGGTGAGGACCAGCAACAGCTCTGAGCCCTTAGATGTAGCGTGTGTCAGAAACCGCTTGGGTGCTGGCACTTTGGGAGGTGGTGTGTGCCGAGAGTGAGAGTGTGTTGGGATTGCCGGGAGGCAAGGCAAAGGCAGATGGCCAGAGTGTGTTTGGCTGTGAAAGCGGTGTCAAGGGAAGGTGAGGACCAGCATCTGCTCTAAGCCCTTAGATGTAGCGTGCGTCAGAAATCGCTTGGTTGTTGGCACTTTGGGAGGTGGTGTGTGCCGAGAGTGAGAGTGTGTTGGGATTGCCGGGAGGCAAGGCAAAGGCAGATGGCCAGAGTGTGTTTGTCTGTGAAAGCGCTGTGAAGGGAAGGTGATGACCAGCAACAGCTCTAAGCCCTTAGGCCTATCGTATGGGAGAAATGGCTTGCACGTCTGCACTTTGGGAGGTGGTCTGTGCCGGGAGTGAGAGTGAGAGTGAGCCTGAGAATGTGTGTTGGGAGTGCTGGGAGGCAAGGTAAAGGCAGATGGCCAGAGTGTGTTTGGCTGTGAAAGCGGTGTCAAGGGAAGGTGAGGACCAGCAACAGCTCTAAGCCCTTAGATGTAGCGTGCGTCAGAAATCGCTTGGACGTTTGCACTTTGGGAGTTGGTCTGTGCTGGGAGTGAGAGTGAGAGCCTGAGTGAGCCTGAGAATGTGTGTTGGCAGTGCCGGGAAGCAAGGTAAAGGCAGATGGCCAGAGTGTGTTTGGCTGTGAAAGCGCTGTGAAGGGAAGGTGAGGACCAGCAACAGCTCTGAGCCCTTAGATGTAGCGTGCGTCAGAACTCGCTTGGTTGTTGGCACTTTGGGAGGTGGTGTGTGCCGAGAGTGAGAGTGTGTTGGGATTGCCGGGAGGCAAGGCAAAGGCAGATGGGCAGAGTGTGTTTGGCTGTGAAAGCGGTGTCAAGGGAAGGTAAGGACCAGCAACAGCTCTAAGCCCTTAGGCCTATCGTATGGGAGAAATGGCTTCGGTGTTTGCACTTTGGGAGGTGGTCTGTGCCAGGAGTGAGAGTGAGATTGAACCTGAGAATGTGTGTTGGGAGTGCTGGGAGGCAAGGTAAAGGCAGATGGCCAGAGTGTGTTTGGCTGTGAAAGCGGTGTCAAGGGAAGGTGAGGACCAGCAACAGCTCTAAGCCCTTAGATGTAGCGTGCGTCAGAAATCGCTTGGACGTTTGCACTTTGGGAGTTGGTCTGTGCTGGGAGTGAGAGTGAGAGCCTGAGTGAGCCTGAGAATGTGTGTTGGCAGTGCCGGGAGGCAAGGTAAAGGCAGATGGCCAGAGTGTGTTTGGCTGTGAAAGCACTGTGAAGGGAAGGTGAGGACCAGCAACAGCTCTGAGCCCTTAGATGTAGCGTGCGTCAGAACTCGCTTGGTTGTTGGCACTTTGGGAGGTGGTGTGTGCCGAGAGTGAGAGTGTGTTGGGATTGCCGGGAGGCAAGGCAAAGGCAGATGGGCAGAGTGTGTTTGGCTGTGAAAGCGGTGTCAAGGGAAGGTGAGGACCAGCAACAGCTCTAAGCCCTTAGGCCTATCGTATGGGAGAAATGGCTTGGACGTTTGCACTTTGGGAAGTGGTCTGTTCCGTTAGTGAGAGTGAGAGTGAGCCTGAGAATGTGTGTTGGGAGTGCTGGGAGGCAAGGCAAAGGCAGATGGCCAGAGTGTGTTTGGCTGTGAAAGCGGTGTCAAGGGAAGGTGAGGACCAGCAACAGCTCTAAGCCCTTAGGCCTATCGTATGGGAGAAATGGCTTGGGTGTTTGCACTTTGGGAGGTGGTCTGTGCCAGGAGTGAGAGTGAGATTGAACCTGAGAATGTGTGTTGGGAGTGCTGGGAGGCAAAGCCAGGCTAGATGGCCAGAGTGTGTTTGGCTGTGAAAGCGGTGTCAAGGGAAGGTGAGGACCAGCAACAGCTCTAAGCCCTTACATGTAGCGTGCCTCCGAAATAGCTTGGGTGTTGGCACTTTGGGAGGTGGTCTGTGCCAAGAGTGAGACTGTGTGTTGGGAGTGCTGGGAGGCAAGGCAAAGGCAGATGGGCAGAATGTGTTTGTCTGTGAAAGCGGTGTCAAGGGAAGGTGAGGACCAGCAACAGCTCTAAGCCCATTAGGCCTGTCGCCTGGGAGAAATGGCTTGCGTGTTGTCACTATGGGAGGTGGTCTGTGCCGGGAGTGACAGTGAGATTGCACCTGAGAATGTGTGTTGGGAGTGCTGGGAGGCAAAGCCAGGGCAGATTCCCAGAGTGTGTTTGGCTGTGAAAGCGGTGTCAAGGCAAGGTAAGGACCAGCCACAGCTCTAAGCCCTTAGGCCTATCGTATGGGAGAAATGGGTTGCACGTCTGCACTTTGGGAGGTGGTCTGTGCCAGGAGTGAGAGTTAGATTGCGCCTGAGAATGTGTGTTGGGAGTGCTGGGAGGCAAAGCCAGGCTAGATGGGCAGAGTGTGTTTGGCTGTGAAAGCGCTGTGAAGGGAAGGTGATGACCAGCAACAGCTCTGAGCCCTTAGATGTAGCGTGTGTCAGAAACCGCTTGGGTGCTGGCACTTTGGGAGGTGGTGTGTGCCGAGAGTGAGAGTGTGTTGGGATTGCCGGGAGGCAAGGCAAAGGCAGATGGCCAGAGTGTGTTTGGCTGTGAAAGCGGTGTCAAGGGAAGGTGAGGACCAGCATCTGCTCTAAGCCCTTAGATGTAGCGTGCGTCAGAAATCGCTTGGTTGTTGGCACTTTGGGAGGTGGTGTGTGCCGAGAGTGAGAGTGTGTTGGGATTGCCGGGAGGCAAGGCAAAGGCAGATGGGCAGAGTGTGTTTGTCTGTGAAAGCGCTGTGAAGGGAAGGTGATGACCAGCAACAGCTCTAAGCCCTTAGGCCTATCGTATGGGAGAAATGGCTTGGGTGTTTGCACTTTGGGAGGTGGTCTGTGCCGGTAGTGAGAGTGAGAGTGAGCCTGAGAATGTGTGTTGGGAGTGCTGGGAGGCAAGGTAAAGGCAGATGGCCAGAGTGTGTTTGGCTGTGAAAGCGGTGTCAAGGGAAGGTGAGGACCAGCAACAGCTCTAAGCCCTTAGATGTAGCGTGCGTCAGAAATCGCTTGGACGTTTGCACTTTGGGAGTTGGTCTGTGCTGGGAGTGAGAGTGAGAGCCTGAGTGAGCCTGAGAATGTGTGTTGGCAGTGCCGGGAGGCAAGGTAAAGGCAGATGGCCAGAGTGTGTTTGGCTGTGAAAGCGCTGTGAAGGGAAGGTGAGGACCAGCAACAGCTCTGAGCCCTTAGATGTAGCGTGCGTCAGAACTCGCTTGGTTGTTGGCACTTTGGGAGGTGGTGTGTGCCGAGAGTGAGAGTGTGTTGGGATTGCCGGGAGGCAAGGCAAAGGCAGATGGGCAGAGTGTGTTTGTCTGTGAAAGCGGTGTCAAGGGAAGGTGAGGACCAGCAACAGCTCTAATGCCTTAGGCCTATCGTATGGGAGAAATGGCTTGGACGTTTGCACTTTGGGAAGTGGTCTGTTCCGGGAGTGAGAGTGAGATTGAGTCTGAGAATGTGTGTTGGGAGTGCTGGGAGGCAAGGCAAAGGCAGATGGGCAGAGTGTGTTTGGCTGTGAAAGCGGTGTCAAGGGAAGGTGAGGACCAGCATCAGCTCTAAGCCCTTAGGCCTATCGTATAGGAGAAATGGCTTGGGTGTTTGCACTTTGGGAGGTGGTCTGTGCCAGGAGTGAGAGTGAGATTGAACCTGAGAATGTGTGTTGGGAGTGCTGGGTGGCAAAGCCAGGGTAGATGGCCAGAGTGTGTTTGGCTGTGAAAGCGGTGTCAAGGGAAGGTGAGGACCAGCAACAGCTCTAAGCCCTTACATGTAGCGTGCCTCCGAAATAGCTTGGGTGTTGGCACTTTGGGAGGTGGTCTGTGCCAAGAGTGAGACTGTGTGTTGGGAGTGCTGGGAGGCAAGGCAAAGGCAGATGGGCAGAATGTGTTTGTCTGTGAAAGCGGTGTCAAGGGAAGGTGAGGACCAGCAACAGCTCTAAGCCCATTAGGCCTGTCGCCTGGGAGAAATGGCTTGCGTGTTGTCACTATGGGAGGTGGTCTGTGCCGGGAGTGACAGTGAGATTGCACCTGAGAATGTGTGTTGGGAGTGCTGGGAGGCAAAGCCAGGGCAGATTCCCAGAGTGTGTTTGGCTGTGAAAGCGGTGTCAAGGGAAGGTAAGGACCAGCCACAGCTCTAAGCCCTTAGGCCTATCGTATGGGAGAAATGGCTTGCACGTCTGCACTTTGGGAGGTGGTCTGTGCCAGGAGAGAGAGTTAGATTGCGCCTGAGAATGTGTGTTGGGAGTGCTGGGAGGCAAAGCCAGGCTAGATGGGCAGAGTGTGTTTGGCTGTGAAAGCGCTGTGAAGGGAAGGTGATGACCAGCAACAGCTCTGAGCCCTTAGATGTAGCGTGTGTCAGAAACCGCTTGGGTGCTGGCACTTTGGGAGGTGGTGTGTGCCGAGAGTGAGAGTGTGTTGGGATTGCCGGGAGGCAAGGCAAAGGCAGATGGCCAGAGTGTGTTTGGCTGTGAAAGCGGTGTCAAGGGAAGGTGAGGACCAGCATCTGCTCTAAGCCCTTAGATGTAGCGTGCGTCAGAAATCGCTTGGTTGTTGGCACTTTGGGAGGTGGTTTGTGCCGAGAGTGCGAGTGTGTTGGGATTGCCGGGAGGCAAGGCAAAGGCAGATGGGCAGAGTGTGTTTGTCTGTGAAAGCGGTGTCAAGGGAAGGTGAGGACCAGCAACAGCTCTAATCCCTTAGGCCTATCGTATGGGAGAAATGGCTTGGACGTTTGCACTTTGGGAAGTGGTCTGTTCCGGGAGTGAGAGTGAGAGTGAGCCTGAGAATGTGTGTTGGGAGTGCTGGGAGGCAAGGCAAAGGCAGATGGGCAGAGTGTGTTTGGCTGTGAAAGCGGTGTCAAGGGAAGGTGAGGACCAGCATCAGCTCTAAGCCCTTAGGCCTATCGTATAGGAGAAATGGCTTGGGTGTTTGCACTTTGGGAGGTGGTCTGTGCCAGGAGTGAGAGTGAGATTGAACCTGAGAATGTGTGTTGGGAGTGCTGGGTGGCAAGGCAAAGGCCGATGGGCAGAGTGTGTTTGGCTGTGAAAGCGGTGTCAAGGGAAGGTGAGGACCAGCAACAGCTCTAATCCCTTAGGCCTATCGTATGGGAGAAATGGCTTGGACGTTTGCACTTTGGGAAGTGGTCTGTTCCGTTAGTGAGAGTGAGAGTGAGCCTGAGAATGTGTGTTGGGAGTGCTGGGAGGCAAGGCAAAGGCAGATGGCCAGAGTGTGTTTGGCTGTGAAAGCGGTGTCAAGGGAAGGTGAGGACCAGCATCAGCTCTAAGCCCTTAGGCCTATCGTATAGGAGAAATGGCTTCGGTGTTTGCACTTTGGGAGGTGGTCTGTGCCAGGAGTGAGAGTGAGATTGAACCTGAGAATGTGTGTTGGGAGTGCTGGGTGGCAAAGCCAGGGTAGATGGCCAGAGTGTGTTTGGCTGTGAAAGCGGTGTCAAGGGAAGGTGAGGACCAGCAACAGCTCTAAGCCCTTACATGTAGCGTGCCTCCGAAATAGCTTGGGTGTTGGCACTTTGGGAGGTGGTCTGTGCCAAGAGTGAGACTGTGTGTTGGGAGTGCTGGGAGGCAAGGCAAAGGCAGATGGGCAGAATGTGTTTGTCTGTGAAAGCGGTGTCAAGGGAAGGTGAGGACCAGCAACAGCTCTAAGCCCATTAGGCCTGTCGCCTGGGAGAAATGGCTTGCGTGTTGTCACTATGGGAGGTGGTCTGTGCCGGGAGTGACAGTGAGATTGCACCTGAGAATGTGTGTTGGGAGTGCTGGGAGGCAAAGCCAGGGCAGATTCCCAGAGTGTGTTTGGCTGTGAAAGCGGTGTCAAGGGAAGGTAAGGACCAGCCACAGCTCTAAGCCCTTAGGCCTATCGTATGGGAGAAATGGCTTGCACGTCTGCACTTTGGGAGGTGGTCTGTGCCAGGAGTGAGAGTTTGATTGCGCCTGAGAATGTGTGTTGGGAGTGCTGGGAGGCAAAGCCAGGGCAGATTCCCAGAGTGTGTTTGGCTGTGAAAGCGGTGTCAAGGCAAGGTAAGGACCAGCCACAGCTCTAAGCCCTTAGGCCTATCGTATGGGAGAAATGGCTTGCACGTCTGCACTTTGGGAGGTGGTCTGTGCCAGGAGAGAGAGTTAGATTGCGCCTGAGAATGTGTGTTGGGAGTGCTGGGAGGCAAAGCCAGGCTAGATGGGCAGAGTGTGTTTGGCTGTGAAAGCGCTGTGAAGGGAAGGTGAGGACCAGCAACAGCTCTGAGCCCTTAGATGTAGCGTGTGTCAGAAACCGCTTGGGTGCTGGCACTTTGGAGGTGGTGTGTGCCGAGAGTGAGAGTGTGTTGGGATTGCCGGGAGGCAAGGCAAAGGCAGATGGCCAGAGTGTGTTTGGCTGTGAAAGCGGTGTCAAGGGAAGGTAAGGACCAGCATCAGCTCTAAGCCCTTAGGCCTATCGTATGGGAGAAATGGCTTCGGTGTTTGCACTTTGGGAGGTGGTCTGTGCCGGGAGTGAGAGTGAGATTGAACCTGAGAATGTGTGTTGGGAGTGCTGGGTGGCAAAGCCAGGGTAGATGGCCAGAGTGTGTTTGGCTGTGAAAGCGGTGTCAAGGGAAGGTGAGGACCAGCAACAGCTCTAAGCCCTTAGATGTAGCGTGCGTCAGAAATCGCTTGGACGTTTGCACTTTGGGAGTTGGTCTGTGCTGGGAGTGAGAGTGAGAGCCTGAGTGAGCCTGAGAATGTGTGTTGGCAGTGCCGGGAGGCAAGGTAAAGGCAGATGGCCAGAGTGTGTTTGGCTGTGAAAGCACTGTGAAGGGAAGGTGAGGACCAGCAACAGCTCTGAGCCCTTAGATGTAGCGTGCGTCAGAACTCGCTTGGTTGTTGGCACTTTGGGAGGTGGTGTGTGCCGAGAGTGAGAGTGTGTTGGGATTGCCGGGAGGCAAGGCAAAGGCAGATGGGCAGAGTGTGTTTGTCTGTGAAAGCGGTGTCAAGGGAAGGTGAGGACCAGCAACAGCTCTAATCCCTTAGGCCTATCGTATGGGAGAAATGGCTTGGACGTTTGCACTTTGGGAAGTGGTCTGTTCCGTTAGTGAGAGTGAGAGTGAGCCTGAGAATGTGTGTTGGGAGTGCTGGGAGGCAAGGCAAAGGCAGATGGCCAGAGTGTGTTTGGCTGTGAAAGCGGTGTCAAGGGAAGGTGAGGACCAGCAACAGCTCTAAGCCCTTAGGCCTATCGTATGGGAGAAATGGCTTGGGTGTTTGCACTTTGGGAGGTGGTCTGTGCCAGGAGTGAGAGTGAGATTGAACCTGAGAATGTGTGTTGGGAGTGCTGGGAGGCAAAGCCAGGGTAGATGGCCAGAGTGTGTTTGGCTGTGAAAGCGGTGTCAAGGGAAGGTGAGGACCAGCAACAGCTCTAAGCCCTTACATGTAGCGTGCCTCCGAAATAGCTTGGGTGTTGGCACTTTGGGAGGTGGTCTGTGCCAAGAGTGAGACTGTGTGTTGGGAGTGCTGGGAGGCAAGGCAAAGGCAGATGGGCAGAATGTGTTTGTCTGTGAAAGCGGTGTCAAGGGAAGGTGAGGACCAGCAACAGCTCTAAGCCCATTAGGCCTGTCGCCTGGGAGAAATGGCTTGCGTGTTGTCACTATGGGAGGTGGTCTGTGCCGGGAGTGACAGTGAGATTGCACCTGAGAATGTGTGTTGGGAGTGCTGGGAGGCAAAGCCAGGGCAGATTCCCAGAGTGTGTTTGGCTGTGAAAGCGGTGTCAAGGGAAGGTAAGGACCAGCCACAGCTCTAAGCCCTTAGGCCTATCGTATGGGAGAAATGGCTTGCACGTCTGCACTTTGGGAGGTGGTCTGTGCCAGGAGTGAGAGTTAGATTGCGCCTGAGAATGTGTGTTGGGAGTGCTGGGAGGCAAAGCCAGGCTAGATGGGCAGAGTGTGTTTGGCTGTGAAAGCGCTGTGAAGGGAAGGTGAGGACCAGCAACAGCTCTGAGCCCTTAGATGTAGCGTGTGTCAGAAACCGCTTGGGTGCTGGCACTTTGGGAGGTGGTGTGTGCCGAGAGTGAGAGTGTGTTGGGATTGCCGGGAGGCAAGGCAAAGGCAGATGGCCAGAGTGTGTTTGGCTGTGAAAGCGGTGTCAAGGGAAGGTGAGGACCAGCATCTGCTCTAAGCCCTTAGATGTAGCGTGCGTCAGAAATCGCTTGGTTGTTGGCACTTTGGGAGGTGGTGTGTGCCGAGAGTGAGAGTGTGTTGGGATTGCCGGGAGGCAAGGCAAAGGCAGATGGCCAGAGTGTGTTTGTCTGTGAAAGCGCTGTGAAGGGAAGGTGATGACCAGCAACAGCTCTAAGCCCTTAGGCCTATCGTATGGGAGAAATGGCTTGCACGTCTGCACTTTGGGAGGTGGTCTGTGCCGGGAGTGAGAGTGAGAGTGAGCCTGAGAATGTGTGTTGGGAGTGCTGGGAGGCAAGGTAAAGGCAGATGGCCAGAGTGTGTTTGGCTGTGAAAGCGGTGTCAAGGGAAGGTGAGGACCAGCAACAGCTCTAAGCCCTTAGATGTAGCGTGCGTCAGAAATCGCTTGGACGTTTGCACTTTGGGAGTTGGTCTGTGCTGGGAGTGAGAGTGAGAGCCTGAGTGAGCCTGAGAATGTGTGTTGGCAGTGCCGGGAAGCAAGGTAAAGGCAGATGGCCAGAGTGTGTTTGGCTGTGAAAGCGCTGTGAAGGGAAGGTGAGGACCAGCAACAGCTCTGAGCCCTTAGATGTAGCGTGCGTCAGAACTCGCTTGGTTGTTGGCACTTTGGGAGGTGGTGTGTGCCGAGAGTGAGAGTGTGTTGGGATTGCCGGGAGGCAAGGCAAAGGCAGATGGGCAGAGTGTGTTTGTCTGTGAAAGCGGTGTCAAGGGAAGGTGAGGACCAGCAACAGCTCTAATCCCTTAGGCCTATCGTATGGGAGAAATGGCTTGGACGTTTGCACTTTGGGAAGTGGTCTGTTCCGTTAGTGAGAGTGAGAGTGAGCCTGAGAATGTGTGTTGGGAGTGCTGGGATGCAAGGCAAAGGCAGATGGCCAGAGTGTGTTTGGCTGTGAAAGCGGTGTCAAGGGAAGGTGAGGACCAGCAACAGCTCTAAGCCCTTAGGCCTATCGTATGGGAGAAATGGCTTGGGTGTTTGCACTTTGGGAGGTGGTCTGTGCCAGGAGTGAGAGTGAGATTGAACCTGAGAATGTGTGTTGGGAGTGCTGGGAGGCAAAGCCAGGGTAGATGGGCAGAGTGTGTTTGGCTGTGAAAGCGGTGTCAAGGGAAGGTGAGGACCAGCAACAGCTCTAAGCCCTTACATGTAGCGTGCCTCCGAAATAGCTTGGGTGTTGGCACTTTGGGAGGTGGTCTGTGCCAAGAGTGAGACTGTGTGTTGGGAGTGCTGGGAGGCAAGGCAAAGGCAGATGGGCAGAATGTGTTTGTCTGTGAAAGCGGTGTCAAGGGAAGGTGAGGACCAGCAACAGCTCTAAGCCCATTAGGCCTGTCGCCTGGGAGAAATGGCTTGCGTGTTGTCACTATGGGAGGTGGTCTGTGCCGGGAGTGACAGTGAGATTGCACCTGAGAATGTGTGTTGGGAGTGCTGGGAGGCAAAGCCAGGGCAGATTCCCAGAGTGTGTTTGGCTGTGAAAGCGGTGTCAAGGGAAGGTAAGGACCAGCCACAGCTCTAAGCCCTTAGGCCTATCGTATGGGAGAAATGGCTTGCACGTCTGCACTTTGGGAGGTGGTCTGTGCCAGGAGTGAGAGTTAGATTGCGCCTGAGAATGTGTGTTGGGAGTGCTGGGAGGCAAAGCCAGGCTAGATGGGCAGAGTGTGTTTGGCTGTGAAAGCGCTGTGAAGGGAAGGTGAGGACCAGCAACAGCTCTGAGCCCTTAGATGTAGCGTGTGTCAGAAACCGCTTGGGTGCTGGCACTTTGGGAGGTGGTGTGTGCCGAGAGTGAGAGTGTGTTGGGATTGCCGGGAGGCAAGGCAAAGGCAGATGGCCAGAGTGTGTTTGGCTGTGAAAGCGGTGTCAAGGGAAGGTGAGGACCAGCATCTGCTCTAAGCCCTTAGATGTAGCGTGCGTCAGAAATCGCTTGGTTGTTGGCACTTTGGGAGGTGGTGTGTGCCGAGAGTGAGAGTGTGTTGGGATTGCCGGGAGGCAAGGCAAAGGCAGATGGCCAGAGTGTGTTTGTCTGTGAAAGCGCTGTGAAGGGAAGGTGATGACCAGCAACAGCTCTAAGCCCTTAGGCCTATCGTATGGGAGAAATGGCTTGGGTGTTTGCACTTTGGGAGGTGGTCTGTGCCGGGAGTGAGAGTGAGAGTGAGCCTGAGAATGTGTGTTGGGAGTGCTGGGAGGCAAGGTAAAGGCAGATGGCCAGAGTGTGTTTGGCTGTGAAAGCGGTGTCAAGGGAAGGTGAGGACCAGCAACAGCTCTAAGCCCTTAGATGTAGCGTGCGTCAGAAATCGCTTGGACGTTTGCACTTTGGGAGTTGGTCTGTGCTGGGAGTGAGAGTGAGAGCCTGAGTGAGCCTGAGAATGTGTGTTGGCAGTGCCGGGAAGCAAGGTAAAGGCAGATGGCCAGAGTGTGTTTGGCTGTGAAAGCGCTGTGAAGGGAAGGTGAGGACCAGCAACAGCTCTGAGCCCTTAGATGTAGCGTGCGTCAGAACTCGCTTGGTTGTTGGCACTTTGGGAGGTGGTGTGTGCCGAGAGTGAGAGTGTGTTGGGATTGCCGGGAGGCAAGGCAAAGGCAGATGGGCAGAGTGTGTTTGTCTGTGAAAGCGGTGTCAAGGGAAGGTGAGGACCAGCAACAGCTCTAATCCCTTAGGCCTATCGTATGGGAGAAATGGCTTGGACGTTTGCACTTTGGGAAGTGGTCTGTTCCGGGAGTGAGAGTGAGATTGAGCCTGAGAATGTGTGTTGGGAGTGCTGGGAGGCAAGGCAAAGGCAGATGGGCAGAGTGTGTTTGGCTGTGAAAGCGGTGTCAAGGGAAGGTGAGGACCAGCATCAGCTCTAAGCCCTTAGGCCTATCGTATAGGAGAAATGGCTTCGGTGTTTGCACTTTGGGAGGTGGTCTGTGCCAGGAGTGAGAGTGAGATTGAACCTGAGAATGTGTGTTGGGAGTGCTGGGTGGCAAAGCCAGGGTAGATGGCCAGAGTGTGTTTGGCTGTGAAAGCGGTGTCAAGGGAAGGTGAGGACCAGCAACAGCTCTAAGCCCTTACATGTAGCGTGCCTCCGAAATAGCTTGGGTGTTGGCACTTTGGGAGGTGGTCTGTGCCAAGAGTGAGACTGTGTGTTGGGAGTGCTGGGAGGCAAGGCAAAGGCAGATGGGCAGAATGTGTTTGTCTGTGAAAGCGGTGTCAAGGGAAGGTGAGGACCAGCAACAGCTCTAAGCCCATTAGGCCTGTCGCCTGGGAGAAATGGCTTGCGTGTTGTCACTATGGGAGGTGGTCTGTGCCGGGAGTGACAGTGAGATTGCACCTGAGAATGTGTGTTGGGAGTGCTGGGAGGCAAAGCCAGGGCAGATTCCCAGAGTGTGTTTGGCTGTGAAAGCGGTGTCAAGGCAAGGTAAGGACCAGCCACAGCTCTAAGCCCTTAGGCCTATCGTATGGGAGAAATGGCTTGCACGTCTCCACTTTGGGAGGTGGTCTGTGCCAGGAGTGAGAGTTAGATTGCGCCTGAGAATGTGTGTTGGGAGTGCTGGGAGGCCAAGCCAGGGTAGATGGCCAGAGTGTGTTTGGCTGTGAAAGCGGTGTCAAGGGAAGGTGAGGACCAGCCACAGCTCTAAGCCCTTAGATGTAGCGTGTGTCAGAAACCGCTTGGGTGTTGGCACTTTGGGAGGTGGTGTGTGCCGAGAGTGAGAGTGTGTTGGGAGTGGTGGGAGTTGAGGCAAAGGCAGATGGCCAGAGTGTGTTTGGCTGTGAAAGCGGTGTCAAGGGAAGGTGAGGACCAGCCACATCTCTAAGCCCTTAGATGTAGCGTGCGTCAGAAATCGCTTGGACGTTTGCACTTTGGGAGTTGGTCTGTGCTGGGAGTGAGAGTGAGAGCCTGAGTGAGCCTGAGAATGTGTGTTGGCAGTGCCGGGAGGCAAGGTAGAGGCAGATGGCCAGAGTGTGTTTGTCTGTGAAAGCGCTGTGAAGGGAAGGTGATGACCAGCAACAGCTCTAAGCCCTTAGATGTAGCGTGCGTCAGAAATCGCTTGGTTGTTGGCACTTTGGAAGGTAGTGTGTTCCCAGAGTGAGAGTGTGTTGGGATTGCCGGGAGGCAAGGCAAAGGCAGATGGGCAGAGTGTGTTTGGCTGTGAAAGCGGTGTCAAGGGAAGGTGAGGACCAGCAACAGCTCTAAGCCCTTAGGCCTATCGTATGGGAGAAATGGCTCGGACGTTTGCACTTTGGGAGGTGGTCTGTGCCGGTAGTGAGAGTGAGAGTGAGCCTGAGAATGTGTGTTGGGAGTGCTGGTAGGCAAGGCAAAGGCCGATGGGCAGAGTGTGTTTGGCTGTGAAAGCGGTGTGAAGGGAAGGTGAGGACCAGCATCAGCTCTAAGCCCTTAGGCCTATCGTATGGGAGAAATGGCTTGGGTGTTTGCACTTTGGGAAGTGGTCTGTGCCGGGAGTGAGAGTGAGATTGAGTCTGAGAATGTGTGTTGGGAGTGCTGGGAGGCAAGGCAAAGGCCGATGGGCAGAGTGTGTTTGGCTGTGAAAGCGGTGTCAAGGGAAGGTGAGGACCAGCAACAACTCTAAGCCCATTAGGCCTGTCGCCTGGGAGAAATGGCTTGCGTGTTGTCACTATGGGAGGTGGTCTGTGCCGGGAGTGACAGTGAGATTGCACCTGAGAATGTGTGTTGGGAGTGCTGGGAGGCAAAGCCAGGGCAGATTCCCAGAGTGTGTTTGGCTGTGAAAGCGGTGTCAAGGCAAGGTAAGGACCAGCCACAGCTCTAAGCCCTTAGGCCTATCGTATGGGAGAAATGGCTTGCACGTCTGCACTTTGGGAGGTGGTCTGTGCCAGGAGTGAGAGTTAGATTGCGCCTGAGAATGTGTGTTGGGAGTGCTGGGAGGCAAAGCCAGGCTAGATGGGCAGAGTGTGTTTGGCTGTGAAAGCGCTGTGAAGGGAAGGTGATGACCAGCAACAGCTCTGAGCCCTTAGATGTAGCGTGTGTCAGAAACCGCTTGGGTGCTGGCACTTTGGGAGGTGGTGTGTGCCGAGAGTGAGAGTGTGTTGGGATTGCCGGGAGGCAAGGCAAAGGCAGATGGCCAGAGTGTGTTTGGCTGTGAAAGCGGTGTCAAGGGAAGGTGAGGACCAGCATCTGCTCTAAGCCCTTAGATGTAGCGTGCGTCAGAAATCGCTTGGTTGTTGGCACTTTGGGAGGTGGTGTGTGCCGAGAGTGAGAGTGTGTTGGGATTGCCGGGAGGCAAGGCAAAGGCAGATGGGCAGAGTGTGTTTGTCTGTGAAAGCGCTGTGAAGGGAAGGTGATGACCAGCAACAGCTCTAAGCCCTTAGGCCTATCGTATGGGAGAAATGGCTTGGGTGTTTGCACTTTGGGAGGTGGTCTGTGCCGGGAGTGAGAGTGAGAGTGAGCCTGAGAATGTGTGTTGGGAGTGCTGGGAGGCAAGGTAAAGGCAGATGGCCAGAGTGTGTTTGGCTGTGAAAGCGGTGTCAAGGGAAGGTGAGGACCAGCAACAGCTCTAAGCCCTTAGATGTAGCGTGCGTCAGAAATCGCTTGGACGTTTGCACTTTGGGAGTTGGTCTGTGCTGGGAGTGAGAGTGAGAGCCTGAGTGAGCCTGAGAATGTGTGTTGGCAGTGCCGGGAGGCAAGGTAAAGGCAGATGGCCAGAGTGTGTTTGGCTGTGAAAGCGCTGTGAAGGGAAGGTGAGGACCAGCAACAGCTCTGAGCCCTTAGATGTAGCGTGCGTCAGAACTCGCTTGGTTGTTGGCACTTTGGGAGGTGGTGTGTGCCGAGAGTGAGAGTGTGTTGGGATTGCCGGGAGGCAAGGCAAAGGCAGATGGGCAGAGTGTGTTTGTCTGTGAAAGCGGTGTCAAGGGAAGGTGAGGACCAGCAACAGCTCTAATGCCTTAGGCCTATCGTATGGGAGAAATGGCTTGGACGTTTGCACTTTGGGAAGTGGTCTGTTCCGGGAGTGAGAGTGAGATTGAGTCTGAGAATGTGTGTTGGGAGTGCTGGGAGGCAAGGCAAAGGCAGATGGGCAGAGTGTGTTTGGCTGTGAAAGCGGGTGTCAAGGGAAGGTGAGGACCAGCATCAGCTCTAAGCCCTTAGGCCTATCGTATAGGAGAAATGGCTTGGGTGTTTGCACTTTGGGAGGTGGTCTGTGCCAGGAGTGAGAGTGAGATTGAACCTGAGAATGTGTGTTGGGAGTGCTGGGTGGCAAAGCCAGGGTAGATGGCCAGAGTGTGTTTGGCTGTGAAAGCGGTGTCAAGGGAAGGTGAGGACCAGCAACAGCTCTAAGCCCTTACATGTAGCGTGCCTCCGAAATAGCTTGGGTGTTGGCACTTTGGGAGGTGGTCTGTGCCAAGAGTGAGACTGTGTGTTGGGAGTGCTGGGAGGCAAGGCAAAGGCAGATGGGCAGAATGTGTTTGTCTGTGAAAGCGGTGTCAAGGGAAGGTGAGGACCAGCAACAGCTCTAAGCCCATTAGGCCTGTCGCCTGGGAGAAATGGCTTGCGTGTTGTCACTATGGGAGGTGGTCTGTGCCGGGAGTGACAGTGAGATTGCACCTGAGAATGTGTGTTGGGAGTGCTGGGAGGCAAAGCCAGGGCAGATTCCCAGAGTGTGTTTGGCTGTGAAAGCGGTGTCAAGGGAAGGTAAGGACCAGCCACAGCTCTAAGCCCTTAGGCCTATCGTATGGGAGAAATGGCTTGCACGTCTGCACTTTGGGAGGTGGTCTGTGCCAGGAGTGAGAGTTAGATTGCGCCTGAGAATGTGTGTTGGGAGTGCTGGGAGGCAAAGCCAGGCTAGATGGGCAGAGTGTGTTTGGCTGTGAAAGCGCTGTGAAGGGAAGGTGATGACCAGCAACAGCTCTGAGCCCTTAGATGTAGCGTGTGTCAGAAACCGCTTGGGTGCTGGCACTTTGGGAGGTGGTGTGTGCCGAGAGTGAGAGTGTGTTGGGATTGCCGGGAGGCAAGGCAAAGGCAGATGGCCAGAGTGTGTTTGGCTGTGAAAGCGGTGTCAAGGGAAGGTGAGGACCAGCATCTGCTCTAAGCCCTTAGATGTAGCGTGCGTCAGAAATCGCTTGGTTGTTGGCACTTTGGGAGGTGGTTTGTGCCGAGAGTGAGAGTGTGTTGGGATTGCCGGGAGGCAAGGCAAAGGCAGATGGGCAGAGTGTGTTTGTCTGTGAAAGCGGTGTCAAGGGAAGGTGAGGACCAGCAACAGCTCTAATCCCTTAGGCCTATCGTATGGGAGAAATGGCTTGGACGTTTGCACTTTGGGAAGTGGTCTGTTCCGGGAGTGAGAGTGAGAGTGAGCCTGAGAATGTGTGTTGGGAGTGCTGGGAGGCAAGGCAAAGGCAGATGGGCAGAGTGTGTTTGGCTGTGAAAGCGGTGTCAAGGGAAGGTGAGGACCAGCATCAGCTCTAAGCCCTTAGGCCTATCGTATAGGAGAAATGGCTTGGGTGTTTGCACTTTGGGAGGTGGTCTGTGCCAGGAGTGAGAGTGAGATTGAACCTGAGAATGTGTGTTGGGAGTGCTGGGTGGCAAGGCAAAGGCCGATGGGCAGAGTGTGTTTGGCTGTGAAAGCGGTGTCAAGGGAAGGTGAGGACCAGCAACAGCTCTAATCCCTTAGGCCTATCGTATGGGAGAAATGGCTTGGACGTTTGCACTTTGGGAAGTGGTCTGTTCCGTTAGTGAGAGTGAGAGTGAGCCTGAGAATGTGTGTTGGGAGTGCTGGGAGGCAAGGCAAAGGCAGATGGCCAGAGTGTGTTTGGCTGTGAAAGCGGTGTCAAGGGAAGGTGAGGACCAGCATCAGCTCTAAGCCCTTAGGCCTATCGTATAGGAGAAATGGCTTCGGTGTTTGCACTTTGGGAGGTGGTCTGTGCCAGGAGTGAGAGTGAGATTGAACCTGAGAATGTGTGTTGGGAGTGCTGGGTGGCAAAGCCAGGGTAGATGGCCAGAGTGTGTTTGGCTGTGAAAGCGGTGTCAAGGGAAGGTGAGGACCAGCAACAGCTCTAAGCCCTTACATGTAGCGTGCCTCCGAAATAGCTTGGGTGTTGGCACTTTGGGAGGTGGTCTGTGCCAAGAGTGAGACTGTGTGTTGGGAGTGCTGGGAGGCAAGGCAAAGGCAGATGGGCAGAATGTGTTTGTCTGTGAAAGCGGTGTCAAGGGAAGGTGAGGACCAGCAACAGCTCTAAGCCCATTAGGCCTGTCGCCTGGGAGAAATGGCTTGCGTGTTGTCACTATGGGAGGTGGTCTGTGCCGGGAGTGACAGTGAGATTGCACCTGAGAATGTGTGTTGGGAGTGCTGGGAGGCAAAGCCAGGGCAGATTCCCAGAGTGTGTTTGGCTGTGAAAGCGGTGTCAAGGGAAGGTAAGGACCAGCCACAGCTCTAAGCCCTTAGGCCTATCGTATGGGAGAAATGGCTTGCACGTCTGCACTTTGGGAGGTGGTCTGTGCCAGGAGTGAGAGTTTGATTGCGCCTGAGAATGTGTGTTGGGAGTGCTGGGAGGCAAAGCCAGGGCAGATTCCCAGAGTGTGTTTGGCTGTGAAAGCGGTGTCAAGGCAAGGTAAGGACCAGCCACAGCTCTAAGCCCTTAGGCCTATCGTATGGGAGAAATGGCTTGCACGTCTGCACTTTGGGAGGTGGTCTGTGCCAGGAGAGAGAGTTAGATTGCGCCTGAGAATGTGTGTTGGGAGTGCTGGGAGGCAAAGCCAGGCTAGATGGGCAGAGTGTGTTTGGCTGTGAAAGCGCTGTGAAGGGAAGGTGAGGACCAGCAACAGCTCTGAGCCCTTAGATGTAGCGTGTGTCAGAAACCGCTTGGGTGCTGGCACTTTGGAGGTGGTGTGTGCCGAGAGTGAGAGTGTGTTGGGATTGCCGGGAGGCAAGGCAAAGGCAGATGGCCAGAGTGTGTTTGGCTGTGAAAGCGGTGTCAAGGGAAGGTAAGGACCAGCATCAGCTCTAAGCCCTTAGGCCTATCGTATGGGAGAAATGGCTTCGGTGTTTGCACTTTGGGAGGTGGTCTGTGCCGGGAGTGAGAGTGAGATTGAACCTGAGAATGTGTGTTGGGAGTGCTGGGTGGCAAAGCCAGGGTAGATGGCCAGAGTGTGTTTGGCTGTGAAAGCGGTGTCAAGGGAAGGTGAGGACCAGCAACAGCTCTAAGCCCTTAGATGTAGCGTGCGTCAGAAATCGCTTGGACGTTTGCACTTTGGGAGTTGGTCTGTGCTGGGAGTGAGAGTGAGAGCCTGAGTGAGCCTGAGAATGTGTGTTGGCAGTGCCGGGAGGCAAGGTAAAGGCAGATGGCCAGAGTGTGTTTGGCTGTGAAAGCACTGTGAAGGGAAGGTGAGGACCAGCAACAGCTCTGAGCCCTTAGATGTAGCGTGCGTCAGAACTCGCTTGGTTGTTGGCACTTTGGGAGGTGGTGTGTGCCGAGAGTGAGAGTGTGTTGGGATTGCCGGGAGGCAAGGCAAAGGCAGATGGCCAGAGTGTGTTTGTCTGTGAAAGCGGTGTCAAGGGAAGGTGAGGACCAGCAACAGCTCTAATCCCTTAGGCCTATCGTATGGGAGAAATGGCTTGGACGTTTGCACTTTGGGAAGTGGTCTGTTCCGTTAGTGAGAGTGAGAGTGAGCCTGAGAATGTGTGTTGGGAGTGCTGGGAGGCAAGGCAAAGGCAGATGGCCAGAGTGTGTTTGGCTGTGAAAGCGGTGTCAAGGGAAGGTGAGGACCAGCAACAGCTCTAAGCCCTTAGGCCTATCGTATGGGAGAAATGGCTTGGGTGTTTGCACTTTGGGAGGTGGTCTGTGCCAGGAGTGAGAGTGAGATTGAACCTGAGAATGTGTGTTGGGAGTGCTGGGAGGCAAAGCCAGGGTAGATGGCCAGAGTGTGTTTGGCTGTGAAAGCGGTGTCAAGGGAAGGTGAGGACCAGCAACAGCTCTAAGCCCTTACATGTAGCGTGCCTCCGAAATAGCTTGGGTGTTGGCACTTTGGGAGGTGGTCTGTGCCAAGAGTGAGACTGTGTGTTGGGAGTGCTGGGAGGCAAGGCAAAGGCAGATGGGCAGAATGTGTTTGTCTGTGAAAGCGTTCTCAAGGGAAGGTGAGGACCAGCAACAGCTCTAAGCCCATTAGGCCTGTCGCCTGGGAGAAATGGCTTGCGTGTTGTCACTATGGGAGGTGGTCTGTGCCGGGAGTGACAGTGAGATTGCACCTGAGAATGTGTGTTGGGAGTGCTGGGAGGCAAAGCCAGGGCAGATTCCCAGAGTGTGTTTGGCTGTGAAAGCGGTGTCAAGGGAAGGTAAGGACCAGCCACAGCTCTAAGCCCTTAGGCCTATCGTATGGGAGAAATGGCTTGCACGTCTGCACTTTGGGAGGTGGTCTGTGCCAGGAGTGAGAGTTAGATTGCGCCTGAGAATGTGTGTTGGGAGTGCTGGGAGGCAAAGCCAGGCTAGATGGGCAGAGTGTGTTTGGCTGTGAAAGCGCTGTGAAGGGAAGGTGAGGACCAGCAACAGCTCTGAGCCCTTAGATGTAGCGTGTGTCAGAAACCGCTTGGGTGCTGGCACTTTGGGAGGTGGTGTGTGCCGAGAGTGAGAGTGTGTTGGGATTGCCGGGAGGCAAGGCAAAGGCAGATGGCCAGAGTGTGTTTGGCTGTGAAAGCGGTGTCAAGGGAAGGTGAGGACCAGCATCTGCTCTAAGCCCTTAGATGTAGCGTGCGTCAGAAATCGCTTGGTTGTTGGCACTTTGGGAGGTGGTGTGTGCCGAGAGTGAGAGTGTGTTGGGATTGCCGGGAGGCAAGGCAAAGGCAGATGGCCAGAGTGTGTTTGTCTGTGAAAGCGCTGTGAAGGGAAGGTGATGACCAGCAACAGCTCTAAGCCCTTAGGCCTATCGTATGGGAGAAATGGCTTGCACGTCTGCACTTTGGGAGGTGGTCTGTGCCGGGAGTGAGAGTGAGAGTGAGCCTGAGAATGTGTGTTGGGAGTGCTGGGAGGCAAGGTAAAGGCAGATGGCCAGAGTGTGTTTGGCTGTGAAAGCGGTGTCAAGGGAAGGTGAGGACCAGCAACAGCTCTAAGCCCTTAGATGTAGCGTGCGTCAGAAATCGCTTGGACGTTTGCACTTTGGGAGTTGGTCTGTGCTGGGAGTGAGAGTGAGAGCCTGAGTGAGCCTGAGAATGTGTGTTGGCAGTGCCGGGAAGCAAGGTAAAGGCAGATGGCCAGAGTGTGTTTGGCTGTGAAAGCGCTGTGAAGGGAAGGTGAGGACCAGCAACAGCTCTGAGCCCTTAGATGTAGCGTGCGTCAGAACTCGCTTGGTTGTTGGCACTTTGGGAGGTGGTGTGTGCCGAGAGTGAGAGTGTGTTGGGATTGCCGGGAGGCAAGGCAAAGGCAGATGGGCAGAGTGTGTTTGGCTGTGAAAGCGGTGTCAAGGGAAGGTGAGGACCAGCAACAGCTCTAATCCCTTAGGCCTATCGTATGGGAGAAATGGCTTGGACGTTTGCACTTTGGGAAGTGGTCTGTTCCGTTAGTGAGAGTGAGAGTGAGCCTGAGAATGTGTGTTGGGAGTGCTGGGATGCAAGGCAAAGGCAGATGGCCAGAGTGTGTTTGGCTGTGAAAGCGGTGTCAAGGGAAGGTGAGGACCAGCAACAGCTCTAAGCCCTTAGGCCTATCGTATGGGAGAAATGGCTTGGGTGTTTGCACTTTGGGAGGTGGTCTGTGCCAGGAGTGAGAGTGAGATTGAACCTGAGAATGTGTGTTGGGAGTGCTGGGAGGCAAAGCCAGGGTAGATGGGCAGAGTGTGTTTGGCTGTGAAAGCGGTGTCAAGGGAAGGTGAGGACCAGCAACAGCTCTAAGCCCTTACATGTAGCGTGCCTCCGAAATAGCTTGGGTGTTGGCACTTTGGGAGGTGGTCTGTGCCAAGAGTGAGACTGTGTGTTGGGAGTGCTGGGAGGCAAGGCAAAGGCAGATGGGCAGAATGTGTTTGTCTGTGAAAGCGGTGTCAAGGGAAGGTGAGGACCAGCAACAGCTCTAAGCCCATTAGGCCTGTCGCCTGGGAGAAATGGCTTGCGTGTTGTCACTATGGGAGGTGGTCTGTGCCGGGAGTGACAGTGAGATTGCACCTGAGAATGTGTGTTGGGAGTGCTGGGAGGCAAAGCCAGGGCAGATTCCCAGAGTGTGTTTGGCTGTGAAAGCGGTGTCAAGGGAAGGTAAGGACCAGCCACAGCTCTAAGCCCTTAGGCCTATCGTATGGGAGAAATGGCTTGCACGTCTGCACTTTGGGAGGTGGTCTGTGCCAGGAGTGAGAGTTAGATTGCGCCTGAGAATGTGTGTTGGGAGTGCTGGGAGGCAAAGCCAGGCTAGATGGGCAGAGTGTGTTTGGCTGTGAAAGCGCTGTGAAGGGAAGGTGAGGACCAGCAACAGCTCTGAGCCCTTAGATGTAGCGTGTGTCAGAAACCGCTTGGGTGCTGGCACTTTGGGAGGTGGTGTGTGCCGAGAGTGAGAGTGTGTTGGGATTGCCGGGAGGCAAGGCAAAGGCAGATGGCCAGAGTGTGTTTGGCTGTGAAAGCGGTGTCAAGGGAAGGTGAGGACCAGCATCTGCTCTAAGCCCTTAGATGTAGCGTGCGTCAGAAATCGCTTGGTTGTTGGCACTTTGGGAGGTGGTGTGTGCCGAGAGTGAGAGTGTGTTGGGATTGCCGGGAGGCAAGGCAAAGGCAGATGGCCAGAGTGTGTTTGTCTGTGAAAGCGCTGTGAAGGGAAGGTGATGACCAGCAACAGCTCTAAGCCCTTAGGCTTATCGTATGGGAGAAATGGCTTGGGTGTTTGCACTTTGGGAGGTGGTCTGTGCCGGGAGTGAGAGTGAGAGTGAGCCTGAGAATGTGTGTTGGGAGTGCTGGGAGGCAAGGTAAAGGCAGATGGCCAGAGTGTGTTTGGCTGTGAAAGCGGTGTCAAGGGAAGGTGAGGACCAGCAACAGCTCTAAGCCCTTAGATGTAGCGTGCGTCAGAAATCGCTTGGACGTTTGCACTTTGGGAGTTGGTCTGTGCTGGGAGTGAGAGTGAGAGCCTGAGTGAGCCTGAGAATGTGTGTTGGCAGTGCCGGGAAGCAAGGTAAAGGCAGATGGCCAGAGTGTGTTTGGCTGTGAAAGCGCTGTGAAGGGAAGGTGAGGACCAGCAACAGCTCTGAGCCCTTAGATGTAGCGTGCGTCAGAACTCGCTTGGTTGTTGGCACTTTGGGAGGTGGTGTGTGCCGAGAGTGAGAGTGTGTTGGGATTGCCGGGAGGCAAGGCAAAGGCAGATGGGCAGAGTGTGTTTGTCTGTGAAAGCGGTGTCAAGGGAAGGTGAGGACCAGCAACAGCTCTAATCCCTTAGGCCTATCGTATGGGAGAAATGGCTTGGACGTTTGCACTTTGGGAAGTGGTCTGTTCCGGGAGTGAGAGTGAGATTGAGTCTGAGAATGTGTGTTGGGAGTGCTGGGAGGCAAGGCAAAGGCAGATGGGCAGAGTGTGTTTGGCTGTGAAAGCGGTGTCAAGGGAAGGTGAGGACCAGCATCAGCTCTAAGCCCTTAGGCCTATCGTATAGGAGAAATGGCTTCGGTGTTTGCACTTTGGGAGGTGGTCTGTGCCAGGAGTGAGAGTGAGATTGAACCTGAGAATGTGTGTTGGGAGTGCTGGGTGGCAAAGCCAGGGTAGATGGCCAGAGTGTGTTTGGCTGTGAAAGCGGTGTCAAGGGAAGGTGAGGACCAGCAACAGCTCTAAGCCCTTACATGTAGCGTGCCTCCGAAATAGCTTGGGTGTTGGCACTTTGGGAGGTGGTCTGTGCCAAGAGTGAGACTGTGTGTTGGGAGTGCTGGGAGGCAAGGCAAAGGCAGATGGGCAGAATGTGTTTGTCTGTGAAAGCGGTGTCAAGGGAAGGTGAGGACCAGCAACAGCTCTAAGCCCATTAGGCCTGTCGCCTGGGAGAAATGGCTTGCGTGTTGTCACTATGGGAGGTGGTCTGTGCCGGGAGTGACAGTGAGATTGCACCTGAGAATGTGTGTTGGGAGTGCTGGGAGGCAAAGCCAGGGCAGATTCCCAGAGTGTGTTTGGCTGTGAAAGCGGTGTCAAGGGAAGGTAAGGACCAGCCACAGCTCTAAGCCCTTAGGCCTATCGTATGGGAGAAATGGCTTGCACGTCTCCACTTTGGGAGGTGGTCTGTGCCAGGAGTGAGAGTTAGATTGCGCCTGAGAATGTGTGTTGGGAGTGCTGGGAGGCCAAGCCAGGGTAGATGGCCAGAGTGTGTTTGGCTGTGAAAGCGGTGTCAAGGGAAGGTGAGGACCAGCCACAGCTCTAAGCCCTTAGATGTAGCGTGTGTCAGAAACCGCTTGGGTGTTGGCACTTTGGGAGGTGGTGTGTGCCGAGAGTGAGAGTGTGTTGGGAGTGGTGGGAGTTGAGGCAAAGGCAGATGGCCAGAGTGTGTTTGGCTGTGAAAGCGGTGTCAAGGGAAGGTGAGGACCAGCCACATCTCTAAGCCCTTAGATGTAGCGTGCGTCAGAAATCGCTTGGACGTTTGCACTTTGGGAGTTGGTCTGTGCTGGGAGTGAGAGTGAGAGCCTGAGTGAGCCTGAGAATGTGTGTTGGCAGTGCCGGGAGGCAAGGTAGAGGCAGATGGCCAGAGTGTGTTTGTCTGTGAAAGCGCTGTGAAGGGAAGGTGATGACCAGCAACAGCTCTAAGCCCTTAGATGTAGCGTGCGTCAGAAATCGCTTGGTTGTTGGCACTTTGGAAGGTAGTGTGTTCCCAGAGTGAGAGTGTGTTGGGATTGCCGGGAGGCAAGGCAAAGGCAGATGGGCAGAGTGTGTTTGGCTGTGAAAGCGGTGTCAAGGGAAGGTGAGGACCAGCAACAGCTCTAAGCCCTTAGGCCTATCGTATGGGAGAAATGGCTCGGACGTTTGCACTTTGGGAGGTGGTCTGTGCCGGTAGTGAGAGTGAGAGTGAGCCTGAGAATGTGTGTTGGGAGTGCTGGTAGGCAAGGCAAAGGCCGATGGGCAGAGTGTGTTTGGCTGTGAAAGCGGTGTGAAGGGAAGGTGAGGACCAGCATCAGCTCTAAGCCCTTAGGCCTATCGTATGGGAGAAATGGCTTGGGTGTTTGCACTTTGGGAAGTGGTCTGTGCCGGGAGTGAGAGTGAGATTGAGTCTGAGAATGTGTGTTGGGAGTGCTGGGAGGCAAGGCAAAGGCCGATGGGCAGAGTGTGTTTGGCTGTGAAAGCGGTGTCAAGGGAAGGTGAGGACCAGCAACAACTCTAAGCCCATTAGGCCTGTCGCCTGGGAGAAATGGCTTGCGTGTTGTCACTATGGGAGGTGGTCTGTGCCGGGAGTGACAGTGAGATTGCACCTGAGAATGTGTGTTGGGAGTGCTGGGAGGCAAAGCCAGGGCAGATTCCCAGAGTGTGTTTGGCTGTGAAAGCGGTGTCAAGGCAAGGTAAGGACCAGCCACAGCTCTAAGCCCTTAGGCCTATCGTATGGGAGAAATGGCTTGCACGTCTGCACTTTGGGAGGTGGTCTGTGCCAGGAGTGAGAGTTAGATTGCGCCTGAGAATGTGTGTTGGGAGTGCTGGGAGGCAAAGCCAGGCTAGATGGGCAGAGTGTGTTTGGCTGTGAAAGCGCTGTGAAGGGAAGGTGATGACCAGCAACAGCTCTGAGCCCTTAGATGTAGCGTGTGTCAGAAACCGCTTGGGTGCTGGCACTTTGGGAGGTGGTGTGTGCCGAGAGTGAGAGTGTGTTGGGATTGCCGGGAGGCAAGGCAAAGGCAGATGGCCAGAGTGTGTTTGGCTGTGAAAGCGGTGTCAAGGGAAGGTGAGGACCAGCATCTGCTCTAAGCCCTTAGATGTAGCGTGCGTCAGAAATCGCTTGGTTGTTGGCACTTTGGGAGGTGGTTTGTGCCGAGAGTGAGAGTGTGTTGGGATTGCCGGGAGGCAAGGCAAAGGCAGATGGGCAGAGTGTGTTTGTCTGTGAAAGCGGTGTCAAGGGAAGGTGAGGACCAGCAACAGCTCTAATCCCTTAGGCCTATCGTATGGGAGAAATGGCTTGGACGTTAGCACTTTGGGAAGTGGTCTGTTCCGTTAGTGAGAGTGAGAGTGAGCCTGAGAATGTGTGTTGGGAGTGCTGGGAGGCAAGGCAAAGGCAGATGGCCAGAGTGTGTTTGGCTGTGAAAGCGGTGTCAAGGGAAGGTGAGGACCAGCATCAGCTCTAAGCCCTTAGGCCTATCGTATAGGAGAAATGGCTTCGGTGTTTGCACTTTGGGAGGTGGTCTGTGCCAGGAGTGAGAGTGAGATTGAACCTGAGAATGTGTGTTGGGAGTGCTGGGTGGCAAAGCCAGGGTAGATGGCCAGAGTGTGTTTGGCTGTGAAAGCGGTGTCAAGGGAAGGTGAGGACCAGCAACAGCTCTAATCCCTTAGGCCTATCGTATGGGAGAAATGGCTTGGACGTTTGCACTTTGGGAAGTGGTCTGTTCCGGGAGTGAGAGTGAGAGTGAGCCTGAGAATGTGTGTTGGGAGTGCTGGGAGGCAAGGCAAAGGCAGATGGGCAGAGTGTGTTTGGCTGTGAAAGCGGTGTCAAGGGAAGGTGAGGACCAGCATCAGCTCTAAGCCCTTAGGCCTATCTTATAGGAGAAATGGCTTCGGTGTTTGCACTTTGGGAGGTGGTCTGTGCCAGGAGTGAGAGTGAGATTGAACCTGAGAATGTGTGTTGGGAGTGCTGGGTGGCAAAGCCAGGGTAGATGGCCAGAGTGTGTTTGGCTGTGAAAGCGGTGTCAAGGGAAGGTGAGGACCAGCAACAGCTCTAAGCCCTTACATGTAGCGTGCCTCCGAAATAGCTTGGGTGTTGGCACTTTGGGAGGTGGTCTGTGCCAAGAGTGAGACTGTGTGTTGGGAGTGCTGGGAGGCAAGGCAAAGGCAGATGGGCAGAATGTGTTTGTCTGTGAAAGCGGTGTCAAGGGAAGGTGAGGACCAGCAACAGCTCTAAGCCCATTAGGCCTGTCGCCTGGGAGAAATGGCTTGCGTGTTGTCACTATGGGAGGTGGTCTGTGCCGGGAGTGACAGTGAGATTGCACCTGAGAATGTGTGTTGGGAGTGCTGGGAGGCAAAGCCAGGGCAGATTCCCAGAGTGTGTTTGGCTGTGAAAGCGGTGTCAAGGGAAGGTAAGGACCAGCCACAGCTCTAAGCCCTTAGGCCTATCGTATGGGAGAAATGGGTTGCACGTCTGCACTTTGGGAGGTGGTCTGTGCCAGGAGTGAGAGTTTGATTGCGCCTGAGAATGTGTGTTGGGAGTGCTGGGAGGCAAAGCCAGGGCAGATTCCCAGAGTGTGTTTGGCTGTGAAAGCGGTGTCAAGGGAAGGTGAGGACCAGCAACAGCTCTGAGCCCTTAGATGTAGCGTGTGTCAGAAACCGCTTGGGTGCTGGCACTTTGGAGGTGGTGTGTGCCGAGAGTGAGAGTGTGTTGGGATTGCCGGGAGGCAAGGCAAAGGCAGATGGGCAGAGTGTGTTTGGCTGTGAAAGCGGTGTCAAGGGAAGGTAAGGACCAGCAACAGCTCTAAGCCCTTAGGCCTATCGTATGGGAGAAATGGCTTCGGTGTTTGCACTTTGGGAGGTGGTCTGCGCCAGGAGTGAGAGTGAGATTGAACCTGAGAATGTGTGTTGGGAGTGCTGGGAGGCAAGGTAAAGGCAGATGGCCAGAGTGTGTTTGGCTGTGAAAGCGGTGTCAAGGGAAGGTGAGGACCAGCAACAGCTCTAAGCCCTTAGATGTAGCGTGCGTCAGAAATCGCTTGGACGTTTGCACTTTGGGAGTTGGTCTGTGCTGGGAGTGAGAGTGAGAGCCTGAGTGAGCCTGAGAATGTGTGTTGGCAGTGCCGGGAGGCAAGGTAAAGGCAGATGGCCAGAGTGTGTTTGTCTGTGAAAGCACTGTGAAGGGAAGGTGAGGACCAGCAACAGCTCTGAGCCCTTAGATGTAGCGTGCGTCAGAACTCGCTTGGTTGTTGGCACTTTGGGAGGTGGTGTGTGCCGAGAGTGAGAGTGTGTTGGGATTGCCGGGAGGCAAGGCAAAGGCAGATGGGCAGAGTGTGTTTGGCTGTGAAAGCGGTGTCAAGGGAAGGTGAGGACCAGCAACAGCTCTAAGCCCTTAGGCCTATCGTATGGGAGAAATGGCTTGGACGTTTGCACTTTGGGAAGTGGTCTGTTCCGTTAGTGAGAGTGAGAGTGAGCCTGAGAATGTGTGTTGGGAGTGCTGGGAGGCAAGGCAAAGGCAGATGGCCAGAGTGTGTTTGGCTGTGAAAGCGGTGTCAAGGGAAGGTGAGGACCAGCAACAGCTCTAAGCCCTTAGGCCTATCGTATGGGAGAAATGGCTTGGGTGTTTGCACTTTGGGAGGTGGTCTGTGCCAGGAGTGAGAGTGAGATTGAACCTGAGAATGTGTGTTGGGAGTGCTGGGAGGCAAAGCCAGGGTAGATGGCCAGAGTGTGTTTGGCTGTGAAAGCGGTGTCAAGGGAAGGTGAGGACCAGCAACAGCTCTAAGCCCTTACATGTAGCGTGCCTCCGAAATAGCTTGGGTGTTGGCACTTTGGGAGGTGGTCTGTGCCAAGAGTGAGACTGTGTGTTGGGAGTGCTGGGAGGCAAGGCAAAGGCAGATGGGCAGAATGTGTTTGTCTGTGAAAGCGGTGTCAAGGGAAGGTGAGGACCAGCAACAGCTCTAAGCCCATTAGGCCTGTCGCCTGGGAGAAATGGCTTGCGTGTTGTCACTATGGGAGGTGGTCTGTGCCGGGAGTGACAGTGAGATTGCACCTGAGAATGTGTGTTGGGAGTGCTGGGAGGCAAAGCCAGGGCAGATTCCCAGAGTGTGTTTGGCTGTGAAAGCGGTGTCAAGGCAAGGTAAGGACCAGCCACAGCTCTAAGCCCTTAGGCCTATCGTATGGGAGAAATGGGTTGCACGTCTGCACTTTGGGAGGTGGTCTGTGCCAGGAGTGAGAGTTAGATTGCGCCTGAGAATGTGTGTTGGGAGTGCTGGGAGGCAAAGCCAGGCTAGATGGCCAGAGTGTGTTTGCCTGTGAAAGCGCTGTGAAGGGAAGCTGATGACCAGCAACAGCTCTGAGCCCTTAGATGTAGCGTGTGTCAGAAACCGCTTGGGTGCTGGCACTTTGGGAGGTGGTGTGTGCCGAGAGTGAGAGTGTGTTGGGATTGCCGGGAGGCAAGGCAAAGGCAGATGGCCAGAGTGTGTTTGGCTGTGAAAGCGGTGTCAAGGGAAGGTGAGGACCAGCATCTGCTCTAAGCCCTTAGATGTAGCGTGCGTCAGAAATCGCTTGGTTGTTGGCACTTTGGGAGGTGGTGTGTGCCGAGAGTGAGAGTGTGTTGGGATTGCCGGGAGGCAAGGCAAAGGCAGATGGGCAGAGTGTGTTTGTCTGTGAAAGCGCTGTGAAGGGAAGGTGATGACCAGCAACAGCTCTAAGCCCTTAGGCCTATCGTATGGGAGAAATGGCTTGGGTGTTTGCACTTTGGGAGGTGGTCTGTGCCGGTAGTGAGAGTGAGAGTGAGCCTGAGAATGTGTGTTGGGAGTGCTGGGAGGCAAGGTAAAGGCAGATGGCCAGAGTGTGTTTGGCTGTGAAAGCGGTGTCAAGGGAAGGTGAGGACCAGCAACAGCTCTAAGCCCTTAGATGTAGCGTGCGTCAGAAATCGCTTGGACGTTTGCACTTTGGGAGTTGGTCTGTGCTGGGAGTGAGAGTGAGAGCCTGAGTGAGCCTGAGAATGTGTGTTGGCAGTGCCGGGAAGCAAGGTAAAGGCAGATGGCCAGAGTGTGTTTGGCTGTGAAAGCGCTGTGAAGGGAAGGTGAGGACCAGCAACAGCTCTGAGCCCTTAGATGTAGCGTGCGTCAGAACTCGCTTGGTTGTTGGCACTTTGGGAGGTGGTGTGTGCCGAGAGTGAGAGTGTGTTGGGATTGCCGGGAGGCAAGGCAAAGGCAGATGGGCAGAGTGTGTTTGTCTGTGAAAGCGGTGTCAAGGGAAGGTGAGGACCAGCAACAGCTCTAATGCCTTAGGCCTATCGTATGGGAGAAATGGCTTGGACGTTTGCACTTTGGGAAGTGGTCTGTTCCGGGAGTGAGAGTGAGATTGAGTCTGAGAATGTGTGTTGGGAGTGCTGTGAGGCAAGGCAAAGGCAGATGGGCAGAGTGTGTTTGGCTGTGAAAGCGGTGTCAAGGGAAGGTGAGGACCAGCATCAGCTCTAAGCCCTTAGGCCTATCGTATAGGAGAAATGGCTTCGGTGTTTGCACTTTGGGAGGTGGTCTGTGCCAGGAGTGAGAGTGAGATTGAACCTGAGAATGTGTGTTGGGAGTGCTGGGTGGCAAAGCCAGGGTAGATGGCCAGAGTGTGTTTGGCTGTGAAAGCGGTGTCAAGGGAAGGTGAGGACCAGCAACAGCTCTAAGCCCTTACATGTAGCGTGCCTCCGAAATAGCTTGGGTGTTGGCACTTTGGGAGGTGGTCTGTGCCAAGAGTGAGACTGTGTGTTGGGAGTGCTGGGAGGCAAGGCAAAGGCAGATGGGCAGAATGTGTTTGTCTGTGAAAGCGGTGTCAAGGGAAGGTGAGGACCAGCAACAGCTCTAAGCCCATTAGGCCTGTCGCCTGGGAGAAATGGCTTGCGTGTTGTCACTATGGGAGGTGGTCTGTGCCGGGAGTGACAGTGAGATTGCACCTGAGAATGTGTGTTGGGAGTGCTGGGAGGCAAAGCCAGGGCAGATTCCCAGAGTGTGTTTGGCTGTGAAAGCGGTGTCAAGGGAAGGTAAGGACCAGCCACAGCTCTAAGCCCTTAGGCCTATCGTATGGGAGAAATGGCTTGCACGTCTGCACTTTGGGAGGTGGTCTGTGCCAGGAGTGAGAGTTAGATTGCGCCTGAGAATGTGTGTTGGGAGTGCTGGGAGGCAAAGCCAGGCTAGATGGCCAGAGTGTGTTTGGCTGTGAAAGCGCTGTGAAGGGAAGGTGATGACCAGCAACAGCTCTGAGCCCTTAGATGTAGCGTGTGTCAGAAACCGCTTGGGTGCTGGCACTTTGGGAGGTGGTGTGTGCCGAGAGTGAGAGTGTTTTGGGAGTGGTGGGAGTTGAGGCAAAGGCAGATGGGCAGAGTGTGTTTGGCTGTGAAAGCGGTGTCAAGGGAAGGTGAGGACCAGCCACATCTCTAAGCCCTTAGATGTAGCGTGCGTCAGAAATCGCTTGGACGTTTGCACTTTGGGAGTTGGTCTGTGCTGGGAGTGAGAGTGAGAGCCTGAGTGAGCCTGAGAATGTGTGTTGGCAGTGCCGGGAGGCAAGGTAGAGGCAGATGGCCAGAGTGTGTTTGGCTGTGAAAGCGCTGTGAAGGGAAGGTGATGACCAGCAACAGCTCTAAGCCCTTAGATTTAGCGTGCGTCAGAAATCGCTTGGTTGTTGGCACTTTGGAAGGTAGTGTGTTCCGAGAGTGAGAGTGTGTTGGGATTGCCGGGAGGCAAGGCAAAGGCAGATGGGCAGAGTGTGTTTGGCTGTGAAAGCGGTGTCAAGGGAAGGTGAGGACCAGCAACAGCTCTAAGCCCTTAGGCCTATCGTATGGGAGAAATGGCTCGGACGTTTGCACTTTGGGAGGTGGTCTGTGCCGGTAGTGAGAGTGAGAGTGAGCCTGAGAATGTGTGTTGGGAGTGCTGGTAGGCAAGGCAAAGGCCGATGGGCAGAGTGTGTTTGGCTGTGAAAGCGGTGTGAAGGGAAGGTGAGGACCAGCATCAGCTCTAAGCCCTTAGGCCTATCGTATGGGAGAAATGGCTTGGGTGTTTGCACTTTGGGAAGTGGTCTGTGCCGGGAGTGAGAGTGAGATTGAGTCTGAGACTGTGTGTTGGGAGTGCTGGGAGGCAAGGCAAAGGCCGATGGGCAGAGTGTGTTTGGCTGTGAAAGCGGTGTCAAGGGAAGGTGAGGACCAGCAACAACTCTAAGCCCATTAGGCCTGTCGCCTGGGAGAAATGGCTTGCGTGTTGTCACTATGGGAGGTGGTCTGTGCCGGGAGTGACAGTGAGATTGCACCTGAGAATGTGTGTTGGGAGTGCTGGGAGGCAAAGCCAGGGCAGATTCCCAGAGTGTGTTTGGCTGTGAAAGCGGTGTCAAGGGAAGGTAAGGACCAGCCACAGCTCTAAGCCCTTAGGCCTATCGTATGGGAGAAATGGCTTGCACGTCTGCACTTTGGGAGGTGGTCTGTGCCAGGAGTGAGAGTTAGATTGCGCCTGAGAATGTGTGTTGGGAGTGCTGGGAGGCAAAGCCAGGCTAGATGGGCAGAGTGTGTTTGGCTGTGAAAGCGCTGTGAAGGGAAGGTGATGACCAGCAACAGCTCTGAGCCCTTAGATGTAGCGTGTGTCAGAAACCGCTTGGGTGCTGGCACTTTGGGAGGTGGTGTGTGCCGAGAGTGAGAGTGTGTTGGGATTGCCGGGAGGCAAGGCAAAGGCAGATGGCCAGAGTGTGTTTGGCTGTGAAAGCGGTGTCAAGGGAAGGTGAGGACCAGCATCTGCTCTAAGCCCTTAGATGTAGCGTGCGTCAGAAATCGCTTGGTTGTTGGCACTTTGGGAGGTGGTTTGTGCCGAGAGTGAGAGTGTGTTGGGATTGCCGGGAGGCAAGGCAAAGGCAGATGGGCAGAGTGTGTTTGTCTGTGAAAGCGGTGTCAAGGGAAGGTGAGGACCAGCAACAGCTCTAATCCCTTAGGCCTATCGTATGGGAGAAATGGCTTGGACGTTTGCACTTTGGGAAGTGGTCTGTTCCGTTAGTGAGAGTGAGAGTGAGCCTGAGAATGTGTGTTGGGAGTGCTGGGAGGCAAGGCAAAGGCAGATGGGCAGAGTGTGTTTGGCTGTGAAAGCGGTGTCAAGGGAAGGTGAGGACCAGCAACAGCTCTAAGCCCATTAGGCCTGTCGCCTGGGAGAAATGGCTTGCGTGTTGTCACTATGGGAGGTGGTCTGTGCCGGGAGTGACAGTGAGATTGCACCTGAGAATGTGTGTTGGGAGTGCTGGGAGGCAAAGCCAGGGCAGATTCCCAGAGTGTGTTTGGCTGTGAAAGCGGTGTCAAGGGAAGGTAAGGACCAGCCACAGCTCTAAGCCCTTAGGCCTATCGTATGGGAGAAATGGCTTGCACGTCTGCACTTTGGGAGGTGGTCTGTGCCAGGAGTGAGAGTTAGATTGCGCCTGAGAATGTGTGTTGGGAGTGCTGGGAGGCAAAGCCAGGGCAGATTCCCAGAGTGTGTTTGGCTGTGAAAGCGGTGTCAAGGGAAGGTGAGGACCAGCAACAGCTCTGAGCCCTTAGATGTAGCGTGTGTCAGAAACCGCTTGGGTGCTGGCACTTTGGAGGTGGTGTGTGCCGAGAGTGAGAGTGTGTTGGGATTGCCGGGAGGCAAGGCAAAGGCAGATGGGCAGAGTGTGTTTGGCTGTGAAAGCGGTGTCAAGGGAAGGTAAGGACCAGCAACAGCTCTAAGCCCTTAGGCCTATCGTATGGGAGAAATGGCTTCGGTGTTTGCACTTTGGGAGGTGGTCTGTGCCAGGAGTGAGAGTGAGATTGAACCTGAGAATGTGTGTTGGGAGTGCTGGGAGGCAAGGTAAAGGCAGATGGCCAGAGTGTGTTTGGCTGTGAAAGCGGTGTCAAGGGAAGGTGAGGACCAGCAACAGCTCTAAGCCCTTAGATGTAGCGTGCGTCAGAAATCGCTTGGACGTTTGCACTTTGGGAGTTGGTCTGTGCTGGGAGTGAGAGTGAGAGCCTGAGTGAGCCTGAGAATGTGTGTTGGCAGTGCCGGGAGGCAAGGTAAAGGCAGATGGCCAGAGTGTGTTTGTCTGTGAAAGCACTGTGAAGGGAAGGTGAGGACCAGCAACAGCTCTGAGCCCTTAGATGTAGCGTGCGTCAGAACTCGCTTGGTTGTTGGCACTTTGGGAGGTGGTGTGTGCCGAGAGTGAGAGTGTGTTGGGATTGCCGGGAGGCAAGGCAAAGGCAGATGGGCAGAGTGTGTTTGGCTGTGAAAGCGGTGTCAAGGGAAGGTGAGGACCAGCAACAGCTCTAAGCCCTTAGGCCTATCGTATGGGAGAAATGGCTTGGACGTTTGCACTTTGGGAAGTGGTCTGTTCCGTTAGTGAGAGTGAGAGTGAGCCTGAGAATGTGTGTTGGGAGTGCTGGGAGGCAAGGCAAAGGCAGATGGCCAGAGTGTGTTTGGCTGTGAAAGCGGTGTCAAGGGAAGGTGAGGACCAGCAACAGCTCTAAGCCCTTAGGCCTATCGTATGGGAGAAATGGCTTGGGTGTTTGCACTTTGGGAGGTGGTCTGTGCCAGGAGTGAGAGTGAGATTGAACCTGAGAATGTGTGTTGGGAGTGCTGGGAGGCAAAGCCAGGGTAGATGGCCAGAGTGTGTTTGGCTGTGAAAGCGGTGTCAAGGGAAGGTGAGGACCAGCAACAGCTCTAATCCCTTAGGCCTATCGTATGGGAGAAATGGCTTGGACGTTTGCACTTTGGGAAGTGGTCTGTTCCGTTAGTGAGAGTGAGAGTGAGCCTGAGAATGTGTGTTGGGAGTGCTGGGAGGCAAGGCAAAGGCAGATGGGCAGAGTGTGTTTGGCTGTGAAAGCGGTGTCAAGGGAAGGTGAGGACCAGCAACAGCTCTAAGCCCATTAGGCCTGTCGCCTGGGAGAAATGGCTTGCGTGTTGTCACTATGGGAGGTGGTCTGTGCCGGGAGTGACAGTGAGATTGCACCTGAGAATGTGTGTTGGGAGTGCTGGGAGGCAAAGCCAGGGCAGATTCCCAGAGTGTGTTTGGCTGTGAAAGCGGGTGTCAAGGGAAGGTAAGGACCAGCCACAGCTCTAAGCCCTTAGGCCTATCGTATGGGAGAAATGGCTTGCACGTCTGCACTTTGGGAGGTGGTCTGTGCCAGGAGTGAGAGTTAGATTGCGCCTGAGAATGTGTGTTGGGAGTGCTGGGAGGCAAAGCCAGGCTAGATGGGCAGAGTGTGTTTGGCTGTGAAAGCGCTGTGAAGGGAAGGTGAGGACCAGCAACAGCTCTGAGCCCTTAGATGTAGCGTGTGTCAGAAACCGCTTGGGTGCTGGCACTTTGGAGGTGGTGTGTGCCGAGAGTGAGAGTGTGTTGGGATTGCCGGGAGGCAAGGCAAAGGCAGATGGGCAGAGTGTGTTTGGCTGTGAAAGCGGTGTCAAGGGAAGGTAAGGACCAGCATCAGCTCTAAGCCCTTAGGCCTATCGTATGGGAGAAATGGCTTCGGTGTTTGCACTTTGGGAGGTGGTCTGTGCCGGGAGTGAGAGTGAGATTGAACCTGAGAATGTGTGTTGGGAGTGCTGGGTGGCAAAGCCAGGGTAGATGGCCAGAGTGTGTTTGGCTGTGAAAGCGGTGTCAAGGGAAGGTGATGACCAGCAACAGCTCTAAGCCCTTAGATGTAGCGTGCGTCAGAAATCGCTTGGACGTTTGCACTTTGGGAGTTGGTCTGTGCTGGGAGTGAGAGTGAGAGCCTGAGTGAGCCTGAGAATGTGTGTTGGCAGTGCCGGGAGGCAAGGTAAAGGCAGATGGCCAGAGTGTGTTTGGCTGTGAAAGCACTGTGAAGGGAAGGTGAGGACCAGCAACAGCTCTGAGCCCTTAGATGTAGCGTGCGTCAGAACTCGCTTGGTTGTTGGCACTTTGGGAGGTGGTGTGTGCCGAGAGTGAGAGTGTGTTGGGATTGCCGGGAGGCAAGGCAAAGGCAGATGGGCAGAGTGTGTTTGTCTGTGAAAGCGGTGTCAAGGGAAGGTGAGGACCAGCAACAGCTCTAATCCCTTAGGCCTATCGTATGGGAGAAATGGCTTGGACGTTTGCACTTTGGGAAGTGGTCTGTTCCGTTAGTGAGAGTGAGAGTGAGCCTGAGAATGTGTGTTGGGAGTGCTGGGATGCAAGGCAAAGGCAGATGGCCAGAGTGTGTTTGGCTGTGAAAGCGGTGTCAAGGGAAGGTGAGGACCAGCAACAGCTCTAAGCCCTTAGGCCTATCGTATGGGAGAAATGGCTTGGGTGTTTGCACTTTGGGAGGTGGTCTGTGCCAGGAGTGAGAGTGAGATTGAACCTGAGAATGTGTGTTGGGAGTGCTGGGAGGCAAAGCCAGGGTAGATGGCCAGAGTGTGTTTGGCTGTGAAAGCGGTGTCAAGGGAAGGTGAGGACCAGCAACAGCTCTAAGCCCTTACATGTAGCGTGCCTCCGAAATAGCTTGGGTGTTGGCACTTTGGGAGGTGGTCTGTGCCAAGAGTGAGACTGTGTGTTGGGAGTGCTGGGAGGCAAGGCAAAGGCAGATGGGCAGAATGTGTTTGTCTGTGAAAGCGGTGTCAAGGGAAGGTGAGGACCAGCAACAGCTCTAAGCCCATTAGGCCTGTCGCCTGGGAGAAATGGCTTGCGTGTTGTCACTATGGGAGGTGGTCTGTGCCGGGAGTGACAGTGAGATTGCACCTGAGAATGTGTGTTGGGAGTGCTGGGAGGCAAAGCCAGGGCAGATTCCCAGAGTGTGTTTGGCTGTGAAAGCGGTGTCAAGGGAAGGTAAGGACCAGCCACAGCTCTAAGCCCTTAGGCCTATCGTATGGGAGAAATGGCTTGCACGTCTGCACTTTGGGAGGTGGTCTGTGCCAGGAGTGAGAGTTAGATTGCGCCTGAGAATGTGTGTTGGGAGTGCTGGGAGGCAAAGCCAGGCTAGATGGGCAGAGTGTGTTTGGCTGTGAAAGCGCTGTGAAGGGAAGGTGATGACCAGCAACAGCTCTGAGCCCTTAGATGTAGCGTGTGTCAGAAACCGCTTGGGTGCTGGCACTTTGGGAGGTGGTGTGTGCCGAGAGTGAGAGTGTGTTGGGATTGCCGGGAGGCAAGGCAAAGGCAGATGGCCAGAGTGTGTTTGGCTGTGAAAGCGGTGTCAAGGGAAGGTGAGGACCAGCATCTGCTCTAAGCCCTTAGATGTAGCGTGCGTCAGAAATCGCTTGGTTGTTGGCACTTTGGGAGGTGGTGTGTGCCGAGAGTGAGAGTGTGTTGGGATTGCCGGGAGGCAAGGCAAAGGCAGATGGGCAGAGTGTGTTTGTCTGTGAAAGCGCTGTGAAGGGAAGGTGATGACCAGCAACAGCTCTAAGCCCTTAGGCCTATCGTATGGGAGAAATGGCTTGGGTGTTTGCACTTTGGGAGGTGGTCTGTGCCGGGAGTGAGAGTGAGAGTGAGCCTGAGAATGTGTGTTGGGAGTGCTGGGAGGCAAGGTAAAGGCAGATGGCCAGAGTGTGTTTGGCTGTGAAAGCGGTGTCAAGGGAAGGTGAGGACCAGCAACAGCTCTAAGCCCTTAGATGTAGCGTGCGTCAGAAATCGCTTGGACGTTTGCACTTTGGGAGTTGGTCTGTGCTGGGAGTGAGAGTGAGAGCCTGAGTGAGCCTGAGAATGTGTGTTGGCAGTGCCGGGAAGCAAGGTAAAGGCAGATGGCCAGAGTGTGTTTGGCTGTGAAAGCGCTGTGAAGGGAAGGTGAGGACCAGCAACAGCTCTGAGCCCTTAGATGTAGCGTGCGTCAGAACTCGCTTGGTTGTTGGCACTTTGGGAGGTGGTGTGTGCCGAGAGTGAGAGTGTGTTGGGATTGCCGGGAGGCAAGGCAAAGGCAGATGGGCAGAGTGTGTTTGGCTGTGAAAGCGGTGTCAAGGGAAGGTGAGGACCAGCAACAGCTCTAATGCCTTAGGGCTATCGTATGGGAGAAATGGCTTGGACGTTTGCACTTTGGGAAGTGGTCTGTTCCGGGAGTGAGAGTGAGATTGAGTCTGAGAATGTGTGTTGGGAGTGCTGGGAGGCAAGGCAAAGGCCGATGGGCAGAGTGTGTTTGGCTGTGAAAGCGGTGTGAAGGGAAGGTGAGGACCAGCAACAGCTCTAATCCCTTAGGCCTATCGTATGGGAGAAATGGCTTGGACGTTTGCACTTTGGGAAGTGGTCTGTTCCGTTAGTGAGAGTGAGAGTGAGCCTGAGAATGTGTGTTGGGAGTGCTGGGAGGCAAGGCAAAGGCAGATGGCCAGAGTGTGTTTGGCTGTGAAAGCGGTGTCAAGGGAAGGTGAGGACCAGCATCAGCTCTAAGCCCTTAGGCCTATCGTATAGGAGAAATGGCTTCGGTGTTTGCACTTTGGGAGGTGGTCTGTGCCAGGAGTGAGAGTGAGATTGAACCTGAGAATGTGTGTTGGGAGTGCTGGGTGGCAAAGCCAGGGTAGATGGCCAGAGTGTGTTTGGCTGTGAAAGCGGTGTCAAGGGAAGGTGAGGACCAGCAACAGCTCTAAGCCCTTACATGTAGCGTGCCTCCGAAATAGCTTGGGTGTTGGCACTTTGGGAGGTGGTCTGTGCCAAGAGTGAGACTGTGTGTTGGGAGTGCTGGGAGGCAAGGCAAAGGCAGATGGGCAGAGTGTGTTTGTCTGTGAAAGCGGTGTCAAGGGAAGGTGAGGACCAGCAACAGCTCTAAGCCCATTAGGCCTGTCGCCTGGGAGAAATGGCTTGCGTGTTGTCACTATGGGAGGTGGTCTGTGCCGGGAGTGACAGTGAGATTGCACCTGAGAATGTGTGTTGGGAGTGCTGGGAGGCAAAGCCAGGGCAGATTCCCAGAGTGTGTTTGGCTGTGAAAGCGGTGTCAAGGGAAGGTGAGGACCAGCAACAGCTCTAAGCCCTTAGATGTAGCGTGCGTCAGAAATCGCTTGGACGTTTGCACTTTGGGAGTTGGTCTGTGCTGGGAGTGAGAGTGAGAGCCTGAGTGAGCCTGAGAATGTGTGTTGGCAGTGCCGGGAGGCAAGGTAAAGGCAGATGGCCAGAGTGTGTTTGGCTGTGAAAGCACTGTGAAGGGAAGGTGAGGACCAGCAACAGCTCTAATCCCTTAGGCCTATCGTATGGGAGAAATGGCTTGGACGTTTGCACTTTGGGAAGTGGTCTGTTCCGTTAGTGAGAGTGAGAGTGAGCCTGAGAATGTGTGTTGGGAGTGCTGGGATGCAAGGCAAAGGCAGATGGCCAGAGTGTGTTTGGCTGTGAAAGCGGTGTCAAGGGAAGGTGAGGACCAGCAACAGCTCTAAGCCCTTAGGCCTATCGTATGGGAGAAATGGCTTGGGTGTTTGCACTTTGGGAGGTGGTCTGTGCCAGGAGTGAGAGTGAGATTGAACCTGAGAATATGTGTTGGGAGTGCTGGGAGGCAAAGCCAGGGTAGATGGCCAGAGTGTGTTTGGCTGTGAAAGCGGTGTCAAGGGAAGGTGAGGACCAGCAACAGCTCTAAGCCCTTACATGTAGCGTGCCTCCGAAATAGCTTGGGTGTTGGCACTTTGGGAGGTGGTCTGTGCCAAGAGTGAGACTGTGTGTTGGGAGTGCTGGGAGGCAAGGCAAAGGCAGATGGGCAGAATGTGTTTGTCTGTGAAAGCGGTGTCAAGGGAAGGTGAGGACCAGCAACAGCTCTAAGCCCATTAGGCCTGTCGCCTGGGAGAAATGGCTTGCGTGTTGTCACTATGGGAGGTGGTCTGTGCCGGGAGTGACAGTGAGATTGCACCTGAGAATGTGTGTTGGGAGTGCTGGGAGGCAAAGCCAGGGCAGATTCCCAGAGTGTGTTTGGCTGTGAAAGCGGTGTCAAGGCAAGGTAAGGACCAGCCACAGCTCTAAGCCCTTAGGCCTATCGTATGGGAGAAATGGCTTGCACGTCTGCACTTTGGGAGGTGGTCTGTGCCAGGAGTGAGAGTTAGATTGCGCCTGAGAATGTGTGTTGGGAGTGCTGGGAGGCAAAGCCAGGCTAGATGGGCAGAGTGTGTTTGGCTGTGAAAGCGCTGTGAAGGGAAGGTGATGACCAGCAACAGCTCTGAGCCCTTAGATGTAGCGTGTGTCAGAAACCGCTTGGGTGCTGGCACTTTGGGAGGTGGTGTGTGCCGAGAGTGAGAGTGTGTTGGGATTGCCGGGAGGCAAGGCAAAGGCAGATGGGCAGAGTGTGTTTGTCTGTGAAAGCGGTGTCAAGGGAAGGTGAGGACCAGCATCTGCTCTAAGCCCTTAGATGTAGCGTGCGTCAGAAATCGCTTGGTTGTTGGCACTTTGGGAGGTGGTGTGTGCCGAGAGTGAGAGTGTGTTGGGATTGCCGGGAGGCAAGGCAAAGGCAGATGGCCAGAGTGTGTTTGTCTGTGAAAGCGCTGTGAAGGGAAGGTGAGGACCAGCAACAGCTCTAAGCCCTTAGGCCTATCGTATGGGAGAAATGGCTTGGGTGTTTGCACTTTGGGAGGTGGTCTGTGCCGGGAGTGAGAGTGAGAGTGAGCCTGAGAATGTGTGTTGGGAGTGCTGGGAGGCAAGGTAAAGGCAGATGGCCAGAGTGTGTTTGGCTGTGAAAGCGGTGTCAAGGGAAGGTGAGGACCAGCAACAGCTCTAAGCCCTTAGATGTAGCGTGCGTCAGAAATCGCTTGGACGTTTGCACTTTGGGAGTTGGTCTGTGCTGGGAGTGAGAGTGAGAGCCTGAGTGAGCCTGAGAATGTGTGTTGGCAGTGCCGGGAAGCAAGGTAAAGGCAGATGGCCAGAGTGTGTTTGGCTGTGAAAGCGCTGTGAAGGGAAGGTGAGGACCAGCAACAGCTCTGAGCCCTTAGATGTAGCGTGCGTCAGAACTCGCTTGGTTGTTGGCACTTTGGGAGGTGGTGTGTGCCGAGAGTGAGAGTGTGTTGGGATTGCCGGGAGGCAAGGCAAAGGCAGATGGGCAGAGTGTGTTTGTCTGTGAAAGCGGTGTCAAGGGAAGGTGAGGACCAGCAACAGCTCTAATGCCTTAGGGCTATCGTATGGGAGAAATGGCTTGGACGTTTGCACTTTGGGAAGTGGTCTGTTCCGGGAGTGAGAGTGAGATTGAGTCTGAGAATGTGTGTTGGGAGTGCTGGGAGGCAAGGCAAAGGCCGATGGGCAGAGTGTGTTTGGCTGTGAAAGCGGTGTGAAGGGAAGGTGAGGACCAGCAACAGCTCTAATCCCTTAGGCCTATCGTATGGAGAAATGGCTTGGACGTTTGCACTTTGGGAAGTGGTCTGTTCCGTTAGTGAGAGTGAGAGTGAGCCTGAGAATGTGTGTTGGGAGTGCTGGGAGGCAAGGCAAAGGCAGATGGCCAGAGTGTGTTTGGCTGTGAAAGCGGTGTCAAGGGAAGGTGAGGACCAGCATCAGCTCTAAGCCCTTAGGCCTATCGTATAGGAGAAATGGCTTCGGTGTTTGCACTTTGGGAGGTGGTCTGTGCCAGGAGTGAGAGTGAGATTGAACCTGAGAATGTGTGTTGGGAGTGCTGGGTGGCAAAGCCAGGGTAGATGGCCAGAGTGTGTTTGGCTGTGAAAGCGGTGTCAAGGGAAGGTGAGGACCAGCAACAGCTCTAAGCCCTTACATGTAGCGTGCCTCCGAAATAGCTTGGGTGTTGGCACTTTGGGAGGTGGTCTGTGCCAAGAGTGAGACTGTGTGTTGGGAGTGCTGGGAGGCAAGGCAAAGGCAGATGGGCAGAGTGTGTTTGTCTGTGAAAGCGGTGTCAAGGGAAGGTGAGGACCAGCAACAGCTCTAAGCCCATTAGGCCTGTCGCCTGGGAGAAATGGCTTGCGTGTTGTCACTATGGGAGGTGGTCTGTGCCGGGAGTGACAGTGAGATTGCACCTGAGAATGTGTGTTGGGAGTGCTGGGAGGCAAAGCCAGGGCAGATTCCCAGAGTGTGTTTGGCTGTGAAAGCGGTGTCAAGGGAAGGTGAGGACCAGCAACAGCTCTAAGCCCTTAGATGTAGCGTGCGTCAGAAATCGCTTGGACGTTTGCACTTTGGGAGTTGGTCTGTGCTGGGAGTGAGAGTGAGAGCCTGAGTGAGCCTGAGAATGTGTGTTGGCAGTGCCGGGAGGCAAGGTAAAGGCAGATGGCCAGAGTGTGTTTGGCTGTGAAAGCACTGTGAAGGGAAGGTGAGGACCAGCAACAGCTCTGAGCCCTTAGATGTAGCGTGCGTCAGAACTCGCTTGGTTGTTGGCACTTTGGGAGGTGGTGTGTGCCGAGAGTGAGAGTGTGTTGGGATTGCCGGGAGGCAAGGCAAAGGCAGATGGGCAGAGTGTGTTTGTCTGTGAAAGCGGTGTCAAGGGAAGGTGAGGACCAGCAACAGCTCTAATCCCTTAGGCCTATCGTATGGGAGAAATGGCTTGGACGTTTGCACTTTGGGAAGTGGTCTGTTCCGGGAGTGAGAGTGAGAGTGAGCCTGAGAATGTGTGTTGGGAGTGCTGGGAGGCAAGGCAAAGGCAGATGGCCAGAGTGTGTTTGGCTGTGAAAGCGGTGTCAAGGGAAGGTGAGGACCAGCAACAGCTCTAAGCCCTTAGGCCTATCGTATGGGAGAAATGGCTTGGGTGTTTGCACTTTGGGAGGTGGTCTGTGCCAGGAGTGAGAGTGAGATTGAACCTGAGAATGTGTGTTGGGAGTGCTGGGAGGCAAAGCCAGGGTAGATGGCCAGAGTGTGTTTGGCTGTGAAAGCGGTGTCAAGGGAAGGTGAGGACCAGCAACAGCTCTAAGCCCTTACATGTAGCGTGCCTCCGAAATAGCTTGGACGTTTGCACTTTGGGAGTTGGTCTGTGCTGGGAGTGAGAGTGAGAGCCTGAGTGAGCCTGAGAATGTGTGTTGGCAGTGCCGGGAGGCAAGGTAAAGGCAGATGGCCAGAGTGTGTTTGGCTGTGAAAGCACTGTGAAGGGAAGGTGAGGACCAGCAACAGCTCTGAGCCCTTAGATGTAGCGTGCGTCAGAACTCGCTTGGTTGTTGGCACTTTGGGAGGTGGTGTGTGCCGAGAGTGAGAGTGTGTTGGGATTGCCGGGAGGCAAGGCAAAGGCAGATGGGCAGAGTGTGTTTGTCTGTGAAAGCGGTGTCAAGGGAAGGTGAGGACCAGCAACAGCTCTAATCCCTTAGGCCTATCGTATGGGAGAAATGGCTTGGACGTTTGCACTTTGGGAAGTGGTCTGTTCCGGGAGTGAGAGTGAGAGTGAGCCTGAGAATGTGTGTTGGGAGTGCTGGGAGGCAAGGCAAAGGCAGATGGCCAGAGTGTGTTTGGCTGTGAAAGCGGTGTCAAGGGAAGGTGAGGACCAGCAACAGCTCTAAGCCCTTAGGCCTATCGTATGGGAGAAATGGCTTGGGTGTTTGCACTTTGGGAGGTGGTCTGTGCCAGGAGTGAGAGTGAGATTGAACCTGAGAATGTGTGTTGGGAGTGCTGGGAGGCAAAGCCAGGGTAGATGGCCAGAGTGTGTTTGGCTGTGAAAGCGGTGTCAAGGGAAGGTGAGGACCAGCAACAGCTCTAAGCCCTTACATGTAGCGTGCCTCCGAAATAGCTTGGGTGTTGGCACTTTGGGAGGTGGTCTGTGCCAAGAGTGAGACTGTGTGTTGGGAGTGCTGGGAGGCAAGGCAAAGGCAGATGGGCAGAGTGTGTTTGTCTGTGAAAGCGGTGTCAAGGGAAGGTGAGGACCAGCAACAGCTCTAAGCCCATTAGGCCTGTCGCCTGGGAGAAATGGCTTGCGTGTTGTCACTATGGGAGGTGGTCTGTGCCGGGAGTGACAGTGAGATTGCACCTGAGAATGTGTGTTGGGAGTGCTGGGAGGCAAAGCCAGGGCAGATTCCCAGAGTGTGTTTGGCTGTGAAAGCGGTGTCAAGGGAAGGTAAGGACCAGCCACAGCTCTAAGCCCTTAGGCCTATCGTATGGGAGAAATGGCTTGCACGTCTGCACTTTGGGAGGTGGTCTGTGCCAGGAGTGAGAGTTTGATTGCGCCTGAGAATGTGTGTTGGGAGTGCTGGGAGGCAAAGCCAGGGCAGATTCCCAGAGTGTGTTTGGCTGTGAAAGCGGTGTCAAGGCAAGGTAAGGACCAGCCACAGCTCTAAGCCCTTAGGCCTATCGTATGGGAGAAATGGCTTGCACGTCTGCACTTTGGGAGGTGGTCTGTGCCAGGAGAGAGAGTTAGATTGCGCCTGAGAATGTGTGTTGGGAGTGCTGGGAGGCAAAGCCAGGCTAGATGGGCAGAGTGTGTTTGGCTGTGAAAGCGCTGTGAAGGGAAGGTGAGGACCAGCAACAGCTCTGAGCCCTTAGATGTAGCGTGTGTCAGAAACCGCTTGGGTGCTGGCACTTTGGAGGTGGTGTGTGCCGAGAGTGAGAGTGTGTTGGGATTGCCGGGAGGCAAGGCAAAGGCAGATGGGCAGAGTGTGTTTGGCTGTGAAAGCGGTGTCAAGGGAAGGTGAGGACCAGCATCAGCTCTAAGCCCTTAGGCCTATCTTATAGGAGAAATGGCTTCGGTGTTTGCACTTTGGGAGGTGGTCTGTGCCAGGAGTGAGAGTGAGATTGAACCTGAGAATGTGTGTTGGGAGTGCTGGGAGGCAAGGTAAAGGCAGATGGCCAGAGTGTGTTTGGCTGTGAAAGCGGTGTCAAGGGAAGGTGAGGACCAGCAACTGCTCTAAGCCCTTAGATGTAGCGTGCGTCAGAAATCGCTTGGACGTTTGCACTTTGGGAGTTGGTCTGTGCTGGGAGTGAGAGTGAGAGCCTGAGTGAGCCTGAGAATGTGTGTTGGCAGTGCCGGGAGGCAAGGTAAAGGCAGATGGCCAGAGTGTGTTTATCTGTGAAAGCACTGTGAAGGGAAGGTGAGGACCAGCAACAGCTCTGAGCCCTTAGATGTAGCGTGCGTCAGAACTCGCTTGGTTGTTGGCACTTTGGGAGGTGGTGTGTGCCGAGAGTGAGAGTGTGTTGGGATTGCCGGGAGGCAAGGCAAAGGCAGATGGGCAGAGTGTGTTTGTCTGTGAAAGCGGTGTCAAGGGAAGGTGAGGACCAGCAACAGCTCTAATCCCTTAGGCCTATCGTATGGGAGAAATGGCTTGGACGTTTGCACTTTGGGAAGTGGTCTGTTCCGTTAGTGAGAGTGAGAGTGAGCCTGAGAATGTGTGTTGGGAGTGCTGGGAGGCAAGGCAAAGGCAGATGGCCAGAGTGTGTTTGGCTGTGAAAGCGGTGTCAAGGGAAGGTGAGGACCAGCAACAGCTCTAAGCCCTTAGGCCTATCGTATGGGAGAAATGGCTTGGGTGTTTGCACTTTGGGAGGTGGTCTGTGCCAGGAGTGAGAGTGAGATTGAACCTGAGAATGTGTGTTGGGAGTGCTGGGAGGCAAAGCCAGGGTAGATGGCCAGAGTGTGTTTGGCTGTGAAAGCGGTGTCAAGGGAAGGTGAGGACCAGCAACAGCTCTAAGCCCTTACATGTAGCGTGCCTCCGAAATAGCTTGGGTGTTGGCACTTTGGGAGGTGGTCTGTGCCAAGAGTGAGACTGTGTGTTGGGAGTGCTGGGAGGCAAGGCAAAGGCAGATGGGCAGAGTGTGTTTGTCTGTGAAAGCGGTGTCAAGGGAAGGTGAGGACCAGCAACAGCTCTAAGCCCATTAGGCCTGTCGCCTGGGAGAAATGGCTTGCGTGTTGTCACTATGGGAGGTGGTCTGTGCCGGGAGTGACAGTGAGATTGCACCTGAGAATGTGTGTTGGGAGTGCTGGGAGGCAAAGCCAGGGCAGATTCCCAGAGTGTGTTTGGCTGTGAAAGCGGTGTCAAGGGAAGGTAAGGACCAGCCACAGCTCTAAGCCCTTAGGCCTATCGTATAGGAGAAATGGCTTGGGTGTTTGCACTTTGGGAGGTGGTCTGTGCCAGGAGTGAGAGTGAGATTGAACCTGAGAATGTGTGTTGGGAGTGCTGGGTGGCAAAGCCAGGGTAGATGGCCAGAGTGTGTTTGGCTGTGAAAGCGGTGTCAAGGGAAGGTGAGGACCAGCAACAGCTCTAAGCCCTTAGATGTAGCGTGCGTCAGAAATCGCTTGGACGTTTGCACTTTGGGAGTTGGTCTGTGCTGGGAGTGAGAGTGAGAGCCTGAGTGAGCCTGAGAATGTGTGTTGGCAGTGCCGGGAGGCAAGGTAAAGGCAGATGGCCAGAGTGTGTTTGGCTGTGAAAGCACTGTGAAGGGAAGGTGAGGACCAGCAACAGCTCTGAGCCCTTAGATGTAGCGTGCGTCAGAACTCGCTTGGTTGTTGGCACTTTGGGAGGTGGTGTGTGCCGAGAGTGAGAGTGTGTTGGGATTGCCGGGAGGCAAGGCAAAGGCAGATGGGCAGAGTGTGTTTGTCTGTGAAAGCGGTGTCAAGGGAAGGTGAGGACCAGCAACAGCTCTAATCCCTTAGGCCTATCGTATGGGAGAAATGGCTTGGACGTTTGCACTTTGGGAAGTGGTCTGTTCCGGGAGTGAGAGTGAGAGTGAGCCTGAGAATGTGTGTTGGGAGTGCTGGGAGGCAAGGCAAAGGCAGATGGCCAGAGTGTGTTTGGCTGTGAAAGCGGTGTCAAGGGAAGGTGAGGACCAGCAACAGCTCTAAGCCCTTAGGCCTATCGTATGGGAGAAATGGCTTGGGTGTTTGCACTTTGGGAGGTGGTCTGTGCCAGGAGTGAGAGTGAGATTGAACCTGAGAATGTGTGTTGGGAGTGCTGGGAGGCAAAGCCAGGGTAGATGGCCAGAGTGTGTTTGGCTGTGAAAGCGGTGTCAAGGGAAGGTGAGGACCAGCAACAGCTCTAAGCCCTTACATGTAGCGTGCCTCCGAAATAGCTTGGGTGTTGGCACTTTGGGAGGTGGTCTGTGCCAAGAGTGAGACTGTGTGTTGGGAGTGCTGGGAGGCAAGGCAAAGGCAGATGGGCAGAATGTGTTTGTCTGTGAAAGCGGTGTCAAGGGAAGGTGAGGACCAGCAACAGCTCTAAGCCCATTAGGCCTGTCGCCTGGGAGAAATGGCTTGCGTGTTGTCACTATGGGAGGTGGTCTGTGCCGGGAGTGACAGTGAGATTGCACCTGAGAATGTGTGTTGGGAGTGCTGGGAGGCAAAGCCAGGGCAGATTCCCAGAGTGTGTTTGGCTGTGAAAGCGGTGTCAAGGGAAGGTAAGGACCAGCCACAGCTCTAAGCCCTTAGGCCTATCGTATGGGAGAAATGGCTTGCACGTCTGCACTTTGGGAGGTGGTCTGTGCCAGGAGTGAGAGTTTGATTGCGCCTGAGAATGTGTGTTGGGAGTGCTGGGAGGCAAAGCCAGGGCAGATTCCCAGAGTGTGTTTGGCTGTGAAAGCGGTGTCAAGGCAAGGTAAGGACCAGCCACAGCTCTAAGCCCTTAGGCCTATCGTATGGGAGAAATGGCTTGCACGTCTGCACTTTGGGAGGTGGTCTGTGCCAGGAGAGAGAGTTAGATTGCGCCTGAGAATGTGTGTTGGGAGTGCTGGGAGGCAAAGCCAGGCTAGATGGGCAGAGTGTGTTTGGCTGTGAAAGCGCTGTGAAGGGAAGGTGAGGACCAGCAACAGCTCTGAGCCCTTAGATGTAGCGTGTGTCAGAAACCGCTTGGGTGCTGGCACTTTGGAGGTGGTGTGTGCCGAGAGTGAGAGTGTGTTGGGATTGCCGGGAGGCAAGGCAAAGGCAGATGGGCAGAGTGTGTTTGGCTGTGAAAGCGGTGTCAAGGGAAGGTGAGGACCAGCATCAGCTCTAAGCCCTTAGGCCTATCTTATAGGAGAAATGGCTTCGGTGTTTGCACTTTGGGAGGTGGTCTGTGCCAGGAGTGAGAGTGAGATTGAACCTGAGAATGTGTGTTGGGAGTGCTGGGAGGCAAGGTAAAGGCAGATGGCCAGAGTGTGTTTGGCTGTGAAAGCGGTGTCAAGGGAAGGTGAGGACCAGCAACAGCTCTAAGCCCTTAGATGTAGCGTGCGTCAGAAATCGCTTGGACGTTTGCACTTTGGGAGTTGGTCTGTGCTGGGAGTGAGAGTGAGAGCCTGAGTGAGCCTGAGAATGTGTGTTGGCAGTGCCGGGAGGCAAGGTAAAGGCAGATGGCCAGAGTGTGTTTATCTGTGAAAGCACTGTGAAGGGAAGGTGAGGACCAGCAACAGCTCTGAGCCCTTAGATGTAGCGTGCGTCAGAACTCGCTTGGTTGTTGGCACTTTGGGAGGTGGTGTGTGCCGAGAGTGAGAGTGTGTTGGGATTGCCGGGAGGCAAGGCAAAGGCAGATGGGCAGAGTGTGTTTGTCTGTGAAAGCGGTGTCAAGGGAAGGTGAGGACCAGCAACAGCTCTAATCCCTTAGGCCTATCGTATGGGAGAAATGGCTTGGACGTTTGCACTTTGGGAAGTGGTCTGTTCCGTTAGTGAGAGTGAGAGTGAGCCTGAGAATGTGTGTTGGGAGTGCTGGGAGGCAAGGCAAAGGCAGATGGCCAGAGTGTGTTTGGCTGTGAAAGCGGTGTCAAGGGAAGGTGAGGACCAGCAACAGCTCTAAGCCCTTAGGCCTATCGTATGGGAGAAATGGCTTGGGTGTTTGCACTTTGGGAGGTGGTCTGTGCCAGGAGTGAGAGTGAGATTGAACCTGAGAATGTGTGTTGGGAGTGCTGGGAGGCAAAGCCAGGGTAGATGGGCAGAGTGTGTTTGGCTGTGAAAGCGGTGTCAAGGGAAGGTGAGGACCAGCAACAGCTCTAAGCCCTTACATGTAGCGTGCCTCCGAAATAGCTTGGGTGTTGGCACTTTGGGAGGTGGTCTGTGCCAAGAGTGAGACTGTGTGTTGGGAGTGCTGGGAGGCAAGGCAAAGGCAGATGGGCAGAATGTGTTTGTCTGTGAAAGCGGTGTCAAGGGAAGGTGAGGACCAGCAACAGCTCTAAGCCCATTAGGCCTGTCGCCTGGGAGAAATGGCTTGCGTGTTGTCACTATGGGAGGTGGTCTGTGCCGGGAGTGACAGTGAGATTGCACCTGAGAATGTGTGTTGGGAGTGCTGGGAGGCAAAGCCAGGGCAGATTCCCAGAGTGTGTTTGGCTGTGAAAGCGGTGTCAAGGGAAGGTAAGGACCAGCCACAGCTCTAAGCCCTTAGGCCTATCGTATGGGAGAAATGGCTTGCACGTCTGCACTTTGGGAGGTGGTCTGTGCCAGGAGTGAGAGTTAGATTGCGCCTGAGAATGTGTGTTGGGAGTGCTGGGAGGCAAAGCCAGGCTAGATGGGCAGAGTGTGTTTGGCTGTGAAAGCGCTGTGAAGGGAAGGTGAGGACCAGCAACAGCTCTGAGCCCTTAGATGTAGCGTGTGTCAGAAACCGCTTGGGTGCTGGCACTTTGGGAGGTGGTGTGTGCCGAGAGTGAGAGTGTGTTGGGATTGCCGGGAGGCAAGGCAAAGGCAGATGGCCAGAGTGTGTTTGGCTGTGAAAGCGGTGTCAAGGGAAGGTGAGGACCAGCATCTGCTCTAAGCCCTTAGATGTAGCGTGCGTCAGAAATCGCTTGGTTGTTGGCACTTTGGGAGGTGGTGTGTGCCGAGAGTCAGAGTGTGTTGGGATTGCCGGGAGGCAAGGCAAAGGCAGATGGCCAGAGTGTGTTTGTCTGTGAAAGCGCTGTGAAGGGAAGGTGATGACCAGCAACAGCTCTAAGCCCTTAGGCCTATCGTATGGGAGAAATGGCTTGGGTGTTTGCACTTTGGGAGGTGGTCTGTGCCGGGAGTGAGAGTGAGAGTGAGCCTGAGAATGTGTGTTGGGAGTGCTGGGAGGCAAGGTAAAGGCAGATGGCCAGAGTGTGTTTGGCTGTGAAAGCGGTGTCAAGGGAAGGTGAGGACCAGCAACAGCTCTAAGCCCTTAGATGTAGCGTGCGTCAGAAATCGCTTGGACGTTTGCACTTTGGGAGTTGGTCTGTGCTGGGAGTGAGAGTGAGAGCCTGAGTGAGCCTGAGAATGTGTGTTGGCAGTGCCGGGAAGCAAGGTAAAGGCAGATGGCCAGAGTGTGTTTGGCTGTGAAAGCGCTGTGAAGGGAAGGTGAGGACCAGCAACAGCTCTGAGCCCTTAGATGTAGCGTGCGTCAGAAATCGCTTGGTTGTTGGCACTTTGGGAGGTGGTGTGTGCCGAGAGTGAGAGTGTGTTGGGATTGCCGGGAGGCAAGGCAAAGGCAGATGGGCAGAGTGTGTTTGTCTGTGAAAGCGGTGTCAAGGGAAGGTGAGGACCAGCAACAGCTCTAATCCCTTAGGCCTATCGTATGGGAGAAATGGCTTGGACGTTTGCACTTTGGGAAGTGGTCTGTTCCGGGAGTGAGAGTGAGATTGAGTCTGAGAATGTGTGTTGGGAGTGCTGGGAGGCAAGGCAAAGGCAGATGGGCAGAGTGTGTTTGGCTGTGAAAGCGGTGTCAAGGGAAGGTGAGGACCAGCATCAGCTCTAAGCCCTTAGGCCTATCGTATAGGAGAAATGGCTTCGGTGTTTGCACTTTGGGAGGTGGTCTGTGCCAGGAGTGAGAGTGAGATTGAACCTGAGAATGTGTGTTGGGAGTGCTGGGTGGCAAAGCCAGGGTAGATGGCCAGAGTGTGTTTGGCTGTGAAAGCGGTGTCAAGGGAAGGTGAGGACCAGCAACAGCTCTAAGCCCTTACATGTAGCGTGCCTCCGAAATAGCTTGGGTGTTGGCACTTTGGGAGGTGGTCTGTGCCAAGAGTGAGACTGTGTGTTGGGAGTGCTGGGAGGCAAGGCAAAGGCAGATGGGCAGAATGTGTTTGTCTGTGAAAGCGGTGTCAAGGGAAGGTGAGGACCAGCAACAGCTCTAAGCCCATTAGGCCTGTCGCCTGGGAGAAATGGCTTGCGTGTTGTCACTATGGGAGGTGGTCTGTGCCGGGAGTGACAGTGAGATTGCACCTGAGAATGTGTGTTGGGAGTGCTGGGAGGCAAAGCCAGGGCAGATTCCCAGAGTGTGTTTGGCTGTGAAAGCGGTGTCAAGGCAAGGTAAGGACCAGCCACAGCTCTAAGCCCTTAGGCCTATCGTATGGGAGAAATGGCTTGCACGTCTGCACTTTGGGAGGTGGTCTGTGCCAGGAGTGAGAGTTAGATTGCGCCTGAGAATGTGTGTTGGGAGTGCTGGGAGGCCAAGCCAGGGTAGATGGCCAGAGTGTGTTTGGCTGTGAAAGCGCTGTGAAGGGAAGGTGATGACCAGCAACAGCTCTGAGCCCTTAGATGTAGCGTGTGTCAGAAACCGCTTGGGTGCTGGCACTTTGGGAGGTGGTGTGTGCCGAGAGTGAGAGTGTTTTGGGAGTGGTGGGAGTTGAGACAAAGGCAGATGGCCAGAGTGTGTTTGTCTGTGAAAGCGGTGTCAAGGGAAGGTGAGGACCAGCAACAGCTCTAAGCCCTTAGATGTAGCGTGCGTCAGAAATCGCTTGGACGTTTGCACTTTGGGAGTTGGTCTGTGCTGGGAGTGAGAGTGAGAGCCTGAGTGAGCCTGAGAATGTGTGTTGGCAGTGCCGGGAGGCAAGGTAAAGGCAGATGGCCAGAGTGTGTTTGTCTGTGAAAGCGCTGTGAAGGGAAGGTGATGACCAGCAACAGCTCTAAGCCCTTAGATGTAGCGTGCGTCAGAAATCGCTTGGTTGTTGGCACTTTGGAAGGTAGTGTGTTCCGAGAGTGAGAGTGTGTTGGGATTGCCGGGAGGCAAGGCAAAGGCAGATGGGCAGAGTGTGTTTGGCTGTGAAAGCGGTGTCAAGGGAAGGTGATGACCAGCAACAGCTCTAAGCCCTTAGGCCTATCGTATGGGAGAAATGGCTCGGACGTTTGCACTTTGGGAGGTGGTCTGTGCCGGTAGTGAGAGTGAGAGTGAGCCTGAGAATGTGTGTTGGGAGTGCTGGTAGGCAAGGCAAAGGCCGATGGGCAGAGTGTGTTTGGCTGTGAAAGCGGTGTGAAGGGAAGGTGAGGACCAGCATCAGCTCTAAGCCCTTAGGCCTATCGTATGGGAGAAATGGCTTGGGTGTTTGCACTTTGGGAAGTGGTCTGTGCCGGGAGTGAGAGTGAGATTGAGTCTGAGAATGTGTGTTGGGAGTGCTGGGAGGCAAGGCAAAGGCCGATGGGCAGAGTGTGTTTGGCTGTGAAAGCGGTGTCAAGGGAAGGTGAGGACCAGCAACAACTCTAAGCCCATTAGGCCTGTCGCCTGGGAGAAATGGCTTGCGTGTTGTCACTATGGGAGGTGGTCTGTGCCGGGAGTGACAGTGAGATTGCACCTGAGAATGTGTGTTGGGAGTGCTGGGAGGCAAAGCCAGGGCAGATTCCCAGAGTGTGTTTGGCTGTGAAAGCGGTGTCAAGGCAAGGTAAGGACCAGCCACAGCTCTAAGCCCTTAGGCCTATCGTATGGGAGAAATGGCTTGCACGTCTGCACTTTGGGAGGTGGTCTGTGCCAGGAGTGAGAGTTAGATTGCGCCTGAGAATGTGTGTTGGGAGTGCTGGGAGGCAAAGCCAGGCTAGATGGGCAGAGTGTGTTTGGCTGTGAAAGCGCTGTGAAGGGAAGGTGATGACCAGCAACAGCTCTGAGCCCTTAGATGTAGCGTGTGTCAGAAACCGCTTGGGTGCTGGCACTTTGGGAGGTGGTGTGTGCCGAGAGTGAGAGTGTGTTGGGATTGCCGGGAGGCAAGGCAAAGGCAGATGGCCAGAGTGTGTTTGGCTGTGAAAGCGGTGTCAAGGGAAGGTGAGGACCAGCATCTGCTCTAAGCCCTTAGATGTAGCGTGCGTCAGAAATCGCTTGGTTGTTGGCACTTTGGGAGGTGGTTTGTGCCGAGAGTGAGAGTGTGTTGGGATTGCCGGGAGGCAAGGCAAAGGCAGATGGGCAGAGTGTGTTTGTCTGTGAAAGCGGTGTCAAGGGAAGGTGAGGACCAGCAACAGCTCTAATCCCTTAGGCCTATCGTATGGGAGAAATGGCTTGGACGTTTGCACTTTGGGAAGTGGTCTGTTCCGTTAGTGAGAGTGAGAGTGAGCCTGAGAATGTGTGTTGGGAGTGCTGGGAGGCAAGGCAAAGGCAGATGGCCAGAGTGTGTTTGGCTGTGAAAGCGGTGTCAAGGGAAGGTGAGGACCAGCATCAGCTCTAAGCCCTTAGGCCTATGGTATAGGAGAAATGGCTTCGGTGTTTGCACTTTGGGAGGTGGTCTGTGCCAGGAGTGAGAGTGAGATTGAACCTGAGAATGTGTGTTGGGAGTGCTGGGTGGCAAAGCCAGGGTAGATGGCCAGAGTGTGTTTGGCTGTGAAAGCGGTGTCAAGGGAAGGTGAGGACCAGCAACAGCTCTAATCCCTTAGGCCTATCGTATGGGAGAAATGGCTTGGACGTTTGCACTTTGGGAAGTGGTCTGTTCCGGGAGTGAGAGTGAGAGTGAGCCTGAGAATGTGTGTTGGGAGTGCTGGGAGGCAAGGCAAAGGCAGATGGGCAGAGTGTGTTTGGCTGTGAAAGCGGTGTCAAGGGAAGGTGAGGACCAGCATCAGCTCTAAGCCCTTAGGCCTATCTTATAGGAGAAATGGCTTCGGTGTTTGCACTTTGGGAGGTGGTCTGTGCCAGGAGTGAGAGTGAGATTGAACCTGAGAATGTGTGTTGGGAGTGCTGGGTGGCAAAGCCAGGGTAGATGGCCAGAGTGTGTTTGGCTGTGAAAGTGGTGTCAAGGGAAGGTGAGGACCAGCAACAGCTCTAAGCCCTTACATGTAGCGTGCCTCCGAAATAGCTTGGGTGTTGGCACTTTGGGAGGTGGTCTGTGCCAAGAGTGAGACTGTGTGTTGGGAGTGCTGGGAGGCAAGGCAAAGGCAGATGGGCAGAATGTGTTTGTCTGTGAAAGCGGTGTCAAGGGAAGGTGAGGACCAGCAACAGCTCTAAGCCCATTAGGCCTGTCGCCTGGGAGAAATGGCTTGCGTGTTGTCACTATGGGAGGTGGTCTGTGCCGGGAGTGACAGTGAGATTGCACCTGAGAATGTGTGTTGGGAGTGCTGGGAGGCAAAGCCAGGGCAGATTCCCAGAGTGTGTTTGGCTGTGAAAGCGGTGTCAAGGCAAGGTAAGGACCAGCCACAGCTCTAAGCCCTTAGGCCTATCGTATGGGAGAAATGGCTTGCACGTCTGCACTTTGGGAGGTGGTCTGTGCCAGGAGTGAGAGTTAGATTGCGCCTGAGAATGTGTGTTGGGAGTGCTGGGAGGCAAAGCCAGGGCAGATTCCCAGAGTGTGTTTGGCTGTGAAAGCGGTGTCAAGGCAAGGTAAGGACCAGCATCAGCTCTAAGCCCTTAGGCCTATCGTATAGGAGAAATGGCTTCGGTGTTTGCACTTTGGGAGGTGGTCTGTGCCAGGAGTGAGAATGAGATTGAACCTGAGAATGTGTGTTGGGAGTGCTGGGTGGCAAAGCCAGGGTAGATGGCCAGAGTGTGTTTGGCTGTGAAAGCGGTGTCAAGGGAAGGTGAGGACCAGCAACAGCTCTAAGCCCTTAGATGTAGCGTGCGTCAGAAATCGCTTGGACGTTTGCACTTTGGGAGTTGGTCTGTGCTGGGAGTGAGAGTGAGAGCCTGAGTGAGCCTGAGAATGTGTGTTGGCAGTGCCGGGAGGCAAGGTAAAGGCAGATGGCCAGAGTGTGTTTATCTGTGAAAGCACTGTGAAGGGAAGGTGAGGACCAGCAACAGCTCTGAGCCCTTAGATGTAGCGTGCGTCAGAACTCGCTTGGTTGTTGGCACTTTGGGAGGTGGTGTGTGCCGAGAGTGAGAGTGTGTTGGGATTGCCGGGAGGCAAGGCAAAGGCAGATGGGCAGAGTGTGTTTGTCTGTGAAAGCGGTGTCAAGGGAAGGTGAGGACCAGCAACAGCTCTAATCCCTTAGGCCTATCGTATGGGAGAAATGGCTTGGACGTTTGCACTTTGGGAAGTGGTCTGTTCCGTTAGTGAGAGTGAGAGTGAGCCTGAGAATGTGTGTTGGGAGTGCTGGGAGGCAAGGCAAAGGCAGATGGCCAGAGTGTGTTTGGCTGTGAAAGCGGTGTCAAGGGAAGGTGAGGACCAGCAACAGCTCTAAGCCCTTAGGCCTATCGTATGGGAGAAATGGCTTGGGTGTTTGCACTTTGGGAGGTGGTCTGTGCCAGGAGTGAGAGTGAGATTGAACCTGAGAATGTGTGTTGGGAGTGCTGGGAGGCCAAGCCAGGGTAGATGGCCAGAGTGTGTTTGGCTGTGAAAGCGGTTGTCAAGGGAAGGTGAGGACCAGCAACAGCTCTAAGCCCTTACATGTAGCGTGCCTCCGAAATAGCTTGGGTGTTGGCACTTTGGGAGGTGGTCTGTGCCAAGAGTGAGACTGTGTGTTGGGAGTGCTGGGAGGCAAGGCAAAGGCAGATGGGCAGAGTGTGTTTGTCTGTGAAAGCGGTGTCAAGGGAAGGTGAGGACCAGCAACAACTCTAAGCCCATTAGGCCTGTCGCCTGGGAGAAATGGCTTGCGTGTTGTCACTATGGGAGGTGGTCTGTGCCGGGAGTGACAGTGAGATTGCACCTGAGAATGTGTGTTGGGAGTGCTGGGAGGCAAAGCCAGGGCAGATTCCCAGAGTGTGTTTGGCTGTGAAAGCGGTGTCAAGGGAAGGTAAGGACCAGCCACAGCTCTAAGCCCTTAGGCCTATCGTATGGGAGAAATGGCTTGCACGTCTGCACTTTGGGAGGTGGTCTGTGCCAGGAGTGAGAGTTAGATTGCGCCTGAGAATGTGTGTTGGGAGTGCTGGGAGGCAAAGCCAGGCTAGATGGGCAGAGTGTGTTTGGCTGTGAAAGCGCTGTGAAGGGAAGGTGATGAGCAGCAACAGCTCTGAGCCCTTAGATGTAGCGTGTGTCAGAAACCGCTTGGGTGCTGGCACTTTGGGAGGTGGTGTGTGCCGAGAGTGAGAGTGTGTTGGGATTGCCGGGAGGCAAGGCAAAGGCAGATGGGCAGAGTGTGTTTGGCTGTGAAAGCGGTGTGAAGGGAAGGTGAGGACCAGCAACAGCTCTAATCCCTTAGGCCTATCGTATGGGAGAAATGGCTTGGACGTTTGCACTTTGGGAAGTGGTCTGTTCCGTTAGTGAGAGTGAGAGTGAGCCTGAGAATGTGTGTTGGGAGTGCTGGGTGGCAAGGCAAAGGCAGATGGGCAGAGTGTGTTTGGCTGTGAAAGCGGTGTCAAGGGAAGGTGAGGACCAGCATCAGCTCTAAGCCCTTAGGCCTATCGTATAGGAGAAATGGCTTCGGTGTTTGCACTTTGGGAGGTGGTCTGTGCCAGGAGTGAGAGTGAGATTGAACCTGAGAATGTGTGTTGGGAGTGCTGGGTGGCAAAGCCAGGGTAGATGGCCAGAGTGTGTTTGGCTGTGAAAGCGGTGTCAAGGGAAGGTGAGGACCAGCAACAGCTCTAAGCCCTTACATGTAGCGTGCCTCCGAAATAGCTTGGGTGTTGGCACTTTGGGAGGTGGTCTGTGCCAAGAGTGAGACTGTGTGTTGGGAGTGCTGGGAGGCAAGGCAAAGGCAGATGGGCAGAATGTGTTTGTCTGTGAAAGCGGTGTCAAGGGAAGGTGAGGACCAGCAACAGCTCTAAGCCCATTAGGCCTGTCGCCTGGGAGAAATGGCTTGCGTGTTGTCACTATGGGAGGTGGTCTGTGCCGGGAGTGACAGTGAGATTGCACCTGAGAATGTGTGTTGGGAGTGCTGGGAGGCAAAGCCAGGGCAGATTCCCAGAGTGTGTTTGGCTGTGAAAGCGGTGTCAAGGGAAGGTAAGGACCAGCCACAGCTCTAAGCCCTTAGGCCTATCGTATGGGAGAAATGGCTTGCACGTCTGCACTTTGGGAGGTGGTCTGTGCCAGGAGTGAGAGTTTGATTGCGCCTGAGAATGTGTGTTGGGAGTGCTGGGAGGCAAAGCCAGGGCAGATTCCCAGAGTGTGTTTGGCTGTGAAAGCGGTGTCAAGGCAAGGTAAGGACCAGCCACAGCTCTAAGCCCTTAGGCCTATCGTATGGGAGAAATGGCTTGCACGTCTGCACTTTGGGAGGTGGTCTGTGCCAGGAGAGAGAGTTAGATTGCGCCTGAGAATGTGTGTTGGGAGTGCTGGGAGGCAAAGCCAGGCTAGATGGGCAGAGTGTGTTTGGCTGTGAAAGCGCTGTGAAGGGAAGGTGAGGACCAGCAACAGCTCTGAGCCCTTAGATGTAGCGTGTGTCAGAAACCGCTTGGGTGCTGGCACTTTGGAGGTGGTGTGTGCCGAGAGTGAGAGTGTGTTGGGATTGCCGGGAGGCAAGGCAAAGGCAGATGGGCAGAGTGTGTTTGGCTGTGAAAGCGGTGTCAAGGGAAGGTAAGGACCAGCATCAGCTCTAAGCCCTTAGGCCTATCGTATGGGAGAAATGGCTTCGGTGTTTGCACTTTGGGAGGTGGTCTGTGCCAGGAGTGAGAGTGAGATTGAACCTGAGAATGTGTGTTGGGAGTGCTGGGAGGCAAGGTAAAGGCAGATGGCCAGAGTGTGTTTGGCTGTGAAAGCGGTGTCAAGGGAAGGTGAGGACCAGCAACTGCTCTAAGCCCTTAGATGTAGCGTGCGTCAGAAATCGCTTGGACGTTTGCACTTTGGGAGTTGGTCTGTGCTGGGAGTGAGAGTGAGAGCCTGAGTGAGCCTGAGAATGTGTGTTGGCAGTGCCGGGAGGCAAGGTAAAGGCAGATGGCCAGAGTGTGTTTATCTGTGAAAGCACTGTGAAGGGAAGGTGAGGACCAGCAACAGCTCTGAGCCCTTAGATGTAGCGTGCGTCAGAACTCGCTTGGTTGTTGGCACTTTGGGAGGTGGTGTGTGCCGAGAGTGAGAGTGTGTTGGGATTGCCGGGAGGCAAGGCAAAGGCAGATGGGCAGAGTGTGTTTGTCTGTGAAAGCGGTGTCAAGGGAAGGTGAGGACCAGCAACAGCTCTAATCCCTTAGGCCTATCGTATGGGAGAAATGGCTTGGACGTTTGCACTTTGGGAAGTGGTCTGTTCCGTTAGTGAGAGTGAGAGTGAGCCTGAGAATGTGTGTTGGGAGTGCTGGGAGGCAAGGCAAAGGCAGATGGCCAGAGTGTGTTTGGCTGTGAAAGCGGTGTCAAGGGAAGGTGAGGACCAGCAACAGCTCTAAGCCCTTAGGCCTATCGTATGGGAGAAATGGCTTGGGTGTTTGCACTTTGGGAGGTGGTCTGTGCCAGGAGTGAGAGTGAGATTGAACCTGAGAATGTGTGTTGGGAGTGCTGGGAGGCAAAGCCAGGCTAGATGGCCAGAGTGTGTTTGGCTGTGAAAGCGGTGTCAAGGGAAGGTGAGGACCAGCAACAGCTCTAAGCCCTTACATGTAGCGTGCCTCCGAAATAGCTTGGGTGTTGGCACTTTGGGAGGTGGTCTGTGCCAAGAGTGAGACTGTGTGTTGGGAGTGCTGGGAGGCAAGGCAAAGGCAGATGGGCAGAATGTGTTTGTCTGTGAAAGCGGTGTCAAGGGAAGGTGAGGACCAGCAACAGCTCTAAGCCCATTAGGCCTGTCGCCTGGGAGAAATGGCTTGCGTGTTGTCACTATGGGAGGTGGTCTGTGCCGGGAGTGACAGTGAGATTGCACCTGAGAATGTGTGTTGGGAGTGCTGGGAGGCAAAGCCAGGGCAGATTCCCAGAGTGTGTTTGGCTGTGAAAGCGGTGTCAAGGGAAGGTAAGGACCAGCCACAGCTCTAAGCCCTTAGGCCTATCGTATGGGAGAAATGGCTTGCACGTCTGCACTTTGGGAGGTGGTCTGTGCCAGGAGTGAGAGTTAGATTGCGCCTGAGAATGTGTGTTGGGAGTGCTGGGAGGCCAAGCCAGGGTAGATGGCCAGAGTGTGTTTGGCTGTGAAAGCGCTGTGAAGGGAAGGTGATGACCAGCAACAGCTCTGAGCCCTTAGATGTAGCGTGTGTCAGAAACCGCTTGGGTGCTGGCACTTTGGGAGGTGGTGTGTGCCGAGAGTGAGAGTGTTTTGGGAGTGGTGGGAGTTGAGACAAAGGCAGATGGCCAGAGTGTGTTTGTCTGTGAAAGCGGTGTCAAGGGAAGGTGAGGACCAGCAACAGCTCTAAGCCCTTAGATGTAGCGTGCGTCAGAAATCGCTTGGACGTTTGCACTTTGGGAGTTGGTCTGTGCTGGGAGTGAGAGTGAGAGCCTGAGTGAGCCTGAGAATGTGTGTTGGCAGTGCCGGGAGGCAAGGTAAAGGCAGATGGCCAGAGTGTGTTTGTCTGTGAAAGCGCTGTGAAGGGAAGGTGATGACCAGCAACAGCTCTAAGCCCTTAGATGTAGCGTGCGTCAGAAATCGCTTGGTTGTTGGCACTTTGGAAGGTAGTGTGTTCCGAGAGTGAGAGTGTGTTGGGATTGCCGGGAGGCAAGGCAAAGGCAGATGGGCAGAGTGTGTTTGGCTGTGAAAGCGGTGTCAAGGGAAGGTGATGACCAGCAACAGCTCTAAGCCCTTAGGCCTATCGTATGGGAGAAATGGCTCGGACGTTTGCACTTTGGGAGGTGGTCTGTGCCGGTAGTGAGAGTGAGAGTGAGCCTGAGAATGTGTGTTGGGAGTGCTGGTAGGCAAGGCAAAGGCCGATGGGCAGAGTGTGTTTGGCTGTGAAAGCGGTGTGAAGGGAAGGTGAGGACCAGCATCAGCTCTAAGCCCTTAGGCCTATCGTATGGGAGAAATGGCTTGGGTGTTTGCACTTTGGGAAGTGGTCTGTGCCGGGAGTGAGAGTGAGATTGAGTCTGAGAATGTGTGTTGGGAGTGCTGGGAGGCAAGGCAAAGGCCGATGGGCAGAGTGTGTTTGGCTGTGAAAGCGGTGTCAAGGGAAGGTGAGGACCAGCAACAACTCTAAGCCCATTAGGCCTGTCGCCTGGGAGAAATGGCTTGCGTGTTGTCACTATGGGAGGTGGTCTGTGCCGGGAGTGACAGTGAGATTGCACCTGAGAATGTGTGTTGGGAGTGCTGGGAGGCAAAGCCAGGGCAGATTCCCAGAGTGTGTTTGGCTGTGAAAGCGGTGTCAAGGCAAGGTAAGGACCAGCCACAGCTCTAAGCCCTTAGGCCTATCGTATGGGAGAAATGGCTTGCACGTCTGCACTTTGGGAGGTGGTCTGTGCCAGGAGTGAGAGTTAGATTGCGCCTGAGAATGTGTGTTGGGAGTGCTGGGAGGCAAAGCCAGGCTAGATGGGCAGAGTGTGTTTGGCTGTGAAAGCGCTGTGAAGGGAAGGTGATGACCAGCAACAGCTCTGAGCCCTTAGATGTAGCGTGTGTCAGAAACCGCTTGGGTGCTGGCACTTTGGGAGGTGGTGTGTGCCGAGAGTGAGAGTGTGTTGGGATTGCCGGGAGGCAAGGCAAAGGCAGATGGCCAGAGTGTGTTTGGCTGTGAAAGCGGTGTCAAGGGAAGGTGAGGACCAGCATCTGCTCTAAGCCCTTAGATGTAGCGTGCGTCAGAAATCGCTTGGTTGTTGGCACTTTGGGAGGTGGTTTGTGCCGAGAGTGAGAGTGTGTTGGGATTGCCGGGAGGCAAGGCAAAGGCAGATGGGCAGAGTGTGTTTGGCTGTGAAAGCGGTGTCAAGGGAAGGTGAGGACCAGCAACAGCTCTAATCCCTTAGGCCTATCGTATGGGAGAAATGGCTTGGACGTTTGCACTTTGGGAAGTGGTCTGTTCCGTTAGTGAGAGTGAGAGTGAGCCTGAGAATGTGTGTTGGGAGTGCTGGGAGGCAAGGCAAAGGCAGATGGCCAGAGTGTGTTTGGCTGTGAAAGCGGTGTGAAGGGAAGGTGAGGACCAGCATCAGCTCTAAGCCCTTAGGCCTATCGTATAGGAGAAATGGCTTCGGTGTTTGCACTTTGGGAGGTGGTCTGTGCCAGGAGTGAGAGTGAGATTGAACCTGAGAATGTGTGTTGGGAGTGCTGGGTGGCAAAGCCAGGGTAGATGGCCAGAGTGTGTTTGGCTGTGAAAGCGGTGTCAAGGGAAGGTGAGGACCAGCAACAGCTCTAATCCCTTAGGCCTATCGTATGGGAGAAATGGCTTGGACGTTTGCACTTTGGGAAGTGGTCTGTTCCGGGAGTGAGAGTGAGAGTGAGCCTGAGAATGTGTGTTGGGAGTGCTGGGAGGCAAGGCAAAGGCAGATGGGCAGAGTGTGTTTGGCTGTGAAAGCGGTGTCAAGGGAAGGTGAGGACCAGCATCAGCTCTAAGCCCTTAGGCCTATCTTATAGGAGAAATGGCTTCGGTGTTTGCACTTTGGGAGGTGGTCTGTGCCAGGAGTGAGAGTGAGATTGAACCTGAGAATGTGTGTTGGGAGTGCTGGGTGGCAAAGCCAGGGTAGATGGCCAGAGTGTGTTTGGCTGTGAAAGTGGTGTCAAGGGAAGGTGAGGACCAGCAACAGCTCTAAGCCCTTACATGTAGCGTGCCTCCGAAATAGCTTGGGTGTTGGCACTTTGGGAGGTGGTCTGTGCCAAGAGTGAGACTGTGTGTTGGGAGTGCTGGGAGGCAAGGCAAAGGCAGATGGGCAGAATGTGTTTGTCTGTGAAAGCGGTGTCAAGGGAAGGTGAGGACCAGCAACAGCTCTAAGCCCATTAGGCCTGTCGCCTGGGAGAAATGGCTTGCGTGTTGTCACTATGGGAGGTGGTCTGTGCCGGGAGTGACAGTGAGATTGCACCTGAGAATGTGTGTTGGGAGTGCTGGGAGGCAAAGCCAGGGCAGATTCCCAGAGTGTGTTTGGCTGTGAAAGCGGTGTCAAGGCAAGGTAAGGACCAGCCACAGCTCTAAGCCCTTAGGCCTATCGTATGGGAGAAATGGCTTGCACGTCTGCACTTTGGGAGGTGGTCTGTGCCAGGAGTGAGAGTTAGATTGCGCCTGAGAATGTGTGTTGGGAGTGCTGGGAGGCAAAGCCAGGGCAGATTCCCAGAGTGTGTTTGGCTGTGAAAGCGGTGTCAAGGCAAGGTAAGGACCAGCATCAGCTCTAAGCCCTTAGGCCTATCGTATAGGAGAAATGGCTTGGGTGTTTGCACTTTGGGAGGTGGTCTGTGCCAGGAGTGAGAGTGAGATTGAACCTGAGAATGTGTGTTGGGAGTGCTGGGTGGCAAAGCCAGGGTAGATGGCCAGAGTGTGTTTGGCTGTGAAAGCGGTGTCAAGGGAAGGTGAGGACCAGCAACAGCTCTAAGCCCTTAGATGTAGCGTGCGTCAGAAATCGCTTGGACGTTTGCACTTTGGGAGTTGGTCTGTGCTGGGAGTGAGAGTGAGAGCCTGAGTGAGCCTGAGAATGTGTGTTGGCAGTGCCGGGAGGCAAGGTAAAGGCAGATGGCCAGAGTGTGTTTGGCTGTGAAAGCACTGTGAAGGGAAGGTGAGGACCAGCAACAGCTCTGAGCCCTTAGATGTAGCGTGCGTCAGAACTCGCTTGGTTGTTGGCACTTTGGGAGGTGGTGTGTGCCGAGAGTGAGAGTGTGTTGGGATTGCCGGGAGGCAAGGCAAAGGCAGATGGGCAGAGTGTGTTTGTCTGTGAAAGCGGTGTCAAGGGAAGGTGAGGACCAGCAACAGCTCTAATCCCTTAGGCCTATCGTATGGGAGAAATGGCTTGGACGTTTGCACTTTGGGAAGTGGTCTGTTCCGGGAGTGAGAGTGAGAGTGAGCCTGAGAATGTGTGTTGGGAGTGCTGGGAGGCAAGGCAAAGGCAGATGGCCAGAGTGTGTTTGGCTGTGAAAGCGGTGTCAAGGGAAGGTGAGGACCAGCAACAGCTCTAAGCCCTTAGGCCTATCGTATGGGAGAAATGGCTTGGGTGTTTGCACTTTGGGAGGTGGTCTGTGCCAGGAGTGAGAGTGAGATTGAACCTGAGAATGTGTGTTGGGAGTGCTGGGAGGCAAAGCCAGGGTAGATGGCCAGAGTGTGTTTGGCTGTGAAAGCGGTGTCAAGGGAAGGTGAGGACCAGCAACAGCTCTAAGCCCTTACATGTAGCGTGCCTCCGAAATAGCTTGGGTGTTGGCACTTTGGGAGGTGGTCTGTGCCAAGAGTGAGACTGTGTGTTGGGAGTGCTGGGAGGCAAGGCAAAGGCAGATGGGCAGAGTGTGTTTGTCTGTGAAAGCGGTGTCAAGGGAAGGTGAGGACCAGCAACAGCTCTAAGCCCATTAGGCCTGTCGCCTGGGAGAAATGGCTTGCGTGTTGTCACTATGGGAGGTGGTCTGTGCCGGGAGTGACAGTGAGATTGCACCTGAGAATGTGTGTTGGGAGTGCTGGGAGGCAAAGCCAGGGCAGATTCCCAGAGTGTGTTTGGCTGTGAAAGCGGTGTCAAGGGAAGGTAAGGACCAGCCACAGCTCTAAGCCCTTAGGCCTATCGTATGGGAGAAATGGCTTGCACGTCTGCACTTTGGGAGGTGGTCTGTGCCAGGAGTGAGAGTTTGATTGCGCCTGAGAATGTGTGTTGGGAGTGCTGGGAGGCAAAGCCAGGGCAGATTCCCAGAGTGTGTTTGGCTGTGAAAGCGGTGTCAAGGCAAGGTAAGGACCAGCCACAGCTCTAAGCCCTTAGGCCTATCGTATGGGAGAAATGGCTTGCACGTCTGCACTTTGGGAGGTGGTCTGTGCCAGGAGAGAGAGTTAGATTGCGCCTGAGAATGTGTGTTGGGAGTGCTGGGAGGCAAAGCCAGGCTAGATGGGCAGAGTGTGTTTGGCTGTGAAAGCGGTGTGAAGGGAAGGTGAGGACCAGCAACAGCTCTGAGCCCTTAGATGTAGCGTGTGTCAGAAACCGCTTGGGTGCTGGCACTTTGGAGGTGGTGTGTGCCGAGAGTGAGAGTGTGTTGGGATTGCCGGGAGGCAAGGCAAAGGCAGATGGGCAGAGTGTGTTTGGCTGTGAAAGCGGTGTCAAGGGAAGGTGAGGACCAGCATCAGCTCTAAGCCCTTAGGCCTATCTTATAGGAGAAATGGCTTCGGTGTTTGCACTTTGGGAGGTGGTCTGTGCCAGGAGTGAGAGTGAGATTGAACCTGAGAATGTGTGTTGGGAGTGCTGGGAGGCAAGGTAAAGGCAGATGGCCAGAGTGTGTTTGGCTGTGAAAGCGGTGTCAAGGGAAGGTGAGGACCAGCAACTGCTCTAAGCCCTTAGATGTAGCGTGCGTCAGAAATCGCTTGGTTGTTGGCACTTTGGGAGGTGGTTTGTGCCGAGAGTGAGAGTGTGTTGGGATTGCCGGGAGGCAAGGCAAAGGCAGATGGGCAGAGTGTGTTTGGCTGTGAAAGCGGTGTCAAGGGAAGGTGAGGACCAGCAACAGCTCTAATCCCTTAGGCCTATCGTATGGGAGAAATGGCTTGGACGTTTGCACTTTGGGAAGTGGTCTGTTCCGTTAGTGAGAGTGAGAGTGAGCCTGAGAATGTGTGTTGGGAGTGCTGGGAGGCAAGGCAAAGGCAGATGGCCAGAGTGTGTTTGGCTGTGAAAGCGGTGTCAAGGGAAGGTGAGGACCAGCATCAGCTCTAAGCCCTTAGGCCTATCGTATAGGAGAAATGGCTTCGGTGTTTGCACTTTGGGAGGTGGTCTGTGCCAGGAGTGAGAGTGAGATTGAACCTGAGAATGTGTGTTGGGAGTGCTGGGTGGCAAAGCCAGGGTAGATGGCCAGAGTGTGTTTGGCTGTGAAAGCGGTGTCAAGGGAAGGTGAGGACCAGCAACAGCTCTAATCCCTTAGGCCTATCGTATGGGAGAAATGGCTTGGACGTTTGCACTTTGGGAAGTGGTCTGTTCCGGGAGTGAGAGTGAGAGTGAGCCTGAGAATGTGTGTTGGGAGTGCTGGGAGGCAAGGCAAAGGCAGATGGGCAGAGTGTGTTTGGCTGTGAAAGCGGTGTCAAGGGAAGGTGAGGACCAGCATCAGCTCTAAGCCCTTAGGCCTATCTTATAGGAGAAATGGCTTCGGTGTTTGCACTTTGGGAGGTGGTCTGTGCCAGGAGTGAGAGTGAGATTGAACCTGAGAATGTGTGTTGGGAGTGCTGGGTGGCAAAGCCAGGGTAGATGGCCAGAGTGTGTTTGGCTGTGAAAGTGGTGTCAAGGGAAGGTGAGGACCAGCAACAGCTCTAAGCCCTTACATGTAGCGTGCCTCCGAAATAGCTTGGGTGTTGGCACTTTGGGAGGTGGTCTGTGCCAAGAGTGAGACTGTGTGTTGGGAGTGCTGGGAGGCAAGGCAAAGGCAGATGGGCAGAATGTGTTTGTCTGTGAAAGCGGTGTCAAGGGAAGGTGAGGACCAGCAACAGCTCTAAGCCCATTAGGCCTGTCGCCTGGGAGAAATGGCTTGCGTGTTGTCACTATGGGAGGTGGTCTGTGCCGGGAGTGACAGTGAGATTGCACCTGAGAATGTGTGTTGGGAGTGCTGGGAGGCAAAGCCAGGGCAGATTCCCAGAGTGTGTTTGGCTGTGAAAGCGGTGTCAAGGCAAGGTAAGGACCAGCCACAGCTCTAAGCCCTTAGGCCTATCGTATGGGAGAAATGGCTTGCACGTCTGCACTTTGGGAGGTGGTCTGTGCCAGGAGTGAGAGTTAGATTGCGCCTGAGAATGTGTGTTGGGAGTGCTGGGAGGCAAAGCCAGGGCAGATTCCCAGAGTGTGTTTGGCTGTGAAAGCGGTGTCAAGGCAAGGTAAGGACCAGCATCAGCTCTAAGCCCTTAGGCCTATCGTATAGGAGAAATGGCTTGGGTGTTTGCACTTTGGGAGGTGGTCTGTGCCAGGAGTGAGAGTGAGATTGAACCTGAGAATGTGTGTTGGGAGTGCTGGGTGGCAAAGCCAGGGTAGATGGCCAGAGTGTGTTTGGCTGTGAAAGCGGTGTCAAGGGAAGGTGAGGACCAGCAACAGCTCTAAGCCCTTAGATGTAGCGTGCGTCAGAAATCGCTTGGACGTTTGCACTTTGGGAGTTGGTCTGTGCTGGGAGTGAGAGTGAGAGCCTGAGTGAGCCTGAGAATGTGTGTTGGCAGTGCCGGGAGGCAAGGTAAAGGCAGATGGCCAGAGTGTGTTTGGCTGTGAAAGCACTGTGAAGGGAAGGTGAGGACCAGCAACAGCTCTGAGCCCTTAGATGTAGCGTGCGTCAGAACTCGCTTGGTTGTTGGCACTTTGGGAGGTGGTGTGTGCCGAGAGTGAGAGTGTGTTGGGATTGCCGGGAGGCAAGGCAAAGGCAGATGGGCAGAGTGTGTTTGTCTGTGAAAGCGGTGTCAAGGGAAGGTGAGGACCAGCAACAGCTCTAATCCCTTAGGCCTATCGTATGGGAGAAATGGCTTGGACGTTTGCACTTTGGGAAGTGGTCTGTTCCGGGAGTGAGAGTGAGAGTGAGCCTGAGAATGTGTGTTGGGAGTGCTGGGAGGCAAGGCAAAGGCAGATGGCCAGAGTGTGTTTGGCTGTGAAAGCGGTGTCAAGGGAAGGTGAGGACCAGCAACAGCTCTAAGCCCTTAGGCCTATCGTATGGGAGAAATGGCTTGGGTGTTTGCACTTTGGGAGGTGGTCTGTGCCAGGAGTGAGAGTGAGATTGAACCTGAGAATGTGTGTTGGGAGTGCTGGGAGGCAAAGCCAGGGTAGATGGCCAGAGTGTGTTTGGCTGTGAAAGCGGTGTCAAGGGAAGGTGAGGACCAGCAACAGCTCTAAGCCCTTACATGTAGCGTGCCTCCGAAATAGCTTGGGTGTTGGCACTTTGGGAGGTGGTCTGTGCCAAGAGTGAGACTGTGTGTTGGGAGTGCTGGGAGGCAAGGCAAAGGCAGATGGGCAGAGTGTGTTTGTCTGTGAAAGCGGTGTCAAGGGAAGGTGAGGACCAGCAACAGCTCTAAGCCCATTAGGCCTGTCGCCTGGGAGAAATGGCTTGCGTGTTGTCACTATGGGAGGTGGTCTGTGCCGGGAGTGACAGTGAGATTGCACCTGAGAATGTGTGTTGGGAGTGCTGGGAGGCAAAGCCAGGGCAGATTCCCAGAGTGTGTTTGGCTGTGAAAGCGGTGTCAAGGGAAGGTAAGGACCAGCCACAGCTCTAAGCCCTTAGGCCTATCGTATGGGAGAAATGGCTTGCACGTCTGCACTTTGGGAGGTGGTCTGTGCCAGGAGTGAGAGTTTGATTGCGCCTGAGAATGTGTGTTGGGAGTGCTGGGAGGCAAAGCCAGGGCAGATTCCCAGAGTGTGTTTGGCTGTGAAAGCGGTGTCAAGGCAAGGTAAGGACCAGCCACAGCTCTAAGCCCTTAGGCCTATCGTATGGGAGAAATGGCTTGCACGTCTGCACTTTGGGAGGTGGTCTGTGCCAGGAGAGAGAGTTAGATTGCGCCTGAGAATGTGTGTTGGGAGTGCTGGGAGGCAAAGCCAGGCTAGATGGGCAGAGTGTGTTTGGCTGTGAAAGCGCTGTGAAGGGAAGGTGAGGACCAGCAACAGCTCTGAGCCCTTAGATGTAGCGTGTGTCAGAAACCGCTTGGGTGCTGGCACTTTGGAGGTGGTGTGTGCCGAGAGTGAGAGTGTGTTGGGATTGCCGGGAGGCAAGGCAAAGGCAGATGGGCAGAGTGTGTTTGGCTGTGAAAGCGGTGTCAAGGGAAGGTGAGGACCAGCATCAGCTCTAAGCCCTTAGGCCTATCTTATAGGAGAAATGGCTTCGGTGTTTGCACTTTGGGAGGTGGTCTGTGCCAGGAGTGAGAGTGAGATTGAACCTGAGAATGTGTGTTGGGAGTGCTGGGAGGCAAGGTAAAGGCAGATGGCCAGAGTGTGTTTGGCTGTGAAAGCGGTGTCAAGGGAAGGTGAGGACCAGCAACTGCTCTAAGCCCTTAGATGTAGCGTGCGTCAGAAATCGCTTGGACGTTTGCACTTTGGGAGTTGGTCTGTGCTGGGAGTGAGAGTGAGAGCCTGAGTGAGCCTGAGAATGTGTGTTGGCAGTGCCGGGAGGCAAGGTAAAGGCAGATGGCCAGAGTGTGTTTATCTGTGAAAGCACTGTGAAGGGAAGGTGAGGACCAGCAACAGCTCTGAGCCCTTAGATGTAGCGTGCGTCAGAACTCGCTTGGTTGTTGGCACTTTGGGAGGTGGTGTGTGCCGAGAGTGAGAGTGTGTTGGGATTGCCGGGAGGCAAGGCAAAGGCAGATGGGCAGAGTGTGTTTGTCTGTGAAAGCGGTGTCAAGGGAAGGTGAGGACCAGCAACAGCTCTAATCCCTTAGGCCTATCGTATGGGAGAAATGGCTTGGACGTTTGCACTTTGGGAAGTGGTCTGTTCCGTTAGTGAGAGTGAGAGTGAGCCTGAGAATGTGTGTTGGGAGTGCTGGGAGGCAAGGCAAAGGCAGATGGCCAGAGTGTGTTTGGCTGTGAAAGCGGTGTCAAGGGAAGGTGAGGACCAGCAACAGCTCTAAGCCCTTAGGCCTATCGTATGGGAGAAATGGCTTGGGTGTTTGCACTTTGGGAGGTGGTCTGTGCCAGGAGTGAGAGTGAGATTGAACCTGAGAATGTGTGTTGGGAGTGCTGGGAGGCAAAGCCAGGGTAGATGGGCAGAGTGTGTTTGGCTGTGAAAGCGGTGTCAAGGGAAGGTGAGGACCAGCAACAGCTCTAAGCCCTTACATGTAGCGTGCCTCCGAAATAGCTTGGGTGTTGGCACTTTGGGAGGTGGTCTGTGCCAAGAGTGAGACTGTGTGTTGGGAGTGCTGGGAGGCAAGGCAAAGGCAGATGGGCAGAATGTGTTTGTCTGTGAAAGCGGTGTCAAGGGAAGGTGAGGACCAGCAACAGCTCTAAGCCCATTAGGCCTGTCGCCTGGGAGAAATGGCTTGCGTGTTGTCACTATGGGAGGTGGTCTGTGCCGGGAGTGACAGTGAGATTGCACCTGAGAATGTGTGTTGGGAGTGCTGGGAGGCAAAGCCAGGGCAGATTCCCAGAGTGTGTTTGGCTGTGAAAGCGGTGTCAAGGGAAGGTAAGGACCAGCCACAGCTCTAAGCCCTTAGGCCTATCGTATGGGAGAAATGGCTTGCACGTCTGCACTTTGGGAGGTGGTCTGTGCCAGGAGTGAGAGTTAGATTGCGCCTGAGAATGTGTGTTGGGAGTGCTGGGAGGCAAAGCCAGGCTAGATGGGCAGAGTGTGTTTGGCTGTGAAAGCGCTGTGAAGGGAAGGTGAGGACCAGCAACAGCTCTGAGCCCTTAGATGTAGCGTGTGTCAGAAACCGCTTGGGTGCTGGCACTTTGGGAGGTGGTGTGTGCCGAGAGTGAGAGTGTGTTGGGATTGCCGGGAGGCAAGGCAAAGGCAGATGGGCAGAGTGTGTTTGGCTGTGAAAGCGGTGTCAAGGGAAGGTGAGGACCAGCATCTGCTCTAAGCCCTTAGATGTAGCGTGCGTCAGAAATCGCTTGGTTGTTGGCACTTTGGGAGGTGGTGTGTGCCGAGAGTGAGAGTGTGTTGGGATTGCCGGGAGGCAAGGCAAAGGCAGATGGCCAGAGTGTGTTTGTCTGTGAAAGCGCTGTGAAGGGAAGGTGATGACCAGCAACAGCTCTAAGCCCTTAGGCCTATCGTATGGGAGAAATGGCTTGGGTGTTTGCACTTTGGGAGGTGGTCTGTGCCGGGAGTGAGAGTGAGAGTGAGCCTGAGAATGTGTGTTGGGAGTGCTGGGAGGCAAGGTAAAGGCAGATGGCCAGAGTGTGTTTGGCTGTGAAAGCGGTGTCAAGGGAAGGTGAGGACCAGCAACAGCTCTAAGCCCTTAGATGTAGCGTGCGTCAGAAATCGCTTGGACGTTTGCACTTTGGGAGTTGGTCTGTGCTGGGAGTGAGAGTGAGAGCCTGAGTGAGCCTGAGAATGTGTGTTGGCAGTGCCGGGAAGCAAGGTAAAGGCAGATGGCCAGAGTGTGTTTGGCTGTGAAAGCGCTGTGAAGGGAAGGTGAGGACCAGCAACAGCTCTGAGCCCTTAGATGTAGCGTGCGTCAGAAATCGCTTGGTTGTTGGCACTTTGGGAGGTGGTGTGTGCCGAGAGTGAGAGTGTGTTGGGATTGCCGGGAGGCAAGGCAAAGGCAGATGGGCAGAGTGTGTTTGGCTGTGAAAGCGGTGTCAAGGGAAGGTGAGGACCAGCAACAGCTCTAATCCCTTAGGCCTATCGTATGGGAGAAATGGCTTGGACGTTTGCACTTTGGGAAGTGGTCTGTTCCGGGAGTGAGAGTGAGATTGAGTCTGAGAATGTGTGTTGGGAGTGCTGGGAGGCAAGGCAAAGGCAGATGGGCAGAGTGTGTTTGGCTGTGAAAGCGGTGTCAAGGGAAGGTGAGGACCAGCATCAGCTCTAAGCCCTTAGGCCTATCGTATAGGAGAAATGGCTTCGGTGTTTGCACTTTGGGAGGTGGTCTGTGCCAGGAGTGAGAGTGAGATTGAACCTGAGAATGTGTGTTGGGAGTGCTGGGTGGCAAAGCCAGGGTAGATGGCCAGAGTGTGTTTGGCTGTGAAAGCGGTGTCAAGGGAAGGTGAGGACCAGCAACAGCTCTAAGCCCTTACATGTAGCGTGCCTCCGAAATAGCTTGGGTGTTGGCACTTTGGGAGGTGGTCTGTGCCAAGAGTGAGACTGTGTGTTGGGAGTGCTGGGAGGCAAGGCAAAGGCAGATGGGCAGAATGTGTTTGTCTGTGAAAGCGGTGTCAAGGGAAGGTGAGGACCAGCAACAGCTCTAAGCCCATTAGGCCTGTCGCCTGGGAGAAATGGCTTGCGTGTTGTCACTATGGGAGGTGGTCTGTGCCGGGAGTGACAGTGAGATTGCACCTGAGAATGTGTGTTGGGAGTGCTGGGAGGCAAAGCCAGGGCAGATTCCCAGAGTGTGTTTGGCTGTGAAAGCGGTGTCAAGGGAAGGTAAGGACCAGCCACAGCTCTAAGCCCTTAGGCCTATCGTATGGGAGAAATGGCTTGCACGTCTGCACTTTGGGAGGTGGTCTGTGCCAGGAGTGAGAGTTAGATTGCGCCTGAGAATGTGTGTTGGGAGTGCTGGGAGGCCAAGCCAGGGTAGATGGCCAGAGTGTGTTTGGCTGTGAAAGCGCTGTGAAGGGAAGGTGATGACCAGCAACAGCTCTGAGCCCTTAGATGTAGCGTGTGTCAGAAACCGCTTGGGTGCTGGCACTTTGGGAGGTGGTGTGTGCCGAGAGTGAGAGTGTTTTGGGAGTGGTGGGAGTTGAGACAAAGGCAGATGGCCAGAGTGTGTTTGTCTGTGAAAGCGGTGTCAAGGGAAGGTGAGGACCAGCAACAGCTCTAAGCCCTTAGATGTAGCGTGCGTCAGAAATCGCTTGGACGTTTGCACTTTGGGAGTTGGTCTGTGCTGGGAGTGAGAGTGAGAGCCTGAGTGAGCCTGAGAATGTGTGTTGGCAGTGCCGGGAGGCAAGGTAAAGGCAGATGGCCAGAGTGTGTTTGTCTGTGAAAGCGCTGTGAAGGGAAGGTGATGACCAGCAACAGCTCTAAGCCCTTAGATGTAGCGTGCGTCAGAAATCGCTTGGTTGTTGGCACTTTGGAAGGTAGTGTGTTCCGAGAGTGAGAGTGTGTTGGGATTGCCGGGAGGCAAGGCAAAGGCAGATGGGCAGAGTGTGTTTGGCTGTGAAAGCGGTGTCAAGGGAAGGTGATGACCAGCAACAGCTCTAAGCCCTTAGGCCTATCGTATGGGAGAAATGGCTCGGACGTTTGCACTTTGGGAGGTGGTCTGTGCCGGTAGTGAGAGTGAGAGTGAGCCTGAGAATGTGTGTTGGGAGTGCTGGTAGGCAAGGCAAAGGCCGATGGGCAGAGTGTGTTTGGCTGTGAAAGCGGTGTGAAGGGAAGGTGAGGACCAGCATCAGCTCTAAGCCCTTAGGCCTATCGTATGGGAGAAATGGCTTGGGTGTTTGCACTTTGGGAAGTGGTCTGTGCCGGGAGTGAGAGTGAGATTGAGTCTGAGAATGTGTGTTGGGAGTGCTGGGAGGCAAGGCAAAGGCCGATGGGCAGAGTGTGTTTGGCTGTGAAAGCGGTGTCAAGGGAAGGTGAGGACCAGCAACAACTCTAAGCCCATTAGGCCTGTCGCCTGGGAGAAATGGCTTGCGTGTTGTCACTATGGGAGGTGGTCTGTGCCGGGAGTGACAGTGAGATTGCACCTGAGAATGTGTGTTGGGAGTGCTGGGAGGCAAAGCCAGGGCAGATTCCCAGAGTGTGTTTGGCTGTGAAAGCGGTGTCAAGGCAAGGTAAGGACCAGCCACAGCTCTAAGCCCTTAGGCCTATCGTATGGGAGAAATGGCTTGCACGTCTGCACTTTGGGAGGTGGTCTGTGCCAGGAGTGAGAGTTAGATTGCGCCTGAGAATGTGTGTTGGGAGTGCTGGGAGGCAAAGCCAGGCTAGATGGGCAGAGTGTGTTTGGCTGTGAAAGCGCTGTGAAGGGAAGGTGATGACCAGCAACAGCTCTGAGCCCTTAGATGTAGCGTGTGTCAGAAACCGCTTGGGTGCTGGCACTTTGGGAGGTGGTGTGTGCCGAGAGTGAGAGTGTGTTGGGATTGCCGGGAGGCAAGGCAAAGGCAGATGGCCAGAGTGTGTTTGGCTGTGAAAGCGGTGTCAAGGGAAGGTGAGGACCAGCATCTGCTCTAAGCCCTTAGATGTAGCGTGCGTCAGAAATCGCTTGGTTGTTGGCACTTTGGGAGGTGGTTTGTGCCGAGAGTGAGAGTGTGTTGGGATTGCCGGGAGGCAAGGCAAAGGCAGATGGGCAGAGTGTGTTTGGCTGTGAAAGCGGTGTCAAGGGAAGGTGAGGACCAGCAACAGCTCTAATCCCTTAGGCCTATCGTATGGGAGAAATGGCTTGGACGTTTGCACTTTGGGAAGTGGTCTGTTCCGTTAGTGAGAGTGAGAGTGAGCCTGAGAATGTGTGTTGGGAGTGCTGGGAGGCAAGGCAAAGGCAGATGGCCAGAGTGTGTTTGGCTGTGAAAGCGGTGTGAAGGGAAGGTGAGGACCAGCATCAGCTCTAAGCCCTTAGGCCTATCGTATAGGAGAAATGGCTTCGGTGTTTGCACTTTGGGAGGTGGTCTGTGCCAGGAGTGAGAGTGAGATTGAACCTGAGAATGTGTGTTGGGAGTGCTGGGTGGCAAAGCCAGGGTAGATGGCCAGAGTGTGTTTGGCTGTGAAAGCGGTGTCAAGGGAAGGTGAGGACCAGCAACAGCTCTAATCCCTTAGGCCTATCGTATGGGAGAAATGGCTTGGACGTTTGCACTTTGGGAAGTGGTCTGTTCCGGGAGTGAGAGTGAGAGTGAGCCTGAGAATGTGTGTTGGGAGTGCTGGGAGGCAAGGCAAAGGCAGATGGGCAGAGTGTGTTTGGCTGTGAAAGCGGTGTCAAGGGAAGGTGAGGACCAGCATCAGCTCTAAGCCCTTAGGCCTATCTTATAGGAGAAATGGCTTCGGTGTTTGCACTTTGGGAGGTGGTCTGTGCCAGGAGTGAGAGTGAGATTGAACCTGAGAATGTGTGTTGGGAGTGCTGGGTGGCAAAGCCAGGGTAGATGGCCAGAGTGTGTTTGGCTGTGAAAGTGGTGTCAAGGGAAGGTGAGGACCAGCAACAGCTCTAAGCCCTTACATGTAGCGTGCCTCCGAAATAGCTTGGGTGTTGGCACTTTGGGAGGTGGTCTGTGCCAAGAGTGAGACTGTGTGTTGGGAGTGCTGGGAGGCAAGGCAAAGGCAGATGGGCAGAATGTGTTTGTCTGTGAAAGCGGTGTCAAGGGAAGGTGAGGACCAGCAACAGCTCTAAGCCCATTAGGCCTGTCGCCTGGGAGAAATGGCTTGCGTGTTGTCACTATGGGAGGTGGTCTGTGCCGGGAGTGACAGTGAGATTGCACCTGAGAATGTGTGTTGGGAGTGCTGGGAGGCAAAGCCAGGGCAGATTCCCAGAGTGTGTTTGGCTGTGAAAGCGGTGTCAAGGCAAGGTAAGGACCAGCCACAGCTCTAAGCCCTTAGGCCTATCGTATGGGAGAAATGGCTTGCACGTCTGCACTTTGGGAGGTGGTCTGTGCCAGGAGTGAGAGTTAGATTGCGCCTGAGAATGTGTGTTGGGAGTGCTGGGAGGCAAAGCCAGGGCAGATTCCCAGAGTGTGTTTGGCTGTGAAAGCGGTGTCAAGGCAAGGTAAGGACCAGCATCAGCTCTAAGCCCTTAGGCCTATCGTATAGGAGAAATGGCTTGGGTGTTTGCACTTTGGGAGGTGGTCTGTGCCAGGAGTGAGAGTGAGATTGAACCTGAGAATGTGTGTTGGGAGTGCTGGGTGGCAAAGCCAGGGTAGATGGCCAGAGTGTGTTTGGCTGTGAAAGCGGTGTCAAGGGAAGGTGAGGACCAGCAACAGCTCTAAGCCCTTAGATGTAGCGTGCGTCAGAAATCGCTTGGACGTTTGCACTTTGGGAGTTGGTCTGTGCTGGGAGTGAGAGTGAGAGCCTGAGTGAGCCTGAGAATGTGTGTTGGCAGTGCCGGGAGGCAAGGTAAAGGCAGATGGCCAGAGTGTGTTTGGCTGTGAAAGCACTGTGAAGGGAAGGTGAGGACCAGCAACAGCTCTGAGCCCTTAGATGTAGCGTGCGTCAGAACTCGCTTGGTTGTTGGCACTTTGGGAGGTGGTGTGTGCCGAGAGTGAGAGTGTGTTGGGATTGCCGGGAGGCAAGGCAAAGGCAGATGGGCAGAGTGTGTTTGTCTGTGAAAGCGGTGTCAAGGGAAGGTGAGGACCAGCAACAGCTCTAATCCCTTAGGCCTATCGTATGGGAGAAATGGCTTGGACGTTTGCACTTTGGGAAGTGGTCTGTTCCGGGAGTGAGAGTGAGAGTGAGCCTGAGAATGTGTGTTGGGAGTGCTGGGAGGCAAGGCAAAGGCAGATGGCCAGAGTGTGTTTGGCTGTGAAAGCGGTGTCAAGGGAAGGTGAGGACCAGCAACAGCTCTAAGCCCTTAGGCCTATCGTATGGGAGAAATGGCTTGGGTGTTTGCACTTTGGGAGGTGGTCTGTGCCAGGAGTGAGAGTGAGATTGAACCTGAGAATGTGTGTTGGGAGTGCTGGGAGGCAAAGCCAGGGTAGATGGCCAGAGTGTGTTTGGCTGTGAAAGCGGTGTCAAGGGAAGGTGAGGACCAGCAACAGCTCTAAGCCCTTACATGTAGCGTGCCTCCGAAATAGCTTGGGTGTTGGCACTTTGGGAGGTGGTCTGTGCCAAGAGTGAGACTGTGTGTTGGGAGTGCTGGGAGGCAAGGCAAAGGCAGATGGGCAGAGTGTGTTTGTCTGTGAAAGCGGTGTCAAGGGAAGGTGAGGACCAGCAACAGCTCTAAGCCCATTAGGCCTGTCGCCTGGGAGAAATGGCTTGCGTGTTGTCACTATGGGAGGTGGTCTGTGCCGGGAGTGACAGTGAGATTGCACCTGAGAATGTGTGTTGGGAGTGCTGGGAGGCAAAGCCAGGGCAGATTCCCAGAGTGTGTTTGGCTGTGAAAGCGGTGTCAAGGGAAGGTAAGGACCAGCCACAGCTCTAAGCCCTTAGGCCTATCGTATGGGAGAAATGGCTTGCACGTCTGCACTTTGGGAGGTGGTCTGTGCCAGGAGTGAGAGTTTGATTGCGCCTGAGAATGTGTGTTGGGAGTGCTGGGAGGCAAAGCCAGGGCAGATTCCCAGAGTGTGTTTGGCTGTGAAAGCGGTGTCAAGGCAAGGTAAGGACCAGCCACAGCTCTAAGCCCTTAGGCCTATCGTATGGGAGAAATGGCTTGCACGTCTGCACTTTGGGAGGTGGTCTGTGCCAGGAGAGAGAGTTAGATTGCGCCTGAGAATGTGTGTTGGGAGTGCTGGGAGGCAAAGCCAGGCTAGATGGGCAGAGTGTGTTTGGCTGTGAAAGCGGTGTGAAGGGAAGGTGAGGACCAGCAACAGCTCTGAGCCCTTAGATGTAGCGTGTGTCAGAAACCGCTTGGGTGCTGGCACTTTGGAGGTGGTGTGTGCCGAGAGTGAGAGTGTGTTGGGATTGCCGGGAGGCAAGGCAAAGGCAGATGGGCAGAGTGTGTTTGGCTGTGAAAGCGGTGTCAAGGGAAGGTGAGGACCAGCATCAGCTCTAAGCCCTTAGGCCTATCTTATAGGAGAAATGGCTTCGGTGTTTGCACTTTGGGAGGTGGTCTGTGCCAGGAGTGAGAGTGAGATTGAACCTGAGAATGTGTGTTGGGAGTGCTGGGAGGCAAGGTAAAGGCAGATGGCCAGAGTGTGTTTGGCTGTGAAAGCGGTGTCAAGGGAAGGTGAGGACCAGCAACTGCTCTAAGCCCTTAGATGTAGCGTGCGTCAGAAATCGCTTGGTTGTTGGCACTTTGGGAGGTGGTTTGTGCCGAGAGTGAGAGTGTGTTGGGATTGCCGGGAGGCAAGGCAAAGGCAGATGGGCAGAGTGTGTTTGGCTGTGAAAGCGGTGTCAAGGGAAGGTGAGGACCAGCAACAGCTCTAATCCCTTAGGCCTATCGTATGGGAGAAATGGCTTGGACGTTTGCACTTTGGGAAGTGGTCTGTTCCGTTAGTGAGAGTGAGAGTGAGCCTGAGAATGTGTGTTGGGAGTGCTGGGAGGCAAGGCAAAGGCAGATGGCCAGAGTGTGTTTGGCTGTGAAAGCGGTGTCAAGGGAAGGTGAGGACCAGCATCAGCTCTAAGCCCTTAGGCCTATCGTATAGGAGAAATGGCTTCGGTGTTTGCACTTTGGGAGGTGGTCTGTGCCAGGAGTGAGAGTGAGATTGAACCTGAGAATGTGTGTTGGGAGTGCTGGGTGGCAAAGCCAGGGTAGATGGCCAGAGTGTGTTTGGCTGTGAAAGCGGTGTCAAGGGAAGGTGAGGACCAGCAACAGCTCTAATCCCTTAGGCCTATCGTATGGGAGAAATGGCTTGGACGTTTGCACTTTGGGAAGTGGTCTGTTCCGGGAGTGAGAGTGAGAGTGAGCCTGAGAATGTGTGTTGGGAGTGCTGGGAGGCAAGGCAAAGGCAGATGGGCAGAGTGTGTTTGGCTGTGAAAGCGGTGTCAAGGGAAGGTGAGGACCAGCATCAGCTCTAAGCCCTTAGGCCTATCTTATAGGAGAAATGGCTTCGGTGTTTGCACTTTGGGAGGTGGTCTGTGCCAGGAGTGAGAGTGAGATTGAACCTGAGAATGTGTGTTGGGAGTGCTGGGTGGCAAAGCCAGGGTAGATGGCCAGAGTGTGTTTGGCTGTGAAAGTGGTGTCAAGGGAAGGTGAGGACCAGCAACAGCTCTAAGCCCTTACATGTAGCGTGCCTCCGAAATAGCTTGGGTGTTGGCACTTTGGGAGGTGGTCTGTGCCAAGAGTGAGACTGTGTGTTGGGAGTGCTGGGAGGCAAGGCAAAGGCAGATGGGCAGAATGTGTTTGTCTGTGAAAGCGGTGTCAAGGGAAGGTGAGGACCAGCAACAGCTCTAAGCCCATTAGGCCTGTCGCCTGGGAGAAATGGCTTGCGTGTTGTCACTATGGGAGGTGGTCTGTGCCGGGAGTGACAGTGAGATTGCACCTGAGAATGTGTGTTGGGAGTGCTGGGAGGCAAAGCCAGGGCAGATTCCCAGAGTGTGTTTGGCTGTGAAAGCGGTGTCAAGGCAAGGTAAGGACCAGCCACAGCTCTAAGCCCTTAGGCCTATCGTATGGGAGAAATGGCTTGCACGTCTGCACTTTGGGAGGTGGTCTGTGCCAGGAGTGAGAGTTAGATTGCGCCTGAGAATGTGTGTTGGGAGTGCTGGGAGGCAAAGCCAGGGCAGATTCCCAGAGTGTGTTTGGCTGTGAAAGCGGTGTCAAGGCAAGGTAAGGACCAGCATCAGCTCTAAGCCCTTAGGCCTATCGTATAGGAGAAATGGCTTGGGTGTTTGCACTTTGGGAGGTGGTCTGTGCCAGGAGTGAGAGTGAGATTGAACCTGAGAATGTGTGTTGGGAGTGCTGGGTGGCAAAGCCAGGGTAGATGGCCAGAGTGTGTTTGGCTGTGAAAGCGGTGTCAAGGGAAGGTGAGGACCAGCAACAGCTCTAAGCCCTTAGATGTAGCGTGCGTCAGAAATCGCTTGGACGTTTGCACTTTGGGAGTTGGTCTGTGCTGGGAGTGAGAGTGAGAGCCTGAGTGAGCCTGAGAATGTGTGTTGGCAGTGCCGGGAGGCAAGGTAAAGGCAGATGGCCAGAGTGTGTTTGGCTGTGAAAGCACTGTGAAGGGAAGGTGAGGACCAGCAACAGCTCTGAGCCCTTAGATGTAGCGTGCGTCAGAACTCGCTTGGTTGTTGGCACTTTGGGAGGTGGTGTGTGCCGAGAGTGAGAGTGTGTTGGGATTGCCGGGAGGCAAGGCAAAGGCAGATGGGCAGAGTGTGTTTGTCTGTGAAAGCGGTGTCAAGGGAAGGTGAGGACCAGCAACAGCTCTAATCCCTTAGGCCTATCGTATGGGAGAAATGGCTTGGACGTTTGCACTTTGGGAAGTGGTCTGTTCCGGGAGTGAGAGTGAGAGTGAGCCTGAGAATGTGTGTTGGGAGTGCTGGGAGGCAAGGCAAAGGCAGATGGCCAGAGTGTGTTTGGCTGTGAAAGCGGTGTCAAGGGAAGGTGAGGACCAGCAACAGCTCTAAGCCCTTAGGCCTATCGTATGGGAGAAATGGCTTGGGTGTTTGCACTTTGGGAGGTGGTCTGTGCCAGGAGTGAGAGTGAGATTGAACCTGAGAATGTGTGTTGGGAGTGCTGGGAGGCAAAGCCAGGGTAGATGGCCAGAGTGTGTTTGGCTGTGAAAGCGGTGTCAAGGGAAGGTGAGGACCAGCAACAGCTCTAAGCCCTTACATGTAGCGTGCCTCCGAAATAGCTTGGGTGTTGGCACTTTGGGAGGTGGTCTGTGCCAAGAGTGAGACTGTGTGTTGGGAGTGCTGGGAGGCAAGGCAAAGGCAGATGGGCAGAGTGTGTTTGTCTGTGAAAGCGGTGTCAAGGGAAGGTGAGGACCAGCAACAGCTCTAAGCCCATTAGGCCTGTCGCCTGGGAGAAATGGCTTGCGTGTTGTCACTATGGGAGGTGGTCTGTGCCGGGAGTGACAGTGAGATTGCACCTGAGAATGTGTGTTGGGAGTGCTGGGAGGCAAAGCCAGGGCAGATTCCCAGAGTGTGTTTGGCTGTGAAAGCGGTGTCAAGGGAAGGTAAGGACCAGCCACAGCTCTAAGCCCTTAGGCCTATCGTATGGGAGAAATGGCTTGCACGTCTGCACTTTGGGAGGTGGTCTGTGCCAGGAGTGAGAGTTTGATTGCGCCTGAGAATGTGTGTTGGGAGTGCTGGGAGGCAAAGCCAGGGCAGATTCCCAGAGTGTGTTTGGCTGTGAAAGCGGTGTCAAGGCAAGGTAAGGACCAGCCACAGCTCTAAGCCCTTAGGCCTATCGTATGGGAGAAATGGCTTGCACGTCTGCACTTTGGGAGGTGGTCTGTGCCAGGAGAGAGAGTTAGATTGCGCCTGAGAATGTGTGTTGGGAGTGCTGGGAGGCAAAGCCAGGCTAGATGGGCAGAGTGTGTTTGGCTGTGAAAGCGCTGTGAAGGGAAGGTGAGGACCAGCAACAGCTCTGAGCCCTTAGATGTAGCGTGTGTCAGAAACCGCTTGGGTGCTGGCACTTTGGAGGTGGTGTGTGCCGAGAGTGAGAGTGTGTTGGGATTGCCGGGAGGCAAGGCAAAGGCAGATGGGCAGAGTGTGTTTGGCTGTGAAAGCGGTGTCAAGGGAAGGTGAGGACCAGCATCAGCTCTAAGCCCTTAGGCCTATCTTATAGGAGAAATGGCTTCGGTGTTTGCACTTTGGGAGGTGGTCTGTGCCAGGAGTGAGAGTGAGATTGAACCTGAGAATGTGTGTTGGGAGTGCTGGGAGGCAAGGTAAAGGCAGATGGCCAGAGTGTGTTTGGCTGTGAAAGCGGTGTCAAGGGAAGGTGAGGACCAGCAACTGCTCTAAGCCCTTAGATGTAGCGTGCGTCAGAAATCGCTTGGACGTTTGCACTTTGGGAGTTGGTCTGTGCTGGGAGTGAGAGTGAGAGCCTGAGTGAGCCTGAGAATGTGTGTTGGCAGTGCCGGGAGGCAAGGTAAAGGCAGATGGCCAGAGTGTGTTTATCTGTGAAAGCACTGTGAAGGGAAGGTGAGGACCAGCAACAGCTCTGAGCCCTTAGATGTAGCGTGCGTCAGAACTCGCTTGGTTGTTGGCACTTTGGGAGGTGGTGTGTGCCGAGAGTGAGAGTGTGTTGGGATTGCCGGGAGGCAAGGCAAAGGCAGATGGGCAGAGTGTGTTTGTCTGTGAAAGCGGTGTCAAGGGAAGGTGAGGACCAGCAACAGCTCTAATCCCTTAGGCCTATCGTATGGGAGAAATGGCTTGGACGTTTGCACTTTGGGAAGTGGTCTGTTCCGTTAGTGAGAGTGAGAGTGAGCCTGAGAATGTGTGTTGGGAGTGCTGGGAGGCAAGGCAAAGGCAGATGGCCAGAGTGTGTTTGGCTGTGAAAGCGGTGTCAAGGGAAGGTGAGGACCAGCAACAGCTCTAAGCCCTTAGGCCTATCGTATGGGAGAAATGGCTTGGGTGTTTGCACTTTGGGAGGTGGTCTGTGCCAGGAGTGAGAGTGAGATTGAACCTGAGAATGTGTGTTGGGAGTGCTGGGAGGCAAAGCCAGGGTAGATGGGCAGAGTGTGTTTGGCTGTGAAAGCGGTGTCAAGGGAAGGTGAGGACCAGCAACAGCTCTAAGCCCTTACATGTAGCGTGCCTCCGAAATAGCTTGGGTGTTGGCACTTTGGGAGGTGGTCTGTGCCAAGAGTGAGACTGTGTGTTGGGAGTGCTGGGAGGCAAGGCAAAGGCAGATGGGCAGAATGTGTTTGTCTGTGAAAGCGGTGTCAAGGGAAGGTGAGGACCAGCAACAGCTCTAAGCCCATTAGGCCTGTCGCCTGGGAGAAATGGCTTGCGTGTTGTCACTATGGGAGGTGGTCTGTGCCGGGAGTGACAGTGAGATTGCACCTGAGAATGTGTGTTGGGAGTGCTGGGAGGCAAAGCCAGGGCAGATTCCCAGAGTGTGTTTGGCTGTGAAAGCGGTGTCAAGGGAAGGTAAGGACCAGCCACAGCTCTAAGCCCTTAGGCCTATCGTATGGGAGAAATGGCTTGCACGTCTGCACTTTGGGAGGTGGTCTGTGCCAGGAGTGAGAGTTAGATTGCGCCTGAGAATGTGTGTTGGGAGTGCTGGGAGGCAAAGCCAGGCTAGATGGGCAGAGTGTGTTTGGCTGTGAAAGCGCTGTGAAGGGAAGGTGAGGACCAGCAACAGCTCTGAGCCCTTAGATGTAGCGTGTGTCAGAAACCGCTTGGGTGCTGGCACTTTGGGAGGTGGTGTGTGCCGAGAGTGAGAGTGTGTTGGGATTGCCGGGAGGCAAGGCAAAGGCAGATGGGCAGAGTGTGTTTGGCTGTGAAAGCGGTGTCAAGGGAAGGTGAGGACCAGCATCTGCTCTAAGCCCTTAGATGTAGCGTGCGTCAGAAATCGCTTGGTTGTTGGCACTTTGGGAGGTGGTGTGTGCCGAGAGTGAGAGTGTGTTGGGATTGCCGGGAGGCAAGGCAAAGGCAGATGGCCAGAGTGTGTTTGTCTGTGAAAGCGCTGTGAAGGGAAGGTGATGACCAGCAACAGCTCTAAGCCCTTAGGCCTATCGTATGGGAGAAATGGCTTGGGTGTTTGCACTTTGGGAGGTGGTCTGTGCCGGGAGTGAGAGTGAGAGTGAGCCTGAGAATGTGTGTTGGGAGTGCTGGGAGGCAAGGTAAAGGCAGATGGCCAGAGTGTGTTTGGCTGTGAAAGCGGTGTCAAGGGAAGGTGAGGACCAGCAACAGCTCTAAGCCCTTAGATGTAGCGTGCGTCAGAAATCGCTTGGACGTTTGCACTTTGGGAGTTGGTCTGTGCTGGGAGTGAGAGTGAGAGCCTGAGTGAGCCTGAGAATGTGTGTTGGCAGTGCCGGGAAGCAAGGTAAAGGCAGATGGCCAGAGTGTGTTTGGCTGTGAAAGCGCTGTGAAGGGAAGGTGAGGACCAGCAACAGCTCTGAGCCCTTAGATGTAGCGTGCGTCAGAAATCGCTTGGTTGTTGGCACTTTGGGAGGTGGTGTGTGCCGAGAGTGAGAGTGTGTTGGGATTGCCGGGAGGCAAGGCAAAGGCAGATGGGCAGAGTGTGTTTGGCTGTGAAAGCGGTGTCAAGGGAAGGTGAGGACCAGCAACAGCTCTAATCCCTTAGGCCTATCGTATGGGAGAAATGGCTTGGACGTTTGCACTTTGGGAAGTGGTCTGTTCCGGGAGTGAGAGTGAGATTGAGTCTGAGAATGTGTGTTGGGAGTGCTGGGAGGCAAGGCAAAGGCAGATGGGCAGAGTGTGTTTGGCTGTGAAAGCGGTGTCAAGGGAAGGTGAGGACCAGCATCAGCTCTAAGCCCTTAGGCCTATCGTATAGGAGAAATGGCTTCGGTGTTTGCACTTTGGGAGGTGGTCTGTGCCAGGAGTGAGAGTGAGATTGAACCTGAGAATGTGTGTTGGGAGTGCTGGGTGGCAAAGCCAGGGTAGATGGCCAGAGTGTGTTTGGCTGTGAAAGCGGTGTCAAGGGAAGGTGAGGACCAGCAACAGCTCTAAGCCCTTACATGTAGCGTGCCTCCGAAATAGCTTGGGTGTTGGCACTTTGGGAGGTGGTCTGTGCCAAGAGTGAGACTGTGTGTTGGGAGTGCTGGGAGGCAAGGCAAAGGCAGATGGGCAGAATGTGTTTGTCTGTGAAAGCGGTGTCAAGGGAAGGTGAGGACCAGCAACAGCTCTAAGCCCATTAGGCCTGTCGCCTGGGAGAAATGGCTTGCGTGTTGTCACTATGGGAGGTGGTCTGTGCCGGGAGTGACAGTGAGATTGCACCTGAGAATGTGTGTTGGGAGTGCTGGGAGGCAAAGCCAGGGCAGATTCCCAGAGTGTGTTTGGCTGTGAAAGCGGTGTCAAGGGAAGGTAAGGACCAGCCACAGCTCTAAGCCCTTAGGCCTATCGTATGGGAGAAATGGCTTGCACGTCTGCACTTTGGGAGGTGGTCTGTGCCAGGAGTGAGAGTTAGATTGCGCCTGAGAATGTGTGTTGGGAGTGCTGGGAGGCCAAGCCAGGGTAGATGGCCAGAGTGTGTTTGGCTGTGAAAGCGCTGTGAAGGGAAGGTGATGACCAGCAACAGCTCTGAGCCCTTAGATGTAGCGTGTGTCAGAAACCGCTTGGGTGCTGGCACTTTGGGAGGTGGTGTGTGCCGAGAGTGAGAGTGTTTTGGGAGTGGTGGGAGTTGAGACAAAGGCAGATGGCCAGAGTGTGTTTGTCTGTGAAAGCGGTGTCAAGGGAAGGTGAGGACCAGCAACAGCTCTAAGCCCTTAGATGTAGCGTGCGTCAGAAATCGCTTGGACGTTTGCACTTTGGGAGTTGGTCTGTGCTGGGAGTGAGAGTGAGAGCCTGAGTGAGCCTGAGAATGTGTGTTGGCAGTGCCGGGAGGCAAGGTAAAGGCAGATGGCCAGAGTGTGTTTGTCTGTGAAAGCGCTGTGAAGGGAAGGTGATGACCAGCAACAGCTCTAAGCCCTTAGATGTAGCGTGCGTCAGAAATCGCTTGGTTGTTGGCACTTTGGAAGGTAGTGTGTTCCGAGAGTGAGAGTGTGTTGGGATTGCCGGGAGGCAAGGCAAAGGCAGATGGGCAGAGTGTGTTTGGCTGTGAAAGCGGTGTCAAGGGAAGGTGATGACCAGCAACAGCTCTAAGCCCTTAGGCCTATCGTATGGGAGAAATGGCTCGGACGTTTGCACTTTGGGAGGTGGTCTGTGCCGGTAGTGAGAGTGAGAGTGAGCCTGAGAATGTGTGTTGGGAGTGCTGGTAGGCAAGGCAAAGGCCGATGGGCAGAGTGTGTTTGGCTGTGAAAGCGGTGTGAAGGGAAGGTGAGGACCAGCATCAGCTCTAAGCCCTTAGGCCTATCGTATGGGAGAAATGGCTTGGGTGTTTGCACTTTGGGAAGTGGTCTGTGCCGGGAGTGAGAGTGAGATTGAGTCTGAGAATGTGTGTTGGGAGTGCTGGGAGGCAAGGCAAAGGCCGATGGGCAGAGTGTGTTTGGCTGTGAAAGCGGTGTCAAGGGAAGGTGAGGACCAGCAACAACTCTAAGCCCATTAGGCCTGTCGCCTGGGAGAAATGGCTTGCGTGTTGTCACTATGGGAGGTGGTCTGTGCCGGGAGTGACAGTGAGATTGCACCTGAGAATGTGTGTTGGGAGTGCTGGGAGGCAAAGCCAGGGCAGATTCCCAGAGTGTGTTTGGCTGTGAAAGCGGTGTCAAGGCAAGGTAAGGACCAGCCACAGCTCTAAGCCCTTAGGCCTATCGTATGGGAGAAATGGCTTGCACGTCTGCACTTTGGGAGGTGGTCTGTGCCAGGAGTGAGAGTTAGATTGCGCCTGAGAATGTGTGTTGGGAGTGCTGGGAGGCAAAGCCAGGCTAGATGGGCAGAGTGTGTTTGGCTGTGAAAGCGCTGTGAAGGGAAGGTGATGACCAGCAACAGCTCTGAGCCCTTAGATGTAGCGTGTGTCAGAAACCGCTTGGGTGCTGGCACTTTGGGAGGTGGTGTGTGCCGAGAGTGAGAGTGTGTTGGGATTGCCGGGAGGCAAGGCAAAGGCAGATGGGCAGAGTGTGTTTGGCTGTGAAAGCGGTGTCAAGGGAAGGTGAGGACCAGCATCTGCTCTAAGCCCTTAGATGTAGCGTGCGTCAGAAATCGCTTGGTTGTTGGCACTTTGGGAGGTGGTTTGTGCCGAGAGTGAGAGTGTGTTGGGATTGCCGGGAGGCAAGGCAAAGGCAGATGGGCAGAGTGTGTTTGGCTGTGAAAGCGGTGTCAAGGGAAGGTGAGGACCAGCAACAGCTCTAAGCCCTTAGGCCTATCGTATGGGAGAAATGGCTTGGACGTTTGCACTTTGGGAAGTGGTCTGTTCCGTTAGTGAGAGTGAGAGTGAGCCTGAGAATGTGTGTTGGGAGTGCTGGGAGGCAAGGCAAAGGCAGATGGCCAGAGTGTGTTTGGCTGTGAAAGCGGTGTCAAGGGAAGGTGAGGACCAGCATCAGCTCTAAGCCCTTAGGCCTATCGTATAGGAGAAATGGCTTCGGTGTTTGCACTTTGGGAGGTGGTCTGTGCCAGGAGTGAGAGTGAGATTGAACCTGAGAATGTGTGTTGGGAGTGCTGGGTGGCAAAGCCAGGGTAGATGGCCAGAGTGTGTTTGGCTGTGAAAGCGGTGTCAAGGGAAGGTGAGGACCAGCAACAGCTCTAATCCCTTAGGCCTATCGTATGGGAGAAATGGCTTGGACGTTTGCACTTTGGGAAGTGGTCTGTTCCGGGAGTGAGAGTGAGAGTGAGCCTGAGAATGTGTGTTGGGAGTGCTGGGAGGCAAGGCAAAGGCAGATGGGCAGAGTGTGTTTGGCTGTGAAAGCGGTGTCAAGGGAAGGTGAGGACCAGCATCAGCTCTAAGCCCTTAGGCCTATCTTATAGGAGAAATGGCTTCGGTGTTTGCACTTTGGGAGGTGGTCTGTGCCAGGAGTGAGAGTGAGATTGAACCTGAGAATGTGTGTTGGGAGTGCTGGGTGGCAAAGCCAGGGTAGATGGCCAGAGTGTGTTTGGCTGTGAAAGTGGTGTCAAGGGAAGGTGAGGACCAGCAACAGCTCTAAGCCCTTACATGTAGCGTGCCTCCGAAATAGCTTGGGTGTTGGCACTTTGGGAGGTGGTCTGTGCCAAGAGTGAGACTGTGTGTTGGGAGTGCTGGGAGGCAAGGCAAAGGCAGATGGGCAGAATGTGTTTGTCTGTGAAAGCGGTGTCAAGGGAAGGTGAGGACCAGCAACAGCTCTAAGCCCATTAGGCCTGTCGCCTGGGAGAAATGGCTTGCGTGTTGTCACTATGGGAGGTGGTCTGTGCCGGGAGTGACAGTGAGATTGCACCTGAGAATGTGTGTTGGGAGTGCTGGGAGGCAAAGCCAGGGCAGATTCCCAGAGTGTGTTTGGCTGTGAAAGCGGTGTCAAGGCAAGGTAAGGACCAGCCACAGCTCTAAGCCCTTAGGCCTATCGTATGGGAGAAATGGCTTGCACGTCTGCACTTTGGGAGGTGGTCTGTGCCAGGAGTGAGAGTTAGATTGCGCCTGAGAATGTGTGTTGGGAGTGCTGGGAGGCAAAGCCAGGGCAGATTCCCAGAGTGTGTTTGGCTGTGAAAGCGGTGTCAAGGCAAGGTAAGGACCAGCATCAGCTCTAAGCCCTTAGGCCTATCGTATAGGAGAAATGGCTTGGGTGTTTGCACTTTGGGAGGTGGTCTGTGCCAGGAGTGAGAGTGAGATTGAACCTGAGAATGTGTGTTGGGAGTGCTGGGTGGCAAAGCCAGGGTAGATGGCCAGAGTGTGTTTGGCTGTGAAAGCGGTGTCAAGGGAAGGTGAGGACCAGCAACAGCTCTAAGCCCTTAGATGTAGCGTGCGTCAGAAATCGCTTGGACGTTTGCACTTTGGGAGTTGGTCTGTGCTGGGAGTGAGAGTGAGAGCCTGAGTGAGCCTGAGAATGTGTGTTGGCAGTGCCGGGAGGCAAGGTAAAGGCAGATGGCCAGAGTGTGTTTATCTGTGAAAGCACTGTGAAGGGAAGGTGAGGACCAGCAACAGCTCTGAGCCCTTAGATGTAGCGTGCGTCAGAACTCGCTTGGTTGTTGGCACTTTGGGAGGTGGTGTGTGCCGAGAGTGAGAGTGTGTTGGGATTGCCGGGAGGCAAGGCAAAGGCAGATGGGCAGAGTGTGTTTGTCTGTGAAAGCGGTGTCAAGGGAAGGTGAGGACCAGCAACAGCTCTAATCCCTTAGGCCTATCGTATGGGAGAAATGGCTTGGACGTTTGCACTTTGGGAAGTGGTCTGTTCCGTTAGTGAGAGTGAGAGTGAGCCTGAGAATGTGTGTTGGGAGTGCTGGGAGGCAAGGCAAAGGCAGATGGCCAGAGTGTGTTTGGCTGTGAAAGCGGTGTCAAGGGAAGGTGAGGACCAGCAACAGCTCTAAGCCCTTAGGCCTATCGTATGGGAGAAATGGCTTGGGTGTTTGCACTTTGGGAGGTGGTCTGTGCCAGGAGTGAGAGTGAGATTGAACCTGAGAATGTGTGTTGGGAGTGCTGGGAGGCAAAGCCAGGCTAGATGGCCAGAGTGTGTTTGGCTGTGAAAGCGGTGTCAAGGGAAGGTGAGGACCAGCAACAGCTCTAAGCCCTTACATGTAGCGTGCCTCCGAAATAGCTTGGGTGTTGGCACTTTGGGAGGTGGTCTGTGCCAAGAGTGAGACTGTGTGTTGGGAGTGCTGGGAGGCAAGGCAAAGGCAGATGGGCAGAATGTGTTTGTCTGTGAAAGCGGTGTCAAGGGAAGGTGAGGACCAGCAACAGCTCTAAGCCCATTAGGCCTGTCGCCTGGGAGAAATGGCTTGCGTGTTGTCACTATGGGAGGTGGTCTGTGCCGGGAGTGACAGTGAGATTGCACCTGAGAATGTGTGTTGGGAGTGCTGGGAGGCAAAGCCAGGGCAGATTCCCAGAGTGTGTTTGGCTGTGAAAGCGGTGTCAAGGGAAGGTAAGGACCAGCCACAGCTCTAAGCCCTTAGGCCTATCGTATGGGAGAAATGGCTTGCACGTCTGCACTTTGGGAGGTGGTCTGTGCCAGGAGTGAGAGTTAGATTGCGCCTGAGAATGTGTGTTGGGAGTGCTGGGAGGCCAAGCCAGGGTAGATGGCCAGAGTGTGTTTGGCTGTGAAAGCGCTGTGAAGGGAAGGTGATGACCAGCAACAGCTCTGAGCCCTTAGATGTAGCGTGTGTCAGAAACCGCTTGGGTGCTGGCACTTTGGGAGGTGGTGTGTGCCGAGAGTGAGAGTGTTTTGGGAGTGGTGGGAGTTGAGACAAAGGCAGATGGCCAGAGTGTGTTTGTCTGTGAAAGCGGTGTCAAGGGAAGGTGAGGACCAGCAACAGCTCTAAGCCCTTAGATGTAGCGTGCGTCAGAAATCGCTTGGACGTTTGCACTTTGGGAGTTGGTCTGTGCTGGGAGTGAGAGTGAGAGCCTGAGTGAGCCTGAGAATGTGTGTTGGCAGTGCCGGGAGGCAAGGTAAAGGCAGATGGCCAGAGTGTGTTTGTCTGTGAAAGCGCTGTGAAGGGAAGGTGATGACCAGCAACAGCTCTAAGCCCTTAGATGTAGCGTGCGTCAGAAATCGCTTGGTTGTTGGCACTTTGGAAGGTAGTGTGTTCCGAGAGTGAGAGTGTGTTGGGATTGCCGGGAGGCAAGGCAAAGGCAGATGGGCAGAGTGTGTTTGGCTGTGAAAGCGGTGTCAAGGGAAGGTGATGACCAGCAACAGCTCTAAGCCCTTAGGCCTATCGTATGGGAGAAATGGCTCGGACGTTTGCACTTTGGGAGGTGGTCTGTGCCGGTAGTGAGAGTGAGAGTGAGCCTGAGAATGTGTGTTGGGAGTGCTGGTAGGCAAGGCAAAGGCCGATGGGCAGAGTGTGTTTGGCTGTGAAAGCGGTGTGAAGGGAAGGTGAGGACCAGCATCAGCTCTAAGCCCTTAGGCCTATCGTATGGGAGAAATGGCTTGGGTGTTTGCACTTTGGGAAGTGGTCTGTGCCGGGAGTGAGAGTGAGATTGAGTCTGAGAATGTGTGTTGGGAGTGCTGGGAGGCAAGGCAAAGGCCGATGGGCAGAGTGTGTTTGGCTGTGAAAGCGGTGTCAAGGGAAGGTGAGGACCAGCAACAACTCTAAGCCCATTAGGCCTGTCGCCTGGGAGAAATGGCTTGCGTGTTGTCACTATGGGAGGTGGTCTGTGCCGGGAGTGACAGTGAGATTGCACCTGAGAATGTGTGTTGGGAGTGCTGGGAGGCAAAGCCAGGGCAGATTCCCAGAGTGTGTTTGGCTGTGAAAGCGGTGTCAAGGCAAGGTAAGGACCAGCCACAGCTCTAAGCCCTTAGGCCTATCGTATGGGAGAAATGGCTTGCACGTCTGCACTTTGGGAGGTGGTCTGTGCCAGGAGTGAGAGTTAGATTGCGCCTGAGAATGTGTGTTGGGAGTGCTGGGAGGAAAAGCCAGGCTAGATGGCCAGAGTGTGTTTGGCTGTGAAAGCGCTGTGAAGGGAAGGTGATGACCAGCAACAGCTCTGAGCCCTTAGATGTAGCGTGTGTCAGAAACCGCTTGGGTGCTGGCACTTTGGGAGGTGGTGTGTGCCGAGAGTGAGAGTGTGTTGGGATTGCCGGGAGGCAAGGCAAAGGCAGATGGCCAGAGTGTGTTTGGCTGTGAAAGCGGTGTCAAGGGAAGGTGAGGACCAGCATCTGCTCTAAGCCCTTAGATGTAGCGTGCGTCAGAAATCGCTTGGTTGTTGGCACTTTGGGAGGTGGTTTGTGCCGAGAGTGAGAGTGTGTTGGGATTGCCGGGAGGCAAGGCAAAGGCAGATGGGCAGAGTGTGTTTGGCTGTGAAAGCGGTGTCAAGGGAAGGTGAGGACCAGCAACAGCTCTAATCCCTTAGGCCTATCGTATGGGAGAAATGGCTTGGACGTTTGCACTTTGGGAAGTGGTCTGTTCCGTTAGTGAGAGTGAGAGTGAGCCTGAGAATGTGTGTTGGGAGTGCTGGGAGGCAAGGCAAAGGCAGATGGCCAGAGTGTGTTTGGCTGTGAAAGCGGTGTCAAGGGAAGGTGAGGACCAGCATCAGCTCTAAGCCCTTAGGCCTATCGTATAGGAGAAATGGCTTCGGTGTTTGCACTTTGGGAGGTGGTCTGTGCCAGGAGTGAGAGTGAGATTGAACCTGAGAATGTGTGTTGGGAGTGCTGGGTGGCAAAGCCAGGGTAGATGGCCAGAGTGTGTTTGGCTGTGAAAGCGGTGTCAAGGGAAGGTGAGGACCAGCAACAGCTCTAATCCCTTAGGCCTATCGTATGGGAGAAATGGCTTGGACGTTTGCACTTTGGGAAGTGGTCTGTTCCGGGAGTGAGAGTGAGAGTGAGCCTGAGAATGTGTGTTGGGAGTGCTGGGAGGCAAGGCAAAGGCAGATGGGCAGAGTGTGTTTGGCTGTGAAAGCGGTGTCAAGGGAAGGTGAGGACCAGCATCAGCTCTAAGCCCTTAGGCCTATCTTATAGGAGAAATGGCTTCGGTGTTTGCACTTTGGGAGGTGGTCTGTGCCAGGAGTGAGAGTGAGATTGAACCTGAGAATGTGTGTTGGGAGTGCTGGGTGGCAAAGCCAGGGTAGATGGCCAGAGTGTGTTTGGCTGTGAAAGTGGTGTCAAGGCAAGGTGAGGACCAGCAACAGCTCTAAGCCCTTACATGTAGCGTGCCTCCGAAATAGCTTGGGTGTTGGCACTTTGGGAGGTGGTCTGTGCCAAGAGTGAGACTGTGTGTTGGGAGTGCTGGGAGGCAAGGCAAAGGCAGATGGGCAGAATGTGTTTGTCTGTGAAAGCGGTGTCAAGGGAAGGTGAGGACCAGCAACAGCTCTAAGCCCATTAGGCCTGTCGCCTGGGAGAAATGGCTTGCGTGTTGTCACTATGGGAGGTGGTCTGTGCCGGGAGTGACAGTGAGATTGCACCTGAGAATGTGTGTTGGGAGTGCTGGGAGGCAAAGCCAGGGCAGATTCCCAGAGTGTGTTTGGCTGTGAAAGCGGTGTCAAGGCAAGGTAAGGACCAGCCACAGCTCTAAGCCCTTAGGCCTATCGTATGGGAGAAATGGCTTGCACGTCTGCACTTTGGGAGGTGGTCTGTGCCAGGAGTGAGAGTTAGATTGCGCCTGAGAATGTGTGTTGGGAGTGCTGGGAGGCAAAGCCAGGGCAGATTCCCAGAGTGTGTTTGGCTGTGAAAGCGGTGTCAAGGCAAGGTAAGGACCAGCATCAGCTCTAAGCCCTTAGGCCTATCGTATAGGAGAAATGGCTTGGGTGTTTGCACTTTGGGAGGTGGTCTGTGCCAGGAGTGAGAGTGAGATTGAACCTGAGAATGTGTGTTGGGAGTGCTGGGTGGCAAAGCCAGGGTAGATGGCCAGAGTGTGTTTGGCTGTGAAAGCGGTGTCAAGGGAAGGTGAGGACCAGCAACAGCTCTAAGCCCTTAGATGTAGCGTGCGTCAGAAATCGCTTGGACGTTTGCACTTTGGGAGTTGGTCTGTGCTGGGAGTGAGAGTGAGAGCCTGAGTGAGCCTGAGAATGTGTGTTGGCAGTGCCGGGAGGCAAGGTAAAGGCAGATGGCCAGAGTGTGTTTGGCTGTGAAAGCACTGTGAAGGGAAGGTGAGGACCAGCAACAGCTCTGAGCCCTTAGATGTAGCGTGCGTCAGAACTCGCTTGGTTGTTGGCACTTTGGGAGGTGGTGTGTGCCGAGAGTGAGAGTGTGTTGGGATTGCCGGGAGGCAAGGCAAAGGCAGATGGGCAGAGTGTGTTTGTCTGTGAAAGCGGTGTCAAGGGAAGGTGAGGACCAGCAACAGCTCTAATCCCTTAGGCCTATCGTATGGGAGAAATGGCTTGGACGTTTGCACTTTGGGAAGTGGTCTGTTCCGGGAGTGAGAGTGAGAGTGAGCCTGAGAATGTGTGTTGGGAGTGCTGGGAGGCAAGGCAAAGGCAGATGGCCAGAGTGTGTTTGGCTGTGAAAGCGGTGTCAAGGGAAGGTGAGGACCAGCAACAGCTCTAAGCCCTTAGGCCTATCGTATGGGAGAAATGGCTTGGGTGTTTGCACTTTGGGAGGTGGTCTGTGCCAGGAGTGAGAGTGAGATTGAACCTGAGAATGTGTGTTGGGAGTGCTGGGAGGCAAAGCCAGGGTAGATGGCCAGAGTGTGTTTGGCTGTGAAAGCGGTGTCAAGGGAAGGTGAGGACCAGCAACAGCTCTAAGCCCTTACATGTAGCGTGCCTCCGAAATAGCTTGGGTGTTGGCACTTTGGGAGGTGGTCTGTGCCAAGAGTGAGACTGTGTGTTGGGAGTGCTGGGAGGCAAGGCAAAGGCAGATGGGCAGAGTGTGTTTGTCTGTGAAAGCGGTGTCAAGGGAAGGTGAGGACCAGCAACAGCTCTAAGCCCATTAGGCCTGTCGCCTGGGAGAAATGGCTTGCGTGTTGTCACTATGGGAGGTGGTCTGTGCCGGGAGTGACAGTGAGATTGCACCTGAGAATGTGTGTTGGGAGTGCTGGGAGGCAAAACCAGGGCAGATTCCCAGAGTGTGTTTGGCTGTGAAAGCGGTGTCAAGGGAAGGTAAGGACCAGCCACAGCTCTAAGCCCTTAGGCCTATCGTATGGGAGAAATGGCTTGCACGTCTGCACTTTGGGAGGTGGTCTGTGCCAGGAGTGAGAGTTTGATTGCGCCTGAGAATGTGTGTTGGGAGTGCTGGGAGGCAAAGCCAGGGCAGATTCCCAGAGTGTGTTTGGCTGTGAAAGCGGTGTCAAGGGAAGGTAAGGACCAGCCACAGCTCTAAGCCCTTAGGCCTATCGTATGGGAGAAATGGCTTGCACGTCTGCACTTTGGGAGGTGGTCTGTGCCAGGAGAGAGAGTTAGATTGCGCCTGAGAATGTGTGTTGGGAGTGCTGGGAGGCAAAGCCAGGCTAGATGGGCAGAGTGTGTTTGGCTGTGAAAGCGCTGTGAAGGGAAGGTGAGGACCAGCAACAGCTCTGAGCCCTTAGATGTAGCGTGTGTCAGAAACCGCTTGGGTGCTGGCACTTTGGAGGTGGTGTGTGCCGAGAGTGAGAGTGTGTTGGGATTGCCGGGAGGCAAGGCAAAGGCAGATGGGCAGAGTGTGTTTGGCTGTGAAAGCGGTGTCAAGGGAAGGTGAGGACCAGCATCAGCTCTAAGCCCTTAGGCCTATCTTATAGGAGAAATGGCTTCGGTGTTTGCACTTTGGGAGGTGGTCTGTGCCAGGAGTGAGAGTGAGAGTGAGCCTGAGAATGTGTGTTGGGAGTGCTGGGAGGCAAGGTAAAGGCAGATGGCCAGAGTGTGTTTGGCTGTGAAAGCGGTGTCAAGGGAAGGTGAGGACCAGCAACTGCTCTAAGCCCTTAGATGTAGCGTGCGTCAGAAATCGCTTGGACGTTTGCACTTTGGGAGTTGGTCTGTGCTGGGAGTGAGAGTGAGAGCCTGAGTGAGCCTGAGAATGTGTGTTGGCAGTGCCGGGAGGCAAGGTAAAGGCAGATGGCCAGAGTGTGTTTATCTGTGAAAGCACTGTGAAGGGAAGGTGAGGACCAGCAACAGCTCTGAGCCCTTAGATGTAGCGTGCGTCAGAACTCGCTTGGTTGTTGGCACTTTGGGAGGTGGTGTGTGCCGAGAGTGAGAGTGTGTTGGGATTGCCGGGAGGCAAGGCAAAGGCAGATGGGCAGAGTGTGTTTGTCTGTGAAAGCGGTGTCAAGGGAAGGTGAGGACCAGCAACAGCTCTAATCCCTTAGGCCTATCGTATGGGAGAAATGGCTTGGACGTTTGCACTTTGGGAAGTGGTCTGTTCCGTTAGTGAGAGTGAGAGTGAGCCTGAGAATGTGTGTTGGGAGTGCTGGGAGGCAAGGCAAAGGCAGATGGCCAGAGTGTGTTTGGCTGTGAAAGCGGTGTCAAGGGAAGGTGAGGACCAGCAACAGCTCTAAGCCCTTAGGCCTATCGTATGGGAGAAATGGCTTGGGTGTTTGCACTTTGGGAGGTGGTCTGTGCCAGGAGTGAGAGTGAGATTGAACCTGAGAATGTGTGTTGGGAGTGCTGGGAGGCAAAGCCAGGGTAGATGGGCAGAGTGTGTTTGGCTGTGAAAGCGGTGTCAAGGGAAGGTGAGGACCAGCAACAGCTCTAAGCCCTTACATGTAGCGTGCCTCCGAAATAGCTTGGGTGTTGGCACTTTGGGAGGTGGTCTGTGCCAAGAGTGAGACTGTGTGTTGGGAGTGCTGGGAGGCAAGGCAAAGGCAGATGGGCAGAATGTGTTTGTCTGTGAAAGCGGTGTCAAGGGAAGGTGAGGACCAGCAACAGCTCTAAGCCCATTAGGCCTGTCGCCTGGGAGAAATGGCTTGCGTGTTGTCACTATGGGAGGTGGTCTGTGCCGGGAGTGACAGTGAGATTGCACCTGAGAATGTGTGTTGGGAGTGCTGGGAGGCAAAGCCAGGGCAGATTCCCAGAGTGTGTTTGGCTGTGAAAGCGGTGTCAAGGGAAGGTAAGGACCAGCCACAGCTCTAAGCCCTTAGGCCTATCGTATGGGAGAAATGGCTTGCACGTCTGCACTTTGGGAGGTGGTCTGTGCCAGGAGTGAGAGTTAGATTGCGCCTGAGAATGTGTGTTGGGAGTGCTGGGAGGCAAAGCCAGGCTAGATGGCCAGAGTGTGTTTGGCTGTGAAAGCGCTGTGAAGGGAAGGTGAGGACCAGCAACAGCTCTGAGCCCTTAGATGTAGCGTGTGTCAGAAACCGCTTGGGTGCTGGCACTTTGGGAGGTGGTGTGTGCCGAGAGTGAGAGTGTGTTGGGATTGCCGGGAGGCAAGGCAAAGGCAGATGGGCAGAGTGTGTTTGGCTGTGAAAGCGGTGTCAAGGGAAGGTGAGGACCAGCATCTGCTCTAAGCCCTTAGATGTAGCGTGCGTCAGAAATCGCTTGGTTGTTGGCACTTTGGGAGGTGGTGTGTGCCGAGAGTGAGAGTGTGTTGGGATTGCCGGGAGGCAAGGCAAAGGCAGATGGGCAGAGTGTGTTTGTCTGTGAAAGCGCTGTGAAGGGAAGGTGATGACCAGCAACAGCTCTAAGCCCTTAGGCCTATCGTATGGGAGAAATGGCTTGGGTGTTTGCACTTTGGGAGGTGGTCTGTGCCGGGAGTGAGAGTGAGAGTGAGCCTGAGAATGTGTGTTGGGAGTGCTGGGAGGCAAGGTAAAGGCAGATGGCCAGAGTGTGTTTGGCTGTGAAAGCGGTGTCAAGGGAAGGTGAGGACCAGCAACAGCTCTAAGCCCTTAGATGTAGCGTGCGTCAGAAATCGCTTGGACGTTTGCACTTTGGGAGTTGGTCTGTGCTGGGAGTGAGAGTGAGAGCCTGAGTGAGCCTGAGAATGTGTGTTGGCAGTGCCGGGAAGCAAGGTAAAGGCAGATGGCCAGAGTGTGTTTGGCTGTGAAAGCGCTGTGAAGGGAAGGTGAGGACCAGCAACAGCTCTGAGCCCTTAGATGTAGCGTGCGTCAGAACTCGCTTGGTTGTTGGCACTTTGGGAGGTGGTGTGTGCCGAGAGTGAGAGTGTGTTGGGATTGCCGGGAGGCAAGGCAAAGGCAGATGGGCAGAGTGTGTTTGGCTGTGAAAGCGGTGTGAAGGGAAGGTGAGGACCAGCAACAGCTCTAATGCCTTAGGCCTATCGTATGGGAGAAATGGCTTGGACGTTTGCACTTTGGGAAGTGGTCTGTTCCGGGAGTGAGAGTGAGATTGAGTCTGAGAATGTGTGTTGGGAGTGCTGGGAGGCAAGGCAAAGGCCGATGGGCAGAGTGTGTTTGGCTGTGAAAGCGGTGTGAAGGGAAGGTGAGGACCAGCAACAGCTCTAATCCCTTAGGCCTATCGTATGGGAGAAATGGCTTGGACGTTTGCACTTTGGGAAGTGGTCTGTTCCGTTAGTGAGAGTGAGAGTGAGCCTGAGAATGTGTGTTGGGAGTGCTGGGAGGCAAGGCAAAGGCAGATGGGCAGAGTGTGTTTGGCTGTGAAAGCGGTGTCAAGGGAAGGTGAGGACCAGCATCAGCTCTAAGCCCTTAGGCCTATCGTATAGGAGAAATGGCTTCGGTGTTTGCACTTTGGGAGGTGGTCTGTGCCAGGAGTGAGAGTGAGATTGAACCTGAGAATGTGTGTTGGGAGTGCTGGGTGGCAAAGCCAGGGTAGATGGCCAGAGTGTGTTTGGCTGTGAAAGCGGTGTCAAGGGAAGGTGAGGACCAGCAACAGCTCTAAGCCCTTACATGTAGCGTGCCTCCGAAATAGCTTGGGTGTTGGCACTTTGGGAGGTGGTCTGTGCCAAGAGTGAGACTGTGTGTTGGGAGTGCTGGGAGGCAAGGCAAAGGCAGATGGGCAGAATGTGTTTGTCTGTGAAAGCGGTGTCAAGGGAAGGTGAGGACCAGCAACAGCTCTAAGCCCATTAGGCCTGTCGCCTGGGAGAAATGGCTTGCGTGTTGTCACTATGGGAGGTGGTCTGTGCCGGGAGTGACAGTGAGATTGCACCTGAGAATGTGTGTTGGGAGTGCTGGGAGGCAAAGCCAGGGCAGATTCCCAGAGTGTGTTTGGCTGTGAAAGCGGTGTCAAGGGAAGGTAAGGACCAGCCACAGCTCTAAGCCCTTAGGCCTATCGTATGGGAGAAATGGCTTGCACGTCTGCACTTTGGGAGGTGGTCTGTGCCAGGAGTGAGAGTTTGATTGCGCCTGAGAATGTGTGTTGGGAGTGCTGGGAGGCAAAGCCAGGGCAGATTCCCAGAGTGTGTTTGGCTGTGAAAGCGGTGTCAAGGGAAGGTAAGGACCAGCCACAGCTCTAAGCCCTTAGGCCTATCGTATGGGAGAAATGGCTTGCACGTCTGCACTTTGGGAGGTGGTCTGTGCCAGGAGAGAGAGTTAGATTGCGCCTGAGAATGTGTGTTGGGAGTGCTGGGAGGCAAAGCCAGGCTAGATGGGCAGAGTGTGTTTGGCTGTGAAAGCGCTGTGAAGGGAAGGTGAGGACCAGCAACAGCTCTGAGCCCTTAGATGTAGCGTGTGTCAGAAACCGCTTGGGTGCTGGCACTTTGGAGGTGGTGTGTGCCGAGAGTGAGAGTGTGTTGGGATTGCCGGGAGGCAAGGCAAAGGCAGATGGGCAGAGTGTGTTTGGCTGTGAAAGCGGTGTCAAGGGAAGGTAAGGACCAGCATCAGCTCTAAGCCCTTAGGCCTATCGTATGGTAGAAATGGCTTCGGTGTTTGCACTTTGGGAGGTGGTCTGTGCCAGGAGTGAGAGTGAGATTGAACCTGAGAATGTGTGTTGGGAGTGCTGGGAGGCAAGGTAAAGGCAGATGGGCAGAGTGTGTTTGGCTGTGAAAGCGCTGTGAAGGGAAGGTGAGGACCAGCAACTGCTCTATGCCCTTAGATGTAGCGTGCGTCAGAAATCGCTTGGACGTTTGCACTTTGGGAGTTGGTCTGTGCTGGGAGTGAGAGTGAGAGCCTGAGTGAGCCTGAGAATGTGTGTTGGCAGTGCCGGGAGGCAAGGTAAAGGCAGATGGCCAGAGTGTGTTTATCTGTGAAAGCACTGTGAAGGGAAGGTGAGGACCAGCAACAGCTCTGAGCCCTTAGATGTAGCGTGCGTCAGAACTCGCTTGGTTGTTGGCACTTTGGGAGGTGGTGTGTGCCGAGAGTGAGAGTGTGTTGGGATTGCCGGGAGGCAAGGCAAAGGCAGATGGGCAGAGTGTGTTTGTCTGTGAAAGCGGTGTCAAGGGAAGGTGAGGACCAGCAACAGCTCTAATCCCTTAGGCCTATCGTATGGGAGAAATGGCTTGGACGTTTGCACTTTGGGAAGTGGTCTGTTCCGTTAGTGAGAGTGAGAGTGAGCCTGAGAATGTGTGTTGGGAGTGCTGGGAGGCAAGGCAAAGGCAGATGGCCAGAGTGTGTTTGGCTGTGAAAGCGGTGTGAAGGGAAGGTGAGGACCAGCAACAGCTCTAAGCCCTTAGGCCTATCGTATGGGAGAAATGGCTTGGGTGTTTGCACTTTGGGAGGTGGTCTGTGCCAGGAGTGAGAGTGAGATTGAACCTGAGAATGTGTGTTGGGAGTGCTGGGAGGCAAAGCCAGGGTAGATGGCCAGAGTGTGTTTGGCTGTGAAAGCGGTGTCAAGGGAAGGTGAGGACCAGCAACAGCTCTAAGCCCTTACATGTAGCGTGCCTCCGAAATAGCTTGGGTGTTGGCACTTTGGGAGGTGGTCTGTGCCAAGAGTGAGACTGTGTGTTGGGAGTGCTGGGAGGCAAGGCAAAGGCAGATGGCCAGAGTGTGTTTGGCTGTGAAAGCGGTGTCAAGGGAAGGTGAGGACCAGCAACAGCTCTAAGCCCTTACATGTAGCGTGCCTCCGAAATAGCTTGGGTGTTGGCACTTTGGGAGGTGGTCTGTGCCAAGAGTGAGACTGTGTGTTGGGAGTGCTGGGAGGCAAGGCAAAGGCAGATGGGCAGAATGTGTTTGTCTGTGAAAGCGGTGTCAAGGGAAGGTGAGGACCAGCAACAGCTCTAAGCCCATTAGGCCTGTCGCCTGGGAGAAATGGCTTGCGTGTTGTCACTATGGGAGGTGGTCTGTGCCGGGAGTGACAGTGAGATTGCACCTGAGAATGTGTGTTGGGAGTGCTGGGAGGCAAAGCCAGGGCAGATTCCCAGAGTGTGTTTGGCTGTGAAAGCGGTGTCAAGGCAAGGTAAGGACCAGCCACAGCTCTAAGCCCTTAGGCCTATCGTATGGGAGAAATGGCTTGCACGTCTGCACTTTGGGAGGTGGTCTGTGCCAGGAGTGAGAGTTAGATTGCGCCTGAGAATGTGTGTTGGGAGTGCTGGGAGGCAAAGCCAGGCTAGATGGGCAGAGTGTGTTTGGCTGTGAAAGCGCTGTGAAGGGAAGGTGAGGACCAGCAACAGCTCTGAGCCCTTAGATGTAGCGTGTGTCAGAAACCGCTTGGGTGCTGGCACTTTGGGAGGTGGTGTGTGCCGAGAGTGAGAGTGTGTTGGGATTGCCGGGAGGCAAGGCAAAGGCAGAGGGCCAGAGTGTGTTTGGCTGTGAAAGCGGTGTCAAGGGAAGGTGAGGACCAGCATCTGCTCTAAGCCCTTAGATGTAGCGTGCGTCAGAAATCGCTTGGCTGTTGGCACTTTGGGAGGTGGTGTGTGCCGAGAGTGAGAGTGTGTTGGGATTGCCGGGAGGCAAGGCAAAGGCAGATGGGCAGAGTGTGTTTGTCTGTGAAAGCGCTGTGAAGGGAAGGTGATGACCAGCAACAGCTCTAAGCCCTTAGGCCTATCGTATGGGAGAAATGGCTTGGGTGTTTGCACTTTGGGAGGTGGTCTGTGCCGGGAGTGAGAGTGAGAGTGAGCCTGAGAATGTGTGTTGGGAGTGCTGGGAGGCAAGGTAAAGGCAGATGGCCAGAGTGTGTTTGGCTGTGAAAGCGGTGTCAAGGGAAGGTGAGGACCAGCAACAGCTCTAAGCCCTTAGATGTAGCGTGCGTCAGAAATCGCTTGGACCTTTGCACTTTGGGAGTTGGTCTGTGCTGGGAGTGAGAGTGAGAGCCTGAGTGAGCCTGAGAATGTGTGTTGGCAGTGCCGGGAAGCAAGGTAAAGGCAGATGGCCAGAGTGTGTTTGGCTGTGAAAGCGCTGTGAAGGGAAGGTGAGGACCAGCAACAGCTCTGAGCCCTTAGATGTAGCGTGCGTCAGAACTCGCTTGGTTGTTGGCACTTTGGGAGGTGGTGTGTGCCGAGAGTGAGAGTGTGTTGGGATTGCCGGGAGGCAAGGCAAAGGCAGATGGGCAGAGTGTGTTTGGCTGTGAAAGCGGTGTGAAGGGAAGGTGAGGACCAGCAACAGCTCTAATGCCTTAGGCCTATCGTATGGGAGAAATGGCTTGGACGTTTGCACTTTGGGAAGTGGTCTGTTCCGGGAGTGAGAGTGAGATTGAGTCTGAGAATGTGTGTTGGGAGTGCTGGGAGGCAAGGCAAAGGCCGATGGGCAGAGTGTGTTTGGCTGTGAAAGCGGTGTGAAGGGAAGGTGAGGACCAGCAACAGCTCTAATCCCTTAGGCCTATCGTATGGGAGAAATGGCTTGGACGTTTGCACTTTGGGAAGTGGTCTGTTCCGTTAGTGAGAGTGAGAGTGAGCCTGAGAATGTGTGTTGGGAGTGCTGGGAGGCAAGGCAAAGGCAGATGGCCAGAGTGTGTTTGGCTGTGAAAGCGGTGTCAAGGGAAGGTGAGGACCAGCATCAGCTCTAAGCCCTTAGGCCTATCGTATAGGAGAAATGGCTTCGGTGTTTGCACTTTGGGAGGTGGTCTGTGCCAGGAGTGAGAGTGAGATTGAACCTGAGAATGTGTGTTGGGAGTGCTGGGTGGCAAAGCCAGGGTAGATGGCCAGAGTGTGTTTGGCTGTGAAAGCGGTGTCAAGGCAAGGTGAGGACCAGCAACAGCTCTAAGCCCTTACATGTAGCGTGCCTCCGAAATAGCTTGGGTGTTGGCACTTTGGGAGGTGGTCTGTGCCAAGAGTGAGACTGTGTGTTGGGAGTGCTGGGAGGCAAGGCAAAGGCAGATGGGCAGAATGTGTTTGTCTGTGAAAGCGGTGTCAAGGGAAGGTGAGGACCAGCCACAGCTCTAAGCCCATTAGGCCTGTCGCCTGGGAGAAATGGCTTGCGTGTTGTCACTATGGGAGGTGGTCTGTGCCGGGAGTGACAGTGAGATTGCACCTGAGAATGTGTGTTGGGAGTGCTGGGAGGCAAAGCCAGGGCAGATTCCCAGAGTGTGTTTGGCTGTGAAAGCGGTGTCAAGGGAAGGTAAGGACCAGCCACAGCTCTAAGCCCTTAGGCCTATCGTATGGGAGAAATGGCTTGCACGTCTGCACTTTGGGAGGTGGTCTGTGCCAGGAGTGAGAGTTTGATTGCGCCTGAGAATGTGTGTTGGGAGTGCTGGGAGGCAAAGCCAGGGCAGATTCCCAGAGTGTGTTTGGCTGTGAAAGCGGTGTCAAGGGAAGGTAAGGACCAGCCACAGCTCTAAGCCCTTAGGCCTATCGTATGGGAGAAATGGCTTGCACGTCTGCACTTTGGGAGGTGGTCTGTGCCAGGAGAGAGAGTTAGATTGCGCCTGAGAATGTGTGTTGGGAGTGCTGGGAGGCAAAGCCAGGCTAGATGGGCAGAGTGTGTTTGGCTGTGAAAGCGCTGTGAAGGGAAGGTGAGGACCAGCAACAGCTCTGAGCCCTTAGATGTAGCGTGTGTCAGAAACCGCTTGGGTGCTGGCACTTTGGAGGTGGTGTGTGCCGAGAGTGAGAGTGTGTTGGGATTGCCGGGAGGCAAGGCAAAGGCAGATGGGCAGAGTGTGTTTGGCTGTGAAAGCGGTGTCAAGGGAAGGTAAGGACCAGCATCAGCTCTAAGCCCTTAGGCCTATCGTATGGTAGAAATGGCTTCGGTGTTTGCACTTTGGGAGGTGGTCTGTGCCAGGAGTGAGAGTGAGATTGAACCTGAGAATGTGTGTTGGGAGTGCTGGGAGGCAAGGTAAAGGCAGATGGCCAGAGTGTGTTTGGCTGTGAAAGCGGTGTCAAGGGAAGGTGAGGACCAGCAACTGCTCTAAGCCCTTAGATGTAGCGTGCGTCAGAAATCGCTTGGACGTTTGCACTTTGGGAGTTGGTCTGTGCTGGGAGTGAGAGTGAGAGCCTGAGTGAGCCTGAGAATGTGTGTTGGCAGTGCCGGGAGGCAAGGTAAAGGCAGATGGCCAGAGTGTGTTTATCTGTGAAAGCACTGTGAAGGGAAGGTGAGGACCAGCAACAGCTCTGAGCCCTTAGATGTAGCGTGCGTCAGAACTCGCTTGGTGGTTGGCACTTTGGGAGGTGGTGTGTGCCGAGAGTGAGAGTGTGTTGGGATTGCCGGGAGGCAAGGCAAAGGCAGATGGGCAGAGTGTGTTTGTCTGTGAAAGCGGTGTCAAGGGAAGGTGAGGACCAGCAACAGCTCTAATCCCTTAGGCCTATCGTATGGGAGAAATGGCTTGGACGTTTGCACTTTGGGAAGTGGTCTGTTCCGTTAGTGAGAGTGAGAGTGAGCCTGAGAATGTGTGTTGGGAGTGCTGGGAGGCAAGGCAAAGGCAGATGGCCAGAGTGTGTTTGGCTGTGAAAGCGGTGTGAAGGGAAGGTGAGGACCAGCAACAGCTCTAAGCCCTTAGGCCTATCGTATGGGAGAAATGGCTTGGGTGTTTGCACTTTGGGAGGTGGTCTGTGCCAGGAGTGAGAGTGAGATTGAACCTGAGAATGTGTGTTGGGAGTGCTGGGAGGCAAAGCCAGGGTAGATGGCCAGAGTGTGTTTGGCTGTGAAAGCGGTGTCAAGGGAAGGTGAGGACCAGCAACAGCTCTAAGCCCTTACATGTAGCGTGCCTCCGAAATAGCTTGGGTGTTGGCACTTTGGGAGGTGGTCTGTGCCAAGAGTGAGACTGTGTGTTGGGAGTGCTGGGAGGCAAGGCAAAGGCAGATGGGCAGAATGTGTTTGTCTGTGAAAGCGGTGTCAAGGGAAGGTGAGGACCAGCAACAGCTCTAAGCCCATTAGGCCTGTCGCCTGGGAGAAATGGCTTGCGTGTTGTCACTATGGGAGGTGGTCTGTGCCGGGAGTGACAGTGAGATTGCACCTGAGAATGTGTGTTGGGAGTGCTGGGAGGCAAAGCCAGGGCAGATTCCCAGAGTGTGTTTGGCTGTGAAAGCGGTGTCAAGGCAAGGTAAGGACCAGCCACAGCTCTAAGCCCTTAGGCCTATCGTATGGGAGAAATGGCTTGCACGTCTGCACTTTGGGAGGTGGTCTGTGCCAGGAGTGAGAGTTAGATTGCGCCTGAGAATGTGTGTTGGGAGTGCTGGGAGGCAAAGCCAGGCTAGATGGGCAGAGTGTGTTTGCCTGTGAAAGCGCTGTGAAGGGAAGGTGATGAGCAGCAACAGCTCTGAGCCCTTAGATGTAGCGTGTGTCAGAAACCGCTTGGGTGCTGGCACTTTGGGAGGTGGTGTGTGCCGAGAGTGAGAGTGTGTTGGGATTGCCGGGAGGCAAGGCAAAGGCAGATGGGCAGAGTGTGTTTGGCTGTGAAAGCGGTGTCAAGGGAAGGTGAGGACCAGCATCTGCTCTAAGCCCTTAGATGTAGCGTGCGTCAGAAATCGCTTGGTTGTTGGCACTTTGGGAGGTGGTGTGTGCCGAGAGTGAGAGTGTGTTGGGATTGCCGGGAGGCAAGGCAAAGGCAGATGGCCAGAGTGTGTTTGTCTGTGAAAGCGCTGTGAAGGGAAGGTGATGACCAGCAAGAGCTCTAAGCCCTTAGGCCTATCGTATGGGAGAAATGGCTTGGGTGTTTGCACTTTGGGAGGTGGTCTGTGCCGGGAGTGAGAGTGAGAGTGAGCCTGAGAATGTGTGTTGGGAGTGCTGGGAGGCAAGGTAAAGGCAGATGGCCAGAGTGTGTTTGGCTGTGAAAGCGGTGTCAAGGGAAGGTGAGGACCAGCAACAGCTCTAAGCCCTTAGATGTAGCGTGCGTCAGAAATCGCTTGGACGTTTGCACTTTGGGAGTTGGTCTGTGCTGGGAGTGAGAGTGAGAGCCTGAGTGAGCCTGAGAATGTGTGTTGGCAGTGCCGGGAAGCAAGGTAAAGGCAGATGGCCAGAGTGTGTTTGGCTGTGAAAGCGCTGTGAAGGGAAGGTGAGGACCAGCAACAGCTCTGAGCCCTTAGATGTAGCGTGCGTCAGAACTCGCTTGGTTGTTGGCACTTTGGGAGGTGGTGTGTGCCGAGAGTGAGAGTGTGTTGGGATTGCCGGGAGGCAAGGCAAAGGCAGATGGGCAGAGTGTGTTTGGCTGTGAAAGCGGTGTGAAGGGAAGGTGAGGACCAGCAACAGCTCTAATGCCTTAGGCCTATCGTATGGGAGAAATGGCTTGGACGTTTGCACTTTGGGAAGTGGTCTGTTCCGGGAGTGAGAGTGAGATTGACTCTGAGAATGTGTGTTGGGAGTGCTGGGAGGCAAGGCAAAGGCCGATGGGCAGAGTGTGTTTGGCTGTGAAAGCGGTGTGAAGGGAAGGTGAGGACCAGCAACAGCTCTAATCCCTTAGGCCTATCGTATGGGAGAAATGGCTTGGACGTTTGCACTTTGGGAAGTGGTCTGTTCCGTTAGTGAGAGTGAGAGTGAGCCTGAGAATGTGTGTTGGGAGTGCTGGGAGGCAAGGCAAAGGCAGATGGGCAGAGTGTGTTTGGCTGTGAAAGCGGTGTCAAGGGAAGGTGAGGACCAGCATCAGCTCTAAGCCCTTAGGCCTATCGTATAGGAGAAATGGCTTCGGTGTTTGCACTTTGGGAGGTGGTCTGTGCCAGGAGTGAGAGTGAGATTGAACCTGAGAATGTGTGTTGGGAGTGCTGGGTGGCAAAGCCAGGGTAGATGGCCAGAGTGTGTTTGGCTGTGAAAGCGGTGTCAAGGGAAGGTGAGGACCAGCAACAGCTCTAAGCCCTTACATGTAGCGTGCCTCCGAAATAGCTTGGGTGTTGGCACTTTGGGAGGTGGTCTGTGCCAAGAGTGAGACTGTGTGTTGGGAGTGCTGGGAGGCAAGGCAAAGGCAGATGGGCAGAATGTGTTTGTCTGTGAAAGAGGTGTCAAGGGAAGGTGAGGACCAGCAACAGCTCTAAGCCCATTAGGCCTGTCGCCTGGGAGAAATGGCTTGCGTGTTGTCACTATGGGAGGTGGTCTGTGCCGGGAGTGACAGTGAGATTGCACCTGAGAATGTGTGTTGGGAGTGCTGGGAGGCAAAGCCAGGGCAGATTCCCAGAGTGTGTTTGGCTGTGAAAGCGGTGTCAAGGCAAGGTAAGGACCAGCCACAGCTCTAAGCCCTTAGGCCTATCGTATGGGAGAAATGGCTTGCACGTCTGCACTTTGGGAGGTGGTCTGTGCCAGGAGAGAGAGTTAGATTGCGCCTGAGAATGTGTGTTGGGAGTGCTGGGAGGCAAAGCCAGGCTAGATGGGCAGAGTGTGTTTGGCTGTGAAAGCGCTGTGAAGGGAAGGTGAGGACCAGCAACAGCTCTGAGCCCTTAGATGTAGCGTGTGTCAGAAACCGCTTGGGTGCTGGCACTTTGGAGGTGGTGTGTGCCGAGAGTGAGAGTGTGTTGGGATTGCCGGGAGGCAAGGCAAAGGCAGATGGGCAGAGTGTGTTTGGCTGTGAAAGCGGTGTCAAGGGAAGGTAAGGACCAGCATCAGCTCTAAGCCCTTAGGCCTATCGTATGGTAGAAATGGCTTCGGTGTTTGCACTTTGGGAGGTGGTCTGTGCCAGGAGTGAGAGTGAGATTGAACCTGAGAATGTGTGTTGGGAGTGCTGGGAGGCAAGGTAAAGGCAGATGGCCAGAGTGTGTTTGGCTGTGAAAGCGGTGTGAAGGGAAGGTGAGGACCAGCAACTGCTCTAAGCCCTTAGATGTAGCGTGCGTCAGAAATCGCTTGGACGTTTGCACTTTGGGAGTTGGTCTGTGCTGGGAGTGAGAGTGAGAGCCTGAGTGAGCCTGAGAATGTGTGTTGGCAGTGCCGGGAGGCAAGGTAAAGGCAGATGGCCAGAGTGTGTTTATCTGTGAAAGCACTGTGAAGGGAAGGTGAGGACCAGCAACAGCTCTGAGCCCTTAGATGTAGCGTGCGTCAGAACTCGCTTGGTGGTTGGCACTTTGGGAGGTGGTGTGTGCCGAGAGTGAGAGTGTGTTGGGATTGCCGGGAGGCAAGGCAAAGGCAGATGGGCAGAGTGTGTTTGTCTGTGAAAGCGGTGTCAAGGGAAGGTGAGGACCAGCAACAGCTCTAATCCCTTAGGCCTATCGTATGGGAGAAATGGCTTGGACGTTTGCACTTTGGGAAGTGGTCTGTTCCGTTAGTGAGAGTGAGAGTGAGCCTGAGAATGTGTGTTGGGAGTGCTGGGAGGCAAGGCAAAGGCAGATGGGCAGAGTGTGTTTGGCTGTGAAAGCGGTGTGAAGGGAAGGTGAGGACCAGCAACAGCTCTAAGCCCTTAGGCCTATCGTATGGGAGAAATGGCTTGGGTGTTTGCACTTTGGGAGGTGGTCTGTGCCAGGAGTGAGAGTGAGATTGAACCTGAGAATGTGTGTTGGGAGTGCTGGGAGGCAAAGCCAGGGTAGATGGCCAGAGTGTGTCTGGCTGTGAAAGCGGTGTCAAGGGAAGGTGAGGACCAGCAACAGCTCTAAGCCCTTACATGTAGCGTGCCTCCGAAATAGCTTGGGTGTTGGCACTTTGGGAGGTGGTCTGTGCCAAGAGTGAGACTGTGTGTTGGGAGTGCTGGGAGGCAAGGCAAAGGCAGATGGGCAGAATGTGTTTGTCTGTGAAAGCGGTGTCAAGGGAAGGTGAGGACCAGCAACAGCTCTAAGCCCATTAGGCCTGTCGCCTGGGAGAAATGGCTTGCGTGTTGTCACTATGGGAGGTGGTCTGTGCCGGGAGTGACAGTGAGATTGCACCTGAGAATGTGTGTTGGGAGTGCTGGGAGGCAAAGCCAGGGCAGATTCCCAGAGTGTGTTTGGCTGTGAAAGCGGTGTCAAGGCAAGGTAAGGACCAGCCACAGCTCTAAGCCCTTAGGCCTCTCGTATGGGAGAAATGGCTTGCACGTCTGCACTTTGGGAGGTGGTCTGTGCCAGGAGTGAGAGTTAGATTGCGCCTGAGAATGTGTGTTGGGAGTGCTGGGAGGCAAAGCCAGGCTAGATGGGCAGAGTGTGTTTGGCTGTGAAAGCGCTGTGAAGGGAAGGTGATGAGCAGCAACAGCTCTGAGCCCTTAGATGTAGCGTGTGTCAGAAACCGCTTGGGTGCTGGCACTTTGGGAGGTGGTGTGTGCCGAGAGTGAGAGTGTGTTGGGATTGCCGGGAGGCAAGGCAAAGGCAGATGGCCAGAGTGTGTTTGGCTGTGAAAGCGGTGTCAAGGGAAGGTGAGGACCAGCATCTGCTCTAAGCCCTTAGATGTAGCGTGCGTCAGAAATCGCTTGGTTGTTGGCACTTTGGGAGGTGGTGTGTGCCGAGAGTGAGAGTGTGTTGGGATTGCCGGGAGGCAAGGCAAAGGCAGATGGCCAGAGTGTGTTTGTCTGTGAAAGCGCTGTGAAGGGAAGGTGATGACCAGCAACAGCTCTAAGCCCTTAGGCCTATCGTATGGGAGAAATGGCTTGGGTGTTTGCACTTTGGGAGGTGGTCTGTGCCGGGAGTGAGAGTGAGAGTGAGCCTGAGAATGTGTGTTGGGAGTGCTGGTAGGCAAGGCAAAGGCAGATGGCCAGAGTGTGTTTGGCTGTGAAAGCGGTGTCAAGGGAAGGTGAGGACCAGCAACAGCTCTAAGCCCTTAGATGTAGCGTGCGTCAGAAATCGCTTGGACGTTTGCACTTTGGGAGTTGGTCTGTGCTGGGAGTGAGAGTGAGAGCCTGAGTGAGCCTGAGAATGTGTGTTGGCAGTGCCGGGAAGCAAGGTAAAGGCAGATGGCCAGAGTGTGTTTGGCTGTGAAAGCGCTGTGAAGGGAAGGTGAGGACCAGCAACAGCTCTGAGCCCTTAGATGTAGCGTGCGTCAGAACTCGCTTGGTTGTTGGCACTTTGGGAGGTGGTGTGTGCCGAGAGTGAGAGTGTGTTGGGATTGCTGGGAGGCAAGGCAAAGGCAGATGGGCAGAGTGTGTTTGTCTGTGAAAGCGGTGTGAAGGGAAGGTGAGGACCAGCAACAGCTCTAATGCCTTAGGCCTATCGTATGGGAGAAATGGCTTGGACGTTTGCACTTTGGGAAGTGGTCTGTTCCGGGAGTGAGAGTGAGATTGACTCTGAGAATGTGTGTTGGGAGTGCTGGGAGGCAAGGCAAAGGCAGATGGCCAGAGTGTGTTTGGCTGTGAAAGCGGTGTGAAGGGAAGGTGAGGACCAGCAACAGCTCTAATCCCTTAGGCCTATCGTATGGGAGAAATGGCTTGGACGTTTGCACTTTGGGAAGTGGTCTGTTCCGTTAGTGAGAGTGAGAGTGAGCCTGAGAATGTGTGTTGGGAGTGCTGGGAGGCAAGGCAAAGGCAGATGGGCAGAGTGTGTTTGGCTGTGAAAGCGGTGTGAAGGGAAGGTGAGGACCAGCATCAGCTCTAAGCCCTTAGGCCTATCGTATAGGAGAAATGGCTTCGGTGTTTGCACTTTGGGAGGTGGTCTGTGCCAGGAGTGAGAGTGAGATTGAACCTGAGAATGTGTGTTGGGAGTGCTGGGTGGCAAAGCCAGGGTAGATGGCCAGAGTGTGTTTGGCTGTGAAAGCGGTGTCAAGGGAAGGTGAGGACCAGCAACAGCTCTAAGCCCTTACATGTAGCGTGCCTCCGAAATAGCTTGGGTGTTGGCACTTTGGGAGGTGGTCTGTGCCAAGAGTGAGACTGTGTGTTGGGAGTGCTGGGAGGCAAGGCAAAGGCAGATGGGCAGAATGTGTTTGTCTGTGAAAGCGGTGTCAAGGGAAGGTGAGGACCAGCAACAGCTCTAAGCCCATTAGGCCTGTCGCCTGGGAGAAATGGCTTGCGTGTTGTCACTATGGGAGGTGGTCTGTGCCGGGAGTGACAGTGAGATTGCACCTGAGAATGTGTGTTGGGAGTGCTGGGAGGCAAAGCCAGGGCAGATTCCCAGAGTGTGTTTGGCTGTGAAAGCGGTGTCAAGGGAAGGTAAGGACCAGCCACAGCTCTAAGCCCTTAGGCCTATCGTATGGGAGAAATGGCTTGCACGTCTGCACTTTGGGAGGTGGTCTGTGCCAGGAGTGAGAGTTTGATTGCGCCTGAGAATGTGTGTTGGGAGTGCTGGGAGGCAAAGCCAGGGCAGATTCCCAGAGTGTGTTTGGCTGTGAAAGCGGTGTCAAGGGAAGGTAAGGACCAGCCACAGCTCTAAGCCCTTAGGCCTATCGTATGGGAGAAATGGCTTGCACGTCTGCACTTTGGGAGGTGGTCTGTGCCAGGAGAGAGAGTTAGATTGCGCCTGAGAATGTGTGTTGGGAGTGCTGGGAGGCAAAGCCAGGGCAGATTCCCAGAGTGTGTTTGGCTGTGAAAGCGGTGTCAAGGGAAGGTAAGGACCAGCCACAGCTCTAAGCCCTTAGGCCTATCGTATGGGAGAAATGGCTTGCACGTCTGCACTTTGGGAGGTGGTCTGTGCCAGGAGTGAGAGTTTGATTGCGCCTGAGAATGTGTGTTGGGAGTGCTGGGAGGCAAAGCCAGGGCAGATTCCCAGAGTGTGTTTGGCTGTGAAAGCGGTGTCAAGGCAAGGTAAGGACCAGCCACAGCTCTAAGCCCTTAGGCCTATCGTATGGGAGAAATGGCTTGCACGTCTGCACTTTGGGAGGTGGTCTGTGCCAGGAGTGAGAGTTAGATTGCGCCTGAGAATGTGTGTTGGGAGTGCTGGGAGGCAAAGCCAGGCTAGATGGGCAGAGTGTGTTTGGCTGTGAAAGCGCTGTGAAGGGAAGGTGAGGACCAGCAACAGCTCTGAGCCCTTAGATGTAGCGTGTGTCAGAAACCGCTTGGGTGCTGGCACTTTGGAGGTGGTGTGTGCCGAGAGTGAGAGTGTGTTGGGATTGCCGGGAGGCAAGGCAAAGGCAGATGGGCAGAGTGTGTTTGGCTGTGAAAGCGGTGTCAAGGGAAGGTAAGGACCAGCATCAGCTCTAAGCCCTTAGGCCTATCGTATGGTAGAAATGGCTTCGGTGTTTGCACTTTGGGAGGTGGTCTGTGCCAGGAGTGAGAGTGAGATTGAACCTGAGAATGTGTGTTGGGAGTGCTGGGAGGCAAGGTAAAGGCAGATGGCCAGAGTGTGTTTGGCTGTGAAAGCGGTGTCAAGGGAAGGTGAGGACCAGCAACTGCTCTAAGCCCTTAGATGTAGCGTGCGTCAGAAATCGCTTGGACGTTTGCACTTTGGGAGTTGGTCTGTGCTGGGAGTGAGAGTGAGAGCCTGAGTGAGCCTGAGAATGTGTATTGGCAGTGCCGGGAGGCAAGGTAAAGGCAGATGGCCAGAGTGTGTTTATCTGTGAAAGCACTGTGAAGGGAAGGTGAGGACCAGCAACAGCTCTGAGCCCTTAGATGTAGCGTGCGTCAGAACTCGCTTGGTTGTTGGCACTTTGGGAGGTGGTGTGTGCCGAGAGTGAGAGTGTGTTGGGATTGCCGGGAGGCAAGGCAAAGGCAGATGGGCAGAGTGTGTTTGTCTGTGAAAGCGGTGTCAAGGGAAGGTGAGGACCAGCAACAGCTCTAATCCCTTAGGCCTATCGTATGGGAGAAATGGCTTGGACGTTTGCACTTTGGGAAGTGGTCTGTTCCGTTAGTGAGAGTGAGAGTGAGCCTGAGAATGTGTGTTGGGAGTGCTGGGAGGCAAGGCAAAGGCAGATGGCCAGAGTGTGTTTGGCTGTGAAAGCGGTGTCAAGGGAAGGTGAGGACCAGCAACAGCTCTAAGCCCTTAGGCCTATCGTATGGGAGAAATGGCTTGGGTGTTTGCACTTTGGGAGGTGGTCTGTGCCAGGAGTGAGAGTGAGATTGAACCTGAGAATGTGTGTTGGGAGTGCTGGGAGGCAAAGCCAGGCTAGATGGCCAGAGTGTGTTTGGCTGTGAAAGCGGTGTCAAGGGAAGGTGAGGACCAGCAACAGCTCTAAGCCCTTACATGTAGCGTGCCTCCGAAATAGCTTGGGTGTTGGCACTTTGGGAGGTGGTCTGTGCCAAGAGTGAGACTGTGTGTTGGGAGTGCTGGGAGGCAAGGCAAAGGCAGATGGGCAGAATGTGTTTGTCTGTGAAAGCGGTGTCAAGGGAAGGTGAGGACCAGCAACAGCTCTAAGCCCATTAGGCCTGTCGCCTGGGAGAAATGGCTTGCGTGTTGTCACTATGGGAGGTGGTCTGTGCCGGGAGTGACAGTGAGATTGCACCTGAGAATGTGTGTTGGGAGTGCTGGGAGGCAAAGCCAGGGCAGATTCCCAGAGTGTGTTTGGCTGTGAAAGCGGTGTCAAGGGAAGGTAAGGACCAGCCACAGCTCTAAGCCCTTAGGCCTATCGTATGGGAGAAATGGCTTGCACGTCTGCACTTTGGGAGGTGGTCTGTGCCAGGAGTGAGAGTTAGATTGCGCCTGAGAATGTGTGTTGGGAGTGCTGGGAGGCAAAGCCAGGCTAGATGGGCAGAGTGTGTTTGGCTGTGAAAGCGCTGTGAAGGGAAGGTGAGGACCAGCAACAGCTCTGAGCCCTTAGATGTAGCGTGTGTCAGAAACCGCTTGGGTGCTGGCACTTTGGGAGGTGGTGTGTGCCGAGAGTGAGAGTGTGTTGGGATTGCCGGGAGGCAAGGCAAAGGCAGATGGCCAGAGTGTGTTTGGCTGTGAAAGCGGTGTCAAGGGAAGGTGAGGACCAGCATCTGCTCTAAGCCCTTAGATGTAGCGTGCGTCAGAAATCGCTTGGTTGTTGGCACTTTGGGAGGTGGTGTGTGCCGAGAGTGAGAGTGTGTTGGGATTGCCGGGAGGCAAGGCAAAGGCAGATGGCCAGAGTGTGTTTGTCTGTGAAAGCGCTGTGAAGGGAAGGTGATGACCAGCAACAGCTCTAAGCCCTTAGGCCTATCGTATGGGAGAAATGGCTTGGGTGTTTGCACTTTGGGAGGTGGTCTGTGCCGGGAGTGAGAGTGAGAGTGAGCCTGAGAATGTGTGTTGGGAGTGCTGGGAGGCAAGGTAAAGGCAGATGGCCAGAGTGTGTTTGGCTGTGAAAGCGGTGTCAAGGGAAGGTGAGGACCAGCAACAGCTCTAAGCCCTTAGATGTAGCGTGCGTCAGAAATCGCTTGGACGTTTGCACTTTGGGAGTTGGTCTGTGCTGGGAGTGAGAGTGAGAGCCTGAGTGAGCCTGAGAATGTGTGTTGGCAGTGCCGGGAAGCAAGGTAAAGGCAGATGGCCAGAGTGTGTTTGGCTGTGAAAGCGCTGTGAAGGGAAGGTGAGGACCAGCAACAGCTCTGAGCCCTTAGATGTAGCGTGCGTCAGAACTCGCTTGGTTGTTGGCACTTTGGGAGGTGGTGTGTGCCGAGAGTGAGAGTGTGTTGGGATTGCCGGGAGGCAAGGCAAAGGCAGATGGGCAGAGTGTGTTTGTCTGTGAAAGCGGTGTGAAGGGAAGGTGAGGACCAGCAACAGCTCTAATGCCTTAGGCCTATCGTATGGGAGAAATGGCTTGGACGTTTGCACTTTGGGAAGTGGTCTGTTCCGGGAGTGAGAGTGAGATTGAGTCTGAGAATGTGTGTTGGGAGTGCTGGGAGGCAAGGCAAAGGCAGATGGCCAGAGTGTGTTTGGCTGTGAAAGCGGTGTGAAGGGAAGGTGAGGACCAGCAACAGCTCTAAGCCCTTAGGCCTATCGTATGGGAGAAATGGCTTGGACGTTTGCACTTTTGGGAAGTGGTCTGTTCCGTTAGTGAGAGTGAGAGTGAGCCTGAGAATGTGTGTTGGGAGTGCTGGGAGGCAAGGCAAAGGCAGATGGGCAGAGTGTGTTTGGCTGTGAAAGCGGTGTCAAGGGAAGGTGAGGACCAGCATCAGCTCTAAGCCCTTAGGCCTATCGTATAGGAGAAATGGCTTCGGTGTTTGCACTTTGGGAGGTGGTCTGTGCCAGGAGTGAGAGTGAGATTGAACCTGAGAATGTGTGTTGGGAGTGCTGGGTGGCAAAGCCAGGGTAGATGGCCAGAGTGTGTTTGGCTGTGAAAGCGGTGTCAAGGGAAGGTGAGGACCAGCAACAGCTCTAAGCCCTTACATGTAGCGTGCCTCCGAAATAGCTTGGGTGTTGGCACTTTGGGAGGTGGTCTGTGCCAAGAGTGAGACTGTGTGTTGGGAGTGCTGGGAGGCAAGGCAAAGGCAGATGGGCAGAATGTGTTTGTCTGTGAAAGCGGTGTCAAGGGAAGGTGAGGACCAGCAACAGCTCTAAGCCCATTAGGCCTGTCGCCTGGGAGAAATGGCTTGCGTGTTGTCACTATGGGAGGTGGTCTGTGCCGGGAGTGACAGTGAGATTGCACCTGAGAATGTGTGTTGGGAGTGCTGGGAGGCAAAGCCAGGGCAGATTCCCAGAGTGTGTTTGGCTGTGAAAGCGGTGTCAAGGGAAGGTAAGGACCAGCCACAGCTCTAAGCCCTTAGGCCTATCGTATGGGAGAAATGGCTTGCACGTCTGCACTTTGGGAGGTGGTCTGTGCCAGGAGTGAGAGTTAGATTGCGCCTGAGAATGTGTGTTGGGAGTGCTGGGAGGCAAAGCCAGGCTAGATGGGCAGAGTGTGTTTGGCTGTGAAAGCGCTGTGAAGGGAAGGTGATGACCAGCAACAGCTCTGAGCCCTTAGATGTAGCGTGTGTCAGAAACCGCTTGGGTGCTGGCACTTTGGGAGGTGGTGTGTGCCGAGAGTGAGAGTGTTTTGGGTGTGGTGGGAGTTGAGGCAAAGGCAGATGGGCAGAGTGTGTTTGGCTGTGAAAGCGGTGTCAAGGGAAGGTGAGGACCAGCCACATCTCTAAGCCCTTAGATGTAGCGTGCGTCAGAAATCGCTTGGACGTTTGCACTTTGGGAGTTGGTCTGTGCTGGGAGTGAGAGTGAGAGCCTGAGTGAGCCTGAGAATGTGTGTTGGCAGTGCCGGGAGGCAAGGTAAAGGCAGATGGCCAGAGTGTGTTTGTCTGTGAAAGCGCTGTGAAGGGAAGGTGATGACCAGCAACAGCTCTAAGCCCTTAGATGTAGCGTGCGTCAGAAATCGCTTGGTTGTTGGCACTTTGGAAGGTAGTGTGTTCCGAGAGTGAGAGTGTGTTGGGATTGCCGGGAGGCAAGGCAAAGGCAGATGGGCAGAGTGTGTTTGGCTGTGAAAGCGGTGTCAAGGGAAGGTGAGGACCAGCAACAGCTCTAAGCCCTTAGGCCTATCGTATGGGAGAAATGGCTCGGACGTTTGCACTTTGGGAGGTGGTCTGTGCCGGTAGTGAGAGTGAGAGTGAGCCTGAGAATGTGTGTTGGGAGTGCTGGTAGGCAAGGCAAAGGCCGATGGGCAGAGTGTGTTTGGCTGTGAAAGCGGTGTGAAGGGAAGGTGAGGACCAGCATCAGCTCTAAGCCCTTAGGCCTATCGTATGGGAGAAATGGCTTGGGTGTTTGCACTTTGGGAAGTGGTCTGTGCCGGGAGTGAGAGTGAGATTGAGTCTGAGAATGTGTGTTGGGAGTGCTGGGAGGCAAGGCAAAGGCCGATGGGCAGAGTGTGTTTGGCTGTGAAAGCGGTGTCAAGGGAAGGTGAGGACCAGCAACAACTCTAAGCCCATTAGGCCTGTCGCCTGGGAGAAATGGCTTGCGTGTTGTCACTATGGGAGGTGGTCTGTGCCGGGAGTGACAGTGAGATTGCACCTGAGAATGTGTGTTGGGAGTGCTGGGAGGCAAAGCCAGGGCAGATTCCCAGAGTGTGTTTGGCTGTGAAAGCGGTGTCAAGGCAAGGTAAGGACCAGCCACAGCTCTAAGCCCTTAGGCCTATCGTATGGGAGAAATGGCTTGCACATCTGCACTTTGGGAGGTGGTCTGTGCCAGGAGTGAGAGTTAGATTGCGCCTGAGAATGTGTGTTGGGAGTGCTGGGAGGCAAAGCCAGGCTAGATGGGCAGAGTGTGTTTGGCTGTGAAAGCGCTGTGAAGGGAAGGTGATGACCAGCAACAGCTCTGAGCCCTTAGATGTAGCGTGTGTCAGAAACCGCTTGGGTGCTGGCACTTTGGGAGGTGGTGTGTGCCGAGAGTGAGAGTGTGTTGGGATTGCCGGGAGGCAAGGCAAAGGCAGATGGCCAGAGTGTGTTTGGCTGTGAAAGCGGTGTCAAGGGAAGGTGAGGACCAGCATCTGCTCTAAGCCCTTAGATGTAGCGTGCGTCAGAAATCGCTTGGTTGTTGGCACTTTGGGAGGTGGTTTGTGCCGAGAGTGAGAGTGTGTTGGGATTGCCGGGAGGCAAGGCAAAGGCAGATGGCCAGAGTGTGTTTGTCTGTGAAAGCGCTGTGAAGGGAAGGTGATGACCAGCAACAGCTCTAAGCCCTTAGGCCTATCGTATGGGAGAAATGGCTTGCACGTCTGCACTTTGGGAGGTGGTCTGTGCCGGGAGTGAGAGTGAGAGTGAGCCTGAGAATGTGTGTTGGGAGTGCTGGGAGGCAAGGTAAAGGCAGATGGCCAGACTGTGTTTGGCTGTGAAAGCGGTGTCAAGGGAAGGTGAGGACCAGCAACAGCTCTAAGCCCTTAGATGTAGCGTGCGTCAGAAATCGCTTGGACGTTTGCACTTTGGGAGTTGGTCTGTGCTGGGAGTGAGAGTGAGAGCCTGAGTGAGCCTGAGAATGTGTGTTGGCAGTGCCGGGAAGCAAGGTAAAGGCAGATGGCCAGAGTGTGTTTGGCTGTGAAAGCGCTGTGAAGGGAAGGTGAGGACCAGCAACAGCTCTGAGCCCTTAGATGTAGCGTGCGTCAGAACTCGCTTGGTTGTTGGCACTTTGGGAGGTGGTGTGTGCCGAGAGTGAGAGTGTGTTGGGATTGCCGGGAGGCAAGGCAAAGGCAGATGGGCAGAGTGTGTTTGTCTGTGAAAGCGGTGTCAAGGGAAGGTGAGGACCAGCAACAGCTGTAATCCCTTAGGCCTATCGTATGGGAGAAATGGCTTGGACGTTTGCACTTTGGGAAGTGGTCTGTTCCGTTAGTGAGAGTGAGAGTGAGCCTGAGAATGTGTGTTGGGAGTGCTGGGAGGCAAGGCAAAGGCAGATGGGCAGAGTGTGTTTGGCTGTGAAAGCGGTGTCAAGGGAAGGTGAGGACCAGCATCAGCTCTAAGCCCTTAGGCCTATCGTATAGGAGAAATGGCTTGGGTGTTTGCACTTTGGGAGGTGGTCTGTGCCAGGAGTGAGAGTGAGATTGAACCTGAGAATGTGTGTTGGGAGTGCTGGGAGGCAAGGCAAAGGCCGATGGGCAAAGTGTGTTTGGCTGTGAAAGCGGTGTCAAAGGAAGGTGAGGACCTGCAACAGCTCTCAGCCCTAAACAGGTAGCGGGCGGGATAAATGGCTTGGACGTTTGCACTTTGGGAGTTTGTCTATGCCGGGAGTGAGAGTGAGATTGAGGCTGAGAATGTGTGTTGGGAGTGCTGGGAGGCAAGGCCAGGGCAGATGGGCAGAGTGTGTTTGTCTGTGAAAGCGGTGTCAAGGGAAGGTGAGGACCAGCAACAGCTCTAAGCCCTTACATGTAGCGTGCCTCCGAAATAGCTTGGGTGTTGGCACTTTGGGAGGTGGTCTGTGCCAAGAGTGAGACTGTGTGTTGGGAGTGCTGGGAGGCAAGGCAAAGGCAGATGGGCAGAATGTGTTTGTCTGTGAAAGCGGTGTCAAGGGAAGGTGAGGACCAGCAACAGCTCTAAGCCCATTAGGCCTGTCGCCTGGGAGAAATGGCTTGCGTGTTGTCACTATGGGAGGTGGTCTGTGCCGGGAGTGACAGTGAGATTGCACCTGAGAATGTGTGTTGGGAGTGCTGGGAGGCAAAGCCAGGGCAGATTCCCAGAGTGTGTTTGGCTGTGAAAGCGGTGTCAAGGGAAGGTAAGGACCAGCCACAGCTCTAAGCCCTTAGGCCTATCGTATGGGAGAAATGGCTTGCACGTCTGCACTTTGGGAGGTGGTCTGTGCCAGGAGTGAGAGTTTGATTGCGCCTGAGAATGTGTGTTGGGAGTGCTGGGAGGCAAAGCCAGGGCAGATTCCCAGAGTGTGTTTGGCTGTGAAAGCGGTGTCAAGGCAAGGTAAGGACCAGCCACAGCTCTAAGCCCTTAGGCCTATCGTATGGGAGAAATGGCTTGCACGTCTGCACTTTGGGAGGTGGTCTGTGCCAGGAGAGAGAGTTAGATTGCGCCTGAGAATGTGTGTTGGGAGTGCTGGGAGGCAAAGCCAGGCTAGATGGGCAGAGTGTGTTTGGCTGTGAAAGCGCTGTGAAGGGAAGGTGAGGACCAGCAACAGCTCTGAGCCCTTAGATGTAGCGTGTGTCAGAAACCGCTTGGGTGCTGGCACTTTGGAGGTGGTGTGTGCCGAGAGTGAGAGTGTGTTGGGATTGCCGGGAGGCAAGGCAAAGGCAGATGGGCAGAGTGTGTTTGGCTGTGAAAGCGGTGTCAAGGGAAGGTAAGGACCAGCATCAGCTCTAAGCCCTTAGGCCTATCGTATGGTAGAAATGGCTTCGGTGTTTGCACTTTGGGAGGTGGTCTGTGCCAGGAGTGAGAGTGAGATTGAACCTGAGAATGTGTGTTGGGAGTGCTGGGAGGCAAGGTAAAGGCAGATGGCCAGAGTGTGTTTGGCTGTGAAAGCGGTGTCAAGGGAAGGTGAGGACCAGCAACTGCTCTAAGCCCTTAGATGTAGCGTGCGTCAGAAATCGCTTGGACGTTTGCACTTTGGGAGTTGGTCTGTGCTGGGAGTGAGAGTGAGAGCCTGAGTGAGCCTGAGAATGTGTGTTGGCAGTGCCGGGAGGCAAGGTAAAGGCAGATGGCCAGAGTGTGTTTGGCTGTGAAAGCGCTGTGAAGGGAAGGTGAGGACCAGCAACAGCTCTGAGCCCTTAGATGTAGCGTGCGTCAGAACTCGCTTGGTTGTTGGCACTTTGGGAGGTGGTGTGTGCCGAGAGTGAGAGTGTGTTGGGATTGCCGGGAGGCAAGGCAAAGGCAGATGGGCAGAGTGTGTTTGTCTGTGAAAGCGGTGTCAAGGGAAGGTGAGGACCAGCAACAGCTCTAATCCCTTAGGCCTATCGTATGGGAGAAATGGCTTGGACGTTTGCACTTTGGGAAGTGGTCTGTTCCGGGAGTGAGAGTGAGATAGAGTCTGAGAATGTGTGTTGGGAGTGCTGGGAGGCAAGGCAAAGGCAGATGGGCAGAGTGTGTTTGGCTGTGAAAGCGGTGTCAAGGGAAGGTGAGGACCAGCATCAGCTCTAAGCCCTTAGGCCTATCGTATAGGAGAAATGGCTTCGGTGTTTGCACTTTGGGAGGTGGTCTGTGCCAGGAGTGAGAGTGAGATTGAACCTGAGAATGTGTGTTGGGAGTGCTGGGTGGCAAAGCCAGGGTAGATGGCCAGAGTGTGTTTGGCTGTGAAAGCGGTGTCAAGGGAAGGTGAGGACCAGCAACAGCTCTAAGCCCTTACATGTAGCGTGCCTCCGAAATAGCTTGGGTGTTGGCACTTTGGGAGGTGGTCTGTGCCAAGAGTGAGACTGTGTGTTGGGAGTGCTGGGAGGCAAGGCAAAGGCAGATGGGCAGAATGTGTTTGTCTGTGAAAGCGGTGTCAAGGGAAGGTGAGGACCAGCAACAGCTCTAAGCCCATTAGGCCTGTCGCCTGGGAGAAATGGCTTGCGTGTTGTCACTATGGGAGGTGGTCTGTGCCGGGAGTGACAGTGAGATTGCCCCTGAGAATGTGTGTTGGGAGTGCTGGGAGGCAAAGCCAGGGCAGATTCCCAGAGTGTGTTTGGCTGTGAAAGCGGTGTCAAGGGAAGGTAAGGACCAGCCACATCTCTAAGCCCTTAGGCCTATCGTATGGGAGAAATGGCTTGCACGTCTGCACTTTGGGAGGTGGTCTGTGCCAGGAGTGAGAGTTAGATTGCGCCTGAGAATGTGTGTTGGGAGTGCTGGGAGGCAAAGCCAGGCTAGATGGGCAGAGTGTGTTTGGCTGTGAAAGCGCTGTGAAGGGAAGGTGATGACCAGCAACAGCTCTGAGCCCTTAGATGTAGCGTGTGTCAGAAACCGCTTGGGTGCTGGCACTTTGGGAGGTGGTGTGTGCCGAGAGTGAGAGTGTTTTGGGAGTGGTGGGAGTTGAGGCAAAGGCAGATGGGCAGAGTGTGTTTGGCTGTGAAAGCGGTGTCAAGGGAAGGTGAGGACCAGCCACATCTCTAAGCCCTTAGATGTAGCGTGCGTCAGAAATCGCTTGGACGTTTGCCCTTTGGGAGTTGGTCTGTGCTGGGAGTGAGAGTGAGAGCCTGAGTGAGCCTGAGAATGTGTGTTGGCAGTGCCGGGAGGCAAGGTAAAGGCAGATGGCCAGAGTGTTTTTGTCTGTGAAAGCGCTGTGAAGGGAAGGTGATGACCAGCAACAGCTCTAAGCCCTTAGATGTAGCGTGCGTCAGAAATCGCTTGGTTGTTGGCACTTTGGAAGGTAGTGTGTTCCGAGAGTGAGAGTGTGTTGGGATTGCCGGGAGGCAAGGCAAAGGCAGATGGGCAGAGTGTGTTTGTCTGTGAAAGCGGTGTCAAGGGAAGGTGAGGACCAGCAACAGCTCTAAGCCCTTAGGCCTATCGTATGGGAGAAATGGCTCGGACGTTTGCACTTTGGGAGGTGGTCTGTGCCGGTAGTGAGAGTGAGAGTGAGCCTGAGAATGTGTGTTGGGAGTGCTGGTAGGCAAGGCAAAGGCCGATGGGCAGAGTGTGTTTGGCTGTGAAAGCGGTGTGAAGGGAAGGTGAGGACCAGCATCAGCTCTAAGCCCTTAGGCCTATCGTATGGGAGAAATGGCTTGGGTGATTGCACTTTGGGAAGTGGTCTGTGCCGGGAGTGAGAGTGAGATTGAGTCTGAGAATGTGTGTTGGGAGTGCTGGGAGGCAAGGCAAAGGCCGATGGGCAGAGTGTGTTTGGCTGTGAAAGCGGTGTCAAGGGAAGGTGAGGAGCAGCAACAACTCTAAGCCCATTAGGCCTGTCGCCTGGGAGAAATGGCTTGCGTGTTGTCACTATGGGAGGTGGTCTGTGCCGGGAGTGACAGTGAGATTGCCCCTGAGAATGTGTGTTGGGAGTGCTGGGAGGCAAAGCCAGGGCAGATTCCCAGAGTGTGTTTGGCTGTGAAAGCGGTGTCAAGGGAAGGTAAGGACCAGCCACAGCTCTAAGCCCTTAGGCCTATCGTATGGGAGAAATGGCTTGCACGTCTGCACTTTGGGAGGTGGTCTGTGCCAGGAGTGAGAGTTAGATTGCGCCTGAGAATGTGTGTTGGGAGTGCTGGGAGGCAAAGCCAGGCTAGATGGGCAGAGTGTGTTTGGCTGTGAAAGCGCTGTGAAGGGAAGGTGATGACTAGCAACAGCTCTGAGCCCTTAGATGTAGCGTGTGTCAGAAACCGCTTGGGTGCTGGCACTTTGGGAGGTGGTGTGTGCCGAGAGTGAGAGTGTGTTGGGATTGCCGGGAGGCAAGGCAAAGGCAGATGGGCAGAGTGTGTTTGGCTGTGAAAGCGGTGTCAAGGGAAGGTGAGGACCAGCATCTGCTCTAAGCCCTTAGGCCTATCGTATGGGAGAAATGGCTTGCACGTCTGCACTTTGGGAGGTGGTCTGTGCCGGGAGTGAGAGTGAGAGTGAGCCTGAGAATGTGTGTTGGGAGTGCTGGGAGGCAAGGTAAAGGCAGATGGCCAGAGTGTGTTTGGCTGTGAAAGCGGTGTCAAGGGAAGGTGAGGACCAGCAACAGCTCTAAGCCCTTAGATGTAGCGTGCGTCAGAAATCGCTTGGACGTTTGCACTTTGGGAGTTGGTCTGTGCTGGGAGTGAGAGTGAGAGCCTGAGTGAGCCTGAGAATGTGTGTTGGCAGTGCCGGGAAGCAAGGTAAAGGCAGATGGCCAGAGTGTGTTTGGCTGTGAAAGCGCTGTGAAGGGAAGGTGAGGACCAGCAACAGCTCTGAGCCCTTAGATGTAGCGTGCGTCAGAACTCGCTTGGTTGTTGGCACTTTGGGAGGTGGTGTGTGCCGAGAGTGAGAGTGTGTTGGGATTGCCGGGAGGCAAGGCAAAGGCAGATGGGCAGAGTGTGTTTGTCTGTGAAAGCGGTGTCAAGGGAAGGTGAGGACCAGCAACAGCTGTAATCCCTTAGGCCTATCGTATGGGAGAAATGGCTTGGACGTTTGCACTTTGGGAAGTGGTCTGTTCCGTTAGTGAGAGTGAGAGTGAGCCTGAGAATGTGTGTTGGGAGTGCTGGGAGGCAAGGCAAAGGCAGATGGGCAGAGTGTGTTTGGCTGTGAAAGCGGTGTCAAGGGAAGGTGAGGACCAGCATCAGCTCTAAGCCCTTAGGCCTATCGTATAGGAGAAATGGCTTCGGTGTTTGCACTTTGGGAGGTGGTCTGTGCCAGGAGTGAGAGTGAGATTGAACCTGAGAATGTGTGTTGGGAGTGCTGGGAGGCAAGGCAAAGGCCGATGGGCAAAGTGTGTTTGGCTGTGAAAGCGGTGTCAAAGGAAGGTGAGGACCTGCAACAGCTCTCAGCCCTAAACAGGTAGCGGGCGGGATAAATGGCTTGGACGTTTGCACTTTGGGAGTTTGTCTATGCCGGGAGTGAGAGTGAGATTGAGGCTGAGAATGTGTGTTGGGAGTGCTGGGAGGCAAGGCCAGGGCAGATGGGCAGAGTGTGTTTGTCTGTGAAAGCGGTGTCAAGGGAAGGTGAGGACCAGCAACAGCTCTAAGCCCTTACATGTAGCGTGCCTCCGAAATAGCTTGGGTGTTGGCACTTTGGGAGGTGGTCTGTGCCAAGAGTGAGACTGTGTGTTGGGAGTGCTGGGAGGCAAGGCAAAGGCAGATGGGCAGAATGTGTTTGTCTGTGAAAGCGGTGTCAAGGGAAGGTGAGGACCAGCAACAGCTCTAAGCCCATTAGGCCTGTCGCCTGGGAGAAATGGCTTGCGTGTTGTCACTATGGGAGGTGGTCTGTGCCGGGAGTGACAGTGAGATTGCACCTGAGAATGTGTGTTGGGAGTGCTGGGAGGCAAAGCCAGGGCAGATTCCCAGAGTGTGTTTGGCTGTGAAAGCGGTGTCAAGGGAAGGTAAGGACCAGCCACAGCTCTAAGCCCTTAGGCCTATCGTATGGGAGAAATGGCTTGCACGTCTGCACTTTGGGAGGTGGTCTGTGCCAGGAGTGAGAGTTAGATTGCGCCTGAGAATGTGTGTTGGGAGTGCTGGGAGGCAAAGCCAGGCTAGATGGGCAGAGTGTGTTTGGCTGTGAAAGCGCTGTGAAGGGAAGGTGATGACTAGCAACAGCTCTGAGCCCTTAGATGTAGCGTGTGTCAGAAACCGCTTGGGTGCTGGCACTTTGGGAGGTGGTGTGTGCCGAGAGTGAGAGTGTGTTGGGATTGCCGGGAGGCAAGGCAAAGGCAGATGGGCAGAGTGTGTTTGGCTGTGAAAGCGGTGTCAAGGGAAGGTGAGGACCAGCATCTGCTCTAAGCCCTTAGATGTAGCGTGCGTCAGAAATCGCTTGGTTGTTGGCACTTTGGGAGGTGGTTTGTGCCGAGAGTGAGAGTGTGTTGGGATTGCCGGGAGGCAAGGCAAAGGCAGATGGGCAGAGTGTGTTTGTCTGTGAAAGCGCTGTGAAGGGAAGGTGATGACCAGCAACAGCTCTAAGCCCTTAGGCCTATCGTATGGGAGAAATGGCTTGCACGTCTGCACTTTGGGAGGTGGTCTGTGCCGGGAGTGAGAGTGAGAGTGAGCCTGAGAATGTGTGTTGGGAGTGCTGGGAGGCAAGGTAAAGGCAGATGGCCAGAGTGTGTTTGGCTGTGAAAGCGGTGTCAAGGGAAGGTGAGGACCAGCAACAGCTCTAAGCCCTTAGATGTAGCGTGCGTCAGAAATCGCTTGGACGTTTGCACTTTGGGAGTTGGTCTGTGCTGGGAGTGAGAGTGAGAGCCTGAGTGAGCCTGAGAATGTGTGTTGGCAGTGCCGGGAAGCAAGGTAAAGGCAGATGGCCAGAGTGTGTTTGGCTGTGAAAGCGCTGTGAAGGGAAGGTGAGGACCAGCAACAGCTCTGAGCCCTTAGATGTAGCGTGCGTCAGAACTCGCTTGGTTGTTGGCACTTTGGGAGGTGGTGTGTGCCGAGAGTGAGAGTGTGTTGGGATTGCCGGGAGGCAAGGCAAAGGCAGATGGGCAGAGTGTGTTTGTCTGTGAAAGCGGTGTCAAGGGAAGGTGAGGACCAGCAACAGCTGTAATCCCTTAGGCCTATCGTATGGGAGAAATGGCTTGGACGTTTGCACTTTGGGAAGTGGTCTGTTCCGTTAGTGAGAGTGAGAGTGAGCCTGAGAATGTGTGTTGGGAGTGCTGGGAGGCAAGGCAAAGGCAGATGGGCAGAGTGTGTTTGGCTGTGAAAGCGGTGTCAAGGGAAGGTGAGGACCAGCATCAGCTCTAAGCCCTTAGGCCTATCGTATAGGAGAAATGGCTTCGGTGTTTGCACTTTGGGAGGTGGTCTGTGCCAGGAGTGAGAGTGAGATTGAACCTGAGAATGTGTGTTGGGAGTGCTGGGAGGCAAGGCAAAGGCCGATGGGCAAAGTGTGTTTGGCTGTGAAAGCGGTGTCAAAGGAAGGTGAGGACCTGCAACAGCTCTCAGCCCTAAACAGGTAGCGGGCGGGATAAATGGCTTGGACGTTTGCACTTTGGGAGTTTGTCTATGCCGGGAGTGAGAGTGAGATTGAGGCTGAGAATGTGTGTTGGGAGTGCTGGGAGGCAAGGCCAGGGCAGATGGGCAGAGTGTGTTTGTCTGTGAAAGCGGTGTCAAGGGAAGGTGAGGACCAGCAACAGCTCTAAGCCCTTACATGTAGCGTGCCTCCGAAATAGCTTGGGTGTTGGCACTTTGGGAGGTGGTCTGTGCCAAGAGTGAGACTGTGTGTTGGGAGTGCTGGGAGGCAAGGCAAAGGCAGATGGGCAGAATGTGTTTGTCTGTGAAAGCGGTGTCAAGGGAAGGTGAGGACCAGCAACAGCTCTAAGCCCATTAGGCCTGTCGCCTGGGAGAAATGGCTTGCGTGTTGTCACTATGGGAGGTGGTGTGTGCCGGGAGTGACAGTGAGATTGCACCTGAGAATGTGTGTTGGGAGTGCTGGGAGGCAAAGCCAGGGCAGATTCCCAGAGTGTGTTTGGCTGTGAAAGCGGTGTCAAGGGAAGGTAAGGACCAGCCACAGCTCTAAGCCCTTAGGCCTATCGTATGGGAGAAATGGCTTGCACGTCTGCACTTTGGGAGGTGGTCTGTGCCAGGAGTGAGAGTTAGATTGCGCCTGAGAATGTGTGTTGGGAGTGCTGGGAGGCAAAGCCAGGCTAGATGGGCAGAGTGTGTTTGGCTGTGAAAGCGCTGTGAAGGGAAGGTGATGACCAGCAACAGCTCTGAGCCCTTAGATGTAGCGTGTGTCAGAAACCGCTTGGGTGCTGGCACTTTGGGAGGTGGTGTGTGCCGAGAGTGATAGTGTTTTGGGAGTGGTGGGAGTTGAGGCAAAGGCAGATGGGCAGAGTGTGTTTGGCTGTGAAAGCGGTGTCAAGGGAAGGTGAGGACCAGCAACAGCTCTAAGCCCTTAGGCCTATCGTATGGGAGAAATGGCTCGGACGTTTGCACTTTGGGAGGTGGTCTGTGCCGGTAGTGAGAGTGAGAGTGAGCCTGAGAATGTGTGTTGGGAGTGCTGGTAGGCAAGGCAAAGGCCGATGGGCAGAGTGTGTTTGGCTGTGAAAGCGGTGTGAAGGGAAGGTGAGGACCAGCATCAGCTCTAAGCCCTTAGGCCTATCGTATGGGAGAAATGGCTTGGGTGTTTGCACTTTGGGAAGTGGTCTGTGCCGGGAGTGAGAGTGAGATTGAGTCTGAGAATGTGTGTTGGGAGTGCTGGGAGGCAAGGCAAAGGCCGATGGGCAGAGTGTGTTTGGCTGTGAAAGCGGTGTCAAGGGAAGGTGAGGACCAGCAACAACTCTAAGCCCATTAGGCCTGTCGCCTGGGAGAAATGGCTTGCGTGTTGTCACTATGGGAGGTGGTCTGTGCCGGGAGTGACAGTGAGATTGCACCTGAGAATGTGTGTTGGGAGTGCTGGGAGGCAAAGCCAGGGCAGATTCCCAGAGTGTGTTTGGCTGTGAAAGCGGTGTCAAGGCAAGGTAAGGACCAGCCACAGCTCTAAGCCCTTAGGCCTATCGTATGGGAGAAATGGCTTGCACGTCTGCACTTTGGGAGGTGGTCTGTGCCAGGAGTGAGAGTTAGATTGCGCCTGAGAATGTGTGTTGGGAGTGCTGGGAGGCAAAGCCAGGCTAGATGGGCAGAGTGTGTTTGGCTGTGAAAGAGCTGTGAAGGGAAGGTGATGACCAGCAACAGCTCTGAGCCCTTAGATGTAGCGTGTGTCAGAAACCGCTTGGGTGCTGGCACTTTGGGAGGTGGTGTGTGCCGAGAGTGAGAGTGTGTTGGGATTGCCGGGAGGCAAGGCAAAGGCAGATGGGCAGAGTGTGTTTGGCTGTGAAAGCGGTGTCAAGGGAAGGTGAGGACCAGCAACAGCTCTAAGCCCTTAGGCCTATCGTATGGGAGAAATGGCTCGGACGTTTGCACTTTGGGAGGTGGTCTGTGCCGGTAGTGAGAGTGAGAGTGAGCCTGAGAATGTGTGTTGGGAGTGCTGGTAGGCAAGGCAAAGGCCGATGGGCAGAGTGTGTTTGGCTGTGAAAGCGGTGTGAAGGGAAGGTGAGGACCAGCATCAGCTCTAAGCCCTTAGGCCTATCGTATGGGAGAAATGGCTTGGGTGTTTGCACTTTGGGAAGTGGTCTGTGCCGGGAGTGAGAGTGAGATTGAGTCTGAGAATGTGTGTTGGGAGTGCTGGGAGGCAAGGCAAAGGCCGATGGGCAGAGTGTGTTTGGCTGTGAAAGCGGTGTCAAGGGAAGGTGAGGACCAGCAACAACTCTAAGCCCATTAGGCCTGTCGCCTGGGAGAAATGGCTTGCGTGTTGTCACTATGGGAGGTGGTCTGTGCCGGGAGTGACAGTGAGATTGCACCTGAGAATGTGTGTTGGGAGTGCTGGGAGGCAAAGCCAGGGCAGATTCCCAGAGTGTGTTTGGCTGTGAAAGCGGTGTCAAGGCAAGGTAAGGACCAGCCACAGCTCTAAGCCCTTAGGCCTATCGTATGGGAGAAATGGCTTGCACGTCTGCACTTTGGGAGGTGGTCTGTGCCAGGAGTGAGAGTTAGATTGCGCCTGAGAATGTGTGTTGGGAGTGCTGGGAGGCAAAGCCAGGCTAGATGGGCAGAGTGTGTTTGGCTGTGAAAGAGCTGTGAAGGGAAGGTGATGACCAGCAACAGCTCTGAGCCCTTAGATGTAGCGTGTGTCAGAAACCGCTTGGGTGCTGGCACTTTGGGAGGTGGTGTGTGCCGAGAGTGAGAGTGTGTTGGGATTGCCGGGAGGCAAGGCAAAGGCAGATGGGCAGAGTGTGTTTGGCTGTGAAAGCGGTGTCAAGGGAAGGTGAGGACCAGCAACAGCTCTAAGCCCTTAGGCCTATCGTATGGGAGAAATGGCTCGGACGTTTGCACTTTGGGAGGTGGTCTGTGCCGGTAGTGAGAGTGAGAGTGAGCCTGAGAATGTGTGTTGGGAGTGCTGGTAGGCAAGGCAAAGGCCGATGGGCAGAGTGTGTTTGGCTGTGAAAGCGGTGTGAAGGGAAGGTGAGGACCAGCATCAGCTCTAAGCCCTTAGGCCTATCGTATGGGAGAAATGGCTTGGGTGTTTGCACTTTGGGAAGTGGTCTGTGCCGGGAGTGAGACTGTGTGTTGGGAGTGCTGGGAGGCAAGGCAAAGGCCGATGGGCAGAGTGTGTTTGGCTGTGAAAGCGGTGTCAAGGGAAGGTGAGGACCAGCAACAACTCTAAGCCCATTAGGCCTGTCGCCTGGGAGAAATGGCTTGCGTGTTGTCACTATGGGAGGTGGTCTGTGCCGGGAGTGACAGTGAGATTGCACCTGAGAATGTGTGTTGGGAGTGCTGGGAGGCAAAGCCAGGGCAGATTCCCAGAATGTGTTTGGCTGTGAAAGCGGTGTCAAGGCAAGGTAAGGACCAGCCACAGCTCTAAGCCCTTAGGCCTATCGTATGGGAGAAATGGCTTGCACGTCTGCACTTTGGGAGGTGGTCTGTGCCAGGAGTGAGAGTTAGATTGCGCCTGAGAATGTGTGTTGGGAGTGCTGGGAGGCAAAGCCAGGCTAGATGGGCAGAGTGTGTTTGGCTGTGAAAGCGCTGTGAAGGGAAGCTGATGAGCAGCAACAGCTCTGAGCCCTTAGATGTAGCGTGTGTCAGAAACCGCTTGGGTGCTGGCACTTTGGGAGGTGGTGTGTGCCGAGAGTGAGAGTGTGTTGGGAGTGGTGGGAGTTGAGGCAAAGGCAGATGGCCAGAGTGTGTTTGGCTGTGAAAGCGGTGTCAAGGGAAGGTGAGGACCAGCAACAGCTCTAAGCCCTTAGATGTAGCGTGCGTCAGAAATCGCTTGGACGTTTGCACTTTGGGAGTTGGTCTGTGCTGGGAGTGAGAGTGAGAGCCTGAGTGAGCCTGAGAATGTGTGTTGGCAGTGCCGGGAGGCAAGGTAGAGGCAGATGGCCAGAGTGTGTTTGTCTGTGAAAGCGGTGTCAAGGGAAGGTGAGGACCAGCATCTGCTCTAAGCCCTTAGATGTAGCGTGCGTCAGAAATCGCTTGCTTGTTGGCACTTTGGGAGGTGGTGTGTGCCGAGAGTGAGAGTGTGTTGGGAGTGGTGCGAGTTGAGGGAAAGGCAGATGGGCAGAGTGTGTTTGGCTGTGAAAGCGGTGTCAAGGGAAGGTGAGGACCAGCAACAGCTCTAAGCCCTTAGGCCTATCGTATGGGAGAAATGGCTTGGGTGTTTGCACTTTGGGAAGTGGTCTGTGCCGGGAGTGAGAGTGAGAGTGAGCCTGAGAATGTGTGTTGGGAGTGCTGGGAGGCAAGGTAAAGGCAGATGGCCAGAGTGTGTTTGGCTGTGAAAGCGGTGTCAAGGGAAGGTGAGGACCAGCAACAGCTCTAAGCCCTTAGATGTAGCGTGCGTCAGAAATCGCTTGGACGTTTGCACTTTGGGAGTTGGTCTGTGCTGGGAGTGAGAGTGAGAGCCTGAGTGAGCCTGAGAATGTGTGTTGGCAGTGCCGGGAGGCAAGGTAAAGGCAGATGGCCAGAGTGTGTTTGGCTGTGAAAGCGCTGTGAAGGGAAGGTGAGGACCAGCAACAGCTCTGAGCCCTTAGATGTAGCGTGCGTCAGAACTCGCTTGGTTGTTGGCACTTTGGGAGGTGGTGTGTGCCGAGAGTGAGAGAGTGTTGGGATTGCCGGGAGGCAAGGCAAAGGCAGATGGGCAGAGTGTGTTTGGCTGTGAAAGCGGTGTCAAGGGAAGGTGAGGACCAGCCACAGCTCTAAGCCCTTAGGCCTATCGTATGGGAGAAATGGCTTGCACGTCTGCACTTTGGGAGGTGGTCTGTGCCAGGAGTGAGAGTTAGATTGCGCCTGAGAATGTGTGTTGGGAGTGCTGGGAGGCAAAGCCAGGCTAGATGGGCAGAGTGTGTTTGGCTGCGAAAGCGCTGTGAAGGGAAGGTGATGAGCAGCAACAGCTCTGAGCCCTTAGATGTAGCGTGTGTCAGAAACCGCTTGGGTGCTGGCACTTTGGAGGTCGTGTGTGCCGAGAGTGAGAGTGTGTTGGGATTGCCGGGAGGCAAGGCAAAGGCAGATGGGCAGAGTGTGTTTGGCTGTGAAAGCGGTGTCAAGGGAATGTGAGGACCAGCATCAGCTCTAAGCCCTTAGGCCTATCGTATAGGAGAAATGGCTTCGGTGTTTGCACTTTGGGAGGTGGTCTGTGCCAGGAGTGAGAGTGAGATTGAACCTGAGAATGTGTGTTGGGAGTGCTGGGAGGCAAAGCCAGGGTAGATGGCCAGAGTGTGTTTGGCTGTGAAAGCGGTGTCAAGGGAAGGTGAGGACCAGCAACAGCTCTAAGCCCTTACATGTAGCGTGCCTCCGAAATAGCTTGGGTGTTGGCACTTTGGGAGGTGGTCTGTGCCAAGAGTGAGACTGTGTGTTGGGAGTGCTGGGGGGCAAGGCAAAGGCAGATGGGCAGAATGTGTTTGTCTGTGAAAGCGGTGTCAAGGGAAGGTGAGGACCAGCAACAGCTCTAAGCCCATTAGGCCTGTCGCCTGGGAGAAATGGCTTGCGTGTTGTCACTATGGGAGGTGGTCTGTGCCAGGAGTGACAGTGAGATTGCACCTGAGAATGTGTGTTGGGAGTGCTGGGAGGCAAAGCCAGGGCAGATTCCCAGAGTGTGTTTGGCTGTGAAAGCGGTGTCAAGGCAAGGTAAGGACCAGCCACAGCTCTAAGCCCTTAGGCCTATCGTATGGGAGAAATGGCTTGCACGTTTGCACTTTGGGAGGTGGTCTGTGCCAGGAGTGAGAGTTAGATTGCGCCTGAGAATGTGTGTTGGGAGTGCTGGGAGGCAAAGCCAGGGCAGATTCCCAGAGTGTGTTTGGCTGTGAAAGCGGTGTCAAGGGAAGGTAAGGACCAGCCACAGCTCTAAGCCCTTAGGCCTATCGTATGGGAGAAATGGCTTGCACGTCTGCACTTTGGGAGGTGGTCTGTGCCAGGAGAGAGATTTAGATTGCGCCTGAGAATGTGTGTTGGGAGTGCTGGGAGGCAAAGCCAGGCTAGATGGGCAGAGTGTGTTTGGCTGTGAAAGCGCTGTGAAGGGAAGGTGATGACCAGCAACAGCTCTGAGCCCTTAGATGTAGCGTGTGTCAGAAACCGCTTGGGTGCTGGCACTTTGGAGGTGGTGTGTGCCGAGAGTGAGAGTGTGTTGGGATTGCCGGGAGGCAAGGCAAAGGCAGATGGGCAGAGTGTGTTTGGCTGTGAAAGCGGTGTCAAGGGAAGGTGAGGACCAGCAACAGCTCTAAGCCCTTAGGCCTATCGTATGGGAGAAATGGCTTGGGTGTTTGCACTTTGGGAGGTGGTCTGTGCCAGGAGTGAGAGTGAGATTGAACCTGAGAATGTGTGTTGGGAGTGCTGGGAGGCAAAGCCAGGGTAGATGGGCAGAGTGTGTTTGGCTGTGAAAGCGGTGTCAAGGGAAGGTGAGGACCAGCAACAGCTCTAAGCCCTTACATGTAGCGTGCCTCCGAAATAGCTTGGGTGTTGGCACTTTGGGAGGTGGTCTGTGCCAAGAGTGAGACTGTGTGTTGGGAGTGCTGGGAGGCAAGGCAAAGGCAGATGGGCAGAATGTGTTTGTCTGTGAAAGCGGTGTCAAGGGAAGGTGAGGACCAGCAACAGCTCTAAGCCCATTAGGCCTGTCGCCTGGGAGAAATGGCTTGCGTGTTGTCACTATGGGAGGTGGTCTGTGCCGGGAGTGACAGTGAGATTGCACCTGAGAATGTGTGTTGGGAGTGCTGGGAGGCAAAGCCAGGGCAGATTCCCAGAGTGTGTTTGGCTGAGAAAGCGGTGTCAAGGCAAGGTAAGGACCAGCCACAGCTCTAAGCCCATTAGGCCTATCGTATGGGAGAAATGGCTTGCACGTCTGCACTTTGGGAGGTGGTCTGTGCCAGGAGTGAGAGTTAGATTGCGCCTGAGAATGTGTGTTGGGAGTGCTGGGAGGCAAAGCCAGGCTAGATGGCCAGAGTGTGTTCGGCTGTGAAAGCGCTGTGAAGGGAAGGTGATGACCAGCAACAGCTCTGAGCCCTTAGATGTAGCGTGTGTCAGAAACCGCTTGGGTGCTGGCACTTTGGGAGGTGGTGTGTGCCGAGAGTGAGAGTGTTTTGGGAGTGGTGGGAGTTGAGGCAAAGGCAGATGGGCAGAGTGTGTTTGGCTGTGAAAGCGGTGTCAAGGGAAGGTGAGGACCAGCCACATCTCTAAGCCCTTAGATGTAGCGTGCGTCAGAAATCGCTTGGACGTTTGCCCTTTGGGAGTTGGTCTGTGCTGGGAGTGAGAGTGAGAGCCTGAGTGAGCCTGAGAATGTGTGTTGGCAGTGCCGGGAGGCAAGGTAAAGGCAGATGGCCAGAGTGTTTTTGTCTGTGAAAGCGCTGTGAAGGGAAGGTGATGACCAGCAACAGCTCTAAGCCCTTAGATGTAGCGTGCGTCAGAAATCGCTTGGTTGTTGGCACTTTGGAAGGTAGTGTGTTCCGAGAGTGAGAGTGTGTTGGGATTGCCGGGAGGCAAGGCAAAGGCAGATGGGCAGAGTGTGTTTGTCTGTGAAAGCGGTGTCAAGGGAAGGTGAGGACCAGCAACAGCTCTAAGCCCTTAGGCCTATCGTATGGGAGAAATGGCTCGGACGTTTGCACTTTGGGAGGTGGTCTGTGCCGGTAGTGAGAGTGAGAGTGAGCCTGAGAATGTGTGTTGGGAGTGCTGGTAGGCAAGGCAAAGGCCGATGGGCAGAGTGTGTTTGGCTGTGAAAGCGGTGTGAAGGGAAGGTGAGGACCAGCATCAGCTCTAAGCCCTTAGGCCTATCGTATGGGAGAAATGGCTTGGGTGATTGCACTTTGGGAAGTGGTCTGTGCCGGGAGTGAGAGTGAGATTGAGTCTGAGAATGTGTGTTGGGAGTGCTGGGAGGCAAGGCAAAGGCCGATGGGCAGAGTGTGTTTGGCTGTGAAAGCGGTGTCAAGGGAAGGTGAGGACCAGCAACAACTCTAAGCCCATTAGGCCTGTCGCCTGGGAGAAATGGCTTGCGTGTTGTCACTATGGGAGGTGGTCTGTGCCGGGAGTGACAGTGAGATTGCCCCTGAGAATGTGTGTTGGGAGTGCTGGGAGGCAAAGCCAGGGCAGATTCCCAGAGTGTGTTTGGCTGTGAAAGCGGTGTCAAGGGAAGGTAAGGACCAGCCACAGCTCTAAGCCCTTAGGCCTATCGTATGGGAGAAATGGCTTGCACGTCTGCACTTTGGGAGGTGGTCTGTGCCAGGAGTGAGAGTTAGATTGCGCCTGAGAATGTGTGTTGGGAGTGCTGGGAGGCAAAGCCAGGCTAGATGGGCAGAGTGTGTTTGGCTGTGAAAGCGCTGTGAAGGGAAGGTGATGACCAGCAACAGCTCTGAGCCCTTAGATGTAGCGTGTGTCAGAAACCGCTTGGGTGCTGGCACTTTGGGAGGTGGTGTGTGCCGAGAGTGAGAGTGTGTTGGGATTGCCGGGAGGCAAGGCAAAGGCAGATGGGCAGAGTGTGTTTGGCTGTGAAAGCGGTGTCAAGGGAAGGTGAGGACCAGCATCTGCTCTAAGCCCTTAGATGTAGCGTGCGTCAGAAATCGCTTGGTTGTTGGCACTTTGGGAGGTGGTTTGTGCCGAGAGTGAGAGTGTGTTGGGATTGCCGGGAGGCAAGGCAAAGGCAGATGGGCAGAGTGTGTTTGTCTGTGAAAGCGCTGTGAAGGGAAGGTGATGACCAGCAACAGCTCTAAGCCCTTAGGCCTATCGTATGGGAGAAATGGCTTGCACGTCTGCACTTTGGGAGGTGGTCTGTGCCGGGAGTGAGAGTGAGAGTGAGCCTGAGAATGTGTGTTGGGAGTGCTGGGAGGCAAGGTAAAGGCAGATGGCCAGAGTGTGTTTGGCTGTGAAAGCGGTGTCAAGGGAAGGTGAGGACCAGCAACAGCTCTAAGCCCTTAGATGTAGCGTGCGTCAGAAATCGCTTGGACGTTTGCACTTTGGGAGTTGGTCTGTGCTGGGAGTGAGAGTGAGAGCCTGAGTGAGCCTGAGAATGTGTGTTGGCAGTGCCGGGAAGCAAGGTAAAGGCAGATGGCCAGAGTGTGTTTGGCTGTGAAAGCGCTGTGAAGGGAAGGTGAGGACCAGCAACAGCTCTGAGCCCTTAGATGTAGCGTGCGTCAGAACTCGCTTGGTTGTTGGCACTTTGGGAGGTGGTGTGTGCCGAGAGTGAGAGTGTGTTGGGATTGCCGGGAGGCAAGGCAAAGGCAGATGGGCAGAGTGTGTTTGTCTGTGAAAGCGGTGTCAAGGGAAGGTGAGGACCAGCAACAGCTGTAATCCCTTAGGCCTATCGTATGGGAGAAATGGCTTGGACGTTTGCACTTTGGGAAGTGGTCTGTTCCGTTAGTGAGAGTGAGAGTGAGCCTGAGAATGTGTGTTGGGAGTGCTGGGAGGCAAGGCAAAGGCAGATGGGCAGAGTGTGTTTGGCTGTGAAAGCGGTGTCAAGGGAAGGTGAGGACCAGCATCAGCTCTAAGCCCTTAGGCCTATCGTATAGGAGAAATGGCTTCGGTGTTTGCACTTTGGGAGGTGGTCTGTGCCAGGAGTGAGAGTGAGATTGAACCTGAGAATGTGTGTTGGGAGTGCTGGGAGGCAAGGCAAAGGCCGATGGGCAAAGTGTGTTTGGCTGTGAAAGCGGTGTCAAAGGAAGGTGAGGACCTGCAACAGCTCTCAGCCCTAAACAGGTAGCGGGCGGGATAAATGGCTTGGACGTTTGCACTTTGGGAGTTTGTCTATGCCGGGAGTGAGAGTGAGATTGAGGCTGAGAATGTGTGTTGGGAGTGCTGGGAGGCAAGGCCAGGGCAGATGGGCAGAGTGTGTTTGTCTGTGAAAGCGGTGTCAAGGGAAGGTGAGGACCAGCAACAGCTCTAAGCCCTTACATGTAGCGTGCCTCCGAAATAGCTTGGGTGTTGGCACTTTGGGAGGTGGTCTGTGCCAAGAGTGAGACTGTGTGTTGGGAGTGCTGGGAGGCAAGGCAAAGGCAGATGGGCAGAATGTGTTTGTCTGTGAAAGCGGTGTCAAGGGAAGGTGAGGACCAGCAACAGCTCTAAGCCCATTAGGCCTGTCGCCTGGGAGAAATGGCTTGCGTGTTGTCACTATGGGAGGTGGTCTGTGCCGGGAGTGACAGTGAGATTGCACCTGAGAATGTGTGTTGGGAGTGCTGGGAGGCAAAGCCAGGGCAGATTCCCAGAGTGTGTTTGGCTGTGAAAGCGGTGTCAAGGCAAGGTAAGGACCAGCCACAGCTCTAAGCCCTTAGGCCTATCGTATGGGAGAAATGGCTTGCACGTCTGCACTTTGGGAGGTGGTCTGTGCCAGGAGTGAGAGTTAGATTGCGCCTGAGAATGTGTGTTGGGAGTGCTGGGAGGCAAAGCCAGGCTAGATGGGCAGAGTGTGTTTGGCTGTGAAAGCGCTGTGAAGGGAAGGTGAGGACCAGCAACAGCTCTGAGCCCTTAGATGTAGCGTGTGTCAGAAACCGCTTGGGTGCTGGCACTTTGGAGGTGGTGTGTGCCGAGAGTGAGAGTGTGTTGGGATTGCCGGGAGGCAAGGCAAAGGCAGATGGGCAGAGTGTGTTTGGCTGTGAAAGCGGTGTCAAGGGAAGGTAAGGACCAGCATCAGCTCTAAGCCCTTAGGCCTATCGTATGGTAGAAATGGCTTCGGTGTTTGCACTTTGGGAGGTGGTCTGTGCCAGGAGTGAGAGTGAGATTGAACCTGAGAATGTGTGTTGGGAGTGCTGGGAGGCAAGGTAAAGGCAGATGGCCAGAGTGTGTTTGGCTGTGAAAGCGGTGTCAAGGGAAGGTGAGGACCAGCAACTGCTCTAAGCCCTTAGATGTAGCGTGCGTCAGAAATCGCTTGGACGTTTGCACTTTGGGAGTTGGTCTGTGCTGGGAGTGAGAGTGAGAGCCTGAGTGAGCCTCAGAATGTGTATTGGCAGTGCCGGGAAGCAAGGTAAAGGCAGATGGCCAGAGTGTGTTTATCTGTGAAAGCACTGTGAAGGGAAGGTGAGGACCAGCAACAGCTCTGAGCCCTTAGATGTAGCGTGTGTCAGAAACCGCTTGGGTGCTGGCACTTTGGGAGGTGGTGTGTGCCGAGAGTGAGAGTGTGTTGGGATTGCCGGGAGGCAAGGCAAAGGCAGATGGCCAGAGTGTGTTTGGCTGTGAAAGCGGTGTCAAGGGAAGGTGAGGACCAGCATCTGCTCTAAGCCCTTAGATGTAGCGTGCGTCAGAAATCGCTTGGTTGTTGGCACTTTGGGAGGTGGTGTGTGCCGAGAGTGAGAGTGTGTTGGGATTGCCGGGAGGCAAGGCAAAGGCAGATGGGCAGAGTGTGTTTGTCTGTGAAAGCGCTGTGAAGGGAAGGTGATGACCAGCAACAGCTCTAAGCCCTTAGGCCTATCGTATGGGAGAAATGGCTTGGGTGTTTGCACTTTGGGAGGTGGTCTGTGCCGGGAGTGAGAGTGAGAGTGAGCCTGAGAATGTGTGTTGGGAGTGCTGGGAGGCAAGGTAAAGGCAGATGGCCAGAGTGTGTTTGGCTGTGAAAGCGGTGTCAAGGGAAGGTGAGGACCAGCAACAGCTCTAAGCCCTTAGATGTAGCGTGCGTCAGAAATCGCTTGGACGTTTGCACTTTGGGAGTTGGTCTGTGCTGGGAGTGAGAGTGAGAGCCTGAGTGAGCCTGAGAATGTGTGTTGGCAGTGCCGGGAAGCAAGGTAAAGGCAGATGGCCAGAGTGTGTTTGGCTGTGAAAGCGCTGTGAAGGGAAGGTGAGGACCAGCAACAGCTCTGAGCCCTTAGATGTAGCGTGCGTCAGAACTCGCTTGGTTGTTGGCACTTTGGGAGGTGGTGTGTGCCGAGAGTGAGAGTGTGTTGGGATTGCCGGGAGGCAAGGCAAAGGCAGATGGGCAGAGTGTGTTTGTCTGTGAAAGCGGTGTGAAGGGAAGGTGAGGACCAGCAACAGCTCTAATGCCTTAGGCCTATCGTATGGGAGAAATGGCTTGGACGTTTGCACTTTGGGAAGTGGTCTGTTCCGGGAGTGAGAGTGAGATTGAGTCTGAGAATGTGTGTTGGGAGTGCTGGGAGGCAAGGCAAAGGCCGATGGGCAGAGTGTGTTTGGCTGTGAAAGCGGTGTGAAGGGAAGGTGAGGACCAGCAACAGCTCTAAGCCCTTAGGCCTATCGTATGGGAGAAATGGCTTGGACGTTTGCACTTTGGGAAGTGGTCTGTTCCGTTAGTGAGAGTGAGAGTGAGCCTGAGAATGTGTGTTGGGAGTGCTGGGAGGCAAGGCAAAGGCAGATGGGCAGAGTGTGTTTGGCTGTGAAAGCGGTGTCAAGGGAAGGTGAGGACCAGCATCAGCTCTAAGCCCTTAGGCCTATCGTATAGGAGAAATGGCTTCGGTGTTTGCACTTTGGGAGGTGGTCTGTGCCAGGAGTGAGAGTGAGATTGAACCTGAGAATGTGTGTTGGGAGTGCTGGGTGGCAAAGCCAGGGTAGATGGCCAGAGTGTGTTTGGCTGTGAAAGCGGTGTCAAGGGAAGGTGAGGACCAGCAACAGCTCTAAGCCCTTACATGTAGCGTGCCTCCGAAATAGCTTGGGTGTTGGCACTTTGGGAGGTGGTCTGTGCCAAGAGTGAGACTGTGTGTTGGGAGTGCTGGGAGGCAAGGCAAAGGCAGATGGGCAGAATGTGTTTGTCTGTGAAAGCGGTGTCAAGGGAAGGTGAGGACCAGCAACAGCTCTAAGCCCATTAGGCCTGTCGCCTGGGAGAAATGGCTTGCGTGTTGTCACTATGGGAGGTGGTCTGTGCCGGGAGTGACAGTGAGATTGCCCCTGAGAATGTGTGTTGGGAGTGCTGGGAGGCAAAGCCAGGGCAGATTCCCAGAGTGTGTTTGGCTGTGAAAGCGGTGTCAAGGGAAGGTAAGGACCAGCCACAGCTCTAAGCCCTTAGGCCTATCGTATGGGAGAAATGGCTTGCACGTCTGCACTTTGGGAGGTGGTCTGTGCCAGGAGTGAGAGTTAGATTGCGCCTGAGAATGTGTGTTGGGAGTGCTGGGAGGCAAAGCCAGGCTAGATGGGCAGAGTGTGTTTGGCTGTGAAAGCGCTGTGAAGGGAAGGTGATGACCAGCAACAGCTCTGAGCCCTTAGATGTAGCGTGTGTCAGAAACCGCTTGGGTGCTGGCACTTTGGGAGGTGGTGTGTGCCGAGAGTGAGAGTGTTTTGGGAGTGGTGGGAGTTGAGGCAAAGGCAGATGGGCAGAGTGTGTTTGGCTGTGAAAGCGGTGTCAAGGGAAGGTGAGGACCAGCCACATCTCTAAGCCCTTAGATGTAGCGTGCGTCAGAAATCGCTTGGACGTTTGCCCTTTGGGAGTTGGTCTGTGCTGGGAGTGAGAGTGAGAGCCTGAGTGAGCCTGAGAATGTGTGTTGGCAGTGCCGGGAGGCAAGGTAAAGGCAGATGGCCAGAGTGTTTTTGTCTGTGAAAGCGCTGTGAAGGGAAGGTGATGACCAGCAACAGCTCTAAGCCCTTAGATGTAGCGTGCGTCAGAAATCGCTTGGTTGTTGGCACTTTGGAAGGTAGTGTGTTCCGAGAGTGAGAGTGTGTTGGGATTGCCGGGAGGCAAGGCAAAGGCAGATGGGCAGAGTGTGTTTGTCTGTGAAAGCGGTGTCAAGGGAAGGTGAGGACCAGCAACAGCTCTAAGCCCTTAGGCCTATCGTATGGGAGAAATGGCTCGGACGTTTGCACTTTGGGAGGTGGTCTGTGCCGGTAGTGAGAGTGAGAGTGAGCCTGAGAATGTGTGTTGGGAGTGCTGGTAGGCAAGGCAAAGGCCGATGGGCAGAGTGTGTTTGGCTGTGAAAGCGGTGTGAAGGGAAGGTGAGGACCAGCATCAGCTCTAAGCCCTTAGGCCTATCGTATGGGAGAAATGGCTTGGGTGATTGCACTTTGGGAAGTGGTCTGTGCCGGGAGTGAGAGTGAGATTGAGTCTGAGAATGTGTGTTGGGAGTGCTGGGAGGCAAGGCAAAGGCCGATGGGCAGAGTGTGTTTGGCTGTGAAAGCGGTGTCAAGGGAAGGTGAGGAGCAGCAACAACTCTAAGCCCATTAGGCCTGTCGCCTGGGAGAAATGGCTTGCGTGTTGTCACTATGGGAGGTGGTCTGTGCCGGGAGTGACAGTGAGATTGCCCCTGAGAATGTGTGTTGGGAGTGCTGGGAGGCAAAGCCAGGGCAGATTCCCAGAGTGTGTTTGGCTGTGAAAGCGGTGTCAAGGGAAGGTAAGGACCAGCCACAGCTCTAAGCCCTTAGGCCTATCGTATGGGAGAAATGGCTTGCACGTCTGCACTTTGGGAGGTGGTCTGTGCCAGGAGTGAGAGTTAGATTGCGCCTGAGAATGTGTGTTGGGAGTGCTGGGAGGCAAAGCCAGGCTAGATGGGCAGAGTGTGTTTGGCTGTGAAAGCGCTGTGAAGGGAAGGTGATGACTAGCAACAGCTCTGAGCCCTTAGATGTAGCGTGTGTCAGAAACCGCTTGGGTGCTGGCACTTTGGGAGGTGGTGTGTGCCGAGAGTGAGAGTGTGTTGGGATTGCCGGGAGGCAAGGCAAAGGCAGATGGGCAGAGTGTGTTTGGCTGTGAAAGCGGTGTCAAGGGAAGGTGAGGACCAGCATCTGCTCTAAGCCCTTAGATGTAGCGTGCGTCAGAAATCGCTTGGTTGTTGGCACTTTGGGAGGTGGTTTGTGCCGAGAGTGAGAGTGTGTTGGGATTGCCGGGAGGCAAGGCAAAGGCAGATGGGCAGAGTGTGTTTGTCTGTGAAAGCGCTGTGAAGGGAAGGTGATGACCAGCAACAGCTCTAAGCCCTTAGGCCTATCGTATGGGAGAAATGGCTTGCACGTCTGCACTTTGGGAGGTGGTCTGTGCCGGGAGTGAGAGTGAGAGTGAGCCTGAGAATGTGTGTTGGGAGTGCTGGGAGGCAAGGTAAAGGCAGATGGCCAGAGTGTGTTTGGCTGTGAAAGCGGTGTCAAGGGAAGGTGAGGACCAGCAACAGCTCTAAGCCCTTAGATGTAGCGTGCGTCAGAAATCGCTTGGACGTTTGCACTTTGGGAGTTGGTCTGTGCTGGGAGTGAGAGTGAGAGCCTGAGTGAGCCTGAGAATGTGTGTTGGCAGTGCCGGGAAGCAAGGTAAAGGCAGATGGCCAGAGTGTGTTTGGCTGTGAAAGCGCTGTGAAGGGAAGGTGAGGACCAGCAACAGCTCTGAGCCCTTAGATGTAGCGTGCGTCAGAACTCGCTTGGTTGTTGGCACTTTGGGAGGTGGTGTGTGCCGAGAGTGAGAGTGTGTTGGGATTGCCGGGAGGCAAGGCAAAGGCAGATGGGCAGAGTGTGTTTGTCTGTGAAAGCGGTGTCAAGGGAAGGTGAGGACCAGCAACAGCTCTAATCCCTTAGGCCTATCGTATGGGAGAAATGGCTTGGACGTTTGCACTTTGGGAAGTGGTCTGTTCCGTTAGTGAGAGTGAGAGTGAGCCTGAGAATGTGTGTTGGGAGTGCTGGGAGGCAAGGCAAAGGCAGATGGGCAGAGTGTGTTTGGCTGTGAAAGCGGTGTCAAGGGAAGGTGAGGACCAGCATCAGCTCTAAGCCCTTAGGCCTATCGTATAGGAGAAATGGCTTCGGTGTTTGCACTTTGGGAGGTGGTCTGTGCCAGGAGTGAGAGTGAGATTGAACCTGAGAATGTGTGTTGGGAGTGCTGGGAGGCAAGGCAAAGGCCGATGGGCAAAGTGTGTTTGGCTGTGAAAGCGGTGTCAAAGGAAGGTGAGGACCTGCAACAGCTCTCAGCCCTAAACAGGTAGCGGGCGGGATAAATGGCTTGGACGTTTGCACTTTGGGAGTTTGTCTATGCCGGGAGTGAGAGTGAGATTGAGGCTGAGAATGTGTGTTGGGAGTGCTGGGAGGCAAGGCCAGGGCAGATGGGCAGAGTGTGTTTGTCTGTGAAAGCGGTGTCAAGGGAAGGTGAGGACCAGCAACAGCTCTAAGCCCTTACATGTAGCGTGCCTCCGAAATAGCTTGGGTGTTGGCACTTTGGGAGGTGGTCTGTGCCAAGAGTGAGACTGTGTGTTGGGAGTGCTGGGAGGCAAGGCAAAGGCAGATGGGCAGAATGTGTTTGTCTGTGAAAGCGGTGTCAAGGGAAGGTGAGGACCAGCAACAGCTCTAAGCCCATTAGGCCTGTCGCCTGGGAGAAATGGCTTGCGTGTTGTCACTATGGGAGGTGGTCTGTGCCGGGAGTGACAGTGAGATTGCACCTGAGAATGTGTGTTGGGAGTGCTGGGAGGCAAAGCCAGGGCAGATTCCCAGAGTGTGTTTGGCTGTGAAAGCGGTGTCAAGGGAAGGTAAGGACCAGCCACAGCTCTAAGCCCTTAGGCCTATCGTATGGGAGAAATGGCTTGCACGTCTGCACTTTGGGAGGTGGTCTGTGCCAGGAGTGAGAGTTAGATTGCGCCTGAGAATGTGTGTTGGGAGTGCTGGGAGGCAAAGCCAGGCTAGATGGGCAGAGTGTGTTTGGCTGTGAAAGCGCTGTGAAGGGAAGGTGATGACTAGCAACAGCTCTGAGCCCTTAGATGTAGCGTGTGTCAGAAACCGCTTGGGTGCTGGCACTTTGGGAGGTGGTGTGTGCCGAGAGTGAGAGTGTGTTGGGATTGCCGGGAGGCAAGGCAAAGGCAGATGGGCAGAGTGTGTTTGGCTGTGAAAGCGGTGTCAAGGGAAGGTGAGGACCAGCATCTGCTCTAAGCCCTTAGATGTAGCGTGCGTCAGAAATCGCTTGGTTGTTGGCACTTTGGGAGGTGGTTTGTGCCGAGAGTGAGAGTGTGTTGGGATTGCCGGGAGGCAAGGCAAAGGCAGATGGGCAGAGTGTGTTTGTCTGTGAAAGCGCTGTGAAGGGAAGGTGATGACCAGCAACAGCTCTAAGCCCTTAGGCCTATCGTATGGGAGAAATGGCTTGCACGTCTGCACTTTGGGAGGTGGTCTGTGCCGGGAGTGAGAGTGAGAGTGAGCCTGAGAATGTGTGTTGGGAGTGCTGGGAGGCAAGGTAAAGGCAGATGGCCAGAGTGTGTTTGGCTGTGAAAGCGGTGTCAAGGGAAGGTGAGGACCAGCAACAGCTCTAAGCCCTTAGATGTAGCGTGCGTCAGAAATCGCTTGGACGTTTGCACTTTGGGAGTTGGTCTGTGCTGGGAGTGAGAGTGAGAGCCTGAGTGAGCCTGAGAATGTGTGTTGGCAGTGCCGGGAAGCAAGGTAAAGGCAGATGGCCAGAGTGTGTTTGGCTGTGAAAGCGCTGTGAAGGGAAGGTGAGGACCAGCAACAGCTCTGAGCCCTTAGATGTAGCGTGCGTCAGAACTCGCTTGGTTGTTGGCACTTTGGGAGGTGGTGTGTGCCGAGAGTGAGAGTGTGTTGGGATTGCCGGGAGGCAAGGCAAAGGCAGATGGGCAGAGTGTGTTTGTCTGTGAAAGCGGTGTCAAGGGAAGGTGAGGACCAGCAACAGCTGTAATCCCTTAGGCCTATCGTATGGGAGAAATGGCTTGGACGTTTGCACTTTGGGAAGTGGTCTGTTCCGTTAGTGAGAGTGAGAGTGAGCCTGAGAATGTGTGTTGGGAGTGCTGGGAGGCAAGGCAAAGGCAGATGGGCAGAGTGTGTTTGGCTGTGAAAGCGGTGTCAAGGGAAGGTGAGGACCAGCATCAGCTCTAAGCCCTTAGGCCTATCGTATAGGAGAAATGGCTTCGGTGTTTGCACTTTGGGAGGTGGTCTGTGCCAGGAGTGAGAGTGAGATTGAACCTGAGAATGTGTGTTGGGAGTGCTGGGAGGCAAGGCAAAGGCCGATGGGCAAAGTGTGTTTGGCTGTGAAAGCGGTGTCAAAGGAAGGTGAGGACCTGCAACAGCTCTCAGCCCTAAACAGGTAGCGGGCGGGATAAATGGCTTGGACGTTTGCACTTTGGGAGTTTGTCTATGCCGGGAGTGAGAGTGAGATTGAGGCTGAGAATGTGTGTTGGGAGTGCTGGGAGGCAAGGCCAGGGCAGATGGGCAGAGTGTGTTTGTCTGTGAAAGCGGTGTCAAGGGAAGGTGAGGACCAGCAACAGCTCTAAGCCCTTACATGTAGCGTGCCTCCGAAATAGCTTGGGTGTTGGCACTTTGGGAGGTGGTCTGTGCCAAGAGTGAGACTGTGTGTTGGGAGTGCTGGGAGGCAAGGCAAAGGCAGATGGGCAGAATGTGTTTGTCTGTGAAAGCGGTGTCAAGGGAAGGTGAGGACCAGCAACAGCTCTAAGCCCATTAGGCCTGTCGCCTGGGAGAAATGGCTTGCGTGTTGTCACTATGGGAGGTGGTGTGTGCCGGGAGTGACAGTGAGATTGCACCTGAGAATGTGTGTTGGGAGTGCTGGGAGGCAAAGCCAGGGCAGATTCCCAGAGTGTGTTTGGCTGTGAAAGCGGTGTCAAGGGAAGGTAAGGACCAGCCACAGCTCTAAGCCCTTAGGCCTATCGTATGGGAGAAATGGCTTGCACGTCTGCACTTTGGGAGGTGGTCTGTGCCAGGAGTGAGAGTTAGATTGCGCCTGAGAATGTGTGTTGGGAGTGCTGGGAGGCAAAGCCAGGCTAGATGGGCAGAGTGTGTTTGGCTGTGAAAGCGCTGTGAAGGGAAGGTGATGACCAGCAACAGCTCTGAGCCCTTAGATGTAGCGTGTGTCAGAAACCGCTTGGGTGCTGGCACTTTGGGAGGTGGTGTGTGCCGAGAGTGATAGTGTTTTGGGAGTGGTGGGAGTTGAGGCAAAGGCAGATGGGCAGAGTGTGTTTGGCTGTGAAAGCGGTGTCAAGGGAAGGTGAGGACCAGCAACAGCTCTAAGCCCTTAGGCCTATCGTATGGGAGAAATGGCTCGGACGTTTGCACTTTGGGAGGTGGTCTGTGCCGGTAGTGAGAGTGAGAGTGAGCCTGAGAATGTGTGTTGGGAGTGCTGGTAGGCAAGGCAAAGGCCGATGGGCAGAGTGTGTTTGGCTGTGAAAGCGGTGTGAAGGGAAGGTGAGGACCAGCATCAGCTCTAAGCCCTTAGGCCTATCGTATGGGAGAAATGGCTTGGGTGTTTGCACTTTGGGAAGTGGTCTGTGCCGGGAGTGAGAGTGAGATTGAGTCTGAGAATGTGTGTTGGGAGTGCTGGGAGGCAAGGCAAAGGCCGATGGGCAGAGTGTGTTTGGCTGTGAAAGCGGTGTCAAGGGAAGGTGAGGACCAGCAACAACTCTAAGCCCATTAGGCCTGTCGCCTGGGAGAAATGGCTTGCGTGTTGTCACTATGGGAGGTGGTCTGTGCCGGGAGTGACAGTGAGATTGCACCTGAGAATGTGTGTTGGGAGTGCTGGGAGGCAAAGCCAGGGCAGATTCCCAGAGTGTGTTTGGCTGTGAAAGCGGTGTCAAGGCAAGGTAAGGACCAGCCACAGCTCTAAGCCCTTAGGCCTATCGTATGGGAGAAATGGCTTGCACGTCTGCACTTTGGGAGGTGGTCTGTGCCAGGAGTGAGAGTTAGATTGCGCCTGAGAATGTGTGTTGGGAGTGCTGGGAGGCAAAGCCAGGCTAGATGGGCAGAGTGTGTTTGGCTGTGAAAGAGCTGTGAAGGGAAGGTGATGACCAGCAACAGCTCTGAGCCCTTAGATGTAGCGTGTGTCAGAAACCGCTTGGGTGCTGGCACTTTGGGAGGTGGTGTGTGCCGAGAGTGAGAGTGTGTTGGGATTGCCGGGAGGCAAGGCAAAGGCAGATGGGCAGAGTGTGTTTGGCTGTGAAAGCGGTGTCAAGGGAAGGTGAGGACCAGCAACAGCTCTAAGCCCTTAGGCCTATCGTATGGGAGAAATGGCTCGGACGTTTGCACTTTGGGAGGTGGTCTGTGCCGGTAGTGAGAGTGAGAGTGAGCCTGAGAATGTGTGTTGGGAGTGCTGGTAGGCAAGGCAAAGGCCGATGGGCAGAGTGTGTTTGGCTGTGAAAGCGGTGTGAAGGGAAGGTGAGGACCAGCATCAGCTCTAAGCCCTTAGGCCTATCGTATGGGAGAAATGGCTTGGGTGTTTGCACTTTGGGAAGTGGTCTGTGCCGGGAGTGAGAGTGAGATTGAGTCTGAGAATGTGTGTTGGGAGTGCTGGGAGGCAAGGCAAAGGCCGATGGGCAGAGTGTGTTTGGCTGTGAAAGCGGTGTCAAGGGAAGGTGAGGACCAGCAACAACTCTAAGCCCATTAGGCCTGTCGCCTGGGAGAAATGGCTTGCGTGTTGTCACTATGGGAGGTGGTCTGTGCCGGGAGTGACAGTGAGATTGCACCTGAGAATGTGTGTTGGGAGTGCTGGGAGGCAAAGCCAGGGCAGATTCCCAGAGTGTGTTTGGCTGTGAAAGCGGTGTCAAGGCAAGGTAAGGACCAGCCACAGCTCTAAGCCCTTAGGCCTATCGTATGGGAGAAATGGCTTGCACGTCTGCACTTTGGGAGGTGGTCTGTGCCAGGAGTGAGAGTTAGATTGCGCCTGAGAATGTGTGTTGGGAGTGCTGGGAGGCAAAGCCAGGCTAGATGGGCAGAGTGTGTTTGGCTGTGAAAGAGCTGTGAAGGGAAGGTGATGACCAGCAACAGCTCTGAGCCCTTAGATGTAGCGTGTGTCAGAAACCGCTTGGGTGCTGGCACTTTGGGAGGTGGTGTGTGCCGAGAGTGAGAGTGTGTTGGGATTGCCGGGAGGCAAGGCAAAGGCAGATGGGCAGAGTGTGTTTGGCTGTGAAAGCGGTGTCAAGGGAAGGTGAGGACCAGCAACAGCTCTAAGCCCTTAGGCCTATCGTATGGGAGAAATGGCTCGGACGTTTGCACTTTGGGAGGTGGTCTGTGCCGGTAGTGAGAGTGAGAGTGAGCCTGAGAATGTGTGTTGGGAGTGCTGGTAGGCAAGGCAAAGGCCGATGGGCAGAGTGTGTTTGGCTGTGAAAGCGGTGTGAAGGGAAGGTGAGGACCAGCATCAGCTCTAAGCCCTTAGGCCTATCGTATGGGAGAAATGGCTTGGGTGTTTGCACTTTGGGAAGTGGTCTGTGCCGGGAGTGAGACTGTGTGTTGGGAGTGCTGGGAGGCAAGGCAAAGGCCGATGGGCAGAGTGTGTTTGGCTGTGAAAGCGGTGTCAAGGGAAGGTGAGGACCAGCAACAACTCTAAGCCCATTAGGCCTGTCGCCTGGGAGAAATGGCTTGCGTGTTGTCACTATGGGAGGTGGTCTGTGCCGGGAGTGACAGTGAGATTGCACCTGAGAATGTGTGTTGGGAGTGCTGGGAGGCAAAGCCAGGGCAGATTCCCAGAATGTGTTTGGCTGTGAAAGCGGTGTCAAGGCAAGGTAAGGACCAGCCACAGCTCTAAGCCCTTAGGCCTATCGTATGGGAGAAATGGCTTGCACGTCTGCACTTTGGGAGGTGGTCTGTGCCAGGAGTGAGAGTTAGATTGCGCCTGAGAATGTGTGTTGGGAGTGCTGGGAGGCAAAGCCAGGCTAGATGGGCAGAGTGTGTTTGGCTGTGAAAGCGCTGTGAAGGGAAGCTGATGAGCAGCAACAGCTCTGAGCCCTTAGATGTAGCGTGTGTCAGAAACCGCTTGGGTGCTGGCACTTTGGGAGGTGGTGTGTGCCGAGAGTGAGAGTGTGTTGGGAGTGGTGGGAGTTGAGGCAAAGGCAGATGGCCAGAGTGTGTTTGGCTGTGAAAGCGGTGTCAAGGGAAGGTGAGGACCAGCAACAGCTCTAAGCCCTTAGATGTAGCGTGCGTCAGAAATCGCTTGGACGTTTGCACTTTGGGAGTTGGTCTGTGCTGGGAGTGAGAGTGAGAGCCTGAGTGAGCCTGAGAATGTGTGTTGGCAGTGCCGGGAGGCAAGGTAGAGGCAGATGGCCAGAGTGTGTTTGTCTGTGAAAGCGGTGTCAAGGGAAGGTGAGGACCAGCATCTGCTCTAAGCCCTTAGATGTAGCGTGCGTCAGAAATCGCTTGCTTGTTGGCACTTTGGGAGGTGGTGTGTGCCGAGAGTGAGAGTGTGTTGGGAGTGGTGCGAGTTGAGGGAAAGGCAGATGGGCAGAGTGTGTTTGGCTGTGAAAGCGGTGTCAAGGGAAGGTGAGGACCAGCAACAGCTCTAAGCCCTTAGGCCTATCGTATGGGAGAAATGGCTTGGGTGTTTGCACTTTGGGAAGTGGTCTGTGCCGGGAGTGAGAGTGAGAGTGAGCCTGAGAATGTGTGTTGGGAGTGCTGGGATGCAAGGTAAAGGCAGATGGGCAGAGTGTGTTTGGCTGTGAAAGCGGTGTCAAGGGAAGGTGAGGACCAGCAACAGCTCTAAGCCCTTAGATGTAGCGTGCGTCAGAAATCGCTTGGACGTTTGCACTTTGGGAGTTGGTCTGTGCTGGGAGTGAGAGTGAGAGCCTGAGTGAGCCTGAGAATGTGTGTTGGCAGTGCCGGGAGGCAAGGTAAAGGCAGATGGCCAGAGTGTGTTTGGCTGTGAAAGCGCTGTGAAGGGAAGGTGAGGACCAGCAACAGCTCTGAGCCCTTAGATGTAGCGTGCGTCAGAACTCGCTTGGTTGTTGGCACTTTGGGAGGTGGTGTGTGCCGAGAGTGAGAGAGTGTTGGGATTGCCGGGAGGCAAGGCAAAGGCAGATGGGCAGAGTGTGTTTGGCTGTGAAAGCGGTGTCAAGGGAAGGTGAGGACCAGCCACAGCTCTAAGCCCTTAGGCCTATCGTATGGGAGAAATGGCTTGCACGTCTGCACTTTGGGAGGTGGTCTGTGCCAGGAGTGAGAGTTAGATTGCGCCTGAGAATGTGTGTTGGGAGTGCTGGGAGGCAAAGCCAGGCTAGATGGGCAGAGTGTGTTTGGCTGCGAAAGCGCTGTGAAGGGAAGGTGATGAGCAGCAACAGCTCTGAGCCCTTAGATGTAGCGTGTGTCAGAAACCGCTTGGGTGCTGGCACTTTGGAGGTCGTGTGTGCCGAGAGTGAGAGTGTGTTGGGATTGCCGGGAGGCAAGGCAAAGGCAGATGGGCAGAGTGTGTTTGGCTGTGAAAGCGGTGTCAAGGGAATGTGAGGACCAGCATCAGCTCTAAGCCCTTAGGCCTATCGTATAGGAGAAATGGCTTCGGTGTTTGCACTTTGGGAGGTGGTCTGTGCCAGGAGTGAGAGTGAGATTGAACCTGAGAATGTGTGTTGGGAGTGCTGGGAGGCAAAGCCAGGGTAGATGGCCAGAGTGTGTTTGGCTGTGAAAGCGGTGTCAAGGGAAGGTGAGGACCAGCAACAGCTCTAAGCCCTTACATGTAGCGTGCCTCCGAAATAGCTTGGGTGTTGGCACTTTGGGAGGTGGTCTGTGCCAAGAGTGAGACTGTGTGTTGGGAGTGCTGGGGGGCAAGGCAAAGGCAGATGGGCAGAATGTGTTTGTCTGTGAAAGCGGTGTCAAGGGAAGGTGAGGACCAGCAACAGCTCTAAGCCCATTAGGCCTGTCGCCTGGGAGAAATGGCTTGCGTGTTGTCACTATGGGAGGTGGTCTGTGCCAGGAGTGACAGTGAGATTGCACCTGAGAATGTGTGTTGGGAGTGCTGGGAGGCAAAGCCAGGGCAGATTCCCAGAGTGTGTTTGGCTGTGAAAGCGGTGTCAAGGCAAGGTAAGGACCAGCCACAGCTCTAAGCCCTTAGGCCTATCGTATGGGAGAAATGGCTTGCACGTTTGCACTTTGGGAGGTGGTCTGTGCCAGGAGTGAGAGTTAGATTGCGCCTGAGAATGTGTGTTGGGAGTGCTGGGAGGCAAAGCCAGGGCAGATTCCCAGAGTGTGTTTGGCTGTGAAAGCGGTGTCAAGGGAAGGTAAGGACCAGCCACAGCTCTAAGCCCTTAGGCCTATCGTATGGGAGAAATGGCTTGCACGTCTGCACTTTGGGAGGTGGTCTGTGCCAGGAGAGAGATTTAGATTGCGCCTGAGAATGTGTGTTGGGAGTGCTGGGAGGCAAAGCCAGGCTAGATGGGCAGAGTGTGTTTGGCTGTGAAAGCGCTGTGAAGGGAAGGTGATGACCAGCAACAGCTCTGAGCCCTTAGATGTAGCGTGTGTCAGAAACCGCTTGGGTGCTGGCACTTTGGAGGTCGTGTGTGCCGAGAGTGAGAGTGTGTTGGGATTGCCGGGAGGCAAGGCAAAGGCAGATGGGCAGAGTGTGTTTGGCTGTGAAAGCGGTGTCAAGGGAAGGTGAGGACCAGCAACAGCTCTAAGCCCTTAGGCCTATCGTATGGGAGAAATGGCTTGGGTGTTTGCACTTTGGGAGGTGGTCTGTGCCAGGAGTGAGAGTGAGATTGAACCTGAGAATGTGTGTTGGGAGTGCTGGGAGGCAAAGCCAGGGTAGATGGGCAGAGTGTGTTTGGCTGTGAAAGCGGTGTCAAGGGAAGGTGAGGACCAGCAACAGCTCTAAGCCCTTACATGTAGCGTGCCTCCGAAATAGCTTGGGTGTTGGCACTTTGGGAGGTGGTCTGTGCCAAGAGTGAGACTGTGTGTTGGGAGTGCTGGGAGGCAAGGCAAAGGCAGATGGGCAGAATGTGTTTGTCTGTGAAAGCGGTGTCAAGGGAAGGTGAGGACCAGCAACAGCTCTAAGCCCATTAGGCCTGTCGCCTGGGAGAAATGGCTTGCGTGTTGTCACTATGGGAGGTGGTCTGTGCCGGGAGTGACAGTGAGATTGCACCTGAGAATGTGTGTTGGGAGTGCTGGGAGGCAAAGCCAGGGCAGATTCCCAGAGTGTGTTTGGCTGAGAAAGCGGTGTCAAGGCAAGGTAAGGACCAGCCACAGCTCTAAGCCCATTAGGCCTATCGTATGGGAGAAATGGCTTGCACGTCTGCACTTTGGGAGGTGGTCTGTGCCAGGAGTGAGAGTTAGATTGCGCCTGAGAATGTGTGTTGGGAGTGCTGGGAGGCAAAGCCAGGCTAGATGGCCAGAGTGTGTTCGGCTGTGAAAGCGCTGTGAAGGGAAGGTGATGACCAGCAACAGCTCTGAGCCCTTAGATGTAGCGTGTGTCAGAAACCGCTTGGGTGCTGGCACTTTGGGAGGTGGTGTGTGCCGAGAGTGAGAGTGTTTTGGGAGTGGTGGGAGTTGAGGCAAAGGCAGATGGGCAGAGTGTGTTTGGCTGTGAAAGCGGTGTCAAGGGAAGGTGAGGACCAGCCACATCTCTAAGCCCTTAGATGTAGCGTGCGTCAGAAATCGCTTGGACGTTTGCCCTTTGGGAGTTGGTCTGTGCTGGGAGTGAGAGTGAGAGCCTGAGTGAGCCTGAGAATGTGTGTTGGCAGTGCCGGGAGGCAAGGTAAAGGCAGATGGCCAGAGTGTTTTTGTCTGTGAAAGCGCTGTGAAGGGAAGGTGATGACCAGCAACAGCTCTAAGCCCTTAGATGTAGCGTGCGTCAGAAATCGCTTGGTTGTTGGCACTTTGGAAGGTAGTGTGTTCCGAGAGTGAGAGTGTGTTGGGATTGCCGGGAGGCAAGGCAAAGGCAGATGGGCAGAGTGTGTTTGTCTGTGAAAGCGGTGTCAAGGGAAGGTGAGGACCAGCAACAGCTCTAAGCCCTTAGGCCTATCGTATGGGAGAAATGGCTCGGACGTTTGCACTTTGGGAGGTGGTCTGTGCCGGTAGTGAGAGTGAGAGTGAGCCTGAGAATGTGTGTTGGGAGTGCTGGTAGGCAAGGCAAAGGCCGATGGGCAGAGTGTGTTTGGCTGTGAAAGCGGTGTGAAGGGAAGGTGAGGACCAGCATCAGCTCTAAGCCCTTAGGCCTATCGTATGGGAGAAATGGCTTGGGTGATTGCACTTTGGGAAGTGGTCTGTGCCGGGAGTGAGAGTGAGATTGAGTCTGAGAATGTGTGTTGGGAGTGCTGGGAGGCAAGGCAAAGGCCGATGGGCAGAGTGTGTTTGGCTGTGAAAGCGGTGTCAAGGGAAGGTGAGGACCAGCAACAACTCTAAGCCCATTAGGCCTGTCGCCTGGGAGAAATGGCTTGCGTGTTGTCACTATGGGAGGTGGTCTGTGCCGGGAGTGACAGTGAGATTGCCCCTGAGAATGTGTGTTGGGAGTGCTGGGAGGCAAAGCCAGGGCAGATTCCCAGAGTGTGTTTGGCTGTGAAAGCGGTGTCAAGGGAAGGTAAGGACCAGCCACAGCTCTAAGCCCTTAGGCCTATCGTATGGGAGAAATGGCTTGCACGTCTGCACTTTGGGAGGTGGTCTGTGCCAGGAGTGAGAGTTAGATTGCGCCTGAGAATGTGTGTTGGGAGTGCTGGGAGGCAAAGCCAGGCTAGATGGGCAGAGTGTGTTTGGCTGTGAAAGCGCTGTGAAGGGAAGGTGATGACCAGCAACAGCTCTGAGCCCTTAGATGTAGCGTGTGTCAGAAACCGCTTGGGTGCTGGCACTTTGGGAGGTGGTGTGTGCCGAGAGTGAGAGTGTGTTGGGATTGCCGGGAGGCAAGGCAAAGGCAGATGGGCAGAGTGTGTTTGGCTGTGAAAGCGGTGTCAAGGGAAGGTGAGGACCAGCATCTGCTCTAAGCCCTTAGATGTAGCGTGCGTCAGAAATCGCTTGGTTGTTGGCACTTTGGGAGGTGGTTTGTGCCGAGAGTGAGAGTGTGTTGGGATTGCCGGGAGGCAAGGCAAAGGCAGATGGGCAGAGTGTGTTTGTCTGTGAAAGCGCTGTGAAGGGAAGGTGATGACCAGCAACAGCTCTAAGCCCTTAGGCCTATCGTATGGGAGAAATGGCTTGCACGTCTGCACTTTGGGAGGTGGTCTGTGCCGGGAGTGAGAGTGAGAGTGAGCCTGAGAATGTGTGTTGGGAGTGCTGGGAGGCAAGGTAAAGGCAGATGGCCAGAGTGTGTTTGGCTGTGAAAGCGGTGTCAAGGGAAGGTGAGGACCAGCAACAGCTCTAAGCCCTTAGATGTAGCGTGCGTCAGAAATCGCTTGGACGTTTGCACTTTGGGAGTTGGTCTGTGCTGGGAGTGAGAGTGAGAGCCTGAGTGAGCCTGAGAATGTGTGTTGGCAGTGCCGGGAAGCAAGGTAAAGGCAGATGGCCAGAGTGTGTTTGGCTGTGAAAGCGCTGTGAAGGGAAGGTGAGGACCAGCAACAGCTCTGAGCCCTTAGATGTAGCGTGCGTCAGAACTCGCTTGGTTGTTGGCACTTTGGGAGGTGGTGTGTGCCGAGAGTGAGAGTGTGTTGGGATTGCCGGGAGGCAAGGCAAAGGCAGATGGGCAGAGTGTGTTTGTCTGTGAAAGCGGTGTCAAGGGAAGGTGAGGACCAGCAACAGCTGTAATCCCTTAGGCCTATCGTATGGGAGAAATGGCTTGGACGTTTGCACTTTGGGAAGTGGTCTGTTCCGTTAGTGAGAGTGAGAGTGAGCCTGAGAATGTGTGTTGGGAGTGCTGGGAGGCAAGGCAAAGGCAGATGGGCAGAGTGTGTTTGGCTGTGAAAGCGGTGTCAAGGGAAGGTGAGGACCAGCATCAGCTCTAAGCCCTTAGGCCTATCGTATAGGAGAAATGGCTTCGGTGTTTGCACTTTGGGAGGTGGTCTGTGCCAGGAGTGAGAGTGAGATTGAACCTGAGAATGTGTGTTGGGAGTGCTGGGAGGCAAGGCAAAGGCCGATGGGCAAAGTGTGTTTGGCTGTGAAAGCGGTGTCAAAGGAAGGTGAGGACCTGCAACAGCTCTCAGCCCTAAACAGGTAGCGGGCGGGATAAATGGCTTGGACGTTTGCACTTTGGGAGTTTGTCTATGCCGGGAGTGAGAGTGAGATTGAGGCTGAGAATGTGTGTTGGGAGTGCTGGGAGGCAAGGCCAGGGCAGATGGGCAGAGTGTGTTTGTCTGTGAAAGCGGTGTCAAGGGAAGGTGAGGACCAGCAACAGCTCTAAGCCCTTACATGTAGCGTGCCTCCGAAATAGCTTGGGTGTTGGCACTTTGGGAGGTGGTCTGTGCCAAGAGTGAGACTGTGTGTTGGGAGTGCTGGGAGGCAAGGCAAAGGCAGATGGGCAGAATGTGTTTGTCTGTGAAAGCGGTGTCAAGGGAAGGTGAGGACCAGCAACAGCTCTAAGCCCATTAGGCCTGTCGCCTGGGAGAAATGGCTTGCGTGTTGTCACTATGGGAGGTGGTCTGTGCCGGGAGTGACAGTGAGATTGCACCTGAGAATGTGTGTTGGGAGTGCTGGGAGGCAAAGCCAGGGCAGATTCCCAGAGTGTGTTTGGCTGTGAAAGCGGTGTCAAGGCAAGGTAAGGACCAGCCACAGCTCTAAGCCCTTAGGCCTATCGTATGGGAGAAATGGCTTGCACGTCTGCACTTTGGGAGGTGGTCTGTGCCAGGAGTGAGAGTTAGATTGCGCCTGAGAATGTGTGTTGGGAGTGCTGGGAGGCAAAGCCAGGCTAGATGGGCAGAGTGTGTTTGGCTGTGAAAGCGCTGTGAAGGGAAGGTGAGGACCAGCAACAGCTCTGAGCCCTTAGATGTAGCGTGTGTCAGAAACCGCTTGGGTGCTGGCACTTTGGAGGTGGTGTGTGCCGAGAGTGAGAGTGTGTTGGGATTGCCGGGAGGCAAGGCAAAGGCAGATGGGCAGAGTGTGTTTGGCTGTGAAAGCGGTGTCAAGGGAAGGTAAGGACCAGCATCAGCTCTAAGCCCTTAGGCCTATCGTATGGTAGAAATGGCTTCGGTGTTTGCACTTTGGGAGGTGGTCTGTGCCAGGAGTGAGAGTGAGATTGAACCTGAGAATGTGTGTTGGGAGTGCTGGGAGGCAAGGTAAAGGCAGATGGCCAGAGTGTGTTTGGCTGTGAAAGCGGTGTCAAGGGAAGGTGAGGACCAGCAACTGCTCTAAGCCCTTAGATGTAGCGTGCGTCAGAAATCGCTTGGACGTTTGCACTTTGGGAGTTGGTCTGTGCTGGGAGTGAGAGTGAGAGCCTGAGTGAGCCTCAGAATGTGTATTGGCAGTGCCGGGAAGCAAGGTAAAGGCAGATGGCCAGAGTGTGTTTATCTGTGAAAGCACTGTGAAGGGAAGGTGAGGACCAGCAACAGCTCTGAGCCCTTAGATGTAGCGTGTGTCAGAAACCGCTTGGGTGCTGGCACTTTGGGAGGTGGTGTGTGCCGAGAGTGAGAGTGTGTTGGGATTGCCGGGAGGCAAGGCAAAGGCAGATGGCCAGAGTGTGTTTGGCTGTGAAAGCGGTGTCAAGGGAAGGTGAGGACCAGCATCTGCTCTAAGCCCTTAGATGTAGCGTGCGTCAGAAATCGCTTGGTTGTTGGCACTTTGGGAGGTGGTGTGTGCCGAGAGTGAGAGTGTGTTGGGATTGCCGGGAGGCAAGGCAAAGGCAGATGGGCAGAGTGTGTTTGTCTGTGAAAGCGCTGTGAAGGGAAGGTGATGACCAGCAACAGCTCTAAGCCCTTAGGCCTATCGTATGGGAGAAATGGCTTGGGTGTTTGCACTTTGGGAGGTGGTCTGTGCCGGGAGTGAGAGTGAGAGTGAGCCTGAGAATGTGTGTTGGGAGTGCTGGGAGGCAAGGTAAAGGCAGATGGCCAGAGTGTGTTTGGCTGTGAAAGCGGTGTCAAGGGAAGGTGAGGACCAGCAACAGCTCTAAGCCCTTAGATGTAGCGTGCGTCAGAAATCGCTTGGACGTTTGCACTTTGGGAGTTGGTCTGTGCTGGGAGTGAGAGTGAGAGCCTGAGTGAGCCTGAGAATGTGTGTTGGCAGTGCCGGGAAGCAAGGTAAAGGCAGATGGCCAGAGTGTGTTTGGCTGTGAAAGCGCTGTGAAGGGAAGGTGAGGACCAGCAACAGCTCTGAGCCCTTAGATGTAGCGTGCGTCAGAACTCGCTTGGTTGTTGGCACTTTGGGAGGTGGTGTGTGCCGAGAGTGAGAGTGTGTTGGGATTGCCGGGAGGCAAGGCAAAGGCAGATGGGCAGAGTGTGTTTGTCTGTGAAAGCGGTGTGAAGGGAAGGTGAGGACCAGCAACAGCTCTAATGCCTTAGGCCTATCGTATGGGAGAAATGGCTTGGACGTTTGCACTTTGGGAAGTGGTCTGTTCCGGGAGTGAGAGTGAGATTGAGTCTGAGAATGTGTGTTGGGAGTGCTGGGAGGCAAGGCAAAGGCAGATGGGCAGAGTGTGTTTGGCTGTGAAAGCGGTGTGAAGGGAAGGTGAGGACCAGCAACAGCTCTAAGCCCTTAGGCCTATCGTATGGGAGAAATGGCTTGGACGTTTGCACTTTGGGAAGTGGTCTGTTCCGTTAGTGAGAGTGAGAGTGAGCCTGAGAATGTGTGTTGGGAGTGCTGGGAGGCAAGGCAAAGGCAGATGGGCAGAGTGTGTTTGGCTGTGAAAGCGGTGTCAAGGGAAGGTGAGGACCAGCATCAGCTCTAAGCCCTTAGGCCTATCGTATAGGAGAAATGGCTTCGGTGTTTGCACTTTGGGAGGTGGTCTGTGCCAGGAGTGAGAGTGAGATTGAACCTGAGAATGTGTGTTGGGAGTGCTGGGTGGCAAAGCCAGGGTAGATGGCCAGAGTGTGTTTGGCTGTGAAAGCGGTGTCAAGGGAAGGTGAGGACCAGCAACAGCTCTAAGCCCTTACATGTAGCGTGCCTCCGAAATAGCTTGGGTGTTGGCACTTTGGGAGGTGGTCTGTGCCAAGAGTGAGACTGTGTGTTGGGAGTGCTGGGAGGCAAGGCAAAGGCAGATGGGCAGAATGTGTTTGTCTGTGAAAGCGGTGTCAAGGGAAGGTGAGGACCAGCAACAGCTCTAAGCCCATTAGGCCTGTCGCCTGGGAGAAATGGCTTGCGTGTTGTCACTATGGGAGGTGGTCTGTGCCGGGAGTGACAGTGAGATTGCCCCTGAGAATGTGTGTTGGGAGTGCTGGGAGGCAAAGCCAGGGCAGATTCCCAGAGTGTGTTTGGCTGTGAAAGCGGTGTCAAGGGAAGGTAAGGACCAGCCACAGCTCTAAGCCCTTAGGCCTATCGTATGGGAGAAATGGCTTGCACGTCTGCACTTTGGGAGGTGGTCTGTGCCAGGAGTGAGAGTTAGATTGCGCCTGAGAATGTGTGTTGGGAGTGCTGGGAGGCAAAGCCAGGCTAGATGGGCAGAGTGTGTTTGGCTGTGAAAGCGCTGTGAAGGGAAGGTGATGACCAGCAACAGCTCTGAGCCCTTAGATGTAGCGTGTGTCAGAAACCGCTTGGGTGCTGGCACTTTGGGAGGTGGTGTGTGCCGAGAGTGAGAGTGTTTTGGGTGTGGTGGGAGTTGAGGCAAAGGCAGATGGGCAGAGTGTGTTTGGCTGTGAAAGCGGTGTCAAGGGAAGGTGAGGACCAGCCACATCTCTAAGCCCTTAGATGTAGCGTGCGTCAGAAATCGCTTGGACGTTTGCACTTTGGGAGTTGGTCTGTGCTGGGAGTGAGAGTGAGAGCCTGAGTGAGCCTGAGAATGTGTGTTGGCAGTGCCGGGAGGCAAGGTAAAGGCAGATGGCCAGAGTGTGTTTGTCTGTGAAAGCGCTGTGAAGGGAAGGTGATGACCAGCAACAGCTCTAAGCCCTTAGATGTAGCGTGCGTCAGAAATCGCTTGGTTGTTGGCACTTTGGAAGGTAGTGTGTTCCGAGAGTGAGAGTGTGTTGGGATTGCCGGGAGGCAAGGCAAAGGCAGATGGGCAGAGTGTGTTTGGCTGTGAAAGCGGTGTCAAGGGAAGGTGAGGACCAGCAACAGCTCTAAGCCCTTAGGCCTATCGTATGGGAGAAATGGCTCGGACGTTTGCACTTTGGGAGGTGGTCTGTGCCGGTAGTGAGAGTGAGAGTGAGCCTGAGAATGTGTGTTGGGAGTGCTGGTAGGCAAGGCAAAGGCCGATGGGCAGAGTGTGTTTGGCTGTGAAAGCGGTGTGAAGGGAAGGTGAGGACCAGCATCAGCTCTAAGCCCTTAGGCCTATCGTATGGGAGAAATGGCTTGGGTGTTTGCACTTTGGGAAGTGGTCTGTGCCGGGAGTGAGAGTGAGATTGAGTCTGAGAATGTGTGTTGGGAGTGCTGGGAGGCAAGGCAAAGGCCGATGGGCAGAGTGTGTTTGGCTGTGAAAGCGGTGTCAAGGGAAGGTGAGGACCAGCAACAACTCTAAGCCCATTAGGCCTGTCGCCTGGGAGAAATGGCTTGCGTGTTGTCACTATGGGAGGTGGTCTGTGCCGGGAGTGACAGTGAGATTGCACCTGAGAATGTGTGTTGGGAGTGCTGGGAGGCAAAGCCAGGGCAGATTCCCAGAGTGTGTTTGGCTGTGAAAGCGGTGTCAAGGCAAGGTAAGGACCAGCCACAGCTCTAAGCCCTTAGGCCTATCGTATGGGAGAAATGGCTTGCACATCTGCACTTTGGGAGGTGGTCTGTGCCAGGAGTGAGAGTTAGATTGCGCCTGAGAATGTGTGTTGGGAGTGCTGGGAGGCAAAGCCAGGCTAGATGGGCAGAGTGTGTTTGGCTGTGAAAGCGCTGTGAAGGGAAGGTGATGACCAGCAACAGCTCTGAGCCCTTAGATGTAGCGTGTGTCAGAAACCGCTTGGGTGCTGGCACTTTGGGAGGTGGTGTGTGCCGAGAGTGAGAGTGTGTTGGGATTGCCGGGAGGCAAGGCAAAGGCAGATGGCCAGAGTGTGTTTGGCTGTGAAAGCGGTGTCAAGGGAAGGTGAGGACCAGCATCTGCTCTAAGCCCTTAGATGTAGCGTGCGTCAGAAATCGCTTGGTTGTTGGCACTTTGGGAGGTGGTTTGTGCCGAGAGTGAGAGTGTGTTGGGATTGCCGGGAGGCAAGGCAAAGGCAGATGGCCAGAGTGTGTTTGTCTGTGAAAGCGCTGTGAAGGGAAGGTGATGACCAGCAACAGCTCTAAGCCCTTAGGCCTATCGTATGGGAGAAATGGCTTGCACGTCTGCACTTTGGGAGGTGGTCTGTGCCGGGAGTGAGAGTGAGAGTGAGCCTGAGAATGTGTGTTGGGAGTGCTGGGAGGCAAGGTAAAGGCAGATGGCCAGACTGTGTTTGGCTGTGAAAGCGGTGTCAAGGGAAGGTGAGGACCAGCAACAGCTCTAAGCCCTTAGATGTAGCGTGCGTCAGAAATCGCTTGGACGTTTGCACTTTGGGAGTTGGTCTGTGCTGGGAGTGAGAGTGAGAGCCTGAGTGAGCCTGAGAATGTGTGTTGGCAGTGCCGGGAAGCAAGGTAAAGGCAGATGGCCAGAGTGTGTTTGGCTGTGAAAGCGCTGTGAAGGGAAGGTGAGGACCAGCAACAGCTCTGAGCCCTTAGATGTAGCGTGCGTCAGAACTCGCTTGGTTGTTGGCACTTTGGGAGGTGGTGTGTGCCGAGAGTGAGAGTGTGTTGGGATTGCCGGGAGGCAAGGCAAAGGCAGATGGGCAGAGTGTGTTTGTCTGTGAAAGCGGTGTCAAGGGAAGGTGAGGACCAGCAACAGCTGTAATCCCTTAGGCCTATCGTATGGGAGAAATGGCTTGGACGTTTGCACTTTGGGAAGTGGTCTGTTCCGTTAGTGAGAGTGAGAGTGAGCCTGAGAATGTGTGTTGGGAGTGCTGGGAGGCAAGGCAAAGGCAGATGGGCAGAGTGTGTTTGGCTGTGAAAGCGGTGTCAAGGGAAGGTGAGGACCAGCATCAGCTCTAAGCCCTTAGGCCTATCGTATAGGAGAAATGGCTTCGGTGTTTGCACTTTGGGAGGTGGTCTGTGCCAGGAGTGAGAGTGAGATTGAACCTGAGAATGTGTGTTGGGAGTGCTGGGAGGCAAGGCAAAGGCCGATGGGCAAAGTGTGTTTGGCTGTGAAAGCGGTGTCAAAGGAAGGTGAGGACCTGCAACAGCTCTCAGCCCTAAACAGGTAGCGGGCGGGATAAATGGCTTGGACGTTTGCACTTTGGGAGTTTGTCTATGCCGGGAGTGAGAGTGAGATTGAGGCTGAGAATGTGTGTTGGGAGTGCTGGGAGGCAAGGCCAGGGCAGATGGGCAGAGTGTGTTTGTCTGTGAAAGCGGTGTCAAGGGAAGGTGAGGACCAGCAACAGCTCTAAGCCCTTACATGTAGCGTGCCTCCGAAATAGCTTGGGTGTTGGCACTTTGGGAGGTGGTCTGTGCCAAGAGTGAGACTGTGTGTTGGGAGTGCTGGGAGGCAAGGCAAAGGCAGATGGGCAGAATGTGTTTGTCTGTGAAAGCGGTGTCAAGGGAAGGTGAGGACCAGCAACAGCTCTAAGCCCATTAGGCCTGTCGCCTGGGAGAAATGGCTTGCGTGTTGTCACTATGGGAGGTGGTCTGTGCCGGGAGTGACAGTGAGATTGCACCTGAGAATGTGTGTTGGGAGTGCTGGGAGGCAAAGCCAGGGCAGATTCCCAGAGTGTGTTTGGCTGTGAAAGCGGTGTCAAGGGAAGGTAAGGACCAGCCACAGCTCTAAGCCCTTAGGCCTATCGTATGGGAGAAATGGCTTGCACGTCTGCACTTTGGGAGGTGGTCTGTGCCAGGAGTGAGAGTTTGATTGCGCCTGAGAATGTGTGTTGGGAGTGCTGGGAGGCAAAGCCAGGGCAGATTCCCAGAGTGTGTTTGGCTGTGAAAGCGGTGTCAAGGCAAGGTAAGGACCAGCCACAGCTCTAAGCCCTTAGGCCTATCGTATGGGAGAAATGGCTTGCACGTCTGCACTTTGGGAGGTGGTCTGTGCCAGGAGAGAGAGTTAGATTGCGCCTGAGAATGTGTGTTGGGAGTGCTGGGAGGCAAAGCCAGGCTAGATGGGCAGAGTGTGTTTGGCTGTGAAAGCGCTGTGAAGGGAAGGTGAGGACCAGCAACAGCTCTGAGCCCTTAGATGTAGCGTGTGTCAGAAACCGCTTGGGTGCTGGCACTTTGGAGGTGGTGTGTGCCGAGAGTGAGAGTGTGTTGGGATTGCCGGGAGGCAAGGCAAAGGCAGATGGGCAGAGTGTGTTTGGCTGTGAAAGCGGTGTCAAGGGAAGGTAAGGACCAGCATCAGCTCTAAGCCCTTAGGCCTATCGTATGGTAGAAATGGCTTCGGTGTTTGCACTTTGGGAGGTGGTCTGTGCCAGGAGTGAGAGTGAGATTGAACCTGAGAATGTGTGTTGGGAGTGCTGGGAGGCAAGGTAAAGGCAGATGGCCAGAGTGTGTTTGGCTGTGAAAGCGGTGTCAAGGGAAGGTGAGGACCAGCAACTGCTCTAAGCCCTTAGATGTAGCGTGCGTCAGAAATCGCTTGGACGTTTGCACTTTGGGAGTTGGTCTGTGCTGGGAGTGAGAGTGAGAGCCTGAGTGAGCCTGAGAATGTGTGTTGGCAGTGCCGGGAGGCAAGGTAAAGGCAGATGGCCAGAGTGTGTTTGGCTGTGAAAGCGCTGTGAAGGGAAGGTGAGGACCAGCAACAGCTCTGAGCCCTTAGATGTAGCGTGCGTCAGAACTCGCTTGGTTGTTGGCACTTTGGGAGGTGGTGTGTGCCGAGAGTGAGAGTGTGTTGGGATTGCCGGGAGGCAAGGCAAAGGCAGATGGGCAGAGTGTGTTTGTCTGTGAAAGCGGTGTCAAGGGAAGGTGAGGACCAGCAACAGCTCTAATCCCTTAGGCCTATCGTATGGGAGAAATGGCTTGGACGTTTGCACTTTGGGAAGTGGTCTGTTCCGGGAGTGAGAGTGAGATAGAGTCTGAGAATGTGTGTTGGGAGTGCTGGGAGGCAAGGCAAAGGCAGATGGGCAGAGTGTGTTTGGCTGTGAAAGCGGTGTCAAGGGAAGGTGAGGACCAGCATCAGCTCTAAGCCCTTAGGCCTATCGTATAGGAGAAATGGCTTCGGTGTTTGCACTTTGGGAGGTGGTCTGTGCCAGGAGTGAGAGTGAGATTGAACCTGAGAATGTGTGTTGGGAGTGCTGGGTGGCAAAGCCAGGGTAGATGGCCAGAGTGTGTTTGGCTGTGAAAGCGGTGTCAAGGGAAGGTGAGGACCAGCAACAGCTCTAAGCCCTTACATGTAGCGTGCCTCCGAAATAGCTTGGGTGTTGGCACTTTGGGAGGTGGTCTGTGCCAAGAGTGAGACTGTGTGTTGGGAGTGCTGGGAGGCAAGGCAAAGGCAGATGGGCAGAATGTGTTTGTCTGTGAAAGCGGTGTCAAGGGAAGGTGAGGACCAGCAACAGCTCTAAGCCCATTAGGCCTGTCGCCTGGGAGAAATGGCTTGCGTGTTGTCACTATGGGAGGTGGTCTGTGCCGGGAGTGACAGTGAGATTGCCCCTGAGAATGTGTGTTGGGAGTGCTGGGAGGCAAAGCCAGGGCAGATTCCCAGAGTGTGTTTGGCTGTGAAAGCGGTGTCAAGGGAAGGTAAGGACCAGCCACAGCTCTAAGCCCTTAGGCCTATCGTATGGGAGAAATGGCTTGCACGTCTGCACTTTGGGAGGTGGTCTGTGCCAGGAGTGAGAGTTAGATTGCGCCTGAGAATGTGTGTTGGGAGTGCTGGGAGGCAAAGCCAGGCTAGATGGGCAGAGTGTGTTTGGCTGTGAAAGCGCTGTGAAGGGAAGGTGATGACCAGCAACAGCTCTGAGCCCTTAGATGTAGCGTGTGTCAGAAACCGCTTGGGTGCTGGCACTTTGGGAGGTGGTGTGTGCCGAGAGTGAGAGTGTTTTGGGAGTGGTGGGAGTTGAGGCAAAGGCAGATGGGCAGAGTGTGTTTGGCTGTGAAAGCGGTGTCAAGGGAAGGTGAGGACCAGCCACATCTCTAAGCCCTTAGATGTAGCGTGCGTCAGAAATCGCTTGGACGTTTGCCCTTTGGGAGTTGGTCTGTGCTGGGAGTGAGAGTGAGAGCCTGAGTGAGCCTGAGAATGTGTGTTGGCAGTGCCGGGAGGCAAGGTAAAGGCAGATGGCCAGAGTGTTTTTGTCTGTGAAAGCGCTGTGAAGGGAAGGTGATGACCAGCAACAGCTCTAAGCCCTTAGATGTAGCGTGCGTCAGAAATCGCTTGGTTGTTGGCACTTTGGAAGGTAGTGTGTTCCGAGAGTGAGAGTGTGTTGGGATTGCCGGGAGGCAAGGCAAAGGCAGATGGGCAGAGTGTGTTTGTCTGTGAAAGCGGTGTCAAGGGAAGGTGAGGACCAGCAACAGCTCTAAGCCCTTAGGCCTATCGTATGGGAGAAATGGCTCGGACGTTTGCACTTTGGGAGGTGGTCTGTGCCGGTAGTGAGAGTGAGAGTGAGCCTGAGAATGTGTGTTGGGAGTGCTGGTAGGCAAGGCAAAGGCCGATGGGCAGAGTGTGTTTGGCTGTGAAAGCGGTGTGAAGGGAAGGTGAGGACCAGCATCAGCTCTAAGCCCTTAGGCCTATCGTATGGGAGAAATGGCTTGGGTGATTGCACTTTGGGAAGTGGTCTGTGCCGGGAGTGAGAGTGAGATTGAGTCTGAGAATGTGTGTTGGGAGTGCTGGGAGGCAAGGCAAAGGCCGATGGGCAGAGTGTGTTTGGCTGTGAAAGCGGTGTCAAGGGAAGGTGAGGACCAGCAACAACTCTAAGCCCATTAGGCCTGTCGCCTGGGAGAAATGGCTTGCGTGTTGTCACTATGGGAGGTGGTCTGTGCCGGGAGTGACAGTGAGATTGCCCCTGAGAATGTGTGTTGGGAGTGCTGGGAGGCAAAGCCAGGGCAGATTCCCAGAGTGTGTTTGGCTGTGAAAGCGGTGTCAAGGGAAGGTAAGGACCAGCCACAGCTCTAAGCCCTTAGGCCTATCGTATGGGAGAAATGGCTTGCACGTCTGCACTTTGGGAGGTGGTCTGTGCCAGGAGTGAGAGTTAGATTGCGCCTGAGAATGTGTGTTGGGAGTGCTGGGAGGCAAAGCCAGGCTAGATGGGCAGAGTGTGTTTGGCTGTGAAAGCGCTGTGAAGGGAAGGTGATGACTAGCAACAGCTCTGAGCCCTTAGATGTAGCGTGTGTCAGAAACCGCTTGGGTGCTGGCACTTTGGGAGGTGGTGTGTGCCGAGAGTGAGAGTGTGTTGGGATTGCCGGGAGGCAAGGCAAAGGCAGATGGGCAGAGTGTGTTTGGCTGTGAAAGCGGTGTCAAGGGAAGGTGAGGACCAGCATCTGCTCTAAGCCCTTAGATGTAGCGTGCGTCAGAAATCGCTTGGTTGTTGGCACTTTGGGAGGTGGTTTGTGCCGAGAGTGAGAGTGTGTTGGGATTGCCGGGAGGCAAGGCAAAGGCAGATGGGCAGAGTGTGTTTGTCTGTGAAAGCGCTGTGAAGGGAAGGTGATGACCAGCAACAGCTCTAAGCCCTTAGGCCTATCGTATGGGAGAAATGGCTTGCACGTCTGCACTTTGGGAGGTGGTCTGTGCCGGGAGTGAGAGTGAGAGTGAGCCTGAGAATGTGTGTTGGGAGTGCTGGGAGGCAAGGTAAAGGCAGATGGCCAGAGTGTGTTTGGCTGTGAAAGCGGTGTCAAGGGAAGGTGAGGACCAGCAACAGCTCTAAGCCCTTAGATGTAGCGTGCGTCAGAAATCGCTTGGACGTTTGCACTTTGGGAGTTGGTCTGTGCTGGGAGTGAGAGTGAGAGCCTGAGTGAGCCTGAGAATGTGTGTTGGCAGTGCCGGGAAGCAAGGTAAAGGCAGATGGCCAGAGTGTGTTTGGCTGTGAAAGCGCTGTGAAGGGAAGGTGAGGACCAGCAACAGCTCTGAGCCCTTAGATGTAGCGTGCGTCAGAACTCGCTTGGTTGTTGGCACTTTGGGAGGTGGTGTGTGCCGAGAGTGAGAGTGTGTTGGGATTGCCGGGAGGCAAGGCAAAGGCAGATGGGCAGAGTGTGTTTGTCTGTGAAAGCGGTGTCAAGGGAAGGTGAGGACCAGCAACAGCTGTAATCCCTTAGGCCTATCGTATGGGAGAAATGGCTTGGACGTTTGCACTTTGGGAAGTGGTCTGTTCCGTTAGTGAGAGTGAGAGTGAGCCTGAGAATGTGTGTTGGGAGTGCTGGGAGGCAAGGCAAAGGCAGATGGGCAGAGTGTGTTTGGCTGTGAAAGCGGTGTCAAGGGAAGGTGAGGACCAGCATCAGCTCTAAGCCCTTAGGCCTATCGTATAGGAGAAATGGCTTCGGTGTTTGCACTTTGGGAGGTGGTCTGTGCCAGGAGTGAGAGTGAGATTGAACCTGAGAATGTGTGTTGGGAGTGCTGGGAGGCAAGGCAAAGGCCGATGGGCAAAGTGTGTTTGGCTGTGAAAGCGGTGTCAAAGGAAGGTGAGGACCTGCAACAGCTCTCAGCCCTAAACAGGTAGCGGGCGGGATAAATGGCTTGGACGTTTGCACTTTGGGAGTTTGTCTATGCCGGGAGTGAGAGTGAGATTGAGGCTGAGAATGTGTGTTGGGAGTGCTGGGAGGCAAGGCCAGGGCAGATGGGCAGAGTGTGTTTGTCTGTGAAAGCGGTGTCAAGGGAAGGTGAGGACCAGCAACAGCTCTAAGCCCTTACATGTAGCGTGCCTCCGAAATAGCTTGGGTGTTGGCACTTTGGGAGGTGGTCTGTGCCAAGAGTGAGACTGTGTGTTGGGAGTGCTGGGAGGCAAGGCAAAGGCAGATGGGCAGAATGTGTTTGTCTGTGAAAGCGGTGTCAAGGGAAGGTGAGGACCAGCAACAGCTCTAAGCCCATTAGGCCTGTCGCCTGGGAGAAATGGCTTGCGTGTTGTCACTATGGGAGGTGGTCTGTGCCGGGAGTGACAGTGAGATTGCACCTGAGAATGTGTGTTGGGAGTGCTGGGAGGCAAAGCCAGGGCAGATTCCCAGAGTGTGTTTGGCTGTGAAAGCGGTGTCAAGGGAAGGTAAGGACCAGCCACAGCTCTAAGCCCTTAGGCCTATCGTATGGGAGAAATGGCTTGCACGTCTGCACTTTGGGAGGTGGTCTGTGCCAGGAGTGAGAGTTAGATTGCGCCTGAGAATGTGTGTTGGGAGTGCTGGGAGGCAAAGCCAGGCTAGATGGGCAGAGTGTGTTTGGCTGTGAAAGCGCTGTGAAGGGAAGGTGATGACTAGCAACAGCTCTGAGCCCTTAGATGTAGCGTGTGTCAGAAACCGCTTGGGTGCTGGCACTTTGGGAGGTGGTGTGTGCCGAGAGTGAGAGTGTGTTGGGATTGCCGGGAGGCAAGGCAAAGGCAGATGGGCAGAGTGTGTTTGGCTGTGAAAGCGGTGTCAAGGGAAGGTGAGGACCAGCATCTGCTCTAAGCCCTTAGATGTAGCGTGCGTCAGAAATCGCTTGGTTGTTGGCACTTTGGGAGGTGGTTTGTGCCGAGAGTGAGAGTGTGTTGGGATTGCCGGGAGGCAAGGCAAAGGCAGATGGGCAGAGTGTGTTTGTCTGTGAAAGCGCTGTGAAGGGAAGGTGATGACCAGCAACAGCTCTAAGCCCTTAGGCCTATCGTATGGGAGAAATGGCTTGCACGTCTGCACTTTGGGAGGTGGTCTGTGCCGGGAGTGAGAGTGAGAGTGAGCCTGAGAATGTGTGTTGGGAGTGCTGGGAGGCAAGGTAAAGGCAGATGGCCAGAGTGTGTTTGGCTGTGAAAGCGGTGTCAAGGGAAGGTGAGGACCAGCAACAGCTCTAAGCCCTTAGATGTAGCGTGCGTCAGAAATCGCTTGGACGTTTGCACTTTGGGAGTTGGTCTGTGCTGGGAGTGAGAGTGAGAGCCTGAGTGAGCCTGAGAATGTGTGTTGGCAGTGCCGGGAAGCAAGGTAAAGGCAGATGGCCAGAGTGTGTTTGGCTGTGAAAGCGCTGTGAAGGGAAGGTGAGGACCAGCAACAGCTCTGAGCCCTTAGATGTAGCGTGCGTCAGAACTCGCTTGGTTGTTGGCACTTTGGGAGGTGGTGTGTGCCGAGAGTGAGAGTGTGTTGGGATTGCCGGGAGGCAAGGCAAAGGCAGATGGGCAGAGTGTGTTTGTCTGTGAAAGCGGTGTCAAGGGAAGGTGAGGACCAGCAACAGCTGTAATCCCTTAGGCCTATCGTATGGGAGAAATGGCTTGGACGTTTGCACTTTGGGAAGTGGTCTGTTCCGTTAGTGAGAGTGAGAGTGAGCCTGAGAATGTGTGTTGGGAGTGCTGGGAGGCAAGGCAAAGGCAGATGGGCAGAGTGTGTTTGGCTGTGAAAGCGGTGTCAAGGGAAGGTGAGGACCAGCATCAGCTCTAAGCCCTTAGGCCTATCGTATAGGAGAAATGGCTTCGGTGTTTGCACTTTGGGAGGTGGTCTGTGCCAGGAGTGAGAGTGAGATTGAACCTGAGAATGTGTGTTGGGAGTGCTGGGAGGCAAGGCAAAGGCCGATGGGCAAAGTGTGTTTGGCTGTGAAAGCGGTGTCAAAGGAAGGTGAGGACCTGCAACAGCTCTCAGCCCTAAACAGGTAGCGGGCGGGATAAATGGCTTGGACGTTTGCACTTTGGGAGTTTGTCTATGCCGGGAGTGAGAGTGAGATTGAGGCTGAGAATGTGTGTTGGGAGTGCTGGGAGGCAAGGCCAGGGCAGATGGGCAGAGTGTGTTTGTCTGTGAAAGCGGTGTCAAGGGAAGGTGAGGACCAGCAACAGCTCTAAGCCCTTACATGTAGCGTGCCTCCGAAATAGCTTGGGTGTTGGCACTTTGGGAGGTGGTCTGTGCCAAGAGTGAGACTGTGTGTTGGGAGTGCTGGGAGGCAAGGCAAAGGCAGATGGGCAGAATGTGTTTGTCTGTGAAAGCGGTGTCAAGGGAAGGTGAGGACCAGCAACAGCTCTAAGCCCATTAGGCCTGTCGCCTGGGAGAAATGGCTTGCGTGTTGTCACTATGGGAGGTGGTCTGTGCCGGGAGTGACAGTGAGATTGCACCTGAGAATGTGTGTTGGGAGTGCTGGGAGGCAAAGCCAGGGCAGATTCCCAGAGTGTGTTTGGCTGTGAAAGCGGTGTCAAGGGAAGGTAAGGACCAGCCACAGCTCTAAGCCCTTAGGCCTATCGTATGGGAGAAATGGCTTGCACGTCTGCACTTTGGGAGGTGGTCTGTGCCAGGAGTGAGAGTTAGATTGCGCCTGAGAATGTGTGTTGGGAGTGCTGGGAGGCAAAGCCAGGCTAGATGGGCAGAGTGTGTTTGGCTGTGAAAGCGCTGTGAAGGGAAGGTGATGACCAGCAACAGCTCTGAGCCCTTAGATGTAGCGTGTGTCAGAAACCGCTTGGGTGCTGGCACTTTGGGAGGTGGTGTGTGCCGAGAGTGATAGTGTTTTGGGAGTGGTGGGAGTTGAGGCAAAGGCAGATGGGCAGAGTGTGTTTGGCTGTGAAAGCGGTGTCAAGGGAAGGTGAGGACCAGCAACAGCTCTAAGCCCTTAGGCCTATCGTATGGGAGAAATGGCTCGGACGTTTGCACTTTGGGAGGTGGTCTGTGCCGGTAGTGAGAGTGAGAGTGAGCCTGAGAATGTGTGTTGGGAGTGCTGGTAGGCAAGGCAAAGGCCGATGGGCAGAGTGTGTTTGGCTGTGAAAGCGGTGTGAAGGGAAGGTGAGGACCAGCATCAGCTCTAAGCCCTTAGGCCTATCGTATGGGAGAAATGGCTTGGGTGTTTGCACTTTGGGAAGTGGTCTGTGCCGGGAGTGAGAGTGAGATTGAGTCTGAGAATGTGTGTTGGGAGTGCTGGGAGGCAAGGCAAAGGCCGATGGGCAGAGTGTGTTTGGCTGTGAAAGCGGTGTCAAGGGAAGGTGAGGACCAGCAACAACTCTAAGCCCATTAGGCCTGTCGCCTGGGAGAAATGGCTTGCGTGTTGTCACTATGGGAGGTGGTCTGTGCCGGGAGTGACAGTGAGATTGCACCTGAGAATGTGTGTTGGGAGTGCTGGGAGGCAAAGCCAGGGCAGATTCCCAGAGTGTGTTTGGCTGTGAAAGCGGTGTCAAGGCAAGGTAAGGACCAGCCACAGCTCTAAGCCCTTAGGCCTATCGTATGGGAGAAATGGCTTGCACGTCTGCACTTTGGGAGGTGGTCTGTGCCAGGAGTGAGAGTTAGATTGCGCCTGAGAATGTGTGTTGGGAGTGCTGGGAGGCAAAGCCAGGCTAGATGGGCAGAGTGTGTTTGGCTGTGAAAGAGCTGTGAAGGGAAGGTGATGACCAGCAACAGCTCTGAGCCCTTAGATGTAGCGTGTGTCAGAAACCGCTTGGGTGCTGGCACTTTGGGAGGTGGTGTGTGCCGAGAGTGAGAGTGTGTTGGGATTGCCGGGAGGCAAGGCAAAGGCAGATGGGCAGAGTGTGTTTGGCTGTGAAAGCGGTGTCAAGGGAAGGTGAGGACCAGCAACAGCTCTAAGCCCTTAGGCCTATCGTATGGGAGAAATGGCTCGGACGTTTGCACTTTGGGAGGTGGTCTGTGCCGGTAGTGAGAGTGAGAGTGAGCCTGAGAATGTGTGTTGGGAGTGCTGGTAGGCAAGGCAAAGGCCGATGGGCAGAGTGTGTTTGGCTGTGAAAGCGGTGTGAAGGGAAGGTGAGGACCAGCATCAGCTCTAAGCCCTTAGGCCTATCGTATGGGAGAAATGGCTTGGGTGTTTGCACTTTGGGAAGTGGTCTGTGCCGGGAGTGAGAGTGAGATTGAGTCTGAGAATGTGTGTTGGGAGTGCTGGGAGGCAAGGCAAAGGCCGATGGGCAGAGTGTGTTTGGCTGTGAAAGCGGTGTCAAGGGAAGGTGAGGACCAGCAACAACTCTAAGCCCATTAGGCCTGTCGCCTGGGAGAAATGGCTTGCGTGTTGTCACTATGGGAGGTGGTCTGTGCCGGGAGTGACAGTGAGATTGCACCTGAGAATGTGTGTTGGGAGTGCTGGGAGGCAAAGCCAGGGCAGATTCCCAGAGTGTGTTTGGCTGTGAAAGCGGTGTCAAGGCAAGGTAAGGACCAGCCACAGCTCTAAGCCCTTAGGCCTATCGTATGGGAGAAATGGCTTGCACGTCTGCACTTTGGGAGGTGGTCTGTGCCAGGAGTGAGAGTTAGATTGCGCCTGAGAATGTGTGTTGGGAGTGCTGGGAGGCAAAGCCAGGCTAGATGGGCAGAGTGTGTTTGGCTGTGAAAGAGCTGTGAAGGGAAGGTGATGACCAGCAACAGCTCTGAGCCCTTAGATGTAGCGTGTGTCAGAAACCGCTTGGGTGCTGGCACTTTGGGAGGTGGTGTGTGCCGAGAGTGAGAGTGTGTTGGGATTGCCGGGAGGCAAGGCAAAGGCAGATGGGCAGAGTGTGTTTGGCTGTGAAAGCGGTGTCAAGGGAAGGTGAGGACCAGCAACAGCTCTAAGCCCTTAGGCCTATCGTATGGGAGAAATGGCTCGGACGTTTGCACTTTGGGAGGTGGTCTGTGCCGGTAGTGAGAGTGAGAGTGAGCCTGAGAATGTGTGTTGGGAGTGCTGGTAGGCAAGGCAAAGGCCGATGGGCAGAGTGTGTTTGGCTGTGAAAGCGGTGTGAAGGGAAGGTGAGGACCAGCATCAGCTCTAAGCCCTTAGGCCTATCGTATGGGAGAAATGGCTTGGGTGTTTGCACTTTGGGAAGTGGTCTGTGCCGGGAGTGAGAGTGAGATTGAGTCTGAGAATGTGTGTTGGGAGTGCTGGGAGGCAAGGCAAAGGCCGATGGGCAGAGTGTGTTTGGCTGTGAAAGCGGTGTCAAGGGAAGGTGAGGACCAGCAACAACTCTAAGCCCTTAGAAGTAGGGTGTGTCAGAAATCGCTTGGGTGTTTGCACTTTGGCAGGTGGTCTGTGCCGGTAGTGAGAGGGTATTGGGAGTGCTGTGAGGCAAGGCAAAGGCAGATGGGCAGAGTGTGTTTGGCTGTGAAAGCGGTGTCAAGGGAAGGTGAGGACCAGCAACAGCTCTAAGCCCTTAGGCCTATCGTATGGGAGAAATGGCTTGGACGTTTGCACTTTGGGAAGTGGTCTGTTCCGTTAGTGAGAGTGAGAGTGAGCCTGAGAATGTGTGTTGGGAGTGCTGGGAGGCAAGGCAAAGGCAGATGGGCAGAGTGTGTTTGGCTGTGAAAGCGGTGTCAAAGGAAGGTGAGGACCAGCAACAGCTCTAAGCCCTTAGGCCTATCGTATGGGAGAAATGGCTTGGGTGTTTGCACTTTGGGAAGTGGTCTGTGCCGGGAGTGAGAGTGAGATTGAGTCTGAGAATGTGTGTTGGGAGTGCTGGGAGGCAAGGCAAAGGCCGATGGGCAGAGTGTGTTTGGCTGTGAAAGCGGTGTCAAAGGAAGGTGAGGACCTGCAACAGCTCTCAGCCCTAAACAGGTAGCGTGCGGGATAAATGGCTTGGACGTTTGCACTTTGGGAGTTTGTCTATGCCGGGAGTGAGAGTGAGATTGAGGCTGAGAATGTGTGTTGGGAGTGCTGGGAGGCAAGGCCAGGGCAGATGGGCAGAGTGTGTTTGTCTGTGAAAGCGGTGTCAAGGGAAGGTGAGGACCAGCAACAGCTCTAAGCCCTTACATGTAGCGTGCCTCCGAAATAGCTTGGGTGTTGGCACTTTGGGAGGTGGTCTGTGCCAAGAGTGAGACTGTGTGTTGGGAGTGCTGGGAGGCAAGGCAAAGGCAGATGGGCAGAATGTGTTTGTCTGTGAAAGCGGTGTCAAGGGAAGGTGAGGACCAGCAACAGCTCTAAGCCCATTAGGCCTGTCGCCTGGGAGAAATGGCTTGCGTGTTGTCACTATGGGAGGTGGTCTGTGCCGGGAGTGACAGTGAGATTGCACCTGAGAATGTGTGTTGGGAGTGCTGGGAGGCAAAGCCAGGGCAGATTCCCAGAGTGTGTTTGGCTGTGAAAGCGGTGTCAAGGGAAGGTAAGGACCAGCCACAGCTCTAAGCCCTTAGGCCTATCGTATGGGAGAAATGGCTTGCACGTCTGCACTTTGGGAGGTGGTCTGTGCCAGGAGTGAGAGTTAGATTGCGCCTGAGAATGTGTGTTGGGAGTGCTGGGAGGCAAAGCCAGGCTAGATGGCCAGAGTGTGTTTGGCTGTGAAAGCGCTGTGTAGGGAAGGTGATGACCAGCAACAGCTCTGAGCCCTTAGATGTAGCGTGTGTCAGAAACCGCTTGGGTGCTGGCACTTTGGGAGGTGGTGTGTGCCGAGAGTGAGAGTGTGTTGGGATTGCCGGGAGGCAAGGCAAAGGCAGATGGCCAGAGTGTGTTTGGCTGTGAAAGCGGTGTCAAGGGAAGGTGATGACCAGCATCTGCTCTAAGCCCTTAGATGTAGCGTGCGTCAGAAATCGCTTGGTTGTTGGCACTTTGGGAGGTGGTGTGTGCCGAGAGTGAGAGTGTGTTGGGAGTGGTGCGAGTTGAGGGAAAGGCAGATGGGCAGAGTGTGTTTGGCTGTGAAAGCGGTGTCAAGGGAAGGTGAGGACCAGCAACAGCTCTAAGCCCTTAGGCCTATCGTATGGGAGAAATGGCTTGGGTGTTTGCACTTTGGGAAGTGGTCTGTGCCGGGAGTGAGAGTGAGAGTGAGCCTGAGAATGTGTGTTGGGAGTGCTGGGAGGCAAGGTAAAGGCAGATGGCCAGAGTGTGTTTGGCTGTGAAAGCGGTGTCAAGGGAAGGTGAGGACCAGCAACAGCTCTAAGCCCTTAGATGTAGCGTGCGTCAGAAATCGCTTGGACGTTTGCACTTTGGGAGTTGGTCTGTGCTGGGAGTGAGAGTGAGAGCCTGAGTGAGCCTGAGAATGTGTGTTGGCAGTGCCGGGAGGCAAGGTAAAGGCAGATGGCCAGAGTGTGTTTGGCTGTGAAAGCGCTGTGAAGGGAAGGTGAGGACCAGCAACAGCTCTGAGCCCTTAGATGTAGCGTGCGTCAGAACTCGCTTGGTTGTTGGCACTTTGGGAGGTGGTGTGTGCCGAGAGTGAGAGTGTGTTGGGATTGCCGGGAGGCAAGGCAAAGGCAGATGGGCAGAGTGTGTTTGGCTGTGAAAGCGGTGTCAAGGGAAGGTGAGGACCAGCAACAGCTCTAAGCCCTTAGGCCTATCGTATGGGAGAAATGGCTTGGACGTTTGCACTTTGGGAGGTGGTCTGTGCCGGTAGTGAGAGTGAGAGTGAGCCTGAGAATGTGTGTTGGGAGTGCTGTGAGGCAAGGCAAAGGCAGATGGCCAGAGTGTGTTTGGCTGTGAAAGCGGTGTCAAGGGAAGGTGAGGACCAGCGTCAGCTCTAAGCCCTTAGGCCTATCGTATGGGAGAAATGGCTTCGGTGTTTGCACTTTGGGAGGTGGTCTGTGCCGGGAGTGAGAGTGAGATTGAGGCTGAGAATGTGTGTTGGGAGTGCTGGGAGGCAAGGCCAGGGCAGATGGGCAGAGTGTGTTTGGCTGTGAAAGCGGTGTCAAGGGAAGGTGAGGACCAGCAACAGCTCTAAGCCCTTACATGTAGCGTGCCTCCAAAATAGCTTGGGTGTTGGCACTTTGGGAGGTGGTCTGTGCCAAGAGTGAGACTGTGTGTTGGGAGTGCTGGGAGGCAAGGCAAAGGCAGATGGGCAGAATGTGTTTGTCTGTGAAAGCGGTGTGAAGGGAATGTGAGGACCAGCAACAGCTCTAAGCCCATTAGGCCTGTCGCCTGGGAGAAATGGCTTGCGTGTTGTCACTATGGGAGGTGGTCTGTGCCGGGAGTGACAGTGAGATTGCACCTGAGAATGTGTGTTGGGAGTGCTGGGAGGCAAAGCCAGGGCAGATTCCCAGAGTGTGTTTGGCTGTGAAAGCGGTGTCAAGGGAAGGTAAGGACCAGCCACAGCTCTAAGCCCTTAGGCCTATCGTATGGGAGAAATGGCTTGCACGTCTGCACTTTGGGAGGTGGTCTGTGCCAGGAGTGAGAGTTAGATTTCGCCTGAGAATGTGTGTTGGGAGTGCTGGGAGGCAAAGCCAGGCTAGATGGGCAGAGTGTGTTTGGCTGTGAAAGCGGTGTCAAGGGAAGGTGATGACCAGCAACAGCTCTGAGCCCTTAGATGTAGCGTGTGTCAGAAACCGCTTGGGTGCTGGCACTTTGGAGGTGGTGTGTGCCGAGAGTGAGAGTGTGTTGGGATTGCCGGGAGGCAAGGCAAAGGCAGATGGGCAGAGTGTGTTTGGCTGTGAAAGCGGTGTCAAGGGAAGGTGAGGACCAGCAACAGCTCTAAGCCCTTACATGTAGCGTGCCTCCGAAATAGCTTGGGTGTTGGCACTTTGGGAGGTGGTCTGTGCCAAGAGTGAGACTGTGTGTTGGGAGTGCTGGGAGGCAAGGCAAAGGCAGATGGGCAGAATGTGTTTGTCTGTGAAAGCGGTGTCAAGGGAAGGTGAGGACCAGCAACAGCTCTAAGCCCATTAGGCCTGTCGCCTGGGAGAAATGGCTTGCGTGTTGTCACTATGGGAGGTGGTCTGTGCCGGGAGTGACAGTGAGATTGCACCTGAGAATGTGTGTTGGGAGTGCTGGGAGGCAAAGCCAGGGCAGATTCCCAGAGTGTGTTTGGCTGTGAAAGCGGTGTCAAGGGAAGGTAAGGACCAGCCACAGCTCTAAGCCCTTAGGCCTATCGTATGGGAGAAATGGCTTGCACGTCTGCACTTTGGGAGGTGGTCTGTGCCAGGAGTGAGAGTTAGATTGCGCCTGAGAATGTGTGTTGGGAGTGCTGGGAGGCAAAGCCAGGCTAGATGGGCAGAGTGTGTTTGGCTGTGAAAGCGCTGTGAAGGGAAGCTGATGAGCAGCAACAGCTCTGAGCCCTTAGATGTAGCGTGTGTCAGAAACCGCTTGGGTGCTGGCACTTTGGGAGGTGGTGTGTGCCGAGAGTGAGAGTGTGTTGGGAGTGGTGGGAGTTGAGGCAAAGGCAGATGGCCAGAGTGTGTTTGGCTGTGAAAGCGGTGTCAAGGGAAGGTGAGGACCAGCAACAGCTCTAAGCCCTTAGATGTAGCGTGCGTCAGAAATCGCTTGGACGTTTGCACTTTGGGAGTTGGTCTGTGCTGGGAGTGAGAGTGAGAGCCTGAGTGAGCCTGAGAATGTGTGTTGGCAGTGCCGGGAGGCAAGGTAGAGGCAGACGGCCAGAGTGTGTTTGTCTGTGAAAGCGGTGTCAAGGGAAGGTGAGGACCAGCATCTGCTCTAAGCCCTTAGATGTAGCGTGCGTCAGAAATCGCTTGGTTGTTGGCACTTTGGGAGGTGGTGTGTGCCGAGAGTGAGAGTGTGTTGGGAGTGGTGCGAGTTGAGGGAAAGGCAGATGGGCAGAGTGTGTTTGGCTGTGAAAGCGGTGTCAAGGGAAGGTGAGGACCAGCAACAGCTCTAAGCCCTTAGGCCTATCGTATGGGAGAAATGGCTTGGGTGTTTGCACTTTGGGAAGTGGTCTGTGCCGGGAGTGAGAGTGAGAGTGAGCCTGAGAATGTGTGTTGGGAGTGCTGGGAGGCAAGGTAAAGGCAGATGGGCAGAGTGTGTTTGGCTGTGAAAGCGGTGTCAAGGGAAGGTGAGGACCAGCAACAGCTCTAAGCCCTTAGATGTAGCGTGCGTCAGAAATCGCTTGGACGTTTGCACTTTGGGAGTTGGTCTGTGCTGGGAGTGAGAGTGAGAGCCTGAGTGAGCCTGAGAATGTGTGTTGGCAGTGCCGGGAGGCAAGGTAAAGGCAGATGGCCAGAGTGTGTTTGGCTGTGAAAGCGCTGTGAAGGGAAGGTGAGGACCAGCAACAGCTCTGAGCCCTTAGATGTAGCGTGCGTCAGAACTCGCTTGGTTGTTGGCACTTTGGGAGGTGGTGTGTGCCGAGAGTGAGAGAGTGTTGGGATTGCCGGGAGGCAAGGCAAAGGCAGATGGGCAGAGTGTGTTTGGCTGTGAAAGCGGTGTCAAGGGAAGGTGAGGACCAGCCACAGCTCTAAGCCCTTAGGCCTATCGTATGGGAGAAATGGCTTGCACGTCTGCACTTTGGGAGGTGGTCTGTGCCAGGAGTGAGAGTTAGATTGCGCCTGAGAATGTGTGTTGGGAGTGCTGGGAGGCAAAGCCAGGCTAGATGGGCAGAGTGTGTTTGGCTGCGAAAGCGCTGTGAAGGGAAGGTGATGAGCAGCAACAGCTCTGAGCCCTTAGATGTAGCGTGTGTCAGAAACCGCTTGGGTGCTGGCACTTTGGAGGTCGTGTGTGCCGAGAGTGAGAGTGTGTTGGGATTGCCGGGAGGCAAGGCAAAGGCAGATGGGCAGAGTGTGTTTGTCTGTGAAAGCGGTGTCAAGGGAAGGTGAGGACCAGCAACAGCTCTAATCCCTTAGGCCTATCGTATGGGAGAAATGGCTTGGACGTTTGCACTTTGGGAAGTGGTCTGTTCCGTTAGTGAGAGTGAGAGTGAGCCTGAGAATGTGTGTTGGGAGTGCTGGGAGGCAAGGCAAAGGCAGATGGGCAGAGTGTGTTTGGCTGTGAAAGCGGTGTCAAGGGAAGGTGAGGACCAGCATCAGCTCTAAGCCCTTAGGCCTATCGTATAGGAGAAATGGCTTCGGTGTTTGCACTTTGGGAGGTGGTCTGTGCCAGGAGTGAGAGTGAGATTGAACCTGAGAATGTGTGTTGGGAGTGCTGGGTGGCAAAGCCAGGGTAGATGGCCAGAGTGTGTTTGGCTGTGAAAGCGGTGTCAAGGGAAGGTGAGGACCAGCAACAGCTCTAAGCCCTTACATGTAGCGTGCCTCCGAAATAGCTTGGGTGTTGGCACTTTGGGAGGTGGTCTGTGCCAAGAGTGAGACTGTGTGTTGGGAGTGCTGGGAGGCAAGGCAAAGGCAGATGGGCAGAATGTGTTTGTCTGTGAAAGCGGTGTCAAGGGAAGGTGAGGACCAGCAACAGCTCTAAGCCCATTAGGCCTGTCGCCTGGGAGAAATGGCTTGCGTGTTGTCACTATGGGAGGTGGTCTGTGCCGGGAGTGACAGTGAGATTGCCCCTGAGAATGTGTGTTGGGAGTGCTGGGAGGCAAAGCCAGGGCAGATTCCCAGAGTGTGTTTGGCTGTGAAAGCGGTGTCAAGGGAAGGTAAGGACCAGCCACAGCTCTAAGCCCTTAGGCCTATCGTATGGGAGAAATGGCTTGCACGTCTGCACTTTGGGAGGTGGTCTGTGCCGGGAGTGAGAGTTAGATTGCGCCTGAGAATGTGTGTTGGGAGTGCTGGGAGGCAAAGCCAGGCTAGATGGGCAGAGTGTGTTTGGCTGTGAAAGCGCTGTGAAGGGAAGGTGATGACCAGCAACAGCTCTGAGCCCTTAGATGTAGCGTGTGTCAGAAACCGCTTGGGTGCTGGCACTTTGGGAGGTGGTGTGTGCCGAGAGTGAGAGTGTTTTGGGAGTGGTGGGAGTTGAGGCAAAGGCAGATGGGCAGAGTGTGTTTGGCTGTGAAAGCGGTGTCAAGGGAAGGTGAGGACCAGCCACATCTCTAAGCCCTTAGATGTAGCGTGCGTCAGAAATCGCTTGGACGTTTGCACTTTGGGAGTTGGTCTGTGCTGGGAGTGAGAGTGAGAGCCTGAGTGAGCCTGAGAATGTGTGTTGGCAGTGCCGGGAGGCAAGGTAAAGGCAGATGGCCAGAGTGTTTTTGTCTGTGAAAGCGCTGTGAAGGGAAGGTGATGACCAGCAACAGCTCTAAGCCCTTAGATGTAGCGTGCGTCAGAAATCGCTTGGTTGTTGGCACTTTGGAAGGTAGTGTGTTCCGAGAGTGAGAGTGTGTTGGGATTGCCGGGAGGCAAGGCAAAGGCAGATGGGCAGAGTGTGTTTGTCTGTGAAAGCGGTGTCAAGGGAAGGTGAGGACCAGCAACAGCTCTAAGCCCTTAGGCCTATCGTATGGGAGAAATGGCTCGGACGTTTGCACTTTGGGAGGTGGTCTGTGCCGGTAGTGAGAGTGAGAGTGAGCCTGAGAATGTGTGTTGGGAGTGCTGGTAGGCAAGGCAAAGGCCGATGGGCAGAGTGTGTTTGGCTGTGAAAGCGGTGTGAAGGGAAGGTGAGGACCAGCATCAGCTCTAAGCCCTTAGGCCTATCGTATGGGAGAAATGGCTTGGGTGATTGCACTTTGGGAAGTGGTCTGTGCCGGGAGTGAGAGTGAGATTGAGTCTGAGAATGTGTGTTGGGAGTGCTGGGAGGCAAGGCAAAGGCCGATGGGCAGAGTGTGTTTGGCTGTGAAAGCGGTGTCAAGGGAAGGTGAGGACCAGCAACAACTCTAAGCCCATTAGGCCTGTCGCCTGGGAGAAATGGCTTGCGTGTTGTCACTATGGGAGGTGGTCTGTGCCGGGAGTGACAGTGAGATTGCCCCTGAGAATGTGTGTTGGGAGTGCTGGGAGGCAAAGCCAGGGCAGATTCCCAGAGTGTGTTTGGCTGTGAAAGCGGTGTCAAGGGAAGGTAAGGACCAGCCACAGCTCTAAGCCCTTAGGCCTATCGTATGGGAGAAATGGCTTGCACGTCTGCACTTTGGGAGGTGGTCTGTGCCAGGAGTGAGAGTTAGATTGCGCCTGAGAATGTGTGTTGGGAGTGCTGGGAGGCAAAGCCAGGCTAGATGGGCAGAGTGTGTTTGGCTGTGAAAGCGCTGTGAAGGGAAGGTGATGACTAGCAACAGCTCTGAGCCCTTAGATGTAGCGTGTGTCAGAAACCGCTTGGGTGCTGGCACTTTGGGAGGTGGTGTGTGCCGAGAGTGAGAGTGTGTTGGGATTGCCGGGAGGCAAGGCAAAGGCAGATGGGCAGAGTGTGTTTGGCTGTGAAAGCGGTGTCAAGGGAAGGTGAGGACCAGCATCTGCTCTAAGCCCTTAGATGTAGCGTGCGTCAGAAATCGCTTGGTTGTTGGCACTTTGGGAGGTGGTTTGTGCCGAGAGTGAGAGTGTGTTGGGATTGCCGGGAGGCAAGGCAAAGGCAGATGGGCAGAGTGTGTTTGTCTGTGAAAGCGCTGTGAAGGGAAGGTGATGACCAGCAACAGCTCTAAGCCCTTAGGCCTATCGTATGGGAGAAATGGCTTGCACGTCTGCACTTTGGGAGGTGGTCTGTGCCGGGAGTGAGAGTGAGAGTGAGCCTGAGAATGTGTGTTGGGAGTGCTGGGAGGCAAGGTAAAGGCAGATGGCCAGAGTGTGTTTGGCTGTGAAAGCGGTGTCAAGGGAAGGTGAGGACCAGCAACAGCTCTAAGCCCTTAGATGTAGCGTGCGTCAGAAATCGCTTGGACGTTTGCACTTTGGGAGTTGGTCTGTGCTGGGAGTGAGAGTGAGAGCCTGAGTGAGCCTGAGAATGTGTGTTGGCAGTGCCGGGAGGCAAGGTAAAGGCAGATGGCCAGAGTGTGTTTGGCTGTGAAAGCGCTGTGAAGGGAAGGTGAGGACCAGCAACAGCTCTGAGCCCTTAGATGTAGCGTGCGTCAGAACTCGCTTGGTTGTTGGCACTTTGGGAGGTGGTGTGTGCCGAGAGTGAGAGTGTGTTGGGATTGCCGGGAGGCAAGGCAAAGGCAGATGGGCAGAGTGTGTTTGGCTGTGAAAGCGGTGTCAAGGGAAGGTGAGGACCAGCAACAGCTCTAAGCCCTTAGGCCTATCGTATGGGAGAAATGGCTTGGACGTTTGCACTTTGGGAGGTGGTCTGTGCCGGTAGTGAGAGTGAGAGTGAGCCTGAGAATGTGTGTTGGGAGTGCTGTGAGGCAAGGCAAAGGCAGATGGCCAGAGTGTGTTTGGCTGTGAAAGCGGTGTCAAGGGAAGGTGAGGACCAGCGTCAGCTCTAAGCCCTTAGGCCTATCGTATGGGAGAAATGGCTTCGGTGTTTGCACTTTGGGAGGTGGTCTGTGCCGGGAGTGAGAGTGAGATTGAGGCTGAGAATGTGTGTTGGGAGTGCTGGGAGGCAAGGCCAGGGCAGATGGGCAGAGTGTGTTTGGCTGTGAAAGCGGTGTCAAGGGAAGGTGAGGACCAGCAACAGCTCTAAGCCCTTACATGTAGCGTGCCTCCAAAATAGCTTGGGTGTTGGCACTTTGGGAGGTGGTCTGTGCCAAGAGTGAGACTGTGTGTTGGGAGTGCTGGGAGGCAAGGCAAAGGCAGATGGGCAGAATGTGTTTGTCTGTGAAAGCGGTGTGAAGGGAATGTGAGGACCAGCAACAGCTCTAAGCCCATTAGGCCTGTCGCCTGGGAGAAATGGCTTGCGTGTTGTCACTATGGGAGGTGGTCTGTGCCGGGAGTGACAGTGAGATTGCACCTGAGAATGTGTGTTGGGAGTGCTGGGAGGCAAAGCCAGGGCAGATTCCCAGAGTGTGTTTGGCTGTGAAAGCGGTGTCAAGGGAAGGTAAGGACCAGCCACAGCTCTAAGCCCTTAGGCCTATCGTATGGGAGAAATGGCTTGCACGTCTGCACTTTGGGAGGTGGTCTGTGCCAGGAGTGAGAGTTAGATTTCGCCTGAGAATGTGTGTTGGGAGTGCTGGGAGGCAAAGCCAGGCTAGATGGGCAGAGTGTGTTTGGCTGTGAAAGCGGTGTCAAGGGAAGGTGATGACCAGCAACAGCTCTGAGCCCTTAGATGTAGCGTGTGTCAGAAACCGCTTGGGTGCTGGCACTTTGGAGGTGGTGTGTGCCGAGAGTGAGAGTGTGTTGGGATTGCCGGGAGGCAAGGCAAAGGCAGATGGGCAGAGTGTGTTTGGCTGTGAAAGCGGTGTCAAGGGAAGGTGAGGACCAGCAACAGCTCTAAGCCCTTACATGTAGCGTGCCTCCGAAATAGCTTGGGTGTTGGCACTTTGGGAGGTGGTCTGTGCCAAGAGTGAGACTGTGTGTTGGGAGTGCTGGGAGGCAAGGCAAAGGCAGATGGGCAGAATGTGTTTGTCTGTGAAAGCGGTGTCAAGGGAAGGTGAGGACCAGCAACAGCTCTAAGCCCATTAGGCCTGTCGCCTGGGAGAAATGGCTTGCGTGTTGTCACTATGGGAGGTGGTCTGTGCCGGGAGTGACAGTGAGATTGCACCTGAGAATGTGTGTTGGGAGTGCTGGGAGGCAAAGCCAGGGCAGATTCCCAGAGTGTGTTTGGCTGTGAAAGCGGTGTCAAGGGAAGGTAAGGACCAGCCACAGCTCTAAGCCCTTAGGCCTATCGTATGGGAGAAATGGCTTGCACGTCTGCACTTTGGGAGGTGGTCTGTGCCAGGAGTGAGAGTTAGATTGCGCCTGAGAATGTGTGTTGGGAGTGCTGGGAGGCAAAGCCAGGCTAGATGGGCAGAGTGTGTTTGGCTGTGAAAGCGCTGTGAAGGGAAGCTGATGAGCAGCAACAGCTCTGAGCCCTTAGATGTAGCGTGTGTCAGAAACCGCTTGGGTGCTGGCACTTTGGGAGGTGGTGTGTGCCGAGAGTGAGAGTGTGTTGGGAGTGGTGGGAGTTGAGGCAAAGGCAGATGGCCAGAGTGTGTTTGGCTGTGAAAGCGGTGTCAAGGGAAGGTGAGGACCAGCAACAGCTCTAAGCCCTTAGATGTAGCGTGCGTCAGAAATCGCTTGGACGTTTGCACTTTGGGAGTTGGTCTGTGCTGGGAGTGAGAGTGAGAGCCTGAGTGAGCCTGAGAATGTGTGTTGGCAGTGCCGGGAGGCAAGGTAGAGGCAGACGGCCAGAGTGTGTTTGTCTGTGAAAGCGGTGTCAAGGGAAGGTGAGGACCAGCATCTGCTCTAAGCCCTTAGATGTAGCGTGCGTCAGAAATCGCTTGGTTGTTGGCACTTTGGGAGGTGGTGTGTGCCGAGAGTGAGAGTGTGTTGGGAGTGGTGCGAGTTGAGGGAAAGGCAGATGGGCAGAGTGTGTTTGGCTGTGAAAGCGGTGTCAAGGGAAGGTGAGGACCAGCAACAGCTCTAAGCCCTTAGGCCTATCGTATGGGAGAAATGGCTTGGGTGTTTGCACTTTGGGAAGTGGTCTGTGCCGGGAGTGAGAGTGAGAGTGAGCCTGAGAATGTGTGTTGGGAGTGCTGGGAGGCAAGGTAAAGGCAGATGGGCAGAGTGTGTTTGGCTGTGAAAGCGGTGTCAAGGGAAGGTGAGGACCAGCAACAGCTCTAAGCCCTTAGATGTAGCGTGCGTCAGAAATCGCTTGGACGTTTGCACTTTGGGAGTTGGTCTGTGCTGGGAGTGAGAGTGAGAGCCTGAGTGAGCCTGAGAATGTGTGTTGGCAGTGCCGGGAGGCAAGGTAAAGGCAGATGGCCAGAGTGTGTTTGGCTGTGAAAGCGCTGTGAAGGGAAGGTGAGGACCAGCAACAGCTCTGAGCCCTTAGATGTAGCGTGCGTCAGAACTCGCTTGGTTGTTGGCACTTTGGGAGGTGGTGTGTGCCGAGAGTGAGAGAGTGTTGGGATTGCCGGGAGGCAAGGCAAAGGCAGATGGGCAGAGTGTGTTTGGCTGTGAAAGCGGTGTCAAGGGAAGGTGAGGACCAGCCACAGCTCTAAGCCCTTAGGCCTATCGTATGGGAGAAATGGCTTGCACGTCTGCACTTTGGGAGGTGGTCTGTGCCAGGAGTGAGAGTTAGATTGCGCCTGAGAATGTGTGTTGGGAGTGCTGGGAGGCAAAGCCAGGCTAGATGGGCAGAGTGTGTTTGGCTGCGAAAGCGCTGTGAAGGGAAGGTGATGAGCAGCAACAGCTCTGAGCCCTTAGATGTAGCGTGTGTCAGAAACCGCTTGGGTGCTGGCACTTTGGAGGTCGTGTGTGCCGAGAGTGAGAGTGTGTTGGGATTGCCGGGAGGCAAGGCAAAGGCAGATGGGCAGAGTGTGTTTGTCTGTGAAAGCGGTGTCAAGGGAAGGTGAGGACCAGCAACAGCTCTAATCCCTTAGGCCTATCGTATGGGAGAAATGGCTTGGACGTTTGCACTTTGGGAAGTGGTCTGTTCCGTTAGTGAGAGTGAGAGTGAGCCTGAGAATGTGTGTTGGGAGTGCTGGGAGGCAAGGCAAAGGCAGATGGGCAGAGTGTGTTTGGCTGTGAAAGCGGTGTCAAGGGAAGGTGAGGACCAGCATCAGCTCTAAGCCCTTAGGCCTATCGTATAGGAGAAATGGCTTCGGTGTTTGCACTTTGGGAGGTGGTCTGTGCCAGGAGTGAGAGTGAGATTGAACCTGAGAATGTGTGTTGGGAGTGCTGGGTGGCAAAGCCAGGGTAGATGGCCAGAGTGTGTTTGGCTGTGAAAGCGGTGTCAAGGGAAGGTGAGGACCAGCAACAGCTCTAAGCCCTTACATGTAGCGTGCCTCCGAAATAGCTTGGGTGTTGGCACTTTGGGAGGTGGTCTGTGCCAAGAGTGAGACTGTGTGTTGGGAGTGCTGGGAGGCAAGGCAAAGGCAGATGGGCAGAATGTGTTTGTCTGTGAAAGCGGTGTCAAGGGAAGGTGAGGACCAGCAACAGCTCTAAGCCCATTAGGCCTGTCGCCTGGGAGAAATGGCTTGCGTGTTGTCACTATGGGAGGTGGTCTGTGCCGGGAGTGACAGTGAGATTGCCCCTGAGAATGTGTGTTGGGAGTGCTGGGAGGCAAAGCCAGGGCAGATTCCCAGAGTGTGTTTGGCTGTGAAAGCGGTGTCAAGGGAAGGTAAGGACCAGCCACAGCTCTAAGCCCTTAGGCCTATCGTATGGGAGAAATGGCTTGCACGTCTGCACTTTGGGAGGTGGTCTGTGCCGGGAGTGAGAGTTAGATTGCGCCTGAGAATGTGTGTTGGGAGTGCTGGGAGGCAAAGCCAGGCTAGATGGGCAGAGTGTGTTTGGCTGTGAAAGCGCTGTGAAGGGAAGGTGATGACCAGCAACAGCTCTGAGCCCTTAGATGTAGCGTGTGTCAGAAACCGCTTGGGTGCTGGCACTTTGGGAGGTGGTGTGTGCCGAGAGTGAGAGTGTTTTGGGAGTGGTGGGAGTTGAGGCAAAGGCAGATGGGCAGAGTGTGTTTGGCTGTGAAAGCGGTGTCAAGGGAAGGTGAGGACCAGCCACATCTCTAAGCCCTTAGATGTAGCGTGCGTCAGAAATCGCTTGGACGTTTGCACTTTGGGAGTTGGTCTGTGCTGGGAGTGAGAGTGAGAGCCTGAGTGAGCCTGAGAATGTGTGTTGGCAGTGCCGGGAGGCAAGGTAAAGGCAGATGGCCAGAGTGTTTTTGTCTGTGAAAGCGCTGTGAAGGGAAGGTGATGACCAGCAACAGCTCTAAGCCCTTAGATGTAGCGTGCGTCAGAAATCGCTTGGTTGTTGGCACTTTGGAAGGTAGTGTGTTCCGAGAGTGAGAGTGTGTTGGGATTGCCGGGAGGCAAGGCAAAGGCAGATGGGCAGAGTGTGTTTGTCTGTGAAAGCGGTGTCAAGGGAAGGTGAGGACCAGCAACAGCTCTAAGCCCTTAGGCCTATCGTATGGGAGAAATGGCTCGGACGTTTGCACTTTGGGAGGTGGTCTGTGCCGGTAGTGAGAGTGAGAGTGAGCCTGAGAATGTGTGTTGGGAGTGCTGGTAGGCAAGGCAAAGGCCGATGGGCAGAGTGTGTTTGGCTGTGAAAGCGGTGTGAAGGGAAGGTGAGGACCAGCATCAGCTCTAAGCCCTTAGGCCTATCGTATGGGAGAAATGGCTTGGGTGATTGCACTTTGGGAAGTGGTCTGTGCCGGGAGTGAGAGTGAGATTGAGTCTGAGAATGTGTGTTGGGAGTGCTGGGAGGCAAGGCAAAGGCCGATGGGCAGAGTGTGTTTGGCTGTGAAAGCGGTGTCAAGGGAAGGTGAGGACCAGCAACAACTCTAAGCCCATTAGGCCTGTCGCCTGGGAGAAATGGCTTGCGTGTTGTCACTATGGGAGGTGGTCTGTGCCGGGAGTGACAGTGAGATTGCCCCTGAGAATGTGTGTTGGGAGTGCTGGGAGGCAAAGCCAGGGCAGATTCCCAGAGTGTGTTTGGCTGTGAAAGCGGTGTCAAGGGAAGGTAAGGACCAGCCACAGCTCTAAGCCCTTAGGCCTATCGTATGGGAGAAATGGCTTGCACGTCTGCACTTTGGGAGGTGGTCTGTGCCAGGAGTGAGAGTTAGATTGCGCCTGAGAATGTGTGTTGGGAGTGCTGGGAGGCAAAGCCAGGCTAGATGGGCAGAGTGTGTTTGGCTGTGAAAGCGCTGTGAAGGGAAGGTGATGACTAGCAACAGCTCTGAGCCCTTAGATGTAGCGTGTGTCAGAAACCGCTTGGGTGCTGGCACTTTGGGAGGTGGTGTGTGCCGAGAGTGAGAGTGTGTTGGGATTGCCGGGAGGCAAGGCAAAGGCAGATGGGCAGAGTGTGTTTGGCTGTGAAAGCGGTGTCAAGGGAAGGTGAGGACCAGCATCTGCTCTAAGCCCTTAGATGTAGCGTGCGTCAGAAATCGCTTGGTTGTTGGCACTTTGGGAGGTGGTTTGTGCCGAGAGTGAGAGTGTGTTGGGATTGCCGGGAGGCAAGGCAAAGGCAGATGGGCAGAGTGTGTTTGTCTGTGAAAGCGCTGTGAAGGGAAGGTGATGACCAGCAACAGCTCTAAGCCCTTAGGCCTATCGTATGGGAGAAATGGCTTGCACGTCTGCACTTTGGGAGGTGGTCTGTGCCGGGAGTGAGAGTGAGAGTGAGCCTGAGAATGTGTGTTGGGAGTGCTGGGAGGCAAGGTAAAGGCAGATGGCCAGAGTGTGTTTGGCTGTGAAAGCGGTGTCAAGGGAAGGTGAGGACCAGCAACAGCTCTAAGCCCTTAGATGTAGCGTGCGTCAGAAATCGCTTGGACGTTTGCACTTTGGGAGTTGGTCTGTGCTGGGAGTGAGAGTGAGAGCCTGAGTGAGCCTGAGAATGTGTGTTGGCAGTGCCGGGAAGCAAGGTAAAGGCAGATGGCCAGAGTGTGTTTGGCTGTGAAAGCGCTGTGAAGGGAAGGTGAGGACCAGCAACAGCTCTGAGCCCTTAGATGTAGCGTGCGTCAGAACTCGCTTGGTTGTTGGCACTTTGGGAGGTGGTGTGTGCCGAGAGTGAGAGTGTGTTGGGATTGCCGGGAGGCAAGGCAAAGGCAGATGGGCAGAGTGTGTTTGTCTGTGAAAGCGGTGTCAAGGGAAGGTGAGGACCAGCAACAGCTGTAATCCCTTAGGCCTATCGTATGGGAGAAATGGCTTGGACGTTTGCACTTTGGGAAGTGGTCTGTTCCGTTAGTGAGAGTGAGAGTGAGCCTGAGAATGTGTGTTGGGAGTGCTGGGAGGCAAGGCAAAGGCAGATGGGCAGAGTGTGTTTGGCTGTGAAAGCGGTGTCAAGGGAAGGTGAGGACCAGCATCAGCTCTAAGCCCTTAGGCCTATCGTATAGGAGAAATGGCTTCGGTGTTTGCACTTTGGGAGGTGGTCTGTGCCAGGAGTGAGAGTGAGATTGAACCTGAGAATGTGTGTTGGGAGTGCTGGGAGGCAAGGCAAAGGCCGATGGGCAAAGTGTGTTTGGCTGTGAAAGCGGTGTCAAAGGAAGGTGAGGACCTGCAACAGCTCTCAGCCCTAAACAGGTAGCGGGCGGGATAAATGGCTTGGACGTTTGCACTTTGGGAGTTTGTCTATGCCGGGAGTGAGAGTGAGATTGAGGCTGAGAATGTGTGTTGGGAGTGCTGGGAGGCAAGGCCAGGGCAGATGGGCAGAGTGTGTTTGTCTGTGAAAGCGGTGTCAAGGGAAGGTGAGGACCAGCAACAGCTCTAAGCCCTTACATGTAGCGTGCCTCCGAAATAGCTTGGGTGTTGGCACTTTGGGAGGTGGTCTGTGCCAAGAGTGAGACTGTGTGTTGGGAGTGCTGGGAGGCAAGGCAAAGGCAGATGGGCAGAATGTGTTTGTCTGTGAAAGCGGTGTCAAGGGAAGGTGAGGACCAGCAACAGCTCTAAGCCCATTAGGCCTGTCGCCTGGGAGAAATGGCTTGCGTGTTGTCACTATGGGAGGTGGTCTGTGCCGGGAGTGACAGTGAGATTGCACCTGAGAATGTGTGTTGGGAGTGCTGGGAGGCAAAGCCAGGGCAGATTCCCAGAGTGTGTTTGGCTGTGAAAGCGGTGTCAAGGGAAGGTAAGGACCAGCCACAGCTCTAAGCCCTTAGGCCTATCGTATGGGAGAAATGGCTTGCACGTCTGCACTTTGGGAGGTGGTCTGTGCCAGGAGTGAGAGTTAGATTGCGCCTGAGAATGTGTGTTGGGAGTGCTGGGAGGCAAAGCCAGGCTAGATGGGCAGAGTGTGTTTGGCTGTGAAAGCGCTGTGAAGGGAAGGTGATGACTAGCAACAGCTCTGAGCCCTTAGATGTAGCGTGTGTCAGAAACCGCTTGGGTGCTGGCACTTTGGGAGGTGGTGTGTGCCGAGAGTGAGAGTGTGTTGGGATTGCCGGGAGGCAAGGCAAAGGCAGATGGGCAGAGTGTGTTTGGCTGTGAAAGCGGTGTCAAGGGAAGGTGAGGACCAGCATCTGCTCTAAGCCCTTAGATGTAGCGTGCGTCAGAAATCGCTTGGTTGTTGGCACTTTGGGAGGTGGTTTGTGCCGAGAGTGAGAGTGTGTTGGGATTGCCGGGAGGCAAGGCAAAGGCAGATGGGCAGAGTGTGTTTGTCTGTGAAAGCGCTGTGAAGGGAAGGTGATGACCAGCAACAGCTCTAAGCCCTTAGGCCTATCGTATGGGAGAAATGGCTTGCACGTCTGCACTTTGGGAGGTGGTCTGTGCCGGGAGTGAGAGTGAGAGTGAGCCTGAGAATGTGTGTTGGGAGTGCTGGGAGGCAAGGTAAAGGCAGATGGCCAGAGTGTGTTTGGCTGTGAAAGCGGTGTCAAGGGAAGGTGAGGACCAGCAACAGCTCTAAGCCCTTAGATGTAGCGTGCGTCAGAAATCGCTTGGACGTTTGCACTTTGGGAGTTGGTCTGTGCTGGGAGTGAGAGTGAGAGCCTGAGTGAGCCTGAGAATGTGTGTTGGCAGTGCCGGGAAGCAAGGTAAAGGCAGATGGCCAGAGTGTGTTTGGCTGTGAAAGCGCTGTGAAGGGAAGGTGAGGACCAGCAACAGCTCTGAGCCCTTAGATGTAGCGTGCGTCAGAACTCGCTTGGTTGTTGGCACTTTGGGAGGTGGTGTGTGCCGAGAGTGAGAGTGTGTTGGGATTGCCGGGAGGCAAGGCAAAGGCAGATGGGCAGAGTGTGTTTGTCTGTGAAAGCGGTGTCAAGGGAAGGTGAGGACCAGCAACAGCTGTAATCCCTTAGGCCTATCGTATGGGAGAAATGGCTTGGACGTTTGCACTTTGGGAAGTGGTCTGTTCCGTTAGTGAGAGTGAGAGTGAGCCTGAGAATGTGTGTTGGGAGTGCTGGGAGGCAAGGCAAAGGCAGATGGGCAGAGTGTGTTTGGCTGTGAAAGCGGTGTCAAGGGAAGGTGAGGACCAGCATCAGCTCTAAGCCCTTAGGCCTATCGTATAGGAGAAATGGCTTCGGTGTTTGCACTTTGGGAGGTGGTCTGTGCCAGGAGTGAGAGTGAGATTGAACCTGAGAATGTGTGTTGGGAGTGCTGGGAGGCAAGGCAAAGGCCGATGGGCAAAGTGTGTTTGGCTGTGAAAGCGGTGTCAAAGGAAGGTGAGGACCTGCAACAGCTCTCAGCCCTAAACAGGTAGCGGGCGGGATAAATGGCTTGGACGTTTGCACTTTGGGAGTTTGTCTATGCCGGGAGTGAGAGTGAGATTGAGGCTGAGAATGTGTGTTGGGAGTGCTGGGAGGCAAGGCCAGGGCAGATGGGCAGAGTGTGTTTGTCTGTGAAAGCGGTGTCAAGGGAAGGTGAGGACCAGCAACAGCTCTAAGCCCTTACATGTAGCGTGCCTCCGAAATAGCTTGGGTGTTGGCACTTTGGGAGGTGGTCTGTGCCAAGAGTGAGACTGTGTGTTGGGAGTGCTGGGAGGCAAGGCAAAGGCAGATGGGCAGAATGTGTTTGTCTGTGAAAGCGGTGTCAAGGGAAGGTGAGGACCAGCAACAGCTCTAAGCCCATTAGGCCTGTCGCCTGGGAGAAATGGCTTGCGTGTTGTCACTATGGGAGGTGGTCTGTGCCGGGAGTGACAGTGAGATTGCACCTGAGAATGTGTGTTGGGAGTGCTGGGAGGCAAAGCCAGGGCAGATTCCCAGAGTGTGTTTGGCTGTGAAAGCGGTGTCAAGGGAAGGTAAGGACCAGCCACAGCTCTAAGCCCTTAGGCCTATCGTATGGGAGAAATGGCTTGCACGTCTGCACTTTGGGAGGTGGTCTGTGCCAGGAGTGAGAGTTAGATTGCGCCTGAGAATGTGTGTTGGGAGTGCTGGGAGGCAAAGCCAGGCTAGATGGGCAGAGTGTGTTTGGCTGTGAAAGCGCTGTGAAGGGAAGGTGATGACTAGCAACAGCTCTGAGCCCTTAGATGTAGCGTGTGTCAGAAACCGCTTGGGTGCTGGCACTTTGGGAGGTGGTGTGTGCCGAGAGTGAGAGTGTGTTGGGATTGCCGGGAGGCAAGGCAAAGGCAGATGGGCAGAGTGTGTTTGGCTGTGAAAGCGGTGTCAAGGGAAGGTGAGGACCAGCATCTGCTCTAAGCCCTTAGATGTAGCGTGCGTCAGAAATCGCTTGGTTGTTGGCACTTTGGGAGGTGGTTTGTGCCGAGAGTGAGAGTGTGTTGGGATTGCCGGGAGGCAAGGCAAAGGCAGATGGGCAGAGTGTGTTTGTCTGTGAAAGCGCTGTGAAGGGAAGGTGATGACCAGCAACAGCTCTAAGCCCTTAGGCCTATCGTATGGGAGAAATGGCTTGCACGTCTGCACTTTGGGAGGTGGTCTGTGCCGGGAGTGAGAGTGAGAGTGAGCCTGAGAATGTGTGTTGGGAGTGCTGGGAGGCAAGGTAAAGGCAGATGGCCAGAGTGTGTTTGGCTGTGAAAGCGGTGTCAAGGGAAGGTGAGGACCAGCAACAGCTCTAAGCCCTTAGATGTAGCGTGCGTCAGAAATCGCTTGGACGTTTGCACTTTGGGAGTTGGTCTGTGCTGGGAGTGAGAGTGAGAGCCTGAGTGAGCCTGAGAATGTGTGTTGGCAGTGCCGGGAAGCAAGGTAAAGGCAGATGGCCAGAGTGTGTTTGGCTGTGAAAGCGCTGTGAAGGGAAGGTGAGGACCAGCAACAGCTCTGAGCCCTTAGATGTAGCGTGCGTCAGAACTCGCTTGGTTGTTGGCACTTTGGGAGGTGGTGTGTGCCGAGAGTGAGAGTGTGTTGGGATTGCCGGGAGGCAAGGCAAAGGCAGATGGGCAGAGTGTGTTTGTCTGTGAAAGCGGTGTCAAGGGAAGGTGAGGACCAGCAACAGCTGTAATCCCTTAGGCCTATCGTATGGGAGAAATGGCTTGGACGTTTGCACTTTGGGAAGTGGTCTGTTCCGTTAGTGAGAGTGAGAGTGAGCCTGAGAATGTGTGTTGGGAGTGCTGGGAGGCAAGGCAAAGGCAGATGGGCAGAGTGTGTTTGGCTGTGAAAGCGGTGTCAAGGGAAGGTGAGGACCAGCATCAGCTCTAAGCCCTTAGGCCTATCGTATAGGAGAAATGGCTTCGGTGTTTGCACTTTGGGAGGTGGTCTGTGCCAGGAGTGAGAGTGAGATTGAACCTGAGAATGTGTGTTGGGAGTGCTGGGAGGCAAGGCAAAGGCCGATGGGCAAAGTGTGTTTGGCTGTGAAAGCGGTGTCAAAGGAAGGTGAGGACCTGCAACAGCTCTCAGCCCTAAACAGGTAGCGGGCGGGATAAATGGCTTGGACGTTTGCACTTTGGGAGTTTGTCTATGCCGGGAGTGAGAGTGAGATTGAGGCTGAGAATGTGTGTTGGGAGTGCTGGGAGGCAAGGCCAGGGCAGATGGGCAGAGTGTGTTTGTCTGTGAAAGCGGTGTCAAGGGAAGGTGAGGACCAGCAACAGCTCTAAGCCCTTACATGTAGCGTGCCTCCGAAATAGCTTGGGTGTTGGCACTTTGGGAGGTGGTCTGTGCCAAGAGTGAGACTGTGTGTTGGGAGTGCTGGGAGGCAAGGCAAAGGCAGATGGGCAGAATGTGTTTGTCTGTGAAAGCGGTGTCAAGGGAAGGTGAGGACCAGCAACAGCTCTAAGCCCATTAGGCCTGTCGCCTGGGAGAAATGGCTTGCGTGTTGTCACTATGGGAGGTGGTCTGTGCCGGGAGTGACAGTGAGATTGCACCTGAGAATGTGTGTTGGGAGTGCTGGGAGGCAAAGCCAGGGCAGATTCCCAGAGTGTGTTTGGCTGTGAAAGCGGTGTCAAGGGAAGGTAAGGACCAGCCACAGCTCTAAGCCCTTAGGCCTATCGTATGGGAGAAATGGCTTGCACGTCTGCACTTTGGGAGGTGGTCTGTGCCAGGAGTGAGAGTTAGATTGCGCCTGAGAATGTGTGTTGGGAGTGCTGGGAGGCAAAGCCAGGCTAGATGGGCAGAGTGTGTTTGGCTGTGAAAGCGCTGTGAAGGGAAGGTGATGACCAGCAACAGCTCTGAGCCCTTAGATGTAGCGTGTGTCAGAAACCGCTTGGGTGCTGGCACTTTGGGAGGTGGTGTGTGCCGAGAGTGATAGTGTTTTGGGAGTGGTGGGAGTTGAGGCAAAGGCAGATGGGCAGAGTGTGTTTGGCTGTGAAAGCGGTGTCAAGGGAAGGTGAGGACCAGCAACAGCTCTAAGCCCTTAGGCCTATCGTATGGGAGAAATGGCTCGGACGTTTGCACTTTGGGAGGTGGTCTGTGCCGGTAGTGAGAGTGAGAGTGAGCCTGAGAATGTGTGTTGGGAGTGCTGGTAGGCAAGGCAAAGGCCGATGGGCAGAGTGTGTTTGGCTGTGAAAGCGGTGTGAAGGGAAGGTGAGGACCAGCATCAGCTCTAAGCCCTTAGGCCTATCGTATGGGAGAAATGGCTTGGGTGTTTGCACTTTGGGAAGTGGTCTGTGCCGGGAGTGAGAGTGAGATTGAGTCTGAGAATGTGTGTTGGGAGTGCTGGGAGGCAAGGCAAAGGCCGATGGGCAGAGTGTGTTTGGCTGTGAAAGCGGTGTCAAGGGAAGGTGAGGACCAGCAACAACTCTAAGCCCATTAGGCCTGTCGCCTGGGAGAAATGGCTTGCGTGTTGTCACTATGGGAGGTGGTCTGTGCCGGGAGTGACAGTGAGATTGCACCTGAGAATGTGTGTTGGGAGTGCTGGGAGGCAAAGCCAGGGCAGATTCCCAGAGTGTGTTTGGCTGTGAAAGCGGTGTCAAGGCAAGGTAAGGACCAGCCACAGCTCTAAGCCCTTAGGCCTATCGTATGGGAGAAATGGCTTGCACGTCTGCACTTTGGGAGGTGGTCTGTGCCAGGAGTGAGAGTTAGATTGCGCCTGAGAATGTGTGTTGGGAGTGCTGGGAGGCAAAGCCAGGCTAGATGGGCAGAGTGTGTTTGGCTGTGAAAGAGCTGTGAAGGGAAGGTGATGACCAGCAACAGCTCTGAGCCCTTAGATGTAGCGTGTGTCAGAAACCGCTTGGGTGCTGGCACTTTGGGAGGTGGTGTGTGCCGAGAGTGAGAGTGTGTTGGGATTGCCGGGAGGCAAGGCAAAGGCAGATGGGCAGAGTGTGTTTGGCTGTGAAAGCGGTGTCAAGGGAAGGTGAGGACCAGCAACAGCTCTAAGCCCTTAGGCCTATCGTATGGGAGAAATGGCTCGGACGTTTGCACTTTGGGAGGTGGTCTGTGCCGGTAGTGAGAGTGAGAGTGAGCCTGAGAATGTGTGTTGGGAGTGCTGGTAGGCAAGGCAAAGGCCGATGGGCAGAGTGTGTTTGGCTGTGAAAGCGGTGTGAAGGGAAGGTGAGGACCAGCATCAGCTCTAAGCCCTTAGGCCTATCGTATGGGAGAAATGGCTTGGGTGTTTGCACTTTGGGAAGTGGTCTGTGCCGGGAGTGAGAGTGAGATTGAGTCTGAGAATGTGTGTTGGGAGTGCTGGGAGGCAAGGCAAAGGCCGATGGGCAGAGTGTGTTTGGCTGTGAAAGCGGTGTCAAGGGAAGGTGAGGACCAGCAACAACTCTAAGCCCATTAGGCCTGTCGCCTGGGAGAAATGGCTTGCGTGTTGTCACTATGGGAGGTGGTCTGTGCCGGGAGTGACAGTGAGATTGCACCTGAGAATGTGTGTTGGGAGTGCTGGGAGGCAAAGCCAGGGCAGATTCCCAGAGTGTGTTTGGCTGTGAAAGCGGTGTCAAGGCAAGGTAAGGACCAGCCACAGCTCTAAGCCCTTAGGCCTATCGTATGGGAGAAATGGCTTGCACGTCTGCACTTTGGGAGGTGGTCTGTGCCAGGAGTGAGAGTTAGATTGCGCCTGAGAATGTGTGTTGGGAGTGCTGGGAGGCAAAGCCAGGCTAGATGGGCAGAGTGTGTTTGGCTGTGAAAGAGCTGTGAAGGGAAGGTGATGACCAGCAACAGCTCTGAGCCCTTAGATGTAGCGTGTGTCAGAAACCGCTTGGGTGCTGGCACTTTGGGAGGTGGTGTGTGCCGAGAGTGAGAGTGTGTTGGGATTGCCGGGAGGCAAGGCAAAGGCAGATGGGCAGAGTGTGTTTGGCTGTGAAAGCGGTGTCAAGGGAAGGTGAGGACCAGCAACAGCTCTAAGCCCTTAGGCCTATCGTATGGGAGAAATGGCTCGGACGTTTGCACTTTGGGAGGTGGTCTGTGCCGGTAGTGAGAGTGAGAGTGAGCCTGAGAATGTGTGTTGGGAGTGCTGGTAGGCAAGGCAAAGGCCGATGGGCAGAGTGTGTTTGGCTGTGAAAGCGGTGTGAAGGGAAGGTGAGGACCAGCATCAGCTCTAAGCCCTTAGGCCTATCGTATGGGAGAAATGGCTTGGGTGTTTGCACTTTGGGAAGTGGTCTGTGCCGGGAGTGAGAGTGAGATTGAGTCTGAGAATGTGTGTTGGGAGTGCTGGGAGGCAAGGCAAAGGCCGATGGGCAGAGTGTGTTTGGCTGTGAAAGCGGTGTCAAGGGAAGGTGAGGACCAGCAACAACTCTAAGCCCATTAGGCCTGTCGCCTGGGAGAAATGGCTTGCGTGTTGTCACTATGGGAGGTGGTCTGTGCCGGGAGTGACAGTGAGATTGCACCTGAGAATGTGTGTTGGGAGTGCTGGGAGGCAAAGCCAGGGCAGATTCCCAGAGTGTGTTTGGCTGTGAAAGCGGTGTCAAGGCAAGGTAAGGACCAGCCACAGCTCTAAGCCCTTAGGCCTATCGTATGGGAGAAATGGCTTGCACGTCTGCACTTTGGGAGGTGGTCTGTGCCAGGAGTGAGAGTTAGATTGCGCCTGAGAATGTGTGTTGGGAGTGCTGGGAGGCAAAGCCAGGCTAGATGGGCAGAGTGTGTTTGGCTGTGAAAGAGCTGTGAAGGGAAGGTGATGACCAGCAACAGCTCTGAGCCCTTAGATGTAGCGTGTGTCAGAAACCGCTTGGGTGCTGGCACTTTGGGAGGTGGTGTGTGCCGAGAGTGAGAGTGTGTTGGGATTGCCGGGAGGCAAGGCAAAGGCAGATGGGCAGAGTGTGTTTGGCTGTGAAAGCGGTGTCAAGGGAAGGTGAGGACCAGCAACAGCTCTAAGCCCTTAGGCCTATCGTATGGGAGAAATGGCTCGGACGTTTGCACTTTGGGAGGTGGTCTGTGCCGGTAGTGAGAGTGAGAGTGAGCCTGAGAATGTGTGTTGGGAGTGCTGGTAGGCAAGGCAAAGGCCGATGGGCAGAGTGTGTTTGGCTGTGAAAGCGGTGTGAAGGGAAGGTGAGGACCAGCATCAGCTCTAAGCCCTTAGGCCTATCGTATGGGAGAAATGGCTTGGGTGTTTGCACTTTGGGAAGTGGTCTGTGCCGGGAGTGAGAGTGAGATTGAGTCTGAGAATGTGTGTTGGGAGTGCTGGGAGGCAAGGCAAAGGCCGATGGGCAGAGTGTGTTTGGCTGTGAAAGCGGTGTCAAGGGAAGGTGAGGACCAGCAACAGCTCTAAGCCCTTACATGTAGCGTGCCTCCGAAATAGCTTGGGTGTTGGCACTTTGGGAGGTGGTCTGTGCCAAGAGTGAGACTGTGTGTTGGGAGTGCTGGGAGGCAAGGCAAAGGCAGATGGGCAGAATGTGTTTGTCTGTGAAAGCGGTGTCAAGGGAAGGTGAGGACCAGCAACAGCTCTAAGCCCATTAGGCCTGTCGCCTGGGAGAAATGGCTTGCGTGTTGTCACTATGGGAGGTGGTCTGTGCCGGGAGTGACAGTGAGATTGCACCTGAGAATGTGTGTTGGGAGTGCTGGGAGGCAAAGCCAGGGCAGATTCCCAGAGTGTGTTTGGCTGTGAAAGCGGTGTCAAGGGAAGGTAAGGACCAGCCACAGCTCTAAGCCCTTAGGCCTATCGTATGGGAGAAATGGCTTGCACGTCTGCACTTTGGGAGGTGGTCTGTGCCAGGAGTGAGAGTTAGATTGCGCCTGAGAATGTGTGTTGGGAGTGCTGGGAGGCAAAGCCAGGCTAGATGGCCAGAGTGTGTTTGGCTGTGAAAGCGCTGTGAAGGGAAGCTGATGAGCAGCAACAGCTCTGAGCCCTTAGATGTAGCGTGTGTCAGAAACCGCTTGGGTGCTGGCACTTTGGGAGGTGGTGTGTGCCGAGAGTGAGAGTGTGTTGGGAGTGGTGGGAGTTGAGGCAAAGGCAGATGGCCAGAGTGTGTTTGGCTGTGAAAGCGGTGTCAAGGGAAGGTGAGGACCAGCAACAGCTCTAAGCCCTTAGATGTAGCGTGCGTCAGAAATCGCTTGGACGTTTGCACTTTGGGAGTTGGTCTGTGCTGGGAGTGAGAGTGAGAGCCTGAGTGAGCCTGAGAATGTGTGTTGGCAGTGCCGGGAGGCAAGGTAGAGGCAGATGGCCAGAGTGTGTTTGTCTGTGAAAGCGGTGTCAAGGGAAGGTGAGGACCAGCATCTGCTCTAAGCCCTTAGATGTAGCGTGCGTCAGAAATCGCTTGCTTGTTGGCACTTTGGGAGGTGGTGTGTGCCGAGAGTGAGAGTGTGTTGGGAGTGGTGCGAGTTGAGGGAAAGGCAGATGGGCAGAGTGTGTTTGGCTGTGAAAGCGGTGTCAAGGGAAGGTGAGGACCAGCAACAGCTCTAAGCCCTTAGGCCTATCGTATGGGAGAAATGGCTTGGGTGTTTGCACTTTGGGAAGTGGTCTGTGCCGGGAGTGAGAGTGAGAGTGAGCCTGAGAATGTGTGTTGGGAGTGCTGGGAGGCAAGGTAAAGGCAGATGGGCAGAGTGTGTTTGGCTGTGAAAGCGGTGTCAAGGGAAGGTGAGGACCAGCAACAGCTCTAAGCCCTTAGATGTAGCGTGCGTCAGAAATCGCTTGGACGTTTGCACTTTGGGAGTTGGTCTGTGCTGGGAGTGAGAGTGAGAGCCTGAGTGAGCCTGAGAATGTGTGTTGGCAGTGCCGGGAGGCAAGGTAAAGGCAGATGGCCAGAGTGTGTTTGGCTGTGAAAGCGCTGTGAAGGGAAGGTGAGGACCAGCAACAGCTCTGAGCCCTTAGATGTAGCGTGCGTCAGAACTCGCTTGGTTGTTGGCACTTTGGGAGGTGGTGTGTGCCGAGAGTGAGAGAGTGTTGGGATTGCCGGGAGGCAAGGCAAAGGCAGATGGGCAGAGTGTGTTTGGCTGTGAAAGCGGTGTCAAGGGAAGGTGAGGACCAGCCACAGCTCTAAGCCCTTAGGCCTATCGTATGGGAGAAATGGCTTGCACGTCTGCACTTTGGGAGGTGGTCTGTGCCAGGAGTGAGAGTTAGATTGCGCCTGAGAATGTGTGTTGGGAGTGCTGGGAGGCAAAGCCAGGCTAGATGGGCAGAGTGTGTTTGGCTGCGAAAGCGCTGTGAAGGGAAGGTGATGAGCAGCAACAGCTCTGAGCCCTTAGATGTAGCGTGTGTCAGAAACCGCTTGGGTGCTGGCACTTTGGAGGTCGTGTGTGCCGAGAGTGAGAGTGTGTTGGGATTGCCGGGAGGCAAGGCAAAGGCAGATGGGCAGAGTGTGTTTGTCTGTGAAAGCGGTGTCAAGGGAAGGTGAGGACCAGCAACAGCTCTAATCCCTTAGGCCTATCGTATGGGAGAAATGGCTTGGACGTTTGCACTTTGGGAAGTGGTCTGTTCCGTTAGTGAGAGTGAGAGTGAGCCTGAGAATGTGTGTTGGGAGTGCTGGGAGGCAAGGCAAAGGCAGATGGGCAGAGTGTGTTTGGCTGTGAAAGCGGCTGTCAAGGGAAGGTGAGGACCAGCATCAGCTCTAAGCCCTTAGGCCTATCGTATAGGAGAAATGGCTTCGGTGTTTGCACTTTGGGAGGTGGTCTGTGCCAGGAGTGAGAGTGAGATTGAACCTGAGAATGTGTGTTGGGAGTGCTGGGTGGCAAAGCCAGGGTAGATGGCCAGAGTGTGTTTGGCTGTGAAAGCGGTGTCAAGGGAAGGTGAGGACCAGCAACAGCTCTAAGCCCTTACATGTAGCGTGCCTCCGAAATAGCTTGGGTGTTGGCACTTTGGGAGGTGGTCTGTGCCAAGAGTGAGACTGTGTGTTGGGAGTGCTGGGAGGCAAGGCAAAGGCAGATGGGCAGAATGTGTTTGTCTGTGAAAGCGGTGTCAAGGGAAGGTGAGGACCAGCAACAGCTCTAAGCCCATTAGGCCTGTCGCCTGGGAGAAATGGCTTGCGTGTTGTCACTATGGGAGGTGGTCTGTGCCGGGAGTGACAGTGAGATTGCCCCTGAGAATGTGTGTTGGGAGTGCTGGGAGGCAAAGCCAGGGCAGATTCCCAGAGTGTGTTTGGCTGTGAAAGCGGTGTCAAGGGAAGGTAAGGACCAGCCACAGCTCTAAGCCCTTAGGCCTATCGTATGGGAGAAATGGCTTGCACGTCTGCACTTTGGGAGGTGGTCTGTGCCAGGAGTGAGAGTTAGATTGCGCCTGAGAATGTGTGTTGGGAGTGCTGGGAGGCAAAGCCAGGCTAGATGGGCAGAGTGTGTTTGGCTGTGAAAGCGCTGTGAAGGGAAGGTGATGACCAGCAACAGCTCTGAGCCCTTAGATGTAGCGTGTGTCAGAAACCGCTTGGGTGCTGGCACTTTGGGAGGTGGTGTGTGCCGAGAGTGAGAGTGTTTTGGGAGTGGTGGGAGTTGAGGCAAAGGCAGATGGGCAGAGTGTGTTTGGCTGTGAAAGCGGTGTCAAGGGAAGGTGAGGACCAGCCACATCTCTAAGCCCTTAGATGTAGCGTGCGTCAGAAATCGCTTGGACGTTTGCCCTTTGGGAGTTGGTCTGTGCTGGGAGTGAGAGTGAGAGCCTGAGTGAGCCTGAGAATGTGTGTTGGCAGTGCCGGGAGGCAAGGTAAAGGCAGATGGCCAGAGTGTTTTTGTCTGTGAAAGCGCTGTGAAGGGAAGGTGATGACCAGCAACAGCTCTAAGCCCTTAGATGTAGCGTGCGTCAGAAATCGCTTGGTTGTTGGCACTTTGGAAGGTAGTGTGTTCCGAGAGTGAGAGTGTGTTGGGATTGCCGGGAGGCAAGGCAAAGGCAGATGGGCAGAGTGTGTTTGTCTGTGAAAGCGGTGTCAAGGGAAGGTGAGGACCAGCAACAGCTCTAAGCCCTTAGGCCTATCGTATGGGAGAAATGGCTCGGACGTTTGCACTTTGGGAGGTGGTCTGTGCCGGTAGTGAGAGTGAGAGTGAGCCTGAGAATGTGTGTTGGGAGTGCTGGTAGGCAAGGCAAAGGCCGATGGGCAGAGTGTGTTTGGCTGTGAAAGCGGTGTGAAGGGAAGGTGAGGACCAGCATCAGCTCTAAGCCCTTAGGCCTATCGTATGGGAGAAATGGCTTGGGTGATTGCACTTTGGGAAGTGGTCTGTGCCGGGAGTGAGAGTGAGATTGAGTCTGAGAATGTGTGTTGGGAGTGCTGGGAGGCAAGGCAAAGGCCGATGGGCAGAGTGTGTTTGGCTGTGAAAGCGGTGTCAAGGGAAGGTGAGGACCAGCAACAACTCTAAGCCCATTAGGCCTGTCGCCTGGGAGAAATGGCTTGCGTGTTGTCACTATGGGAGGTGGTCTGTGCCGGGAGTGACAGTGAGATTGCCCCTGAGAATGTGTGTTGGGAGTGCTGGGAGGCAAAGCCAGGGCAGATTCCCAGAGTGTGTTTGGCTGTGAAAGCGGTGTCAAGGGAAGGTAAGGACCAGCCACAGCTCTAAGCCCTTAGGCCTATCGTATGGGAGAAATGGCTTGCACGTCTGCACTTTGGGAGGTGGTCTGTGCCAGGAGTGAGAGTTAGATTGCGCCTGAGAATGTGTGTTGGGAGTGCTGGGAGGCAAAGCCAGGCTAGATGGGCAGAGTGTGTTTGGCTGTGAAAGCGCTGTGAAGGGAAGGTGATGACTAGCAACAGCTCTGAGCCCTTAGATGTAGCGTGTGTCAGAAACCGCTTGGGTGCTGGCACTTTGGGAGGTGGTGTGTGCCGAGAGTGAGAGTGTGTTGGGATTGCCGGGAGGCAAGGCAAAGGCAGATGGGCAGAGTGTGTTTGGCTGTGAAAGCGGTGTCAAGGGAAGGTGAGGACCAGCATCTGCTCTAAGCCCTTAGATGTAGCGTGCGTCAGAAATCGCTTGGTTGTTGGCACTTTGGGAGGTGGTTTGTGCCGAGAGTGAGAGTGTGTTGGGATTGCCGGGAGGCAAGGCAAAGGCAGATGGGCAGAGTGTGTTTGTCTGTGAAAGCGCTGTGAAGGGAAGGTGATGACCAGCAACAGCTCTAAGCCCTTAGGCCTATCGTATGGGAGAAATGGCTTGCACGTCTGCACTTTGGGAGGTGGTCTGTGCCGGGAGTGAGAGTGAGAGTGAGCCTGAGAATGTGTGTTGGGAGTGCTGGGAGGCAAGGTAAAGGCAGATGGCCAGAGTGTGTTTGGCTGTGAAAGCGGTGTCAAGGGAAGGTGAGGACCAGCAACAGCTCTAAGCCCTTAGATGTAGCGTGCGTCAGAAATCGCTTGGACGTTTGCACTTTGGGAGTTGGTCTGTGCTGGGAGTGAGAGTGAGAGCCTGAGTGAGCCTGAGAATGTGTGTTGGCAGTGCCGGGAAGCAAGGTAAAGGCAGATGGCCAGAGTGTGTTTGGCTGTGAAAGCGCTGTGAAGGGAAGGTGAGGACCAGCAACAGCTCTGAGCCCTTAGATGTAGCGTGCGTCAGAACTCGCTTGGTTGTTGGCACTTTGGGAGGTGGTGTGTGCCGAGAGTGAGAGTGTGTTGGGATTGCCGGGAGGCAAGGCAAAGGCAGATGGGCAGAGTGTGTTTGTCTGTGAAAGCGGTGTCAAGGGAAGGTGAGGACCAGCAACAGCTGTAATCCCTTAGGCCTATCGTATGGGAGAAATGGCTTGGACGTTTGCACTTTGGGAAGTGGTCTGTTCCGTTAGTGAGAGTGAGAGTGAGCCTGAGAATGTGTGTTGGGAGTGCTGGGAGGCAAGGCAAAGGCAGATGGGCAGAGTGTGTTTGGCTGTGAAAGCGGTGTCAAGGGAAGGTGAGGACCAGCATCAGCTCTAAGCCCTTAGGCCTATCGTATAGGAGAAATGGCTTCGGTGTTTGCACTTTGGGAGGTGGTCTGTGCCAGGAGTGAGAGTGAGATTGAACCTGAGAATGTGTGTTGGGAGTGCTGGGAGGCAAGGCAAAGGCCGATGGGCAAAGTGTGTTTGGCTGTGAAAGCGGTGTCAAAGGAAGGTGAGGACCTGCAACAGCTCTCAGCCCTAAACAGGTAGCGGGCGGGATAAATGGCTTGGACGTTTGCACTTTGGGAGTTTGTCTATGCCGGGAGTGAGAGTGAGATTGAGGCTGAGAATGTGTGTTGGGAGTGCTGGGAGGCAAGGCCAGGGCAGATGGGCAGAGTGTGTTTGTCTGTGAAAGCGGTGTCAAGGGAAGGTGAGGACCAGCAACAGCTCTAAGCCCTTACATGTAGCGTGCCTCCGAAATAGCTTGGGTGTTGGCACTTTGGGAGGTGGTCTGTGCCAAGAGTGAGACTGTGTGTTGGGAGTGCTGGGAGGCAAGGCAAAGGCAGATGGGCAGAATGTGTTTGTCTGTGAAAGCGGTGTCAAGGGAAGGTGAGGACCAGCAACAGCTCTAAGCCCATTAGGCCTGTCGCCTGGGAGAAATGGCTTGCGTGTTGTCACTATGGGAGGTGGTCTGTGCCGGGAGTGACAGTGAGATTGCACCTGAGAATGTGTGTTGGGAGTGCTGGGAGGCAAAGCCAGGGCAGATTCCCAGAGTGTGTTTGGCTGTGAAAGCGGTGTCAAGGGAAGGTAAGGACCAGCCACAGCTCTAAGCCCTTAGGCCTATCGTATGGGAGAAATGGCTTGCACGTCTGCACTTTGGGAGGTGGTCTGTGCCAGGAGTGAGAGTTAGATTGCGCCTGAGAATGTGTGTTGGGAGTGCTGGGAGGCAAAGCCAGGCTAGATGGGCAGAGTGTGTTTGGCTGTGAAAGCGCTGTGAAGGGAAGGTGATGACTAGCAACAGCTCTGAGCCCTTAGATGTAGCGTGTGTCAGAAACCGCTTGGGTGCTGGCACTTTGGGAGGTGGTGTGTGCCGAGAGTGAGAGTGTGTTGGGATTGCCGGGAGGCAAGGCAAAGGCAGATGGGCAGAGTGTGTTTGGCTGTGAAAGCGGTGTCAAGGGAAGGTGAGGACCAGCATCTGCTCTAAGCCCTTAGATGTAGCGTGCGTCAGAAATCGCTTGGTTGTTGGCACTTTGGGAGGTGGTTTGTGCCGAGAGTGAGAGTGTGTTGGGATTGCCGGGAGGCAAGGCAAAGGCAGATGGGCAGAGTGTGTTTGTCTGTGAAAGCGCTGTGAAGGGAAGGTGATGACCAGCAACAGCTCTAAGCCCTTAGGCCTATCGTATGGGAGAAATGGCTTGCACGTCTGCACTTTGGGAGGTGGTCTGTGCCGGGAGTGAGAGTGAGAGTGAGCCTGAGAATGTGTGTTGGGAGTGCTGGGAGGCAAGGTAAAGGCAGATGGCCAGAGTGTGTTTGGCTGTGAAAGCGGTGTCAAGGGAAGGTGAGGACCAGCAACAGCTCTAAGCCCTTAGATGTAGCGTGCGTCAGAAATCGCTTGGACGTTTGCACTTTGGGAGTTGGTCTGTGCTGGGAGTGAGAGTGAGAGCCTGAGTGAGCCTGAGAATGTGTGTTGGCAGTGCCGGGAAGCAAGGTAAAGGCAGATGGCCAGAGTGTGTTTGGCTGTGAAAGCGCTGTGAAGGGAAGGTGAGGACCAGCAACAGCTCTGAGCCCTTAGATGTAGCGTGCGTCAGAACTCGCTTGGTTGTTGGCACTTTGGGAGGTGGTGTGTGCCGAGAGTGAGAGTGTGTTGGGATTGCCGGGAGGCAAGGCAAAGGCAGATGGGCAGAGTGTGTTTGTCTGTGAAAGCGGTGTCAAGGGAAGGTGAGGACCAGCAACAGCTGTAATCCCTTAGGCCTATCGTATGGGAGAAATGGCTTGGACGTTTGCACTTTGGGAAGTGGTCTGTTCCGTTAGTGAGAGTGAGAGTGAGCCTGAGAATGTGTGTTGGGAGTGCTGGGAGGCAAGGCAAAGGCAGATGGGCAGAGTGTGTTTGGCTGTGAAAGCGGTGTCAAGGGAAGGTGAGGACCAGCATCAGCTCTAAGCCCTTAGGCCTATCGTATAGGAGAAATGGCTTCGGTGTTTGCACTTTGGGAGGTGGTCTGTGCCAGGAGTGAGAGTGAGATTGAACCTGAGAATGTGTGTTGGGAGTGCTGGGAGGCAAGGCAAAGGCCGATGGGCAAAGTGTGTTTGGCTGTGAAAGCGGTGTCAAAGGAAGGTGAGGACCTGCAACAGCTCTCAGCCCTAAACAGGTAGCGGGCGGGATAAATGGCTTGGACGTTTGCACTTTGGGAGTTTGTCTATGCCGGGAGTGAGAGTGAGATTGAGGCTGAGAATGTGTGTTGGGAGTGCTGGGAGGCAAGGCCAGGGCAGATGGGCAGAGTGTGTTTGTCTGTGAAAGCGGTGTCAAGGGAAGGTGAGGACCAGCAACAGCTCTAAGCCCTTACATGTAGCGTGCCTCCGAAATAGCTTGGGTGTTGGCACTTTGGGAGGTGGTCTGTGCCAAGAGTGAGACTGTGTGTTGGGAGTGCTGGGAGGCAAGGCAAAGGCAGATGGGCAGAATGTGTTTGTCTGTGAAAGCGGTGTCAAGGGAAGGTGAGGACCAGCAACAGCTCTAAGCCCATTAGGCCTGTCGCCTGGGAGAAATGGCTTGCGTGTTGTCACTATGGGAGGTGGTCTGTGCCGGGAGTGACAGTGAGATTGCACCTGAGAATGTGTGTTGGGAGTGCTGGGAGGCAAAGCCAGGGCAGATTCCCAGAGTGTGTTTGGCTGTGAAAGCGGTGTCAAGGGAAGGTAAGGACCAGCCACAGCTCTAAGCCCTTAGGCCTATCGTATGGGAGAAATGGCTTGCACGTCTGCACTTTGGGAGGTGGTCTGTGCCAGGAGTGAGAGTTAGATTGCGCCTGAGAATGTGTGTTGGGAGTGCTGGGAGGCAAAGCCAGGCTAGATGGGCAGAGTGTGTTTGGCTGTGAAAGCGCTGTGAAGGGAAGGTGATGACTAGCAACAGCTCTGAGCCCTTAGATGTAGCGTGTGTCAGAAACCGCTTGGGTGCTGGCACTTTGGGAGGTGGTGTGTGCCGAGAGTGAGAGTGTGTTGGGATTGCCGGGAGGCAAGGCAAAGGCAGATGGGCAGAGTGTGTTTGGCTGTGAAAGCGGTGTCAAGGGAAGGTGAGGACCAGCATCTGCTCTAAGCCCTTAGATGTAGCGTGCGTCAGAAATCGCTTGGTTGTTGGCACTTTGGGAGGTGGTTTGTGCCGAGAGTGAGAGTGTGTTGGGATTGCCGGGAGGCAAGGCAAAGGCAGATGGGCAGAGTGTGTTTGTCTGTGAAAGCGCTGTGAAGGGAAGGTGATGACCAGCAACAGCTCTAAGCCCTTAGGCCTATCGTATGGGAGAAATGGCTTGCACGTCTGCACTTTGGGAGGTGGTCTGTGCCGGGAGTGAGAGTGAGAGTGAGCCTGAGAATGTGTGTTGGGAGTGCTGGGAGGCAAGGTAAAGGCAGATGGCCAGAGTGTGTTTGGCTGTGAAAGCGGTGTCAAGGGAAGGTGAGGACCAGCAACAGCTCTAAGCCCTTAGATGTAGCGTGCGTCAGAAATCGCTTGGACGTTTGCACTTTGGGAGTTGGTCTGTGCTGGGAGTGAGAGTGAGAGCCTGAGTGAGCCTGAGAATGTGTGTTGGCAGTGCCGGGAAGCAAGGTAAAGGCAGATGGCCAGAGTGTGTTTGGCTGTGAAAGCGCTGTGAAGGGAAGGTGAGGACCAGCAACAGCTCTGAGCCCTTAGATGTAGCGTGCGTCAGAACTCGCTTGGTTGTTGGCACTTTGGGAGGTGGTGTGTGCCGAGAGTGAGAGTGTGTTGGGATTGCCGGGAGGCAAGGCAAAGGCAGATGGGCAGAGTGTGTTTGTCTGTGAAAGCGGTGTCAAGGGAAGGTGAGGACCAGCAACAGCTGTAATCCCTTAGGCCTATCGTATGGGAGAAATGGCTTGGACGTTTGCACTTTGGGAAGTGGTCTGTTCCGTTAGTGAGAGTGAGAGTGAGCCTGAGAATGTGTGTTGGGAGTGCTGGGAGGCAAGGCAAAGGCAGATGGGCAGAGTGTGTTTGGCTGTGAAAGCGGTGTCAAGGGAAGGTGAGGACCAGCATCAGCTCTAAGCCCTTAGGCCTATCGTATAGGAGAAATGGCTTCGGTGTTTGCACTTTGGGAGGTGGTCTGTGCCAGGAGTGAGAGTGAGATTGAACCTGAGAATGTGTGTTGGGAGTGCTGGGAGGCAAGGCAAAGGCCGATGGGCAAAGTGTGTTTGGCTGTGAAAGCGGTGTCAAAGGAAGGTGAGGACCTGCAACAGCTCTCAGCCCTAAACAGGTAGCGGGCGGGATAAATGGCTTGGACGTTTGCACTTTGGGAGTTTGTCTATGCCGGGAGTGAGAGTGAGATTGAGGCTGAGAATGTGTGTTGGGAGTGCTGGGAGGCAAGGCCAGGGCAGATGGGCAGAGTGTGTTTGTCTGTGAAAGCGGTGTCAAGGGAAGGTGAGGACCAGCAACAGCTCTAAGCCCTTACATGTAGCGTGCCTCCGAAATAGCTTGGGTGTTGGCACTTTGGGAGGTGGTCTGTGCCAAGAGTGAGACTGTGTGTTGGGAGTGCTGGGAGGCAAGGCAAAGGCAGATGGGCAGAATGTGTTTGTCTGTGAAAGCGGTGTCAAGGGAAGGTGAGGACCAGCAACAGCTCTAAGCCCATTAGGCCTGTCGCCTGGGAGAAATGGCTTGCGTGTTGTCACTATGGGAGGTGGTCTGTGCCGGGAGTGACAGTGAGATTGCACCTGAGAATGTGTGTTGGGAGTGCTGGGAGGCAAAGCCAGGGCAGATTCCCAGAGTGTGTTTGGCTGTGAAAGCGGTGTCAAGGGAAGGTAAGGACCAGCCACAGCTCTAAGCCCTTAGGCCTATCGTATGGGAGAAATGGCTTGCACGTCTGCACTTTGGGAGGTGGTCTGTGCCAGGAGTGAGAGTTAGATTGCGCCTGAGAATGTGTGTTGGGAGTGCTGGGAGGCAAAGCCAGGCTAGATGGGCAGAGTGTGTTTGGCTGTGAAAGCGCTGTGAAGGGAAGGTGATGACCAGCAACAGCTCTGAGCCCTTAGATGTAGCGTGTGTCAGAAACCGCTTGGGTGCTGGCACTTTGGGAGGTGGTGTGTGCCGAGAGTGATAGTGTTTTGGGAGTGGTGGGAGTTGAGGCAAAGGCAGATGGGCAGAGTGTGTTTGGCTGTGAAAGCGGTGTCAAGGGAAGGTGAGGACCAGCAACAGCTCTAAGCCCTTAGGCCTATCGTATGGGAGAAATGGCTCGGACGTTTGCACTTTGGGAGGTGGTCTGTGCCGGTAGTGAGAGTGAGAGTGAGCCTGAGAATGTGTGTTGGGAGTGCTGGTAGGCAAGGCAAAGGCCGATGGGCAGAGTGTGTTTGGCTGTGAAAGCGGTGTGAAGGGAAGGTGAGGACCAGCATCAGCTCTAAGCCCTTAGGCCTATCGTATGGGAGAAATGGCTTGGGTGTTTGCACTTTGGGAAGTGGTCTGTGCCGGGAGTGAGAGTGAGATTGAGTCTGAGAATGTGTGTTGGGAGTGCTGGGAGGCAAGGCAAAGGCCGATGGGCAGAGTGTGTTTGGCTGTGAAAGCGGTGTCAAGGGAAGGTGAGGACCAGCAACAACTCTAAGCCCATTAGGCCTGTCGCCTGGGAGAAATGGCTTGCGTGTTGTCACTATGGGAGGTGGTCTGTGCCGGGAGTGACAGTGAGATTGCACCTGAGAATGTGTGTTGGGAGTGCTGGGAGGCAAAGCCAGGGCAGATTCCCAGAGTGTGTTTGGCTGTGAAAGCGGTGTCAAGGCAAGGTAAGGACCAGCCACAGCTCTAAGCCCTTAGGCCTATCGTATGGGAGAAATGGCTTGCACGTCTGCACTTTGGGAGGTGGTCTGTGCCAGGAGTGAGAGTTAGATTGCGCCTGAGAATGTGTGTTGGGAGTGCTGGGAGGCAAAGCCAGGCTAGATGGGCAGAGTGTGTTTGGCTGTGAAAGAGCTGTGAAGGGAAGGTGATGACCAGCAACAGCTCTGAGCCCTTAGATGTAGCGTGTGTCAGAAACCGCTTGGGTGCTGGCACTTTGGGAGGTGGTGTGTGCCGAGAGTGAGAGTGTGTTGGGATTGCCGGGAGGCAAGGCAAAGGCAGATGGGCAGAGTGTGTTTGGCTGTGAAAGCGGTGTCAAGGGAAGGTGAGGACCAGCAACAGCTCTAAGCCCTTAGGCCTATCGTATGGGAGAAATGGCTCGGACGTTTGCACTTTGGGAGGTGGTCTGTGCCGGTAGTGAGAGTGAGAGTGAGCCTGAGAATGTGTGTTGGGAGTGCTGGTAGGCAAGGCAAAGGCCGATGGGCAGAGTGTGTTTGGCTGTGAAAGCGGTGTGAAGGGAAGGTGAGGACCAGCATCAGCTCTAAGCCCTTAGGCCTATCGTATGGGAGAAATGGCTTGGGTGTTTGCACTTTGGGAAGTGGTCTGTGCCGGGAGTGAGAGTGAGATTGAGTCTGAGAATGTGTGTTGGGAGTGCTGGGAGGCAAGGCAAAGGCCGATGGGCAGAGTGTGTTTGGCTGTGAAAGCGGTGTCAAGGGAAGGTGAGGACCAGCAACAACTCTAAGCCCATTAGGCCTGTCGCCTGGGAGAAATGGCTTGCGTGTTGTCACTATGGGAGGTGGTCTGTGCCGGGAGTGACAGTGAGATTGCACCTGAGAATGTGTGTTGGGAGTGCTGGGAGGCAAAGCCAGGGCAGATTCCCAGAGTGTGTTTGGCTGTGAAAGCGGTGTCAAGGCAAGGTAAGGACCAGCCACAGCTCTAAGCCCTTAGGCCTATCGTATGGGAGAAATGGCTTGCACGTCTGCACTTTGGGAGGTGGTCTGTGCCAGGAGTGAGAGTTAGATTGCGCCTGAGAATGTGTGTTGGGAGTGCTGGGAGGCAAAGCCAGGCTAGATGGGCAGAGTGTGTTTGGCTGTGAAAGAGCTGTGAAGGGAAGGTGATGACCAGCAACAGCTCTGAGCCCTTAGATGTAGCGTGTGTCAGAAACCGCTTGGGTGCTGGCACTTTGGGAGGTGGTGTGTGCCGAGAGTGAGAGTGTGTTGGGATTGCCGGGAGGCAAGGCAAAGGCAGATGGGCAGAGTGTGTTTGGCTGTGAAAGCGGTGTCAAGGGAAGGTGAGGACCAGCAACAGCTCTAAGCCCTTAGGCCTATCGTATGGGAGAAATGGCTCGGACGTTTGCACTTTGGGAGGTGGTCTGTGCCGGTAGTGAGAGTGAGAGTGAGCCTGAGAATGTGTGTTGGGAGTGCTGGTAGGCAAGGCAAAGGCCGATGGGCAGAGTGTGTTTGGCTGTGAAAGCGGTGTGAAGGGAAGGTGAGGACCAGCATCAGCTCTAAGCCCTTAGGCCTATCGTATGGGAGAAATGGCTTGGGTGTTTGCACTTTGGGAAGTGGTCTGTGCCGGGAGTGAGAGTGAGATTGAGTCTGAGAATGTGTGTTGGGAGTGCTGGGAGGCAAGGCAAAGGCCGATGGGCAGAGTGTGTTTGGCTGTGAAAGCGGTGTCAAGGGAAGGTGAGGACCAGCAACAACTCTAAGCCCATTAGGCCTGTCGCCTGGGAGAAATGGCTTGCGTGTTGTCACTATGGGAGGTGGTCTGTGCCGGGAGTGACAGTGAGATTGCACCTGAGAATGTGTGTTGGGAGTGCTGGGAGGCAAAGCCAGGGCAGATTCCCAGAGTGTGTTTGGCTGTGAAAGCGGTGTCAAGGCAAGGTAAGGACCAGCCACAGCTCTAAGCCCTTAGGCCTATCGTATGGGAGAAATGGCTTGCACGTCTGCACTTTGGGAGGTGGTCTGTGCCAGGAGTGAGAGTTAGATTGCGCCTGAGAATGTGTGTTGGGAGTGCTGGGAGGCAAAGCCAGGCTAGATGGGCAGAGTGTGTTTGGCTGTGAAAGAGCTGTGAAGGGAAGGTGATGACCAGCAACAGCTCTGAGCCCTTAGATGTAGCGTGTGTCAGAAACCGCTTGGGTGCTGGCACTTTGGGAGGTGGTGTGTGCCGAGAGTGAGAGTGTGTTGGGATTGCCGGGAGGCAAGGCAAAGGCAGATGGGCAGAGTGTGTTTGGCTGTGAAAGCGGTGTCAAGGGAAGGTGAGGACCAGCAACAGCTCTAAGCCCTTAGGCCTATCGTATGGGAGAAATGGCTCGGACGTTTGCACTTTGGGAGGTGGTCTGTGCCGGTAGTGAGAGTGAGAGTGAGCCTGAGAATGTGTGTTGGGAGTGCTGGTAGGCAAGGCAAAGGCCGATGGGCAGAGTGTGTTTGGCTGTGAAAGCGGTGTGAAGGGAAGGTGAGGACCAGCATCAGCTCTAAGCCCTTAGGCCTATCGTATGGGAGAAATGGCTTGGGTGTTTGCACTTTGGGAAGTGGTCTGTGCCGGGAGTGAGAGTGAGATTGAGTCTGAGAATGTGTGTTGGGAGTGCTGGGAGGCAAGGCAAAGGCCGATGGGCAGAGTGTGTTTGGCTGTGAAAGCGGTGTCAAGGGAAGGTGAGGACCAGCAACAACTCTAAGCCCTTAGAAGTAGGGTGTGTCAGAAATCGCTTGGGTGTTTGCACTTTGGCAGGTGGTCTGTGCCGGTAGTGAGAGGGTATTGGGAGTGCTGTGAGGCAAGGCAAAGGCAGATGGGCAGAGTGTGTTTGGCTGTGAAAGCGGTGTCAAGGGAAGGTGAGGACCAGCAACAGCTCTAAGCCCTTAGGCCTATCGTATGGGAGAAATGGCTTGGACGTTTGCACTTTGGGAAGTGGTCTGTTCCGTTAGTGAGAGTGAGAGTGAGCCTGAGAATGTGTGTTGGGAGTGCTGGGAGGCAAGGCAAAGGCAGATGGGCAGAGTGTGTTTGGCTGTGAAAGCGGTGTCAAAGGAAGGTGAGGACCAGCAACAGCTCTAAGCCCTTAGGCCTATCGTATGGGAGAAATGGCTTGGGTGTTTGCACTTTGGGAAGTGGTCTGTGCCGGGAGTGAGAGTGAGATTGAGTCTGAGAATGTGTGTTGGGAGTGCTGGGAGGCAAGGCAAAGGCCGATGGGCAGAGTGTGTTTGGCTGTGAAAGCGGTGTCAAAGGAAGGTGAGGACCTGCAACAGCTCTCAGCCCTAAACAGGTAGCGGGCGGGATAAATGGCTTGGACGTTTGCACTTTGGGAGTTTGTCTATGCCGGGAGTGAGAGTGAGATTGAGGCTGAGAATGTGTGTTGGGAGTGCTGGGAGGCAAGGCCAGGGCAGATGGGCAGAGTGTGTTTGTCTGTGAAAGCGGTGTCAAGGGAAGGTGAGGACCAGCAACAGCTCTAAGCCCTTACATGTAGCGTGCCTCCGAAATAGCTTGGGTGTTGGCACTTTGGGAGGTGGTCTGTGCCAAGAGTGAGACTGTGTGTTGGGAGTGCTGGGAGGCAAGGCAAAGGCAGATGGGCAGAATGTGTTTGTCTGTGAAAGCGGTGTCAAGGGAAGGTGAGGACCAGCAACAGCTCTAAGCCCATTAGGCCTGTCGCCTGGGAGAAATGGCTTGCGTGTTGTCACTATGGGAGGTGGTCTGTGCCGGGAGTGACAGTGAGATTGCACCTGAGAATGTGTGTTGGGAGTGCTGGGAGGCAAAGCCAGGGCAGATTCCCAGAGTGTGTTTGGCTGTGAAAGCGGTGTCAAGGGAAGGTAAGGACCAGCCACAGCTCTAAGCCCTTAGGCCTATCGTATGGGAGAAATGGCTTGCACGTCTGCACTTTGGGAGGTGGTCTGTGCCAGGAGTGAGAGTTAGATTGCGCCTGAGAATGTGTGTTGGGAGTGCTGGGAGGCAAAGCCAGGCTAGATGGCCAGAGTGTGTTTGGCTGTGAAAGCGCTGTGTAGGGAAGGTGATGACCAGCAACAGCTCTGAGCCCTTAGATGTAGCGTGTGTCAGAAACCGCTTGGGTGCTGGCACTTTGGGAGGTGGTGTGTGCCGAGAGTGAGAGTGTGTTGGGATTGCCGGGAGGCAAGGCAAAGGCAGATGGCCAGAGTGTGTTTGGCTGTGAAAGCGGTGTCAAGGGAAGGTGATGACCAGCATCTGCTCTAAGCCCTTAGATGTAGCGTGCGTCAGAAATCGCTTGGTTGTTGGCACTTTGGGAGGTGGTGTGTGCCGAGAGTGAGAGTGTGTTGGGAGTGGTGCGAGTTGAGGGAAAGGCAGATGGGCAGAGTGTGTTTGGCTGTGAAAGCGGTGTCAAGGGAAGGTGAGGACCAGCAACAGCTCTAAGCCCTTAGGCCTATCGTATGGGAGAAATGGCTTGGGTGTTTGCACTTTGGGAAGTGGTCTGTGCCGGGAGTGAGAGTGAGAGTGAGCCTGAGAATGTGTGTTGGGAGTGCTGGGAGGCAAGGTAAAGGCAGATGGGCAGAGTGTGTTTGGCTGTGAAAGCGGTGTCAAGGGAAGGTGAGGACCAGCAACAGCTCTAAGCCCTTAGATGTAGCGTGCGTCAGAAATCGCTTGGACGTTTGCACTTTGGGAGTTGGTCTGTGCTGGGAGTGAGAGTGAGAGCCTGAGTGAGCCTGAGAATGTGTGTTGGCAGTGCCGGGAGGCAAGGTAAAGGCAGATGGCCAGAGTGTGTTTGGCTGTGAAAGCGCTGTGAAGGGAAGGTGAGGACCAGCAACAGCTCTGAGCCCTTAGATGTAGCGTGCGTCAGAACTCGCTTGGTTGTTGGCACTTTGGGAGGTGGTGTGTGCCGAGAGTGAGAGTGTGTTGGGATTGCCGGGAGGCAAGGCAAAGGCAGATGGGCAGAGTGTGTTTGGCTGTGAAAGCGGTGTCAAGGGAAGGTGAGGACCAGCAACAGCTCTAAGCCCTTAGGCCTATCGTATGGGAGAAATGGCTTGGACGTTTGCACTTTGGGAGGTGGTCTGTGCCGGTAGTGAGAGTGAGAGTGAGCCTGAGAATGTGTGTTGGGAGTGCTGTGAGGCAAGGCAAAGGCAGATGGCCAGAGTGTGTTTGGCTGTGAAAGCGGTGTCAAGGGAAGGTGAGGACCAGCGTCAGCTCTAAGCCCTTAGGCCTATCGTATGGGAGAAATGGCTTCGGTGTTTGCACTTTGGGAGGTGGTCTGTGCCGGGAGTGAGAGTGAGATTGAGGCTGAGAATGTGTGTTGGGAGTGCTGGGAGGCAAGGCCAGGGCAGATGGGCAGAGTGTGTTTGGCTGTGAAAGCGGTGTCAAGGGAAGGTGAGGACCAGCAACAGCTCTAAGCCCTTACATGTAGCGTGCCTCCAAAATAGCTTGGGTGTTGGCACTTTGGGAGGTGGTCTGTGCCAAGAGTGAGACTGTGTGTTGGGAGTGCTGGGAGGCAAGGCAAAGGCAGATGGGCAGAATGTGTTTGTCTGTGAAAGCGGTGTGAAGGGAATGTGAGGACCAGCAACAGCTCTAAGCCCATTAGGCCTGTCGCCTGGGAGAAATGGCTTGCGTGTTGTCACTATGGGAGGTGGTCTGTGCCGGGAGTGACAGTGAGATTGCACCTGAGAATGTGTGTTGGGAGTGCTGGGAGGCAAAGCCAGGGCAGATTCCCAGAGTGTGTTTGGCTGTGAAAGCGGTGTCAAGGGAAGGTAAGGACCAGCCACAGCTCTAAGCCCTTAGGCCTATCGTATGGGAGAAATGGCTTGCACGTCTGCACTTTGGGAGGTGGTCTGTGCCAGGAGTGAGAGTTAGATTTCGCCTGAGAATGTGTGTTGGGAGTGCTGGGAGGCAAAGCCAGGGTAGATGGGCAGAGTGTGTTTGGCTGTGAAAGCGGTGTCAAGGGAAGGTGATGACCAGCAACAGCTCTGAGCCCTTAGATGTAGCGTGTGTCAGAAACCGCTTGGGTGCTGGCACTTTGGAGGTGGTGTGTGCCGAGAGTGAGAGTGTGTTGGGATTGCCGGGAGGCAAGGCAAAGGCAGATGGGCAGAGTGTGTTTGGCTGTGAAAGCGGTGTCAAGGGAAGGTGAGGACCAGCAACAGCTCTAAGCCCTTACATGTAGCGTGCCTCCGAAATAGCTTGGGTGTTGGCACTTTGGGAGGTGGTCTGTGCCAAGAGTGAGACTGTGTGTTGGGAGTGCTGGGAGGCAAGGCAAAGGCAGATGGGCAGAATGTGTTTGTCTGTGAAAGCGGTGTCAAGGGAAGGTGAGGACCAGCAACAGCTCTAAGCCCATTAGGCCTGTCGCCTGGGAGAAATGGCTTGCGTGTTGTCACTATGGGAGGTGGTCTGTGCCGGGAGTGACAGTGAGATTGCACCTGAGAATGTGTGTTGGGAGTGCTGGGAGGCAAAGCCAGGGCAGATTCCCAGAGTGTGTTTGGCTGTGAAAGCGGTGTCAAGGGAAGGTAAGGACCAGCCACAGCTCTAAGCCCTTAGGCCTATCGTATGGGAGAAATGGCTTGCACGTCTGCACTTTGGGAGGTGGTCTGTGCCAGGAGTGAGAGTTAGATTGCGCCTGAGAATGTGTGTTGGGAGTGCTGGGAGGCAAAGCCAGGCTAGATGGGCAGAGTGTGTTTGGCTGTGAAAGCGCTGTGAAGGGAAGCTGATGAGCAGCAACAGCTCTGAGCCCTTAGATGTAGCGTGTGTCAGAAACCGCTTGGGTGCTGGCACTTTGGGAGGTGGTGTGTGCCGAGAGTGAGAGTGTGTTGGGAGTGGTGGGAGTTGAGGCAAAGGCAGATGGCCAGAGTGTGTTTGGCTGTGAAAGCGGTGTCAAGGGAAGGTGAGGACCAGCAACAGCTCTAAGCCCTTAGATGTAGCGTGCGTCAGAAATCGCTTGGACGTTTGCACTTTGGGAGTTGGTCTGTGCTGGGAGTGAGAGTGAGAGCCTGAGTGAGCCTGAGAATGTGTGTTGGCAGTGCCGGGAGGCAAGGTAGAGGCAGATGGCCAGAGTGTGTTTGTCTGTGAAAGCGGTGTCAAGGGAAGGTGAGGACCAGCATCTGCTCTAAGCCCTTAGATGTAGCGTGCGTCAGAAATCGCTTGCTTGTTGGCACTTTGGGAGGTGGTGTGTGCTGAGAGTGAGAGTGTGTTGGGAGTGGTGCGAGTTGAGGGAAAGGCAGATGGGCAGAGTGTGTTTGGCTGTGAAAGCGGTGTCAAGGGAAGGTGAGGACCAGCAACAGCTCTAAGCCCTTAGGCCTATCGTATGGGAGAAATGGCTTGGGTGTTTGCACTTTGGGAAGTGGTCTGTGCCGGGAGTGAGAGTGAGAGTGAGCCTGAGAATGTGTGTTGGGAGTGCTGGGAGGCAAGGTAAAGGCAGATGGGCAAAGTGTGTTTGGCTGTGAAAGCGGTGTCAAGGGAAGGTGAGGACCAGCAACAGCTCTAAGCCCTTAGATGTAGCGTGCGTCAGAAATCGCTTGGACGTTTGCACTTTGGGAGTTGGTCTGTGCTGGGAGTGAGAGTGAGAGCCTGAGTGAGCCTGAGAATGTGTGTTGGCAGTGCCGGGAGGCAAGGTAAAGGCAGATGGCCAGAGTGTGTTTGGCTGTGAAAGCGCTGTGAAGGGAAGGTGAGGACCAGCAACAGCTCTGAGCCCTTAGATGTAGCGTGCGTCAGAACTCGCTTGGTTGTTGGCACTTTGGGAGGTGGTGTGTGCCGAGAGTGAGAGAGTGTTGGGATTGCCGGGAGGCAAGGCAAAGGCAGATGGGCAGAGTGTGTTTGGCTGTGAAAGCGGTGTCAAGGGAAGGTGAGGACCAGCCACAGCTCTAAGCCCTTAGGCCTATCGTATGGGAGAAATGGCTTGCACGTCTGCACTTTGGGAGGTGGTCTGTGCCAGGAGTGAGAGTTAGATTGCGCCTGAGAATGTGTGTTGGGAGTGCTGGGAGGCAAAGCCAGGCTAGATGGGCAGAGTGTGTTTGGCTGCGAAAGCGCTGTGAAGGGAAGGTGATGAGCAGCAACAGCTCTGAGCCCTTAGATGTAGCGTGTGTCAGAAACCGCTTGGGTGCTGGCACTTTGGAGGTCGTGTGTGCCGAGAGTGAGAGTGTGTTGGGATTGCCGGGAGGCAAGGCAAAGGCAGATGGGCAGAGTGTGTTTGGCTGTGAAAGCGGTGTCAAGGGAATGTGAGGACCAGCATCAGCTCTAAGCCCTTAGGCCTATCGTATAGGAGAAATGGCTTCGGTGTTTGCACTTTGGGAGGTGGTCTGTGCCAGGAGTGAGAGTGAGATTGAACCTGAGAATGTGTGTTGGGAGTGCTGGGAGGCAAAGCCAGGGTAGATGGCCAGAGTGTGTTTGGCTGTGAAAGCGGTGTCAAGGGAAGGTGAGGACCAGCAACAGCTCTAAGCCCTTACATGTAGCGTGCCTCCGAAATAGCTTGGGTGTTGGCACTTTGGGAGGTGGTCTGTGCCAAGAGTGAGACTGTGTGTTGGGAGTGCTGGGGGGCAAGGCAAAGGCAGATGGGCAGAATGTGTTTGTCTGTGAAAGCGGTGTGAAGGGAATGTGAGGACCAGCAACAGCTCTAAGCCCATTAGGCCTGTCGCCTGGGAGAAATGGCTTGCGTGTTGTCACTATGGGAGGTGGTCTGTGCCAGGAGTGACAGTGAGATTGCACCTGAGAATGTGTGTTGGGAGTGCTGGGAGGCAAAGCCAGGGCAGATTCCCAGAGTGTGTTTGGCTGTGAAAGCGGTGTCAAGGCAAGGTAAGGACCAGCCACAGCTCTAAGCCCTTAGGCCTATCGTATGGGAGAAATGGCTTGCACGTTTGCACTTTGGGAGGTGGTCTGTGCCAGGAGTGAGAGTTAGATTGCGCCTGAGAATGTGTGTTGGGAGTGCTGGGAGGCAAAGCCAGGGCAGATTCCCAGAGTGTGTTTGGCTGTGAAAGCGGTGTCAAGGGAAGGTAAGGACCAGCCACAGCTCTAAGCCCTTAGGCCTATCGTATGGGAGAAATGGCTTGCACGTCTGCACTTTGGGAGGTGGTCTGTGCCAGGAGAGAGATTTAGATTGCGCCTGAGAATGTGTGTTGGGAGTGCTGGGAGGCAAAGCCAGGCTAGATGGGCAGAGTGTGTTTGGCTGTGAAAGCGCTGTGAAGGGAAGGTGATGACCAGCAACAGCTCTGAGCCCTTAGATGTAGCGTGTGTCAGAAACCGCTTGGGTGCTGGCACTTTGGAGGTGGTGTGTGCCGAGAGTGAGAGTGTGTTGGGATTGCCGGGAGGCAAGGCAAAGGCAGATGGGCAGAGTGTGTTTGGCTGTGAAAGCGGTGTCAAGGGAAGGTGAGGACCAGCAACAGCTCTAAGCCCTTAGGCCTATCGTATGGGAGAAATGGCTTGGGTGTTTGCACTTTGGGAGGTGGTCTGTGCCAGGAGTGAGAGTGAGATTGAACCTGAGAATGTGTGTTGGGAGTGCTGGGAGGCAAAGCCAGGGTAGATGGGCAGAGTGTGTTTGGCTGTGAAAGCGGTGTCAAGGGAAGGTGAGGACCAGCAACAGCTCTAAGCCCTTACATGTAGCGTGCCTCCGAAATAGCTTGGGTGTTGGCACTTTGGGAGGTGGTCTGTGCCAAGAGTGAGACTGTGTGTTGGGAGTGCTGGGAGGCAAGGCAAAGGCAGATGGGCAGAATGTGTTTGTCTGTGAAAGCGGTGTCAAGGGAAGGTGAGGACCAGCAACAGCTCTAAGCCCATTAGGCCTGTCGCCTGGGAGAAATGGCTTGCGTGTTGTCACTATGGGAGGTGGTCTGTGCCGGGAGTGACAGTGAGATTGCACCTGAGAATGTGTGTTGGGAGTGCTGGGAGGCAAAGCCAGGGCAGATTCCCAGAGTGTGTTTGGCTGTGAAAGCGGTGTCAAGGCAAGGTAAGGACCAGCCACAGCTCTAAGCCCATTAGGCCTATCGTATGGGAGAAATGGCTTGCACGTCTGCACTTTGGGAGGTGGTCTGTGCCAGGAGTGAGAGTTAGATTGCGCCTGAGAATGTGTGTTGGGAGTGCTGGGAGGCAAAGCCAGGCTAGATGGCCAGAGTGTGTTCGGCTGTGAAAGCGCTGTGAAGGGAAGGTGATGACCAGCAACAGCTCTGAGCCCTTAGATGTAGCGTGTGTCAGAAACCGCTTGGGTGCTGGCACTTTGGGAGGTGGTGTGTGCCGAGAGTGAGAGTGTTTTGGGAGTGGTGGGAGTTGAGGCAAAGGCAGATGGGCAGAGTGTGTTTGGCTGTGAAAGCGGTGTCAAGGGAAGGTGAGGACCAGCCACATCTCTAAGCCCTTAGATGTAGCGTGCGTCAGAAATCGCTTGGACGTTTGCCCTTTGGGAGTTGGTCTGTGCTGGGAGTGAGAGTGAGAGCCTGAGTGAGCCTGAGAATGTGTGTTGGCAGTGCCGGGAGGCAAGGTAAAGGCAGATGGCCAGAGTGTTTTTGTCTGTGAAAGCGCTGTGAAGGGAAGGTGATGACCAGCAACAGCTCTAAGCCCTTAGATGTAGCGTGCGTCAGAAATCGCTTGGTTGTTGGCACTTTGGAAGGTAGTGTGTTCCGAGAGTGAGAGTGTGTTGGGATTGCCGGGAGGCAAGGCAAAGGCAGATGGGCAGAGTGTGTTTGTCTGTGAAAGCGGTGTCAAGGGAAGGTGAGGACCAGCAACAGCTCTAAGCCCTTAGGCCTATCGTATGGGAGAAATGGCTCGGACGTTTGCACTTTGGGAGGTGGTCTGTGCCGGTAGTGAGAGTGAGAGTGAGCCTGAGAATGTGTGTTGGGAGTGCTGGTAGGCAAGGCAAAGGCCGATGGGCAGAGTGTGTTTGGCTGTGAAAGCGGTGTGAAGGGAAGGTGAGGACCAGCATCAGCTCTAAGCCCTTAGGCCTATCGTATGGGAGAAATGGCTTGGGTGATTGCACTTTGGGAAGTGGTCTGTGCCGGGAGTGAGAGTGAGATTGAGTCTGAGAATGTGTGTTGGGAGTGCTGGGAGGCAAGGCAAAGGCCGATGGGCAGAGTGTGTTTGGCTGTGAAAGCGGTGTCAAGGGAAGGTGAGGACCAGCAACAACTCTAAGCCCATTAGGCCTGTCGCCTGGGAGAAATGGCTTGCGTGTTGTCACTATGGGAGGTGGTCTGTGCCGGGAGTGACAGTGAGATTGCCCCTGAGAATGTGTGTTGGGAGTGCTGGGAGGCAAAGCCAGGGCAGATTCCCAGAGTGTGTTTGGCTGTGAAAGCGGTGTCAAGGGAAGGTAAGGACCAGCCACAGCTCTAAGCCCTTAGGCCTATCGTATGGGAGAAATGGCTTGCACGTCTGCACTTTGGGAGGTGGTCTGTGCCAGGAGTGAGAGTTAGATTGCGCCTGAGAATGTGTGTTGGGAGTGCTGGGAGGCAAAGCCAGGCTAGATGGGCAGAGTGTGTTTGGCTGTGAAAGCGCTGTGAAGGGAAGGTGATGACCAGCAACAGCTCTGAGCCCTTAGATGTAGCGTGTGTCAGAAACCGCTTGGGTGCTGGCACTTTGGGAGGTGGTGTGTGCCGAGAGTGAGAGTGTGTTGGGATTGCCGGGAGGCAAGGCAAAGGCAGATGGGCAGAGTGTGTTTGGCTGTGAAAGCGGTGTCAAGGGAAGGTGAGGACCAGCATCTGCTCTAAGCCCTTAGATGTAGCGTGCGTCAGAAATCGCTTGGTTGTTGGCACTTTGGGAGGTGGTTTGTGCCGAGAGTGAGAGTGTGTTGGGATTGCCGGGAGGCAAGGCAAAGGCAGATGGGCAGAGTGTGTTTGTCTGTGAAAGCGGTGTCAAGGGAAGGTGAGGACCAGCAACAGCTCTAAGCCCTTACATGTAGCGTGCCTCCGAAATAGCTTGGGTGTTGGCACTTTGGGAGGTGGTCTGTGCCAAGAGTGAGACTGTGTGTTGGGAGTGCTGGGAGGCAAGGCAAAGGCAGATGGGCAGAATGTGTTTGTCTGTGAAAGCGGTGTCAAGGGAAGGTGAGGACCAGCAACAGCTCTAAGCCCATTAGGCCTGTCGCCTGGGAGAAATGGCTTGCGTGTTGTCACTATGGGAGGTGGTCTGTGCCGGGAGTGACAGTGAGATTGCACCTGAGAATGTGTGTTGGGAGTGCTGGGAGGCAAAGCCAGGGCAGATTCCCAGAGTGTGTTTGGCTGTGAAAGCGGTGTCAAGGGAAGGTAAGGACCAGCCACAGCTCTAAGCCCTTAGGCCTATCGTATGGGAGAAATGGCTTGCACGTCTGCACTTTGGGAGGTGGTCTGTGCCAGGAGTGAGAGTTAGATTGCGCCTGAGAATGTGTGTTGGGAGTGCTGGGAGGCAAAGCCAGGCTAGATGGCCAGAGTGTGTTTGGCTGTGAAAGCGCTGTGAAGGGAAGGTGATGACCAGCAACAGCTCTGAGCCCTTAGATGTAGCGTGTGTCAGAAACCGCTTGGGTGCTGGCACTTTGGGAGGTGGTGTGTGCCGAGAGTGAGAGTGTGTTGGGATTGCCGGGAGGCAAGGCAAAGGCAGATGGCCAGAGTGTGTTTGGCTGTGAAAGCGGTGTCAAGGGAAGGTGAGGACCAGCATCTGCTCTAAGCCCTTAGATGTAGCGTGCGTCAGAAATCGCTTGGACGTTTGCACTTTGGGAGTTGGTCTGTGCTGGGAGTGAGAGTGAGAGCCTGAGTGAGCCTGAGAATGTGTGTTGGCAGTGCCGGGAGGCAAGGTAGAGGCAGATGGCCAGAGTGTGTTTGTCTGTGAAAGGGGTGTCAAGGGAAGGTGAGGACCAGCAACAGCTCTAAGCCCTTAGATGTAGCGTGCGTCAGAAATCGCTTGGTTGTTGGCTCTTTGGAAGGTACTGTGTTCCGAGAGTGAGAGTGTGTTGGGATTGCCGGGAGGCAAGGCAAAGGCAGATGGGCAGAGTGTGTTTGGCTGTGAAAGCGGTGTCAAGGGAAGGTGAGGACCAGCATCAGCTCTAAGCCCTTAGGCCTATCGTATGGGAGAAATGGCTTGGGTGTTTGCACTTTGGGAAGTGGTCTGTGCCGGGAGTGAGAGTGAGATTGAGTCTGAGAATGTGTGTTGGGAGTGCTGGGAGGCAAGGCAAAGGCCGATGGGCAGAGTGTGTTTGGCTGTTAAAGCGGTGTCAAAGGAAGGTGAGGACCTGCAACAGCTCTCAGCCCTAAACAGGTAGCGTGCGGGATAAATGGCTTGGACGTTTGCACTTTGGGAGTTTGTCTATGCCGGGAGTGAGAGTGAGATTGAGTCTGAGAATGTGTGTTGGGAGTGCTGGGAGGCAAGGCAAAGGCCGATGGGCAAAGTGTGTTTGGCTGTGAAAGCGGTGTCAAAGGAAGGTGAGGACCTGCAACAGCTCTCAGCCCTAAACAGGTAGCGGGCGGGATAAATGGCTTGGACGTTTGCACTTTGGGAGTTTGTCTATGCCGGGAGTGAGAGTGAGATTGAGGCTGAGAATGTGTGTTGGGAGTGCTGGGAGGCAAGGCCAGGGCAGATGGGCAGAGTGTGTTTGTCTGTGAAAGCGGTGTCAAGGGAAGGTGAGGACCAGCAACAGCTCTAAGCCCTTACATGTAGCGTGCCTCCGAAATAGCTTGGGTGTTGGCACTTTGGGAGGTGGTCTGTGCCAAGAGTGAGACTGTGTGTTGGGAGTGCTGGGAGGCAAGGCAAAGGCAGATGGGCAGAATGTGTTTGTCTGTGAAAGCGGTGTCAAGGGAAGGTGAGGACCAGCAACAGCTCTAAGCCCATTAGGCCTGTCGCCTGGGAGAAATGGCTTGCGTGTTGTCACTATGGGAGGTGTTCTGTGCCGGGAGTGACAGTGAGATTGCACCTGAGAATGTGTGTTGGGAGTGCTGGGAGGCAAAGCCAGGGCAGATTCCCAGAGTGTGTTTGGCTGTGAAAGCGGTGTCAAGGGAAGGTAAGGACCAGCCACAGCTCTAAGCCCTTAGGCCTATCGTATGGGAGAAATGGCTTGCACGTCTGCACTTTGGGAGGTGGTCTGTGCCAGGAGTGAGAGTTAGATTGCGCCTGAGAATGTGTGTTGGGAGTGCTGGGAGGCAAAGCCAGGCTAGATGGCCAGAGTGTGTTTGGCTGTGAAAGCGCTGTGTAGGGAAGGTGATGACCAGCAACAGCTCTGAGCCCTTAGATGTAGCGTGCCTCCGAAATAGCTTGGGTGTTGGCACTTTGGGAGGTGGTGTGTGCCGAGAGTGAGAGTGTGTTGGGATTGCCGGGAGGCAAGGCAAAGGCAGATGGGCAGAGTGTGTTTGGCTGTGAAAGCGGTGTCAAGGGAAGGTGAGGACCAGCATCTGCTCTAAGCCCTTAGATGTAGCGTGCGTCAGAAATCGCTTGGTTGTTGGCACTTTGGGAGGTGGTGTGTGCCGAGAGTGAGAGTGTGTTGGGAGTGGTGCGAGTTGAGGGAAAGGCAGATGGGCAGAGTGTGTTTGGCTGTGAAAGCGGTGTCAAGGGAAGGTGAGGACCAGCAACAGCTCTAAGCCCTTAGGCCTATCGTATGGGAGAAATGGCTTGGGTGTTTGCACTTTGGGAAGTGGTCTGTGCCGGGAGTGAGAGTGAGAGTGAGCCTGAGAATGTGTGTTGGGAGTGCTGGGAGGCAAGGTAAAGGCAGATGGGCAGAGTGTGTTTGGCTGTGAAAGCGGTGTCAAGGGAAGGTGAGGACCAGCAACAGCTCTAAGCCCTTAGATGTAGCGTGCGTCAGAAATCGCTTGGACGTTTGCACTTTGGGAGTTGGTCTGTGCTGGGAGTGAGAGTGAGAGCCTGAGTGAGCCTGAGAATGTGTGTTGGCAGTGCCGGGAGGCAAGGTAAAGGCAGATGGCCAGAGTGTGTTTGGCTGTGAAAGCGCTGTGAAGGGAAGGTGAGGACCAGCAACAGCTCTGAGCCCTTAGATGTAGCGTGCGTCAGAACTCGCTTGGTTGTTGGCACTTTGGGAGGTGGTGTGTGCCGAGAGTGAGAGTGTGTTGGGATTGCCGGGAGGCAAGGCAAAGGCAGATGGGCAGAGTGTGTTTGGCTGTGAAAGCGGTGTCAAGGGAAGGTGAGGACCAGCAACAGCTCTAAGCCCTTAGGCCTATCGTATGGGAGAAATGGCTTGGACGTTTGCACTTTGGGAGGTGGTCTGTGCCGGTAGTGAGAGTGAGAGTGAGCCTGAGAATGTGTGTTGGGAGTGCTGTGAGGCAAGGCAAAGGCAGATGGCCAGAGTGTGTTTGGCTGTGAAAGCGGTGTCAAGGGAAGGTGAGGACCAGCGTCAGCTCTAAGCCCTTAGGCCTATCGTATGGGAGAAATGGCTTCGGTGTTTGCACTTTGGGAGGTGGTCTGTGCCGGGAGTGAGAGTGAGATTGAGGCTGAGAATGTGTGTTGGGAGTGCTGGGAGGCAAGGCCAGGGCAGATGGGCAGAGTGTGTTTGGCTGTGAAAGCGGTGTCAAGGGAAGGTGAGGACCAGCAACAGCTCTAAGCCCTTAGATGTAGCGTGCCTCCAAAATAGCTTGGGTGTTGGCACTTTGGGAGGTGGTCTGTGCCAAGAGTGAGACTGTGTGTTGGGAGTGCTGGGAGGCAAGGCAAAGGCAGATGGGCAGAATGTGTTTGTCTGTGAAAGCGGTGTGAAGGGAATGTGAGGACCAGCAACAGCTCTAAGCCCATTAGGCCTGTCGCCTGGGAGAAATGGCTTGCGTGTTGTCACTATGGGAGGTGGTCTGTGCCGGGAGTGACAGTGAGATTGCACCTGAGAATGTGTGTTGGGAGTGCTGGGAGGCAAAGCCAGGGCAGATTCCCAGAGTGTGTTTGGCTGTGAAAGCGGTGTCAAGGCAAGGTAAGGACCAGCCACAGCTCTAAGCCCTTAGGCCTATCGTATGGGAGAAATGGCTTGCACGTCTGCACTTTGGGAGGTGGTCTGTGCCAGGAGTGAGAGTTAGATTTCGCCTGAGAATGTGTGTTGGGAGTGCTGGGAGGCAAAGCCAGGCTAGATGGGCAGAGTGTGTTTGGCTGTGAAAGCGGTGTCAAGGGAAGGTGATGACCAGCAACAGCTCTGAGCCCTTAGATGTAGCGTGTGTCAGAAACCGCTTGGGTGCTGGCACTTTGGAGGTGGTGTGTGCCGAGAGTGAGAGTGTGTTGGGATTGCCGGGAGGCAAGGCAAAGGCAGATGGGCAGAGTGTGTTTGGCTGTGAAAGCGGTGTCAAGGGAAGGTGAGGACCAGCAACAGCTCTAAGCCCTTACATGTAGCGTGCGTCAGAAATCGCTTGGTTGTTGGCACTTTGGGAGGTGGTCTGTGCCAAGAGTGAGACTGTGTGTTGGGAGTGCTGGGAGGCAAGGCAAAGGCAGATGGGCAGAATGTGTTTGTTTGTGAAAGCGGTGTCAAGGGAAGGTGAGGACCAGCAACAGCTCTAAGCCCATTAGGCCTGTCGCCTGGGAGAAATGGCTTGCGTGTTGTCACTATGGGAGGTGGTCTGTGCCGGGAGTGACAGTGAGATTGCACCTGAGAATGTGTGTTGGGAGTGCTGGGAGGCAAAGCCAGGGCAGATTCCCAGAGTGTGTTTGGCTGTGAAAGCGGTGTCAAGGGAAGGTAAGGACCAGCCACAGCTCTAAGCCCTTAGGCCTATCGTATGGGAGAAATGGCTTGCACGTCTGCACTTTGGGAGGTGGTCTGTGCCAGGAGTGAGAGTTAGATTGCGCCTGAGAATGTGTGTTGGGAGTGCTGGGAGGCAAAGCCAGGCTAGATGGCCAGAGTGTGTTTGGCTGTGAAAGCGCTGTGAAGGGAAGCTGATGAGCAGCAACAGCTCTGAGCCCTTAGATGTAGCGTGTGTCAGAAACCGCTTGGGTGCTGGCACTTTGGGAGGTGGTGTGTGCCGAGAGTGAGAGTGTGTTGGGAGTGGTGGGAGTTGAGGCAAAGGCAGATGGCCAGAGTGTGTTTGGCTGTGAAAGCGGTGTCAAGGGAAGGTGAGGACCAGCAACAGCTCTAAGCCCTTAGATGTAGCGTGCGTCAGAAATCGCTTGGACGTTTGCACTTTGGGAGTTGGTCTGTGCTGGGAGTGAGAGTGAGAGCCTGAGTGAGCCTGAGAATGTGTGTTGGCAGTGCCGGGAGGCAAGGTAGAGGCAGATGGCCAGAGTGTGTTTGTCTGTGAAAGCGGTGTCAAGGGAAGGTGAGGACCAGCATCTGCTCTAAGCCCTTAGATGTAGCGTGCGTCAGAAATCGCTTGGTTGTTGGCACTTTGGGAGGTGGTGTGTGCCGAGAGTGAGAGTGTGTTGGGAGTGGTGCGAGTTGAGGGAAAGGCAGATGGGCAGAGTGTGTTTGGCTGTGAAAGCGGTGTCAAGGGAAGGTGAGGACCAGCAACAGCTCTAAGCCCTTAGGCCTATCGTATGGGAGAAATGGCTTGGGTGTTTGCACTTTGGGAAGTGGTCTGTGCCGGGAGTGAGAGTGAGAGTGAGCCTGAGAATGTGTGTTGGGAGTGCTGGGAGGCAAGGTAAAGGCAGATGGGCAGAGTGTGTTTGGCTGTGAAAGCGGTGTCAAGGGAAGGTGAGGACCAGCAACAGCTCTAAGCCCTTAGATTAGCGTGCGTCAGAAATCGCTTGGACGTTTGCACTTTGGGAGTTGGTCTGTGCTGGGAGTGAGAGTGAGAGCCTGAGTGAGCCTGAGAATGTGTGTTGGCAGTGCCGGGAGGCAAGGTAAAGGCAGATGGCCAGAGTGTGTTTGGCTGTGAAAGCGCTGTGAAGGGAAGGTGAGGACCAGCAACAGCTCTAAGCCCTTAGATGTAGCGTGCGTCAGAACTCGCTTGGTTGTTGGCACTTTGGGAGGTGGTGTGTGCCGAGAGTGAGAGAGTGTTGGGATTGCCGGGAGGCAAGGCAAAGGCAGATGGGCAGAGTGTGTTTGGCTGTGAAAGCGGTGTCAAGGGAAGGTGAGGACCAGCCACAGCTCTAAGCCCTTAGGCCTATCGTATGGGAGAAATGGCTTGCACGTCTGCACTTTGGGAGGTGGTCTGTGCCAGGAGTGAGAGTTAGATTGCGCCTGAGAATGTGTGTTGGGAGTGCTGGGAGGCAAAGCCAGGCTAGATGGGCAGAGTGTGTTTGGCTGCGAAAGCGCTGTGAAGGGAAGGTGATGAGCAGCAACAGCTCTGAGCCCTTAGATGTAGCGTGTGTCAGAAACCGCTTGGGTGCTGGCACTTTGGAGGTCGTGTGTGCCGAGAGTGAGAGTGTGTTGGGATTGCCGGGAGGCAAGGCAAAGGCAGATGGGCAGAGTGTGTTTGGCTGTGAAAGCGGTGTCAAGGGAATGTGAGGACCAGCATCAGCTCTAAGCCCTTAGGCCTATCGTATAGGAGAAATGGCTTCGGTATTGCACTTTGGGAGGTGGTCTGTGCCAGGAGTGAGAGTGAGATTGAACCTGAGAATGTGTGTTGGGAGTGCTGGGAGGCAAAGCCAGGGTAGATGGCCAGAGTGTGTTTGGCTGTGAAAGCGGTGTCAAGGGAAGGTGAGGACCAGCAACAGCTCTAAGCCCTTACATGTAGCGTGCCTCCGAAATAGCTTGGGTGTTGGCACTTTGGGAGGTGGTCTGTGCCAAGAGTGAGACTGTGTGTTGGGAGTGCTGGGAGGCAAGGCAAAGGCAGATGGGCAGAATGTGTTTGTCTGTGAAAGCGGTGTCAAGGGAAGGTGAGGACCAGCAACAGCTCTAAGCCCATTAGGCCTGTCGCCTGGGAGAAATGGCTTGCGTGTTGTCACTATGGGAGGTGGTCTGTGCCGGGAGTGACAGTGAGATTGCACCTGAGAATGTGTGTTGGGAGTGCTGGGAGGCAAAGCCAGGGCAGATTCCCAGAGTGTGTTTGGCTGTGAAAGCGGTGTCAAGGGAAGGTAAGGACCAGCCACAGCTCTAAGCCCTTAGGCCTATCGTATGGGAGAAATGGCTTGCACGTTTGCACTTTGGGAGGTGGTCTGTGCCAGGAGTGAGAGTTAGATTGCGCCTGAGAATGTGTGTTGGGAGTGCTGGGAGGCAAAGCCAGGGCAGATTCCCAGAGTGTGTTTGGCTGTGAAAGCGGTGTCAAGGGAAGGTAAGGACCAGCCACAGCTCTAAGCCCTTAGGCCTATCGTATGGGAGAAATGGCTTGCACGTCTGCACTTTGGGAGGTGGTCTGTGCCAGGAGAGAGATTTAGATTGCGCCTGAGAATGTGTGTTGGGAGTGCTGGGAGGCAAAGCCAGGCTAGATGGGCAGAGTGTGTTTGGCTGTGAAAGCGCTGTGAAGGGAAGGTGAGGACCAGCAACAGCTCTGAGCCCTTAGATGTAGCGTGTGTCAGAAACCGCTTGGGTGCTGGCACTTTGGAGGTGGTGTGTGCCGAGAGTGAGAGTGTGTTGGGATTGCCGGGAGGCAAGGCAAAGGCAGATGGGCAGAGTGTGTTTGGCTGTGAAAGCGGTGTCAAGGGAAGGTGAGGACCAGCATCAGCTCTAAGCCCTTAGGCCTATCGTATGGGAGAAATGGCTTGGGTGTTTGCACTTTGGGAGGTGGTCTGTGCCAGGAGTGAGAGTGAGATTGAACCTGAGAATGTGTGTTGGGAGTGCTGGGAGGCAAAGCCAGGGTAGATGGCCAGAGTGTGTTTGGCTGTGAAAGCGGTGTCAAGGGAAGGTGAGGACCAGCAACAGCTCTAAGCCCTTACATGTAGCGTGCCTCCGAAATAGCTTGGGTGTTGGCACTTTGGGAGGTGGTCTGTGCCAAGAGTGAGACTGTGTGTTGGGAGTGCTGGGAGGCAAGGCAAAGGCAGATGGGCAGAATGTGTTTGTCTGTGAAAGCGGTGTCAAGGGAAGGTGAGGACCAGCAACAGCTCTAAGCCCATTAGGCCTGTCGCCTGGGAGAAATGGCTTGCGTGTTGTCACTATGGGAGGTGGTCTGTGCCGGGAGTGACAGTGAGATTGCACCTGAGAATGTGTGTTGGGAGTGCTGGGAGGCAAAGCCAGGGCAGATTCCCAGAGTGTGTTTGGCTGTGAAAGCGGTGTCAAGGGAAGGTAAGGACCAGCCACAGCTCTAAGCCCTTAGGCCTATCGTATGGGAGAAATGGCTTGCACGTCTGCACTTTGGGAGGTGGTCTGTGCCAGGAGTGAGAGTTAGATTGCGCCTGAGAATGTGTTTTGGGAGTGCTGGGAGGCAAAGCCAGGCTAGATGGCCAGAGTGTGTTTGGCTGTGAAAGCGCTGTGAAGGGAAGGTGATGACCAGCAACAGCTCTGAGCCCTTAGATGTAGCGTGTGTCAGAAACCGCTTGGGTGCTGGCACTTTGGGAGGTGGTGTGTGCCGAGAGTGAGAGTGTGTTGGGAGTGGTGGGAGTTGAGGCAAAGGCAGATGGGCAGAGTGTGTTTGGCTGTGAAAGCGGTGTCAAGGGAAGGTGAGGACCAGCAACAGCTCTAAGCCCTTAGATGTAGCGTGCGTCAGAAATCGCTTGGACGTTTGCACTTTGGGAGTTGGTCTGTGCTGGGAGTGAGAGTGAGAGCCTGAGTGAGCCTGAGAATGTGTGTTGGCAGTGCCGGGAGGCAAGGTAAAGGCAGATGGCCAGAGTGTGTTTGTCTGTGAAAGCGGTGTCAAGGGAAGGTGAGGACCAGCAACAGCTCTAAGCCCTTAGATGTAGCGTGCGTCAGAACTCGCTTGGTTGTTGGCACTTTGGGAGGTGGTGTGTGCCGAGAGTGAGAGTGTGTTGGGATTGCCGGGAGGCAAGGCAAAGGCAGATGGGCAGAGTGTGTTTGGCTGTGAAAGCGGTGTCAAAGGAAGGTGAGGACCTGCAACAGCTCTCAGCCCTAAACAGGTAGCGTGCGTGATAAATGGCTTGGACGTTTGCACTTTGGGAGTTTGTCTATGCCGGGAGTGAGAGTGAGATTGAGGCTGAGAATGTGTGTTGGGAGTGCTGGGAGGCAAGGCAAAGGCCGATGGGCAAAGTGTGTTTGGCTGTGAAAGCGGTGTCAAAGGAAGGTGAGGACCTGCAACAGCTCTCAGCCCTAAACAGGTAGCGGGCGGGATAAATGGCTTGGACGTTTGCACTTTGGGAGTTTGTCTATGCCGGGAGTGAGAGTGAGATTGAGGCTGAGAATGTGTGTTGGGAGTGCTGGGAGGCAAGGCCAGGGCAGATGGGCAGAGTGTGTTTGGCTGTGAAAGCAGTGTCAAGGGAAGGTGAGGACCAGCAACAGCTCTAAGCCCTTACATGTAGCGTGCCTCCGAAATAGCTTGGGTGTTGGCACTTTGGGAGGTGGTCTGTGCCAAGAGTGAGACTGTGTGTTGGGAGTGCTGGGAGGCAAGGCAAAGGCAGATGGGCAGAATGTGTTTTTCTGTGAAAGCGGTGTCAAGGGAAGGTGAGGACCAGCAACAGCTCTAAGCCCATTAGGCCTGTCGCCTGGGAGAAATGGCTTGCGTGTTGTCACTATGGGAGGTGGTCTGTGCCGGGAGTGACAGTGAGATTGCACCTGAGAATGTGTGTTGGGAGTGCTGGGAGGCAAAGCCAGGGCAGATTCCCAGAGTGTGTTTGGCTGTGAAAGCGGTGTCAAGGGAAGGTAAGGACCAGCCACAGCTCTAAGCCCTTAGGCCTATCGTATGGGAGAAATGGCTTGCACGTCTGCACTTTGGGAGGTGGTCTGTGCCAGGAGTGAGAGTTAGATTGCGCCTGAGAATGTGTGTTGGGAGTGCTGGGAGGCAAAGCCAGGCTAGATGGGCAGAGTGTGTTTGGCTGTGAAAGCGCTGTGAAGGGAAGGTGATGACCAGCAACAGCTCTGAGCCCTTAGATGTAGCGTGCGTCAGAAACCGCTTGGGTGCTGGCACTTTGGGAGGTGGTGTGTGCCGAGAGTGAGAGTGTGTTGGGAGTGGTGGGAGTTGAGGCAAAGGCAGATGGCCAGAGTGTGTTTGGCTGTGAAAGCGGTGTCAAGGGAAGGTGAGGACCAGCAACAGCTCTAAGCCCTTAGATGTAGCGTGCGTCAGAAATCGCTTGGACGTTTGCACTTTGGGAGTTGGTCTGTGCTGGGAGTGAGAGTGAGAGCCTGAGTGAGCCTGAGAATGTGTGTTGGCAGTGCCGGGAGGCAAGGTAAAGGCAGATGGCCAGAGTGTGTTTGGCTGTGAAAGCGGTGTCAAGGGAAGGTGAGGACCAGCAACAGCTCTAAGCCCTTAGATGTAGCGTGCGTCAGAACTCGCTTGGTTGTTGGCACTTTGGGAGGTGGTGTGTGCCGAGAGTGAGAGTGTGTTGGGATTGCCGGGAGGCAAGGCAAAGGCAGATGGGCAGAGTGTGTTTGGCTGTGAAAGCGGTGTCAAAGGAAGGTGAGGACCTGCAACAGCTCTCAGCCCTAAACAGGTAGCGGGCGGGATAAATGGCTTGGACGTTTGCACTTTGGGAGTTTGTCTATGCCGGGAGTGAGAGTGAGATTGAGGCTGAGAATGTGTGTTGGGAGTGCTGGGAGGCAAGGCAAAGGCCGATGGGCAAAGTGTGTTTGGCTGTGAAAGCGGTGTCAAAGGAAGGTGAGGACCTGCAACAGCTCTCAGCCCTAAACAGGTAGCGGGCGGGATAAATGGCTTGGACGTTTGCACTTTGGGAGTTTGTCTATGCCGGGAGTGAGAGTGAGATTGAGGCTGAGAATGTGTGTTGGGAGTGCTGGGAGGCAAGGCCAGGGCAGATGGGCAGAGTGTGTTTGGCTGTGAAAGCGGTGTCAAGGGAAGGTGAGGACCAGCAACAGCTCTAAGCCCTTACATGTAGCGTGCCTCCGAAATAGCTTGGGTGTTGGCACTTTGGGAGGTGGTCTGTGCCAAGAGTGAGACTGTGTGTTGGGAGTGCTGGGAGGCAAGGCAAAGGCAGATGGGCAGAATGTGTTTGTCTGTGAAAGCGGTGTCAAGGGAAGGTGAGGACCAGCAACAGCTCTAAGCCCATTAGGCCTGTCGCCTGGGAGAAATGGCTTGCGTGTTGTCACTATGGGAGGTGGTGTGTGCCGGGAGTGACAGTGAGATTGCACCTGAGAATGTGTGTTGGGAGTGCTGGGAGGCAAAGCCAGGGCAGATTCCCAGAGTGTGTTTGGCTGTGAAAGCGGTGTCAAGGGAAGGTAAGGACCAGCCACAGCTCTAAGCCCTTAGGCCTATCGTATGGGAGAAATGGCTTGCACGTCTGCACTTTGGGAGGTGGTCTGTGCCAGGAGTGAGAGTTAGATTGCGCCTGAGAATGTGTGTTGGGAGTGCTGGGAGGCAAAGCCAGGCTAGATGGCCAGAGTGTGTTTGGCTGTGAAAGCGCTGTGTAGGGAAGGTGATGACCAGCAACAGCTCTGAGCCCTTAGATGTAGCGTGTGTCAGAAACCGCTTGGGTGCTGGCACTTTGGGAGGTGGTGTGTGCCGAGAGTGAGAGTGTGTTGGGAGTGGTGGGAGTTGAGGCAAAGGCAGATGGGCAGAGTGTGTTTGGCTGTGAAAGCGGTGTCAAGGGAAGGTGAGGACCAGCAACAGCTCTAAGCCCTTAGATGTAGCGTGCGTCAGAAATCGCTTGGACGTTTGCACTTTGGGAGTTGGTCTGTGCTGGGAGTGAGAGTGAGAGCCTGAGTGAGCCTGAGAATGTGTGTTGGCAGTGCCGGGAGGCAAGGTAGAGGCAGATGGCCAGAGTGTGTTTGTCTGTGAAAGCGGTGTCAAGGGAAGGTGAGGACCAGCATCTGCTCTAAGCCCTTAGATGTAGCGTGCGTCAGAAATCGCTTGGTTGTTGGCACTTTGGGAGGTGGTGTGTGCCGAGAGTGAGAGTGTGTTGGGAGTGGTGCGAGTTGAGGGAAAGGCAGATGGGGAGAGTGTGTTTGGCTGTGAAAGCGGTGTCAAGGGAAGGTGAGGACCAGCAACAGCTCTAAGCCCTTAGGCCTATCGTATGGGAGAAATGGCTTGGGTGTTTGCACTTTGGGAGGTGGTCTCTGCCGGTAGTGAGAGTGAGAGTGAGCCTGAGAATGTGTGTTGGGAGTGCTGTGAGGCAAGGTAAAGGCAGATGGGCAGAGTGTGTTTGGCTGTGAAAGCGGTGTCAAGGGAAGGTGAGGACCAGCAACAGCTCTAAGCCCTTAGATGTAGCGTGCGTCAGAAATCGCTTGGACGTTTGCACTTTGGGAGTTGGTCTGTGCTGGGAGTGAGAGTGAGAGCCTGAGTGAGCCTGAGAATGTGTGTTGGCAGTGCCGGGAGGCAAGGTAAAGGCAGATGGCCAGAGTGTGTTTGGCTGTGAAAGCGCTGTGAAGGGAAGGTGAGGACCAGCAACAGCTCTGAGCCCTTAGATGTAGCGTGCGTCAGAACTCGCTTGGTTGTTGGCACTTTGGGAGGTGGTGTGTGCCGAGAGTGAGAGTGTGTTGGGATTGCCGGGAGGCAAGGCAAAGGCAGATGGGCAGAGTGTGTTTGGCTGTGAAAGCGGTGTCAAGGGAAGGTGAGGACCAGCAACAGCTCTAATCCCTTAGGCCTATCGTATGGGAGAAATGGCTTGGACGTTTGCATTTTGGGAGGTGGTCTGTGCCGGGAGTGAGAGTGAGAGTGAGCCTGAGAATGTGTGTTGGGAGTGCTGGGAGGCAAGGCAAAGGCAGATGGCCAGAGTGTGTTTGGCTGTGAAAGCGGTGTCAAGGGAAGGTGAGGACCAGCCACAGCTCTAAGCCCTTAGGCCTATCGTATGGGAGAAATGGCTTGCACGTCTGCACTTTGGGAGGTGGTCTGTGCCAGGAGTGAGAGTTAGATTGCGCCTGAGAATGTGTGTTGGGAGTGCTGGGAGGCAAAGCCAGGCTAGATGGGCAGAGTGTGTTTGGCTGCGAAAGCGCTGTGAAGGGAAGGTGATGAGCAGCAACAGGTCTGAGCCCTTAGATGTAGCGTGTGTCAGAAACCGCTTGGGTGCTGGCACTTTGGAGGTCGTGTGTGCCGAGAGTGAGAGTGTGTTGGGATTGCCGGGAGGCAAGGCAAAGGCAGATGGGCAGAGTGTGTTTGGCTGTGAAAGCGGTGTCAAGGGAATGTGAGGACCAGCATCAGCTCTAAGCCCTTAGGCCTATCGTATAGGAGAAATGGCTTCGGTGTTTGCACTTTGGGAGGTGGTCTGTGCCAGGAGTGAGAGTGAGATTGAACCTGAGAATGTGTGTTGGGAGTGCTGGGAGGCAAAGCCAGGGTAGATGGGCAGAGTGTGTTTGGCTGTGAAAGCGGTGTCAAGGGAAGGTGAGGACCAGCAACAGCTCTAAGCCCTTACATGTAGCGTGCCTCCGAAATAGCTTGGGTGTTGGCACTTTGGGAGGTGGTCTGTGCCAAGAGTGAGACTGTGTGTTGGGAGTGCTGGGAGGCAAGGCAAAGGCAGATGGGCAGAATGTGTTTGTCTGTGAAAGCGGTGTCAAGGGAAGGTGAGGACCAGCAACAGCTCTAAGCCCATTAGGCCTGTCGCCTGGGAGAAATGGCTTGCGTGTTGTCACTATGGGAGGTGGTCTGTGCCGGGAGTGACAGTGAGATTGCACCTGAGAATGTGTGTTGGGAGTGCTGGGAGGCAAAGCCAGGGCAGATTCCCAGAGTGTGTTTGGCTGTGAAAGCGGTGTCAAGGGAAGGTAAGGACCAGCCACAGCTCTAAGCCCTTAGGCCTATCGTATGGGAGAAATGGCTTGCACGTCTCCACTTTGGGAGGTGGTCTGTGCCAGGAGTGAGAGTTAGATTGCGCCTGAGAATGTGTGTTGGGAGTGCTGGGAGGCAAAGCCAGGCTAGATGGCCAGAGTGTGTTTGGCTGTGAAAGCGCTGTGAAGGGAAGGTGATGACCAGCAACAGCTCTGAGCCCTTAGATGTAGCGTGTGTCAGAAACCGCTTGGGTGCTGGCACTTTGGGAGGTGGTGTGTGCCGAGAGTGAGAGTGTGTTGGGAGTGGTGGGAGTTGAGGCAAAGGCAGATGGGCAGAGTGTGTTTGGCTGTGAAAGCGGTGTCAAGGGAAGGTGAGGACCAGCAACAGCTCTAAGTCCTTAGATGTAGCGTGCGTCAGAAATCGCTTGGACGTTTGCACTTTGGGAGTTGGTCTGTGCTGGGAGTGAGAGTGAGAGCCTGAGTGAGCCTGAGAATGTGTGTTGGCAGTGCCGGGAGGCAAGGTAAAGGCAGATGGCCAGAGTGTGTTTGTCTGTGAAAGCGGTGTCAAGGGAAGGTGAGGACCAGCAACAGCTCTAAGCCCTTAGATGTAGCGTGCGTCAGAACTCGCTTGGTTGTTGGCACTTTGGGAGGTGGTGTGTGCCGAGAGTGAGAGTGTGTTGGGATTGCCGGGAGGCAAGGCAAAGGCAGATGGGCAGAGTGTGTTTGGCTGTGAAAGCGGTGTCAAAGGAAGGTGAGGACCTGCAACAGCTCTCAGCCCTAAACAGGTAGCGTGCGGGATAAATGGCTTGGACGTTTGCACTGTGGGAGTTTGTCTATGCAGGGAGTGAGAGTGAGATTGAGGCTGAGAATGTGTGTTGGGAGTGCTGGGAGGCAAGGCAAAGGCCGATGGGCAAAGTGTGTTTGGCTGTGAAAGCGGTGTCAAAGGAAGGTGAGGACCTGCAACAGCTCTCAGCCCTAAACAGGTAGCGGGCGGGATAAATGGCTTGGACGTTTGCACTTTGGGAGTTTGTCTATGCCGGGAGTGAGAGTGAGATTGAGGCTGAGAATGTGTGTTGGGAGTGCTGGGAGGCAAGGCCAGGGCAGATGGGCAGAGTGTGTTTGGCTGTGAAAGCAGTGTCAAGGGAAGGTGAGGACCAGCAACAGCTCTAAGCCCTTACATGTAGCGTGCCTCCGAAATAGCTTGGGTGTTGGCACTTTGGGAGGTGGTCTGTGCCAAGAGTGAGACTGTGTGTTGGGAGTGCTGGGAGGCAAGGCAAAGGCAGATGGGCAGAATGTGTTTTTCTGTGAAAGCGGTGTCAAGGGAAGGTGAGGACCAGCAACAGCTCTAAGCCCATTAGGCCTGTCGCCTGGGAGAAATGGCTTGCGTGTTGTCACTATGGGAGGTGGTCTGTGCCGGGAGTGACAGTGAGATTGCACCTGAGAATGTGTGTTGGGAGTGCTGGGAGGCAAAGCCAGGGCAGATTCCCAGAGTGTGTTTGGCTGTGAAAGCGGTGTCAAGGGAAGGTAAGGACCAGCCACAGCTCTAAGCCCTTAGGCCTATCGTATGGGAGAAATGGCTTGCACGTCTCCACTTTGGGAGGTGGTCTGTGCCAGGAGTGAGAGTTAGATTGCGCCTGAGAATGTGTGTTGGGAGTGCTGGGAGGCAAAGCCAGGCTAGATGGGCAGAGTGTGTTTGGCTGTGAAAGCGCTGTGAAGGGAAGGTGATGACCAGCAACAGCTCTGAGCCCTTAGATGTAGCGTGCGTCAGAAACCGCTTGGGTGCTGGCACTTTGGGAGGTGGTGTGTGCCGAGAGTGAGAGTGTGTTGGGAGTGGTGGGAGTTGAGGCAAAGGCAGATGGCCAGAGTGTGTTTGGCTGTGAAAGCGGTGTCAAGGGAAGGTGAGGACCAGCAACAGCTCTAAGCCCTTAGATGTAGCGTGCGTCAGAAATCGCTTGGACGTTTGCACTTTGGGAGTTGGTCTGTGCTGGGAGTGAGAGTGAGAGCCTGAGTGAGCCTGAGAATGTGTGTTGGCAGTGCCGGGAGGCAAGGTAAAGGCAGATGGCCAGAGTGTGTTTGGCTGTGAAAGCGGTGTCAAGGGAAGGTGAGGACCAGCAACAGCTCTAAGCCCTTAGATGTAGCGTGCGTCAGAACTCGCTTGGTTGTTGGCACTTTGGGAGGTGGTGTGTGCCGAGAGTGAGAGTGTGTTGGGATTGCCGGGAGGCAAGGCAAAGGCAGATGGGCAGAGTGTGTTTGGCTGTGAAAGCGGTGTCAAAGGAAGGTGAGGACCTGCAACAGCTCTCAGCCCTAAACAGGTAGCGGGCGGGATAAATGGCTTGGACGTTTGCACTTTGGGAGTTTGTCTATGCCGGGAGTGAGAGTGAGATTGAGGCTGAGAATGTGTGTTGGGAGTGCTGGGAGGCAAGGCCAGGGCAGATGGGCAGAGTGTGTTTGTCTGTGAAAGCGGTGTCAAGGGAAGGTGAGGACCAGCAACAGCTCTAAGCCCTTACATGTAGCGTGCCTCCGAAATAGCTTGGGTGTTGGCACTTTGGGAGGTGGTCTGTGCCAAGAGTGAGACTGTGTGTTGGGAGTGCTGGGAGGCAAGGCAAAGGCAGATGGGCAGAATGTGTTTGTCTGTGAAAGCGGTGTCAAGGGAAGGTGAGGACCAGCAACAGCTCTAAGCCCATTAGGCCTGTCGCCTGGGAGAAATGGCTTGCGTGTTGTCACTATGGGAGGTGGTCTGTGCCGGGAGTGACAGTGAGATTGCACCTGAGAATGTGTGTTGGGAGTGCTGGGAGGCAAAGCCAGGGCAGATTCCCAGAGTGTGTTTGGCTGTGAAAGCGGTGTCAAGGGAAGGTAAGGACCAGCCACAGCTCTAAGCCCTTAGGCCTATCGTATGGGAGAAATGGCTTGCACGTCTGCACTTTGGGAGGTGGTCTGTGCCAGGAGTGAGAGTTAGATTGCGCCTGAGAATGTGTGTTGGGAGTGCTGGGAGGCAAAGCCAGGCTAGATGGCCAGAGTGTGTTTGGCTGTGAAAGCGCTGTGTAGGGAAGGTGATGACCAGCAACAGCTCTGAGCCCTTAGATGTAGCGTGTGTCAGAAACCGCTTGGGTGCTGGCACTTTGGGAGGTGGTGTGTGCCGAGAGTGAGAGTGTGTTGGGATTGCCGGGAGGCAAGGCAAAGGCAGATGGGCAGAGTGTGTTTGGCTGTGAAAGCGGTGTCAAGGGAAGGTGAGGACCAGCATCTGCTCTAAGCCCTTAGATGTAGCGTGCATCAGAAATCGCTTGCTTGTTGGCACTTTGGGAGGTGGTGTGTGCCGAGAGTGAGAGTGTGTTGGGAGTGGTGCGAGTTGAGGGAAAGGCAGATGGGCAGAGTGTGTTTGGCTGTGAAAGCGGTGTCAAGGGAAGGTGAGGACCAGCAACAGCTCTAAGCCCTTAGGCCTATCGTATGGGAGAAATGGCTTGGGTGTTTGCACTTTGGGAAGTGGTCTGTGCCGGGAGTGAGAGTGAGAGTGAGCCTGAGAATGTGTGTTGGGAGTGCTGGGAGGCAAGGTAAAGGCAGATGGTCAGAGTGTGTTTGTCTGTGAAAGCGGTGTCAAGGGAAGGTGAGGACCAGCAACAGCTCTAAGCCCTTAGATGTAGCGTGCGTCAGAAATCGCTTGGACGTTTGCACTTTGGGAGTTGGTCTGTGCTGGGAGTGAGAGTGAGAGCCTGAGTGAGCCTGAGAATATGTGTTGGCAGTGCCGGGAGGCAAGGTAAAGGCAGATGGCCAGAGTGTGTTTGGCTGTGAAAGCGCTGTGAAGGGAAGGTGAGGACCAGCATCAGCTCTCAGCCCTTAGATGTAGCGTGCGTCAGAACTCGCTTGGTTGTTGGCACTTTGGGAGGTGGTGTGTGCCGAGAGTGAGAGTGTGTTGGGATTGCCGGGAGGCAAGGCAAAGGCAGATGGGCAGAGTGTGTTTGGCTGTGAAAGCGGTGTCAAGGGAAGGTGAGGACCAGCAACAGCTCTAAGCCCTTACATGTAGCGTGCCTCCGAAATAGCTTGGGTGTTGGCACTTTGGGAGGTGGTCTGTGCCAAGAGTGAGACTGTGTGTTGGGAGTGCTGGGAGGCAAGGCAAAGGCAGATGGGCAGAATGTGTTTGTCTGTGAAAGCGGTGTCAAGGGAAGGTGAGGACCAGCAACAGCTCTAAGCCCATTAGGCCTGTCGCCTGGGAGAAATGGCTTGCGTGTTGTCACTATGGGAGGTGGTCTGTGCCGGGAGTGACAGTGAGATTGCACCTGAGAATGTGTGTTGGGAGTGCTGGGAGGCAAAGCCAGGGCAGATTCCCAGAGTGTGTTTGGCTGTGAAAGCGGTGTCAAGGCAAGGTAAGGACCAGCCACAGCTCTAAGCCCTTAGGCCTATCGTATGGGAGAAATGGCTTGCACGTCTGCACTTTGGGAGGTGGTCTGTGCCAGGAGTGAGAGTTAGATTGCGCCTGAGAATGTGTGTTGGGAGTGCTGGGAGGCAAAGCCAGGCTAGATGGGCAGAGTGTGTTTGCCTGTGAAAGCGCTGTGAAGGGAAGCTGATGAGCAGCAACAGCTCTGAGCCCTTAGATGTAGCGTGTGTCAGAAACCGCTTGGGTGCTGGCACTTTGGGAGGTGGTGTGTGCCGAGAGTGAGAGTGTGTTGGGAGTGGTGGGAGTTGAGGCAAAGGCAGATGGCCAGAGTGTGTTTGGCTGTGAAAGCGGTGTCAAGGGAAGGTGAGGACCAGCAACAGCTCTAAGCCCTTAGATGTAGCGTGCGTCAGAAATCGCTTGGACGTTTGCACTTTGGGAGTTGGTCTGTGCTGGGAGTGAGAGTGAGAGCCTGAGTGAGCCTGAGAATGTGTGTTGGCAGTGCCGGGAGGCAAGGTAGAGGCAGATGGCCAGAGTGTGTTTGTCTGTGAAAGCGGTGTCAAGGGAAGGTGAGGACCAGCATCTGCTCTAAGCCCTTAGATGTAGCGTGCGTCAGAACTCGCTTGGTTGTTGTCACTTTGGGAGGTGGTGTGTGCCGAGAGTGAGAGTGTGTTGGGAGTGGTGCGAGCTGAGGGAAAGGCAGATGGGGAGAGTGTGTTTGGCTGTGAAAGCGGTGTCAAGGGAAGGTGAGGACCAGCAACAGCTCTAAGCCCTTAGGCCTATCGTATGGGAGAAATGGCTTGGGTGTTTGCACTTTGGGAGGTGGTCTGTGCCGGGAGTGAGAGTGAGAGTGAGCCTGAGAATGTGTGTTGGGAGTGCTGGGAGGCAAGGTAAAGGCAGATGGCCAGAGTGTGTTTGGCTGTGAAAGCGGTGTCAAGGGAAGGTGAGGACCAGCAACAGCTCTAAGCCCTTAGATGTAGCGTGCGTCAGAAATCGCTTGGACGTTTGCACTTTGGGAGTTGGTCTGTGCTGGGAGTGAGAGTGAGAGCCTGAGTGAGCCTGAGAATGTGTGTTGGCAGTGCCGGGAGGCAAGGTAAAGGCAGATGGCCAGAGTGTGTTTGGCTGTGAAAGCGCTGTGAAGGGAAGGTGAGGACCAGCAACAGCTCTGAGCCCTTAGATGTAGCGTGCGTCAGAACTCGCTTGGTTGTTGGCACTTTGGGAGGTGGTGTGTGCCGAGAGTGAGAGTGTGTTGGGATTGCCGGGAGGCAAGGCAAAGGCAGATGGGCAGAGTGTGTTTGGCTGTGAAAGCGGTGTCAAGGGAAGGTGAGGACCAGCAACAGCTCTAATCCCTTAGGCCTATCGTATGGGAGAAATGGCTTGGACGTTTGCATTTTGGGAGGTGGTCTGTGCCGGGAGTGAGAGTGAGAGTGAGCCTGAGAATGTGTGTTGGGAGTGCTGTGAGGCAAGGCAAAGGCAGATGGCCAGAGTGTGTTTGGCTGTGAAAGCGGTGTCAAGGGAAGGTGAGGACCAGCCACAGCTCTAAGCCCTTAGGCCTATCGTATGGGAGAAATGGCTTGCACGTCTGCACTTTGGGAGGTGGTCTGTGCCAGGAGTGAGAGTTAGATTGCGCCTGAGAATGTGTGTTGGGAGTGCTGGGAGGCAAAGCCAGGCTAGATGGGCAGAGTGTGTTTGGCTGTGAAAGCGCTGTGAAGGGAAGGTGATGAGCAGCAACAGCTCTGAGCCCTTAGATGTAGCGTGTGTCAGAAACCGCTTGGGTGCTGGCACTTTGGAGGTGGTGTGTGCCGAGAGCGAGAGTGTGTTGGGATTGCCGGGAGGCAAGGCAAAGGCAGATGGGCAGAGTGTGTTTGGCTGTGAAAGCGGTGTCAAGGGAAGGTGAGGACCAGCATCAGCTCTAAGCCCTTAGGCCTATCGTATAGGAGAAATGGCTTCGGTGTTTGCACTTTGGGAGGTGGTCTGTGCCAGGAGTGAGAGTGAGATTGAACCTGAGAATGTGTGTTGGGAGTGCTGGGTGGCAAAGCCAGGGTAGATGGCCAGAGTGTGTTTGGCTGTGGAAGCGGTGTCAAGGGAAGGTGAGGACCAGCAACAGCTCTAAGCCCTTACATGTAGCGTGCCTCCGAAATAGCTTGGGTGTTGGCACTTTGGGAGTTGGTCTGTGCCAAGAGTGAGACTGTGTGTTTGGAGTGCTGGGAGGCAAGGCAAAGGCAGATGGGCAGAATGTGTTTGTCTGTGAAAGCGGTGTCAAGGGAAGGTGAGGACCAGCAACAGCTCTAAGCCCATTAGGCCTGTCGCCTGGGAGAAATGGCTTGCGTGTTGTCACTATGGGAGGTGGTCTGTGCCGGGAGTGACAGTGAGATTGCACCTGAGAATGTGTGTTGGGAGTGCTGGGAGGCAAAGCCAGGGCAGATTCCCAGAGTGTGTTTGGCTGTGAAAGCGGTGTCAAGGGAAGGTAAGGACCAGCCACAGCTCTAAGCCCTTAGGCCTATCGTATGGGAGAAATGGCTTGCACGTCTGCACTTTGGGAGGTGGTCTGTGCCAGGAGTGAGAGTTAGATTGCGCCTGAGAATGTGTGTTGGGAGTGCTGGGAGGCAAAGCCAGGCTAGATGGGCAGAGTGTGTTTGCCTGTGAAAGCGCTGTGAAGGGAAGCTGATGAGCAGCAACAGCTCTGAGCCCTTAGATGTAGCGTGTGTCAGAAACCGCTTGGGTGCTGGCACTTTGGGAGGTGGTGTGTGCCGAGAGTGAGAGTGTGTTGGGAGTGGTGGGAGTTGAGGCAAAGGCAGATGGCCAGAGTGTGTTTGGCTGTGAAAGCGGTGTCAAGGGAAGGTGAGGACCAGCAACAGCTCTAAGCCCTTAGATGTAGCGTGCGTCAGAAATCGCTTGGACGTTTGCACTTTGGGAGTTGGTCTGTGCTGGGAGTGAGAGTGAGAGCCTGAGTGAGCCTGAGAATGTGTGTTGGCAGTGCCGGGAGGCAAGGTAGAGGCAGATGGCCAGAGTGTGTTTGTCTGTGAAAGCGGTGTCAAGGGAAGGTGATGACCAGCAACAGCTCTAAGCCCTTAGATGTAGCGTGCGTCAGAAATCGCTTGGTTGTTGGCACTTTGGGAGGTGGTGTGTGCCGAGAGTGAGAGTGTGTTGGGATTGCCGGGAGGCAAGGCAAAGGCAGATGGGCAGAGTGTGTTTGGCTGTGAAAGCGGTGTCAAGGGAAGGTGAGGACCAGCAACAGCTCTAAGCCCTTAGGCCTATCGTATGGGAGAAATGGCTTGGACGTTTGCACTTTGGGAGGTGGTCTGTGCCGGTAGTGAGAGTGAGAGTGAGCCTGAGAATGTGTGTTGGGAGTGCTGTGAGGCAAGGCAAAGGCAGATGGCCAGAGTGTGTTTGGCTGTGAAAGCGGTGTCAAAGGAAGGTGAGGACCTGCAACAGCTCTCAGCCCTAAACAGGTAGCGTGCGGGATAAATGGCTTGGACGTTTGCACTTTGGGAGTTTGTCTATGCCGGGAGTGAGAGTGAGATTGAGGCTGAGAATATGTGTTGGGAGTGCTGGGAGGCAAGGCAAAGGCCGATGGGCAAAGTGTGTTTGGCTGTGAAAGCGGTGTCAAAGGAAGGTGAGGACCTGCAACAGCTCTCAGCCCTAAACAGGTAGCGGGCGGGATAAATGGCTTGGACGTTTGCACTTTGGGAGTTTGTCTATGCCGGGAGTGAGAGTGAGATTGAGGCTGAGAATGTGTGTTGGGAGTGCTGGGAGGCAAGGCCAGGGCAGATGGGCAGAGTGTGTTTGGCTGTGAAAGCGGTGTCAAGGGAAGGTGAGGACCAGCAACAGCTCTAAGCCCTTACATGTAGCGTGCCTCCGAAATAGCTTGGGTGTTGGCACTTTGGGAGGTGGTCTGTGCCAAGAGTGAGACTGTGTGTTGGGAGTGCTGGGAGGCAAGGCAAAGGCAGATGGGCAGAATGTGTTTGTCTGTGAAAGCGGTGTCAAGGGAAGGTGAGGACCAGCAACAGCTCTAAGCCCATTAGGCCTGTCGCCTGGGAGAAATGGCTTGCGTGTTGTCACTATGGGAGGTGGTCTGTGCCGGGAGTGACAGTGAGATTGCACCTGAGAATGTGTGTTGGGAGTGCTGGGAGGCAAAGCCAGGGCAGATTCCCAGAGTGTGTTTGGCTGTGAAAGCGGTGTCAAGGCAAGGTAAGGACCAGCCACAGCTCTAAGCCCTTAGGCCTATCGTATGGGAGAAATGGCTTGCACGTCTGCACTTTGGGAGGTGGTCTGTGCCAGGAGTGAGAGTTAGATTGCGCCTGAGAATGTGTGTTGGGAGTGCTGGGAGGCAAAGCCAGGCTAGATGGGCAGAGTGTGTTTGCCTGTGAAAGCGCTGTGAAGGGAAGCTGATGAGCAGCAACAGCTCTGAGCCCTTAGATGTAGCGTGTGTCAGAAACCGCTTGGGTGCTGGCACTTTGGGAGGTGGTGTGTGCCGAGAGTGAGAGTGTGTTGGGAGTGGTGGGAGTTGAGGCAAAGGCAGATGGGCAGAGTGTGTTTGGCTGTGAAAGCGGTGTCAAGGGAAGGTGAGGACCAGCAACAGCTCTAAGCCCTTAGATGTAGCGTGCGTCAGAAATCGCTTGGACGTTTGCACTTTGGGAGTTGGTCTGTGCTGGGAGTGAGAGTGAGAGCCTGAGTGAGCCTGAGAATGTGTGTTGGCAGTGCCGGGAGGCAAGGTAGAGGCAGATGGCCAGAGTGTGTTTGTCTGTGAAAGCGGTGTCAAGGGAAGGTGAGGACCAGCATCTGCTCTAAGCCCTTAGATGTAGCGTGCGTCAGAACTCGCTTGGTTGTTGGCACTTTGGGAGGTGGTGTGTGCCGAGAGTGAGAGTGTGTTGGGAGTGGTGCGAGTTGAGGGAAAGGCAGATGGGGAGAGTGTGTTTGGCTGTGAAAGCGGTGTCAAGGGAAGGTGAGGAGCAGCAACAGCTCTAAGCCCTTAGGCCTATCGTATGGGAGAAATGGCTTGGGTGTTTGCACTTTGGGAGGTGGTCTCTGTCGGTAGTGAGAGTGAGAGTGAGCCTGAGAATGTGTGTTGGGAGTGCTGGGAGGCAAGGTAAAGGCAGATGGGCAGAGTGTGTTTGGCTGTGAAAGCGGTGTCAAGGGAAGGTGAGGACCAGCAACAGCTCTAAGCCCTTAGATGTAGCGTGCGTCAGAAATCGCTTGGACGTTTGCACTTTGGGAGTTGGTCTGTGCTGGGAGTGAGAGTGAGAGCCTGAGTGAGCCTGAGAATGTGTGTTGGCAGTGCCGGGAGGCAAGGTAAAGGCAGATGGCCAGAGTGTGTTTGGCTGTGAAAGCGCTGTGAAGGGAAGGTGAGGACCAGCAACAGCTCTGAGCCCTTAGATGTAGCGTGCGTCAGAACTCGCTTGGTTGTTGGCACTTTGGGAGGTGGTGTGTGCCGAGAGTGAGAGTGTGTTGGGATTGCCGGGAGGCAAGGCAAAGGCAGATGGGCAGAGTGTGTTTGGCTGTGAAAGCGGTGTCAAGGGAAGGTGAGGACCAGCAACAGCTCTAAGCCCTTAGGCCTATCGTATGGGAGAAATGGCTTGGACGTTTGCATTTTGGGAGGTGGTCTGTGCCGGGAGTGAGAGTGAGAGTGAGCCTGAGAATGTGTGTTGGGAGTGCTGTGAGGCAAGGCAAAGGCAGATGGCCAGAGTGTGTTTGGCTGTGAAAGCGGTGTCAAGGGAAGGTGAGGACCAGCCACAGCTCTAAGCCCTTAGGCCTATCGTATGGGAGAAATGGCTTGCACGTCTGCACTTTGGGAGGTGGTCTGTGCCAGGAGTGAGAGTTAGATTGCGCCTGAGAATGTGTGTTGGGAGTGCTGGGAGGCAAAGCCAGGCTAGATGGGCAGAGTGTGTTTGGCTGCGAAAGCGCTGTGAAGGGAAGGTGATGAGCAGCAACAGCTCTGAGCCCTTAGATGTAGCGTGTGTCAGAAACCGCTTGGGTGCTGGCACTTTGGAGGTCGTGTGTGCCGAGAGTGAGAGTGTGTTGGGATTGCCGGGAGGCAAGGCAAAGGCAGATGGGCAGAGTGTGTTTGGCTGTGAAAGCGGTGTGAAGGGAAGGTGAGGACCAGCATCAGCTCTAAGCCCTTAGGCCTATCGTATAGGAGAAATGGCTTCGGTGTTTGCACTTTGGGAGGTGGTCTGTGCCAGGAGTGAGAGTGAGATTGAACCTGAGAATGTGTGTTGGGAGTGCTGGGAGGCAAAGCCAGGGTAGATGGGCAGAGTGTGTTTGGCTGTGAAAGCGGTGTCAAGGGAAGGTGAGGACCAGCAACAGCTCTAAGCCCTTACATGTAGCGTGCCTCCGAAATAGCTTGGGTGTTGGCACTTTGGGAGGTGGTCTGTGCCAAGAGTGAGACTGTGTGTTGGGAGTGCTGGGAGGCAAGGCAAAGGCAGATGGGCAGAATGTGTTTGTCTGTGAAAGCGGTGTCAAGGGAAGGTGAGGACCAGCAACAGCTCTAAGCCCATTAGGCCTGTCGCCTGGGAGAAATGGCTTGCGTGTTGTCACTATGGGAGGTGGTCTGTGCCGGGAGTGACAGTGAGATTGCACCTGAGAATGTGTGTTGGGAGTGCTGGGAGGCAAAGCCAGGGCAGATTCCCAGAGTGTGTTTGGCTGTGAAAGCGGTGTCAAGGGAAGGTAAGGACCAGCCACAGCTCTAAGCCCTTAGGCCTATCGTATGGGAGAAATGGCTTGCACGTCTGCACTTTGGGAGGTGGTCTGTGCCAGGAGTGAGAGTTAGATTGCGCCTGAGAATGTGTGTTGGGAGTGCTGGGAGGCAAAGCCAGGCTAGATGGCCAGAGTGTGTTTGGCTGTGAAAGCGGTGTCAAGGGAAGGTGAGGACCAGCAACAGCTCTGAGCCCTTAGATGTAGCGTGTGTCAGAAACCGCTTGGGTGCTGGCACTTTGGAGGTCGTGTGTGCCGAGAGTGAGAGTGCGTTGGGATTGCCGGGAGGCAAGGCAAAGGCAGATGGGCAGAGTGTGTTTGGCTGTGAAAGCGGTGTCAAGGGAAGGTGAGGACCAGCAACAGCTCTAAGCCCTTAGATGTAGCGTGCGTCAGAAATCGCTTGGACGTTTGCACTTTGGGAGTTGGTCTGTGCTGGGAGTGAGAGTGAGAGCCTGAGTGAGCCTGAGAATGTGTGTTGGCAGTGCCGGGAGGCAAGGTAAAGGCAGATGGCCAGAGTGTGTTTGTCTGTGAAAGCGGTGTCAAGGGAAGGTGAGGACCAGCAACAGCTCTAAGCCCTTAGATGTAGCGTGCGTCAGAACTCGCTTGGTTGTTGGCACTTTGGGAGGTGGTGTGTGCCGAGAGTGAGAGTGTGTTGGGATTGCCGGGAGGCAAGGCAAAGACAGATGGGCAGAGTGTGTTTGGCTGTGAAAGCGGTGTCAAAGGAAGGTGAGGACCTGCAACAGCTCTCAGCCCTAAACAGGTAGCGTGCGGGATAAATGGCTTGGACGTTTGCACTTTGGGAGTTTGTCTATGCCGGGAGTGAGAGTGAGATTGAGGCTGAGAATGTGTGTTGGGAGTGCTGGGAGGCAAGGCAAAGGCCGATGGGCAAAGTGTGTTTGGCTGTGAAAGCGGTGTCAAAGGAAGGTGAGGACCTGCAACAGCTCTCAGCCCTAAACAGGTAGCGGGCGGGATAAATGGCTTGGACGTTTGCACTTTGGGAGTTTGTCTATGCCGGGAGTGAGAGTGAGATTGAGGCTGAGAATGTGTGTTGGGAGTGCTGGGAGGCAAGGCCAGGGCAGATGGGCAGAGTGTGTTTGGCTGTGAAAGCAGTGTCAAGGGAAGGTGAGGACCAGCAACAGCTCTAAGCCCTTACATGTAGCGTGCCTCCGAAATAGCTTGGGTGTTGGCACTTTGGGAGGTGGTCTGTGCCAAGAGTGAGACTGTGTGTTGGGAGTGCTGGGAGGCAAGGCAAAGGCAGATGGGCAGAATGTGTTTTTCTGTGAAAGCGGTGTCAAGGGAAGGTGAGGACCAGCAACAGCTCTAAGCCCATTAGGCCTGTCGCCTGGGAGAAATGGCTTGCGTGTTGTCACTATGGGAGGTGGTCTGTGCCGGGAGTGACAGTGAGATTGCACCTGAGAATGTGTGTTGGGAGTGCTGGGAGGCAAAGCCAGGGCAGATTCCCAGAGTGTGTTTGGCTGTGAAAGCGGTGTCAAGGGAAGGTAAGGACCAGCCACAGCTCTAAGCCCTTAGGCCTATCGTATGGGAGAAATGGCTTGCACGTCTCCACTTTGGGAGGTGGTCTGTGCCAGGAGTGAGAGTTAGATTGCGCCTGAGAATGTGTGTTGGGAGTGCTGGGAGGCAAAGCCAGGCTAGATGGGCAGAGTGTGTTTGGCTGTGAAAGCGCTGTGAAGGGAAGGTGATGACCAGCAACAGCTCTGAGCCCTTAGATGTAGCGTGCGTCAGAAACCGCTTGGGTGCTGGCACTTTGGGAGGTGGTGTGTGCCGAGAGTGAGAGTGTGTTGGGAGTGGTGGGAGTTGAGGCAAAGGCAGATGGCCAGAGTGTGTTTGGCTGTGAAAGCGGTGTCAAGGGAAGGTGAGGACCAGCAACAGCTCTAAGCCCTTAGATGTAGCGTGCGTCAGAAATCGCTTGGACGTTTGCACTTTGGGAGTTGGTCTGTGCTGGGAGTGAGAGTGAGAGCCTGAGTGAGCCTGAGAATGTGTGTTGGCAGTGCCGGGAGGCAAGGTAAAGGCAGATGGCCAGAGTGTGTTTGGCTGTGAAAGCGGTGTCAAGGGAAGGTGAGGACCAGCAACAGCTCTAAGCCCTTAGATGTAGCGTGCGTCAGAACTCGCTTGGTTGTTGGCACTTTGGGAGGTGGTGTGTGCCGAGAGTGAGAGTGTGTTGGGATTGCCGGGAGGCAAGGCAAAGGCAGATGGGCAGAGTGTGTTTGGCTGTGAAAGCGGTGTCAAAGGAAGGTGAGGACCTGCAACAGCTCTCAGCCCTAAACAGGTAGCGGGCGGGATAAATGGCTTGGACGTTTGCACTTTGGGAGTTTGTCTATGCCGGGAGTGAGAGTGAGATTGAGGCTGAGAATGTGTGTTGGGAGTGCTGGGAGGCAAGGCAAAGGCCGATGGGCAAAGTGTGTTTGGCTGTGAAAGCGGTGTCAAAGGAAGGTGAGGACCTGCAACAGCTCTCAGCCCTAAACAGGTAGCGGGCGGGATAAATGGCTTGGACGTTTGCACTTTGGGAGTTTGTCTATGCCGGGAGTGAGAGTGAGATTGAGGCTGAGAATGTGTGTTGGGAGTGCTGGGAGGCAAGGCCAGGGCAGATGGGCAGAGTGTGTTTGGCTGTGAAAGCGGTGTCAAGGGAAGGTGAGGACCAGCATCTGCTCTAAGCCCTTAGATGTAGCGTGCATCAGAAATCGCTTGCTTGTTGGCACTTTGGGAGGTGGTGTGTGCCGAGAGTGAGAGTGTGTTGGGAGTGGTGCGAGTTGAGGGAAAGGCAGATGGGCAGAGTGTGTTTGGCTGTGAAAGCGGTGTCAAGGGAAGGTGAGGACCAGCAACAGCTCTAAGCCCTTAGGCCTATCGTATGGGAGAAATGGCTTGGGTGTTTGCACTTTGGGAAGTGGTCTGTGCCGGGAGTGAGAGTGAGAGTGAGCCTGAGAATGTGTGTTGGGAGTGCTGGGAGGCAAGGTAAAGGCAGATGGTCAGAGTGTGTTTGTCTGTGAAAGCGGTGTCAAGGGAAGGTGAGGACCAGCAACAGCTCTAAGCCCTTAGATGTAGCGTGCGTCAGAAATCGCTTGGACGTTTGCACTTTGGGAGTTGGTCTGTGCTGGGAGTGAGAGTGAGAGCCTGAGTGAGCCTGAGAATGTGTGTTGGCAGTGCCGGGAGGCAAGGTAAAGCAGATGGCCAGAGTGTGTTTGGCTGTGAAAGCGCTGTGAAGGGAAGGTGAGGACCAGCATCAGCTCTAAGCCCTTAGATGTAGCGTGCGTCAGAACTCGCTTGGTTGTTGGCACTTTGGGAGGTGGTGTGTGCCGAGAGTGAGAGTGTGTTGGGATTGCCGGGAGGCAAGGCAAAGGCAGATGGGCAGAGTGTGTTTGGCTGTGAAAGCGGTGTCAAGGGAAGGTGAGGACCAGCAACAGCTCTAAGCCCTTACATGTAGCGTGCCTCCGAAATAGCTTGGGTGTTGGCACTTTGGGAGGTGGTCTGTGCCAAGAGTGAGACTGTGTGTTGGGAGTGCTGGGAGGCAAGGCAAAGGCAGATGGGCAGAATGTGTTTGTCTGTGAAAGCGGTGTGAAGGGAATGTGAGGACCAGCAACAGCTCTAAGCCCATTAGGCCTGTCGCCTGGGAGAAATGGCTTGCGTGTTGTCACTATGGGAGGTGGTCTGTGCCGGGAGTGACAGTGAGATTGCACCTGAGAATGTGTGTTGGGAGTGCTGGGAGGCAAAGCCAGGGCAGATTCCCAGAGTGTGTTTGGCTGTGAAAGCGGTGTCAAGGCAAGGTAAGGACCAGCCACAGCTCTAAGCCCTTAGGCCTATCGTATGGGAGAAATGGCTTGCACGTCTGCACTTTGGGAGGTGGTCTGTGCCAGGAGTGAGAGTTAGATTGCGCCTGAGAATGTGTGTTGGGAGTGCTGGGAGGCAAAGCCAGGCTAGATGGGCAGAGTGTGTTTGGCTGTGAAAGCGCTGTGAAGGGAAGCTGATGAGCAGCAACAGCTCTGAGCCCTTAGATGTAGCGTGTGTCAGAAACCGCTTGGGTGCTGGCACTTTGGGAGGTGGTGTGTGCCGAGAGTGAGAGTGTGTTGGGAGTGGTGGGAGTTGAGGCAAAGGCAGATGGCCAGAGTGTGTTTGGCTGTGAAAGCGGTGTCAAGGGAAGGTGAGGACCAGCAACAGCTCTAAGCCCTTAGATGTAGCGTGCGTCAGAAATCGCTTGGACGTTTGCACTTTGGGAGTTGGTCTGTGCTGGGAGTGAGAGTGAGAGCCTGAGTGAGCCTGAGAATGTGTGTTGGCAGTGCCGGGAGGCAAGGTAGAGGCAGATGGCCAGAGTGTGTTTGTCTGTGAAAGCGGTGTCAAGGGAAGGTGAGGACCAGCATCTGCTCTAAGCCCTTAGATGTAGCGTGCGTCAGAACTCGCTTGGTTGTTGGCACTTTGGGAGGTGGTGTGTGCCGAGAGTGAGAGTGTGTTGGGAGTGGTGCGAGCTGAGGGAAAGGCAGATGGGGAGAGTGTGTTTGGCTGTGAAAGCGGTGTCAAGGGAAGGTGAGGAGCAGCAACAGCTCTAAGCCCTTAGGCCTATCGTATGGGAGAAATGGCTTGGGTGTTTGCACTTTGGGAGGTGGTCTCTGCCGGTAGTGAGAGTGAGAGTGAGCCTGAGAATGTGTGTTGGGAGTGCTGGGAGGCAAGGTAAAGGCAGATGGGCAGAGTGTGTTTGGCTGTGAAAGCGGTGTCAAGGGAAGGTGAGGACCAGCAACAGCTCTAAGCCCTTAGATGTAGCGTGCGTCAGAAATCGCTTGGACGTTTGCACTTTGGGAGTTGGTCTGTGCTGGGAGTGAGAGTGAGAGCCTGAGTGAGCCTGAGAATGTGTGTTGGCAGTGCCGGGAGGCAAGGTAAAGGCAGATGGCCAGAGTGTGTTTGGCTGTGAAAGCGCTGTGAAGGGAAGGTGAGGACCAGCAACAGCTCTGAGCCCTTAGATGTAGCGTGCGTCAGAACTCGCTTGGTTGTTGGCACTTTGGGAGGTGGTGTGTGCCGAGAGTGAGAGTGTGTTGGGATTGCCGGGAGGCAAGGCAAAGGCAGATGGGCAGAGTGTGTTTGGCTGTGAAAGCGGTGTCAAGGGAAGGTGAGGACCAGCAACAGCTCTAAGCCCTTAGGCCTATCGTATGGGAGAAATGGCTTGGACGTTTGCATTTTGGGAGGTGGTCTGTGCCGGGAGTGAGAGTGAGAGTGAGCCTGAGAATGTGTGTTGGGAGTGCTGTGAGGCAAGGCAAAGGCAGATGGCCAGAGTGTGTTTGGCTGTGAAAGCGGTGTCAAGGGAAGGTGAGGACCAGCCACAGCTCTAAGCCCTTAGGCCTATCGTATGGGAGAAATGGCTTGCACGTCTGCACTTTGGGAGTTGGTCTGTGCCAAGAGTGAGACTGTGTGTTGGGAGTGCTGGGAGGCAAGGCAAAGGCAGATGGGCAGAATGTGTTTGTCTGTGAAAGCGGTGTCAAGGGAAGGTGAGGACCAGCAACAGCTCTAAGCCCATTAGGCCTGTCGCCTGGGAGAAATGGCTTGCGTGTTGTCACTATGGGAGGTGGTCTGTGCCGGGAGTGACAGTGAGATTGCACCTGAGAATGTGTGTTGGGAGTGCTGGGAGGCAAAGCCAGGGCAGATTCCCAGAGTGTGTTTGGCTGTGAAAGCGGTGTCAAGGGAAGGTAAGGACCAGCCACAGCTCTAAGCCCTTAGGCCTATCGTATGGGAGAAATGGCTTGCACGTCTGCACTTTGGGAGGTGGTCTGTGCCAGGAGTGAGAGTTAGATTGCGCCTGAGAATGTGTGTTGGGAGTGCTGGGAGGCAAAGCCAGGCTAGATGGGCAGAGTGTGTTTGCCTGTGAAAGCGCTGTGAAGGGAAGCTGATGAGCAGCAACAGCTCTGAGCCCTTAGATGTAGCGTGTGTCAGAAACCGCTTGGGTGCTGGCACTTTGGGAGGTGGTGTGTGCCGAGAGTGAGAGTGTGTTGGGAGTGGTGGGAGTTGAGGCAAAGGCAGATGGCCAGAGTGTGTTTGGCTGTGAAAGCGGTGTCAAGGGAAGGTGAGGACCAGCAACAGCTCTAAGCCCTTAGATGTAGCGTGCGTCAGAAATCGCTTGGACGTTTGCACTTTGGGAGTTGGTCTGTGCTGGGAGTGAGAGTGAGAGCCTGAGTGAGCCTGAGAATGTGTGTTGGCAGTGCCGGGAGGCAAGGTAGAGGCAGATGGCCAGAGTGTGTTTGTCTGTGAAAGCGGTGTCAAGGGAAGGTGATGACCAGCAACAGCTCTAAGCCCTTAGATGTAGCGTGCGTCAGAAATCGCTTGGTTGTTGGCACTTTGGGAGGTGGTGTGTGCCGAGAGTGAGAGTGTGTTGGGATTGCCGGGAGGCAAGGCAAAGGCAGATGGGCAGAGTGTGTTTGGCTGTGAAAGCGGTGTCAAGGGAAGGTGAGGACCAGCAACAGCTCTAAGCCCTTAGGCCTATCGTATGGGAGAAATGGCTTGGACGTTTGCACTTTGGGAGGTGGTCTGTGCCGGTAGTGAGAGTGAGAGTGAGCCTGAGAATGTGTGTTGGGAGTGCTGTGAGGCAAGGCAAAGGCAGATGGCCAGAGTGTGTTTGGCTGTGAAAGCGGTGTCAAGGGAAGGTGAGGACCAGCAACAGCTCTAAGCCCTTAGGCCTATCGTATGGGAGAAATGGCTTCGGTGTTTGCACTTTGGGAGGTGGTCTGTGCCAGGAGTGAGAGTGAGATTGAGGCTGAGAATGTGTGTTGGGAGTGCTGGGAGGCAAGGCCAGGGCAGATGGGCAGAGTGTGTTTGGCTGTGAAAGCGGTGTCAAGGGAAGGTGAGGACCAGCAACAGCTCTAAGCCCTTACATGTAGCGTGCCTCCGAAATAGCTTGGGTGTTGGCACTTTGGGAGGTGGTCTGTGCCAAGAGTGAGACTGTGTGTTGGGAGTGCTGGGAGGCAAGGCAAAGGCAGATGGGCAGAATGTGTTTGTCTGTGAAAGCGGTGTCAAGGGAAGGTGAGGACCAGCAACAGCTCTAAGCCCATTAGGCCTGTCGCCTGGGAGAAATGGCTTGCGTGTTGTCACTATGGGAGGTGGTCTGTGCCGGGAGTGACAGTGAGATTGCACCTGAGAATGTGTGTTGGGAGTGCTGGGAGGCAAAGCCAGGGCAGATTCCCAGAGTGTGTTTGGCTGTGAAAGCGGTGTCAAGGGAAGGTAAGGACCAGCCACAGCTCTAAGCCCTTAGGCCTATCGTATGGGAGAAATGGCTTGCACGTCTGCACTTTGGGAGGTGGTCTGTGCCAGGAGTGAGAGTTAGATTGCGCCTGAGAATGTGTGTTGGGAGTGCTGGGAGGCAAAGCCAGGCTAGATGGCCAGAGTGTGTTTGGCTGTGAAAGCGCTGTGAAGGGAAGGTGATGACCAGCAACAGCTCTGAGCCCTTAGATGTAGCGTGTGTCAGAAACCGCTTGGGTGCTGGCACTTTGGAGGTCGTGTGTGCCGAGAGTGAGAGTGTGTTGGGATTGCCGGGAGGCAAGGCAAAGGCAGATGGGCAGAGTGTGTTTGGCTGTGAAAGCGGTGTCAAGGGAAGGTGAGGACCAGCCACATCTCTAAGCCCTTAGATGTAGCGTGCGTCAGAAATCGCTTGGACGTTTGCACTTTGGGAGTTGGTCTGTGCTGGGAGTGAGAGTGAGAGCCTGAGTGAGCCTGAGAATGTGTGTTGGCAGTGCCGGGAGGCAAGGTAGAGGCAGATGGCCAGAGTGTGTTTGTCTGTGAAAGCGGTGTCAAGGGAAGGTGAGGACCAGCAACAGCTCTAAGCCCTTAGATGTAGCGTGCGTCAGAAATCGCTTGGTTGTTGGCTCTTTGGAAGGTACTGTGTTCCGAGAGTGAGAGTGTGTTGGGATTGCCGGGAGGCAAGGCAAAGGCAGATGGGCAGAGTGTGTTTGGCTGTGAAAGCGGTGTGAAGGGAAGGTGAGGACCAGCATCAGCTCTAAGCCCTTAAACCTATCGTATGGGAGAAATGGCTTGGGTGTTTGCACTTTGGGAAGTGGTCTGTGCCGGGAGTGAGAGTGAGATTGAGTCTGAGAATGTGTGTTGGGAGTGCTGGGAGGCAAGGCAAAGGCCGATGGGCAGAGTGTGTTTGGCTGTGAAAGCGGTGTCAAAGGAAGGTGAGGACCTGCAACAGCTCTCAGCCCTAAACAGGTAGCGTGCGGGATAAATGGCTTGGACGTTTGCACTTTGGGAGTTTGTCTATGCCGGGAGTGAGAGTGAGATTGAGTCTGAGAATGTGTGTTGGGAGTGCTGGGAGGCAAGGCAAAGGCCGATGGGCAAAGTGTGTTTGGCTGTGAAAGCGGTGTCAAAGGAAGGTGAGGACCTGCAACAGCTCTCAGCCCTAAACAGGTAGCGGGCGGGATAAATGGCTTGGACGTTTGCACTTTGGGAGTTTGTCTATGCCGGGAGTGAGAGTGAGATTGAGGCTGAGAATGTGTGTTGGGAGTGCTGGGAGGCAAGGCCAGGGCAGATGGGCAGAGTGTGTTTGGCTGTGAAAGCGGTGTCAAGGGAAGGTGAGGACCAGCAACAGCTCTAAGCCCTTACATGTAGCGTGCCTCCGAAATAGCTTGGGTGTTGGCACTTTGGGAGGTGGTCTGTGCCAAGAGTGAGACTGTGTGTTGGGAGTGCTGGGAGGCAAGGCAAAGGCAGATGGGCAGAATGTGTTTGTCTGTGAAAGCGGTGTCAAGGGAAGGTAAGGACCAGCAACAGCTCTAAGCCCATTAGGCCTGTCGCCTGGGAGAAATGGCTTGCGTGTTGTCACTATGGGAGGTGGTCTGTGCCGGGAGTGACAGTGAGATTGCACCTGAGAATGTGTGTTGGGAGTGCTGGGAGGCAAAGCCAGGGCAGATTCCCAGAGTGTGTTTGGCTGTGAAAGCGGTGTCAAGGGAAGGTAAGGACCAGCCACAGCTCTAAGCCCTTAGGCCTATCGTATGGGAGAAATGGGTTGCACGTCTGCACTTTGGGAGGTGGTCTGTGCCAGGAGTGAGAGTTAGATTGCGCCTGAGAATGTGTGTTGGGAGTGCTGGGAGGCAAAGCCAGGCTAGATGGCCAGAGTGTGTTTGGCTGTGAAAGCGCTGTGTAGGGAAGGTGATGACCAGCAACAGCTCTGAGCCCTTAGATGTAGCGTGTGTCAGAAACCGCTTGGGTGCTGGCACTTTGGGAGGTGGTGTGTGCCGAGAGTGAGAGTGTGTTGGGATTGCCGGGAGGCAAGGCAAAGGCAGATGGGCAGAGTGTGTTTGGCTGTGAAAGCGGTGTCAAGGGAAGGTGATGACCAGCATCTGCTCTAAGCCCTTAGATGTAGCGTGCGTCAGAAATCGCTTGGTGGTTGGCACTTTGGGAGGTGGTGTGTGCCGAGAGTCAGAGTGTGTTGGGAGTGGTGCGAGTTGAGGGAAAGGCAGATGGGCAGAGTGTGTTTGGCTGTGAAAGCGGTGTCAAGGGAAGGTGAGGACCAGCAACAGCTCTAAGCCCTTAGGCCTATCGTATGGGAGAAATGGCTTGGGTGTTTGCACTTTGGGAAGTGGTCTGTGCCGGGAGTGAGAGTGAGAGTGAGCCTGAGAATGTGTGTTGGGAGTGCTGGGAGGCAAGGTAAAGGCAGATGGGCAGAGTGTGTTTGGCTGTGAAAGCGGTGTCAAGGGAAGGTGAGGACCAGCAACAGCTCTAAGCCCTTAGATGTAGCGTGCGTCAGAAATCGCTTGGACGTTTGCACTTTGGGAGTTGGTCTGTGCTGGGAGTGAGAGTGAGAGCCTGAGTGAGCCTGAGAATGTGTGTTGGCAGTGCCGGGAGGCAAGGTAAAGGCAGATGGCCAGAGTGTGTTTGGCTGTGAAAGCGCTGTGAAGGGAAGGTGAGGACCAGCATCAGCTCTAAGCCCTTAGATGTAGCGTGCGTCAGAACTCGCTTGGTTGTTGGCACTTTGGGAGGTGGTGTGTGCCGAGAGTGAGAGTGTGTTGGGATTGCCGGGAGGCAAGGCAAAGGCAGATGGGCAGAGTGTGTTTGGCTGTGAAAGCGGTGTCAAGGGAAGGTGAGGACCAGCAACAGCTCTAAGCCCTTACATGTAGCGTGCCTCCGAAATACCTTGGGTGTTGGCACTTTGGGAGGTGGTCTGTGCCAAGAGTGAGACTGTGTGTTGGGAGTGCTGGGAGGCAAGGCAAAGGCAGATGGGCAGAATGTGTTTGTCTGTGAAAGCGGTGTCAAGGGAAGGTGAGGACCAGCAACAGCTCTAAGCCCATTAGGCCTGTCGCCTGGGAGAAATGGCTTGCGTGTTGTCACTATGGGAGGTGGTCTGTGCCGGGAGTGACAGTGAGATTGCACCTGAGAATGTGTGTTGGGAGTGCTGGGAGGCAAAGCCAGGGCAGATTCCCAGAGTGTGTTTGGCTGTGAAAGCGGTGTCAAGGCAAGGTAAGGACCAGCCACAGCTCTAAGCCCTTAGGCCTATCGTATGGGAGAAATGGCTTGCACGTCTGCACTTTGGGAGGTGGTCTGTGCCAGGAGTGAGAGTTAGATTGCGCCTGAGAATGTGTGTTGGGAGTGCTGGGAGGCAAAGCCAGGCTAGATGGGCAGAGTGTGTTTGCCTGTGAAAGCGCTGTGAAGGGAAGCTGATGAGCAGCAACAGCTCTGAGCCCTTAGATGTAGCGTGTGTCAGAAACCGCTTGGGTGCTGGCACTTTGGGAGGTGGTGTGTGCCGAGAGTGAGAGTGTGTTGGGAGTGGTGGGAGTTGAGGCAAAGGCAGATGGCCAGAGTGTGTTTGGCTGTGAAAGCGGTGTCAAGGGAAGGTGAGGACCAGCAACAGCTCTAAGCCCTTAGATGTAGCGTGCGTCAGAAATCGCTTGGACGTTTGCACTTTGGGAGTTGGTCTGTGCTGGGAGTGAGAGTGAGAGCCTGAGTGAGCCTGAGAATGTGTGTTGGCAGTGCCGGGAGGCAAGGTAGAGGCAGATGGCCAGAGTGTGTTTGTCTGTGAAAGCGGTGTCAAGGGAAGGTGAGGACCAGCATCTGCTCTAAGCCCTTAGATGTAGCGTGCGTCAGAACTCGCTTGGTTGTTGGCACTTTGGGAGGTGGTGTGTGCCGAGAGTGAGAGTGTGTTGGGAGTGGTGCGAGCTGAGGGAAAGGCAGATGGGGAGAGTGTGTTTGGCTGTGAAAGCGGTGTCAAGGGAAGGTGAGGAGCAGCAACAGCTCTAAGCCCTTAGGCCTATCGTATGGGAGAAATGGCTTGGGTGTTTGCACTTTGGGAGGTGGTCTCTGCCGGTAGTGAGAGTGAGAGTGAGCCTGAGAATGTGTGTTGGGAGTGCTGGGAGGCAAGGCAAAGGCAGATGGGCAGAGTGTGTTTGGCTGTGAAAGCGGTGTCAAGGGAAGGTGAGGACCAGCAACAGCTCTAAGCCCTTAGATGTAGCGTGCGTCAGAAATCGCTTGGACGTTTGCACTTTGGGAGTTGGTCTGTGCTGGGAGTGAGAGTGAGAGCCTGAGTGAGCCTGAGAATGTGTGTTGGCAGTGCCGGGAGGCAAGGTAAAGGCAGATGGCCAGAGTGTGTTTGGCTGTGAAAGCGCTGTGAAGGGAAGGTGAGGACCAGCAACAGCTCTGAGCCCTTAGATGTAGCGTGCGTCAGAACTCGCTTGGTTGTTGGCACTTTGGGAGGTGGTGTGTGCCGAGAGTGAGAGTGTGTTGGGATTGCCGGGAGGCAAGGCAAAGGCAGATGGGCAGAGTGTGTTTGGCTGTGAAAGCGGTGTCAAGGGAAGGTGAGGACCAGCAACAGCTCTAAGCCCTTAGGCCTATCGTATGGGAGAAATGGCTTGGACGTTTGCATTTTGGGAGGTGGTCTGTGCCGGGAGTGAGAGTGAGAGTGAGCCTGAGAATGTGTGTTGGGAGTGCTGTGAGGCAAGGCAAAGGCAGATGGCCAGAGTGTGTTTGGCTGTGAAAGCGGTGTCAAGGGAAGGTGAGGACCAGCCACAGCTCTAAGCCCTTAGGCCTATCGTATGGGAGAAATGGCTTGCACGTCTGCACTTTGGGAGGTGGTCTGTGCCAGGAGTGAGAGTTAGATTGCGCCTGAGAATGTGTGTTGGGAGTGCTGGGAGGCAAAGCCAGGCTAGATGGCCAGAGTGTGTTTGGCTGTGAAAGCGCTGTGAAGGGAAGGTGATGAGCAGCAACAGCTCTGAGCCCTTAGATGTAGCGTGTGTCAGAAACCGCTTGGGTGCTGGCACTTTGGAGGTGGTGTGTGCCGAGAGTGAGAGTGTGTTGGGATTGCCGGGAGGCAAGGCAAAGGCAGATGGGCAGAGTGTGTTTGGCTGTGAAAGCGGTGTCAAGGGAAGGTGAGGACCAGCATCAGCTCTAAGCCCTTAGGCCTATCGTATAGGAGAAATGGCTTCGGTGTTTGCACTTTGGGAGGTGGTCTGTGCCAGGAGTGAGAGTGAGATTGAACCTGAGAATGTGTGTTGGGAGTGCTGGGTGGCAAAGCCAGGGTAGATGGCCAGAGTGTGTTTGGCTGTGAAAGCGGTGTCAAGGGAAGGTGAGGACCAGCAACAGCTCTAAGCCCTTACATGTAGCGTGCCTCCGAAATAGCTTGGGTGTTGGCACTTTGGGAGTTGGTCTGTGCCAAGAGTGAGACTGTGTGTTGGGAGTGCTGGGAGGCAAGGCAAAGGCAGATGGGCAGAATGTGTTTGTCTGTGAAAGCGGTGTCAAGGGAAGGTGAGGACCAGCAACAGCTCTAAGCCCATTAGGCCTGTCGCCTGGGAGAAATGGCTTGCGTGTTGTCACTATGGGAGGTGGTCTGTGCCGGGAGTGACAGTGAGATTGCACCTGAGAATGTGTGTTGGGAGTGCTGGGAGGCAAAGCCAGGGCAGATTCCCAGAGTGTGTTTGGCTGTGAAAGCGGTGTCAAGGCAAGGTAAGGACCAGCCACAGCTCTAAGCCCTTAGGCCTATCGTATGGGAGAAATGGCTTGCACGTCTGCACTTTGGGAGGTGGTCTGTGCCAGGAGTGAGAGTTAGATTGCGCCTGAGAATGTGTGTTGGGAGTGCTGGGAGGCAAAGCCATGCTAGATGGGCAGAGTGTGTTTGGCTATGAAAGCGCTGTGAAGGGAAGCTGATGAGCAGCAACAGCTCTGAGCCCTTAGATGTAGCGTGTGTCAGAAACCGCTTGGGTGCTGGCACTTTGGGAGGTGGTGTGTGCCGAGAGTGAGAGTGTGTTGGGAGTGGTGGGAGTTGAGGCAAAGGCAGATGGGCAGAGTGTGTTTGGCTGTGAAAGCGGTGTCAAGGGAAGGTGAGGACCAGCAACAGCTCTAAGCCCTTAGATGTAGCGTGCGTCAGAAATCGCTTGGACGTTTGCACTTTGGGAGTTGGTCTGTGCTGGGAGTGAGAGTGAGAGCCTGAGTGAGCCTGAGAATGTGTGTTGGCAGTGCCGGGAGGCAAGGTAGAGGCAGATGGCCAGAGTGTGTTTGTCTGTGAAAGCGGTGTCAAGGGAAGGTGAGGACCAGCAACAGCTCTAAGCCCTTAGATGTAGCGTGCGTCAGAAATCGCTTGGTTGTTGGCACTTTGGGAGGTGGTGTGTGCCGAGAGTGAGAGTGTGTTGGGATTGCCGGGAGGCAAGGCAAAGGCAGATGGGCAGAGTGTGTTTGGCTGTGAAAGCGGTGTCAAGGGAAGGTGAGGACCAGCAACAGCTCTAAGCCCTTAGGCCTATCGTATGGGAGAAATGGCTTGGACGTTTGCACTTTGGGAGGTGGTCTGTGCCGGTAGTGAGAGTGAGAGTGAGCCTGAGAATGTGTGTTGGGAGTGCTGGGAGGCAAGGCAAAGGCAGATGGCCAGAGTGTGTTTGGCTGTGAAAGCGGTGTCAAGGGAAGGTGAGGACCAGCAACAGCTCTAAGCCCTTAGGCCTATCGTATGGGAGAAATGGCTTCGGTGTTTGCACTTTGGGAGGTGGTCTGTGCCAGGAGTGAGAGTGAGATTGAGGCTGAGAATGTGTGTTGGGAGTGCTGGGAGGCAAGGCCAGGGCAGATGGGCAGAGTGTGTTTGGCTGTGAAAGCGGTGTCAAGGGAAGGTGAGGACCAGCAACAGCTCTAAGCCCTTACATGTAGCGTGCCTCCGAAATAGCTTGGGTGTTGGCACTTTGGGAGGTGGTCTGTGCCAAGAGTGAGACTGTGTGTTGGGAGTGCTGGGAGGCAAGGCAAAGGCAGATGGGCAGAATGTGTTTGTCTGTGAAAGCGGTGTCAAGGGAAGGTGAGGACCAGCAACAGCTCTAAGCCCATTAGGCCTGTCGCCTGGGAGAAATGGCTTGCGTGTTGTCACTATGGGAGGTGGTCTGTGCCGGGAGTGACAGTGAGATTGCACCTGAGAATGTGTGTTGGGAGTGCTGGGAGGCAAAGCCAGGGCAGATTCCCAGAGTGTGTTTGGCTGTGAAAGCGGTGTCAAGGGAAGGTAAGGACCAGCCACAGCTCTAAGCCCTTAGGCCTATCGTATGGGAGAAATGGCTTGCACGTCTGCACTTTGGGAGGTGGTCTGTGCCAGGAGTGAGAGTTAGATTGCGCCTGAGAATGTGTGTTGGGAGTGCTGGGAGGCAAAGCCAGGCTAGATGGCCAGAGTGTGTTTGGCTGTGAAAGCGCTGTGAAGGGAAGGTGATGACCAGCAACAGCTCTGAGCCCTTAGATGTAGCGTGTGTCAGAAACCGCTTGGGTGCTGGCACTTTGGAGGTCGTGTGTGCCGAGAGTGAGAGTGTGTTGGGATTGCCGGGAGGCAAGGCAAAGGCAGATGGGCAGAGTGTGTTTGGCTGTGAAAGCGGTGTCAAGGGAAGGTGAGGACCAGCCACATCTCTAAGCCCTTAGATGTAGCGTGCGTCAGAAATCGCTTGGACGTTTGCACTTTGGGAGTTGGTCTGTGCTGGGAGTGAGAGTGAGAGCCTGAGTGAGCCTGAGAATGTGTGTTGGCAGTGCCGGGAGGCAAGGTAGAGGCAGATGGCCAGAGTGTGTTTGTCTGTGAAAGCGGTGTCAAGGGAAGGTGAGGACCAGCAACAGCTCTAAGCCCTTAGATGTAGCGTGCGTCAGAAATCGCTTGGTTGTTGGCTCTTTGGAAGGTACTGTGTTCCGAGAGTGAGAGTGTGTTGGGATTGCCGGGAGGCAAGGCAAAGGCAGATGGGCAGAGTGTGTTTGGCTGTGAAAGCGGTGTGAAGGGAAGGTGAGGACCAGCATCAGCTCTAAGCCCTTAAACCTATCGTATGGGAGAAATGGCTTGGGTGTTTGCACTTTGGGAAGTGGTCTGTGCCGGGAGTGAGAGTGAGATTGAGTCTGAGAATGTGTGTTGGGAGTGCTGGGAGGCAAGGCAAAGGCCGATGGGCAGAGTGTGTTTGGCTGTGAAAGCGGTGTCAAAGGAAGGTGAGGACCTGCAACAGCTCTCAGCCCTAAACAGGTAGCGTGCGGGATAAATGGCTTGGACGTTTGCACTTTGGGAGTTTGTCTATGCCGGGAGTGAGAGTGAGATTGAGTCTGAGAATGTGTGTTGGGAGTGCTGGGAGGCAAGGCAAAGGCCGATGGGCAGAGTGTGTTTGGCTGTGAAAGCGGTGTCAAAGGAAGGTGAGGACCTGCAACAGCTCTCAGCCCTAAACAGGTAGCGTGCGGGATAAATGGCTTGGACGTTTGCACTTTGGGAGTTTGTCTATGCCGGGAGTGAGAGTGAGATTGAGGCTGAGAATGTGTGTTGGGAGTGCTGGGAGGCAAGGCAAAGGCCGATGGGCAAAGTGTGTTTGGCTGTGAAAGCGGTGTCAAAGGAAGGTGAGGACCTGCAACAGCTCTCAGCCCTAAACAGGTAGCGGGCGGGATAAATGGCTTGGACGTTTGCACTTTGGGAGTTTGTCTATGCCGGGAGTGAGAGTGAGATTGAGGCTGAGAATGTGTGTTGGGAGTGCTGGGAGGCAAGGCCAGGGCAGATGGGCAGAGTGTGTTTGGCTGTGAAAGCGGTGTCAAGGGAAGGTGAGGACCAGCAACAGCTCTAAGCCCTTACATGTAGCGTGCCTCCGAAATAGCTTGGGTGTTGGCACTTTGGGAGGTGGTCTGTGCCAAGAGTGAGACTGTGTGTTGGGAGTGCTGGGAGGCAAGGCAAAGGCAGATGGGCAGAATGTGTTTGTCTGTGAAAGCGGTGTCAAGGGAAGGTAAGGACCAGCAACAGCTCTAAGCCCATTAGGCCTGTCGCCTGGGAGAAATGGCTTGCGTGTTGTCACTATGGGAGGTGGTCTGTGCCGGGAGTGACAGTGAGATTGCACCTGAGAATGTGTGTTGGGAGTGCTGGGAGGCAAAGCCAGGGCAGATTCCCAGAGTGTGTTTGGCTGTGAAAGCGGTGTCAAGGGAAGGTAAGGACCAGCCACAGCTCTAAGCCCTTAGGCCTATCGTATGGGAGAAATGGGTTGCACGTCTGCACTTTGGGAGGTGGTCTGTGCCAGGAGTGAGAGTTAGATTGCGCCTGAGAATGTGTGTTGGGAGTGCTGGGAGGCAAAGCCAGGCTAGATGGCCAGAGTGTGTTTGGCTGTGAAAGCGCTGTGTAGGGAAGGTGATGACCAGCAACAGCTCTGAGCCCTTAGATGTAGCGTGTGTCAGAAACCGCTTGGGTGCTGGCACTTTGGGAGGTGGTGTGTGCCGAGAGTGAGAGTGTGTTGGGATTGCCGGGAGGCAAGGCAAAGGCAGATGGGCAGAGTGTGTTTGGCTGTGAAAGCGGTGTCAAGGGAAGGTGATGACCAGCATCTGCTCTAAGCCCTTAGATGTAGCGTGCGTCAGAAATCGCTTGGTGGTTGGCACTTTGGGAGGTGGTGTGTGCCGAGAGTGAGAGTGTGTTGGGAGTGGTGCGAGTTGAGGGAAAGGCAGATGGGCAGAGTGTGTTTGGCTGTGAAAGCGGTGTCAAGGGAAGGTGAGGACCAGCAACAGCTCTAAGCCCTTAGGCCTATCGTATGGGAGAAATGGCTTGGGTGTTTGCACTTTGGGAAGTGGTCTGTGCCGGGAGTGAGAGTGAGAGTGAGCCTGAGAATGTGTGTTGGGAGTGCTGGGAGGCAAGGTAAAGGCAGATGGGCAGAGTGTGTTTGGCTGTGAAAGCGGTGTCAAGGGAAGGTGAGGACCAGCAACAGCTCTAAGCCCTTAGATGTAGCGTGCGTCAGAAATCGCTTGGACGTTTGCACTTTGGGAGTTGGTCTGTGCTGGGAGTGAGAGTGAGAGCCTGAGTGAGCCTGAGAATGTGTGTTGGCAGTGCCGGGAGGCAAGGTAAAGGCAGATGGCCAGAGTGTGTTTGTCTGTGAAAGCGGTGTCAAGGGAAGGTGAGGACCAGCAACAGCTCTGAGCCCTTAGATGTAGCGTGCGTCAGAACTCGCTTGGTTGTTGGCACTTTGGGAGGTGGTGTGTGCCGAGAGTGAGAGTGTGTTGGGATTGCCGGGAGGCAAGGCAAAGGCAGATGGGCAGAGTGTGTTTGGCTGTGAAAGCGGTGTCAAGGGAAGGTGAGGACCAGCAACAGCTCTAAGCCCTTAGGCCTATCGTATGGGAGAAATGGCTTGGACGTTTGCACTTTGGGAGGTGGTCTGTGCCGGTAGTGAGAGTGAGAGTGAGCCTGAGAATGTGTGTTGGGAGTGCTGTGAGGCAAGGCAAAGGCAGATGGGCAGAGTGTGTTTGGCTGTGAAAGCGGTGTCAAGGGAAGGTGAGGACCAGCAACAGCTCTAAGCCCTTAGGCCTATCGTATGGGAGAAATGGCTTCGGTGTTTGCACTTTGGGAGGTGGTCTGTGCCGGGAGTGAGAGTGAGATTGAGGCTGAGAATGTGTGTTGGGAGTGCTGGGAGGCAAGGCCAGGGCAGATGGGCAGAGTGTGTTTGGCTGTGAAAGCGGTGTCAAGGGAAGGTGAGGACCAGCAACAGCTCTAAGCCCTTACATGTAGCGTGCCTCCAAAATAGCTTGGGTGTTGGCACTTTGGGAGGTGGTCTGTGCCAAGAGTGAGACTGTGTGTTGGGAGTGCTGGGAGGCAAGGCAAAGGCAGATGGGCAGAATGTGTTTGTCTGTGAAAGCGGTGTGAAGGGAATGTGAGGACCAGCAACAGCTCTAAGCCCATTAGGCCTGTCGCCTGGGAGAAATGGCTTGCGTGTTGTCACTATGGGAGGTGGTCTGTGCCGGGAGTGACAGTGAGATTGCACCTGAGAATGTGTGTTGGGAGTGCTGGGAGGCAAAGCCAGGGCAGATTCCCAGAGTGTGTTTGGCTGTGAAAGCGGTGTCAAGGCAAGGTAAGGACCAGCCACAGCTCTAAGCCCTTAGGCCTATCGTATGGGAGAAATGGCTTGCACGTCTGCACTTTGGGAGGTGGTCTGTGCCAGGAGTGAGAGTTAGATTTCGCCTGAGAATGTGTGTTGGGAGTGCTGGGAGGCAAAGCCAGGGTAGATGGGCAGAGTGTGTTTGGCTGTGAAAGCGGTGTCAAGGGAAGGTGATGACCAGCAACAGCTCTGAGCCCTTAGATGTAGCGTGTGTCAGAAACCGCTTGGGTGCTGGCATTTTGGAGGTGGTGTGTGCCGAGAGTGAGAGTGTGTTGGGATTGCCGGGAGGCAAGGCAAAGGCAGATGGGCAGAGTGTGTTTGGCTGTGAAAGCGGTGTCAAGGGAAGGTGAGGACCAGCAACAGCTCTAAGCCCTTACATGTAGCGTGCCTCCGAAATAGCTTGGGTGTTGGCACTTTGGGAGGTGGTCTGTGCCAAGAGTGAGACTGTGTGTTGGGAGTGCTGGGAGGCAAGGCAAAGGCAGATGGGCAGAATGTGTTTGTTTGTGAAAGCGGTGTCAAGGGAAGGTGAGGACCAGCAACAGCTCTAAGCCCATTAGGCCTGTCGCCTGGGAGAAATGGCTTGCGTGTTGTCACTATGGGAGGTGGTCTGTGCCGGGAGTGACAGTGAGATTGCACCTGAGAATGTGTGTTGGGAGTGCTGGGAGGCAAAGCCAGGGCAGATTCCCAGAGTGTGTTTGGCTGTGAAAGCGGTGTCAAGGGAAGGTAAGGACCAGCCACAGCTCTAAGCCCTTAGGCCTATCGTATGGGAGAAATGGCTTGCACGTCTCCACTTTGGGAGGTGGTCTGTGCCAGGAGTGAGAGTTAGATTGCGCCTGAGAATGTGTGTTGGGAGTGCTGGGAGGCAAAGCCAGGCTAGATGGGCAGAGTGTGTTTGGCTGTGAAAGCGCTGTGAAGGGAAGGTGATGACCAGCAACAGCTCTGAGCCCTTAGATGTAGCGTGTGTCAGAAACCGCTTGGGTGCTGGCACTTTGGGAGGTGGTGTGTGCCGAGAGTGAGAGTGTGTTGGGAGTGGTGGGAGTTGAGGCAAAGGCAGATGGCCAGAGTGTGTTTGGCTGTGAAAGCGGTGTCAAGGGAAGGTGAGGACCAGCAACAGCTCTAAGCCCTTAGATGTAGCGTGCGTCAGAAATCGCTTGGACGTTTGCACTTTGGGAGTTGGTCTGTGCTGGGAGTGAGAGTGAGAGCCTGAGTGAGCCTGAGAATGTGTGTTGGCAGTGCCGGGAGGCAAGGTAGAGGCAGATGGCCAGAGTGTGTTTGGCTGTGAAAGCGGTGTCAAGGGAAGGTGAGGACCAGCATCTGCTCTAAGCCCTTAGATGTAGCGTGCGTCAGAAATCGCTTGGTTGTTGGCACTTTGGGAGGTGGTGTGTGCCGAGAGTGAGAGTGTGTTGGGAGTGGTGCGAGTTGAGGGAAAGGCAGATGGGCAGAGTGTGTTTGGCTGTGAAAGCGGTGTCAAGGGAAGGTGAGGACCAGCAACAGCTCTAAGCCCTTAGGCCTATCGTATGGGAGAAATGGCTTGGGTGTTTGCACTTTGGGAGGTGGTCTCTGCCGGTAGTGAGAGTGAGAGTGAGCCTGAGAATGTGTGTTGGGAGTGCTGGGAGGCAAGGTAAAGGCAGATGGGCAGAGTGTGTTTGGCTGTGAAAGCGGTGTCAAGGGAAGGTGAGGACCAGCAACAGCTCTAAGCCCTTAGATGTAGCGTGCGTCAGAAATCGCTTGGACGTTTGCACTTTGGGAGTTGGTCTGTGCTGGGAGTGAGAGTGAGAGCCTGAGTGAGCCTGAGAATGTGTGTTGGCAGTGCCGGGAGGCAAGGTAAAGGCAGATGGCCAGAGTGTGTTTGGCTGTGAAAGCGCTGTGAAGGGAAGGTGAGGACCAGCAACAGCTCTGAGCCCTTAGATGTAGCGTGCGTCAGAACTCGCTTGGTTGTTGGCACTTTGGGAGGTGGTGTGTGCCGAGAGTGAGAGAGTGTTGGGATTGCCGGGAGGCAAGGCAAAGGCAGATGGGCAGAGTGTGTTTGGCTGTGAAAGCGGTGTCAAGGGAAGGTGAGGACCAGCCACAGCTCTAAGCCCTTAGGCCTATCGTATGGGAGAAATGGCTTGCACGTCTGCACTTTGGGAGGTGGTCTGTGCCAGGAGTGAGAGTTAGATTGCGCCTGAGAATGTGTGTTGGGAGTGCTGGGAGGCAAAGCCAGGCTAGATGGGCAGAGTGTGTTTGGCTGCGAAAGCGCTGTGAAGGGAAGGTGATGAGCAGCAACAGCTCTGAGCCCTTAGATGTAGCGTGTGTCAGAAACCGCTTGGGTGCTGGCACTTTGGAGGTGGTGTGTGCCGAGAGTGAGAGTGTGTTGGGATTGCCGGGAGGCAAGGCAAAGGCAGATGGGCAGAGTGTGTTTGGCTGTGAAAGCGGTGTCAAGGGAAGGTGAGGACCAGCATCAGCTCTAAGCCCTTAGGCCTATCGTATAGGAGAAATGGCTTCGGTGTTTGCACTTTGGGAGGTGGTCTGTGCCAGGAGTGAGAGTGAGATTGAACCTGAGAATGTGTGTTGGGAGTGCTGGGAGGCAAAGCCAGGGTAGATGGCCAGAGTGTGTTTGGCTGTGAAAGCGGTGTCAAGGGAAGGTGAGGACCAGCAACAGCTCTAAGCCCTTACATGTAGCGTGCGTCCGAAATAGCTTGGGTGTTGGCACTTTGGGAGGTGGTCTGTGCCAAGAGTGAGACTGTGTGTTGGGAGTGCTGGGAGGCAAGGCAAAGGCAGATGGGCAGAATGTGTTTGTCTGTGAAAGCGGTGTCAAGGGAAGGTGAGGACCAGCAACAGCTCTAAGCCCATTAGGCCTGTCGCCTGGGAGAAATGGCTTGCGTGTTGTCACTATGGGAGGTGGTCTGTGCCGGGAGTGACAGTGAGATTGCACCTGAGAATGTGTGTTGGGAGTGCTGGGAGGCAAAGCCAGGGCAGATTCCCAGAGTGTGTTTGGCTGTGAAAGCGGTGTCAAGGGAAGGTAAGGACCAGCCACAGCTCTAAGCCCTTAGGCCTATCGTATTGGAGAAATGGCTTGCACGTCTGCACTTTGGGAGGTGGTCTGTGCCAGGAGTGAGAGTTAGATTGCGCCTGAGAATGTGTGTTGGGAGTGCTGGGAGGCAAAGCCAGACTAGATGGGCAGAGTGTGTTTGGCTGTGAAAGCGCTGTGAAGGGAAGCTGATGAGCAGCAACAGCTCTGAGCCCTTAGATGTAGCGTGTGTCAGAAACCGCTTGGGTGTTGGCACTTTGGGAGGTGGTGTGTGCCGAGAGTGAGAGTGTGTTGGGAGTGGTGGGAGTTGAGGCAAAGGCAGATGGCCAGAGTGTGTTTGGCTGTGAAAGCGGTGTCAAGGGAAGGTGAGGACCAGCAACAGCTCTAAGCCCTTAGATGTAGCGTGCGTCAGAAATCGCTTGGACGTTTGCACTTTGGGAGTTGGTCTGTGCTGGGAGTGAGAGTGAGAGCCTGAGTGAGCCTGAGAATGTGTGTTGGCAGTGCCGGGAGGCAAGGTAGAGGCAGATGGCCAGAGTGTGTTTGTCTGTGAAAGCGGTGTCAAGGGAAGGTGAGGACCAGCAACAGCTCTAAGCCCTTAGATGTAGCGTGCGTCAGAACTCGCTTGGTTGTTGGCACTTTGGGAGGTGGTGTGTGCCGAGAGTGAGAGTGTGTTGGGATTGCCGGGAGGCAAGGCAAAGGCAGATGGGCAGAGTGTGTTTGGCTGTGAAAGCGGTGTCAAGGGAAGGTGAGGACCAGCAACAGCTCTAAGCCCTTAGGCCTATCGTATGGGAGAAATGGCTTGGACGTTTGCACTTTGGGAGGTGGTCTGTGCCGGTAGTGAGAGTGAGAGTGAGCCTGAGAATGTGTGTTGGGAGTGCTGTGAGGCAAGGCAAAGGCAGATGGCCAGAGTGTGTTTGGCTGTGAAAGCGGTGTCAAGGGAAGGTGAGGACCAGCAACAGCTCTAAGCCCTTAGGCCTATCGTATGGGAGAAATGGCTTCGGTGTTTGCACTTTGGGAGGTGGTCTGTGCCAGGAGTGAGAGTGAGATTGAGGCTGAGAATGTGTGTTGGGAGTGCTGGGACGCAAGGCCAGGGCAGATGGGCAGAGTGTGTTTGGCTGTTAAAGCGGTGTCAAAGGAAGGTGAGGACCTGCAACAGCTCTCAGCCCTAAACAGGTAGCGTGCGGGATAAATGGCTTGGACGTTTGCACTTTGGGAGTTTGTCTATGCCGGGAGTGAGAGTGAGATTGAGGCTGAGAATGTGTGTTGGGAGTGCTGGGAGGCAAGGCAAAGGCCGATGGGCAAAGTGTGTTTGGCTGTGAAAGCGGTGTCAAAGGAAGGTGAGGACCTGCAACAGCTCTCAGCCCTAAACAGGTAGCGGGCGGGATAAATGGCTTGGACGTTTGCACTTTGGGAGTTTGTCTATGCCGGGAGTGAGAGTGAGATTGAGGCTGAGAATGTGTGTTGGGAGTGCTGGGAGGCAAGGCCAGGGCAGATGGGCAGAGTGTGTTTGGCTGTGAAAGCGGTGTCAAGGGAAGGTGAGGACCAGCAACAGCTCTAAGCCCTTACATGTAGCGTGCCTCCGAAATAGCTTGGGTGTTGGCACTTTGGGAGGTGGTCTGTGCCAAGAGTGAGACTGTGTGTTGGGAGTGCTGGGAGGCAAGGCAAAGGCAGATGGGCAGAATGTGTTTGTCTGTGAAAGCGGTGTCAAGGGAAGGTAAGGACCAGCAACAGCTCTAAGCCCATTAGGCCTGTCGCCTGGGAGAAATGGCTTGCGTGTTGTCACTATGGGAGGTGGTCTGTGCCGGGAGTGACAGTGAGATTGCACCTGAGAATGTGTGTTGGGAGTGCTGGGAGGCAAAGCCAGGGCAGATTCCCAGAGTGTGTTTGGCTGTGAAAGCGGTGTCAAGGGAAGGTAAGGACCAGCCACAGCTCTAAGCCCTTAGGCCTATCGTATGGGAGAAATGGCTTGCACGTCTGCACTTTGGGAGGTGGTCTGTGCCAGGAGTGAGAGTTAGATTGCGCCTGAGAATGTGTGTTGGGAGTGCTGGGAGGCAAAGCCAGGCTAGATGGCCAGAGTGTGTTTGGCTGTGAAAGCGCTGTGTAGGGAAGGTGATGACCAGCAATAGCTCTGACCCCTTAGATGTAGCGTGTGTCAGAAACCGCTTGGGTGCTGGCACTTTGGGAGGTGGTGTGTGCCGAGAGTGAGAGTGTGTTGGGATTGCCGGGAGGCAAGGCAAAGGCAGATGGGCAGAGTGTGTTTGGCTGTGAAAGCGGTGTCAAGGGAAGGTGATGACCAGCATCTGCTCTAAGCCCTTAGATGTAGCGTGCGTCAGAAATCGCTTGGTGGTTGGCACTTTGGGAGGTGGTGTGTGCCGAGAGTGAGAGTGTGTTGGGAGTGGTGCGAGTTGAGGGAAAGGCAGATGGGCAGAGTGTGTTTGGCTGTGAAAGCGGTGTCAAGGGAAGGTGAGGACCAGCAACAGCTCTAAGCCCTTAGGCCTATCGTATGGGAGAAATGGCTTGGGTGTTTGCACTTTGGGAAGTGGTCTGTGCCGGGAGTGAGAGTGAGAGTGAGCCTGAGAATGTGTGTTGGGAGTGCTGGGAGGCAAGGTAAAGGCAGATGGGCAGAGTGTGTTTGGCTGTGAAAGCGGTGTCAAGGGAAGGTGAGGACCAGCAACAGCTCTAAGCCCTTAGATGTAGCGTGCGTCAGAAATCGCTTGGACGTTTGCACTTTGGGAGTTGGTCTGTGCTGGGAGTGAGAGTGAGAGCCTGAGTGAGCCTGAGAATGTGTGTTGGCAGTGCCGGGAGGCAAGGTAAAGGCAGATGGCCAGAGTGTGTTTGGCTGTGAAAGCGCTGTGAAGGGAAGGTGAGGACCAGCAACAGCTCTGAGCCCTTAGATGTAGCGTGCGTCAGAACTCGCTTGGTTGTTGGCACTTTGGGAGGTGGTGTGTGCCGAGAGTGAGAGTGTGTTGGGATTGCCGGGAGGCAAGGCAAAGGCAGATGGGGAGAGTGTGTTTGGCTGTGAAAGCGGTGTCAAGGGAAGGTGAGGACCAGCAACAGCTCTAAGCCCTTAGGCCTATCGTATGGGAGAAATGGCTTGGACGTTTGCACTTTGGGAGGTGGTCTGTGCCGGTAGTGAGAGTGAGAGTGAGCCTGAGAATGTGTGTTGGGAGTGCTGTGAGGCAAGGCAAAGGCAGATGGCCAGAGTGTGTTTGGCTGTGAAAGCGGTGTCAAGGGAAGGTGAGGACCAGCAACAGCTCTAAGCCCTTAGGCCTATCGTATGGGAGAAATGGCTTCGGTGTTTGCACTTTGGGAGGTGGTCTGTGCCGGGAGTGAGAGTGAGATTGAGGCTGAGAATGTGTGTTGGGAGTGCTGGGAGGCAAGGGCAGGGCAGATGGGCAGAGTGTGTTTGGCTGTGAAAGCGGTGTCAAGGGAAGGTGAGGACCAGCAACAGCTCTAAGCCCTTACATGTAGCGTGCCTCCAAAATAGCTTGGGTGTTGGCACTTTGGGAGGTGGTCTGTGCCAAGAGTGAGACTGTGTGTTGGGAGTGCTGGGAGGCAAGGCAAAGGCAGATGGGCAGAATGTGTTTGTCTGTGAAAGCGGTGTCAAGGGAAGGTGAGGACCAGCAACAGCTCTAAGCCCATTAGGCCTGTCGCCTGGGAGAAATGGCTTGCGTGTTGTCACTATGGGAGGTGGTCTGTGCCGGGAGTGACAGTGAGATTGCACCTGAGAATGTGTGTTGGGAGTGCTGGGAGGCAAAGCCAGGGCAGATTCCCAGAGTGTGTTTGGCTGTGAAAGCGGTGTCAAGGCAAGGTAAGGACCAGCCACAGCTCTAAGCCCTTAGGCCTATCGTATGGGAGAAATGGCTTGCACGTCTGCACTTTGGGAGGTGGTCTGTGCCAGGAGTGAGAGTTAGATTTCGCCTGAGAATGTGTGTTGGGAGTGCTGGGAGGCAAAGCCAGGCTAGATGGGCAGAGTGTGTTTGGCTGTGAAAGCGGTGTCAAGGGAAGGTGATGACCAGCAACAGCTCTGAGCCCTTAGATGTAGCGTGTGTCAGAAACCGCTTGGGTGCTGGCATTTTGGAGGTGGTGTGTGCCGAGAGTGAGAGTGTGTTGGGATTGCCGGGAGGCAAGGCAAAGGCAGATGGGCAGAGTGTGTTTGGCTGTGAAAGCGGTGTCAAGGGAAGGTGAGGACCAGCAACAGCTCTAAGCCCTTACATGTAGCGTGCCTCCGAAATAGCTTGGGTGTTGGCACTTTGGGAGGTGGTCTGTGCCAAGAGTGAGACTGTGTGTTGGGAGTGCTGGGAGGCAAGGCAAAGGCAGATGGGCAGAATGTGTTTGTTTGTGAAAGCGGTGTCAAGGGAAGGTGAGGACCAGCAACAGCTCTAAGCCCATTAGGCCTGTCGCCTGGGAGAAATGGCTTGCGTGTTGTCACTATGGGAGGTGGTCTGTGCCGGGAGTGACAGTGAGATTGCACCTGAGAATGTGTGTTGGGAGTGCTGGGAGGCAAAGCCAGGGCAGATTCCCAGAGTGTGTTTGGCTGTGAAAGCGGTGTCAAGGGAAGGTAAGGACCAGCCACAGCTCTAAGCCCTTAGGCCTATCGTATGGGAGAAATGGCTTGCACGTCTGCACTTTGGGAGGTGGTCTGTGCCAGGAGTGAGAGTTAGATTGCGCCTGAGAATGTGTGTTGGGAGTGCTGGGAGGCAAAGCCAGGCTAGATGCGCAGAGTGTGTTTGGCTGTGAAAGCGCTGTGAAGGGAAGGTGATGACCAGCAACAGCTCTGAGCCCTTAGATGTAGCGTGTGTCAGAAACCGCTTGGGTGCTGGCACTTTGGGAGGTGGTGTGTGCCGAGAGTGAGAGTGTGTTGGGAGTGGTGGGAGTTGAGGCAAAGGCAGATGGCCAGAGTGTGTTTGGCTGTGAAAGCGGTGTCAAGGGAAGGTGAGGACCAGCAACAGCTCTAAGCCCTTAGATGTAGCGTGCGTCAGAAATCGCTTGGACGTTTGAACTTTGGGAGTTGGTCTGTGCTGGGAGTGAGAGTGAGAGCCTGAGTGAGCCTGAGAATGTGTGTTGGCAGTGCCGGGAGGCAAGGTAGAGGCAGATGGCCAGAGTGTGTTTGTCTGTGAAAGCGGTGTCAAGGGAAGGTGAGGACCAGCATCTGCTCTAAGCCCTTAGATGTAGCGTGCGTCAGAAATCGCTTGGTTGTTGGCACTTTGGGAGGTGGTGTGTGCCGAGAGTGAGAGTGTGTTGGGAGTGGTGCGAGTTGAGGGAAAGGCAGATGGGGAGAGTGTGTTTGGCTGTGAAAGCGGTGTCAAGGGAAGGTGAGGACCAGCAACAGCTCTAAGCCCTTAGGCCTATCGTATGGGAGAAATGGCTTGGGTGTTTGCACTTTGGGAGGTGGTCTCTGCCGGTAGTGAGAGTGAGAGTGAGCCTGAGAATGTGTGTTGGGAGTGCTGGGAGGCAAGGTAAAGGCAGATGGGCAGAGTGTGTTTGGCTGTGAAAGCGGTGTCAAGGGAAGGTGAGGACCAGCAACAGCTCTAAGCCCTTAGATGTAGCGTGCGTCAGAAATCGCTTGGACGTTTGCACTTTGGGAGTTGGTCTGTGCTGGGAGTGAGAGTGAGAGCCTGAGTGAGCCTGAGAATGTGTGTTGGCAGTGCCGGGAGGCAAGGTAAAGGCAGATGGCCAGAGTGTGTTTGGCTGTGAAAGCGCTGTGAAGGGAAGGTGAGGACCAGCAACAGCTCTGAGCCCTTAGATGTAGCGTGCGTCAGAACTCGCTTGGTTGTTGGCACTTTGGGAGGTGGTGTGTGCCGAGAGTGAGAGAGTGTTGGGATTGCCGGGAGGCAAGGCAAAGGCAGATGGGCAGAGTGTGTTTGGCTGTGAAAGCGGTGTCAAGGGAAGGTGAGGACCAGCCACAGCTCTAAGCCCTTAGGCCTATCGTATGGGAGAAATGGCTTGCACGTCTGCACTTTGGGAGGTGGTCTGTGCCAGGAGTGAGAGTTAGATTGCGCCTGAGAATGTGTTTTGGGAGTGCTGGGAGGCAAAGCCAGGCTAGATGGGCAGAGTGTGTTTGGCTGCGAAAGCGCTGTGAAGGGAAGGTGATGAGCAGCAACAGCTCTGAGCCCTTAGATGTAGCGTGTGTCAGAAACCGCTTGGGTGCTGGCACTTTGGAGGTGGTGTGTGCCGAGAGTGAGAGTGTGTTGGGATTGCCGGGAGGCAAGGCAAAGGCAGATGGGCAGAGTGTGTTTGGCTGTGAAAGCGGTGTCAAGGGAAGGTGAGGACCAGCATCAGCTCTAAGCCCTTAGGCCTATCGTATAGGAGAAATGGCTTCGGTGTTTGCACTTTGGGAGGTGGTCTGTGCCAGGAGTGAGAGTGAGATTGAACCTGAGAATGTGTGTTGGGAGTGCTGGGAGGCAAAGCCAGGGTAGATGGCCAGAGTGTGTTTGGCTGTGAAAGCGGTGTCAAGGGAAGGTGAGGACCAGCAACAGCTCTAAGCCCTTACATGTAGCGTGCCTCCGAAATAGCTTGGGTGTTGGCACTTTGGGAGGTGGTCTGTGCCAAGAGTGAGACTGTGTGTTGGGAGTGCTGGGAGGCAAGGCAAAGGCAGATGGGCAGAATGTGTTTGTCTGTGAAAGCGGTGTCAAGGGAAGGTGAGGACCAGCAACAGCTCTAAGCCCATTAGGCCTGTCGCCTGGGAGAAATGGCTTGCGTGTTGTCACTATGGGAGGTGGTCTGTGCCGGGAGTGACAGTGAGATTGCACCTGAGAATGTGTGTTGGGAGTGCTGGGAGGCAAAGCCAGGGCAGATTCCCAGAGTGTGTTTGGCTGTGAAAGCGGTGTCAAGGGAAGGTAAGGACCAGCCACAGCTCTAAGCCCTTAGGCCTATCGTATTGGAGAAATGGCTTGCACGTCTGCACTTTGGGAGGTGGTCTGTGCCAGGAGTGAGAGTTAGATTGCGCCTGAGAATGTGTGTTGGGAGTGCTGGGAGGCAAAGCCAGGCTAGATGGCCAGAGTGTGTTTGGCTGTGAAAGCGCTGTGAAGGGAAGCTGATGAGCAGCAACAGCTCTGAGCCCTTAGATGTAGCGTGTGTCAGAAACCGCTTGGGTGTTGGCACTTTGGGAGGTGGTGTGTGCCGAGAGTGAGAGTGTGTTGGGAGTGGTGGGAGTTGAGGCAAAGGCAGATGGGCAGAGTGTGTTTGGCTGTGAAAGCGGTGTCAAGGGAAGGTGAGGACCAGCAACAGCTCTAAGCCCTTAGATGTAGCGTGCGTCAGAAATCGCTTGGACGTTTGCACTTTGGGAGTTGGTCTGTGCTGGGAGTGAGAGTGAGAGCCTGAGTGAGCCTGAGAATGTGTGTTGGCAGTGCCGGGAGGCAAGGTAGAGGCAGATGGCCAGAGTGTGTTTGTCTGTGAAAGCGGTGTCAAGGGAAGGTGAGGACCAGCAACAGCTCTAAGCCCTTAGATGTAGCGTGCGTCAGAAATCGCTTGGTTGTTGGCACTTTGGGAGGTGGTGTGTGCCGAGAGTGAGAGTGTGTTGGGATTGCCGGGAGGCAAGGCAAAGGCAGATGGGCAGAGTGTGTTTGGCTGTGAAAGCGGTGTCAAGGGAAGGTGAGGACCAGCAACAGCTCTAAGCCCTTAGGCCTATCGTATGGGAGAAATGGCTTGGACGTTTGCACTTTGGGAGGTGGTCTGTGCCGGTAGTGAGAGTGAGAGTGAGCCTGAGAATGTGTGTTGGGAGTGCTGTGAGGCAAGGCAAAGGCAGATGGCCAGAGTGTGTTTGGCTGTGAAAGCGGTGTCAAGGGAAGGTAAGGACCAGCCACAGCTCTAAGCCCTTAGGCCTATCGTATGGGAGAAATGGCTTGCACGTCTGCACTTTGGGAGGTGGTCTGTGCCAGGAGTGAGAGTTAGATTGCGCCTGAGAATGTGTGTTGGGAGTGCTGGGAGGCAAAGCCATGCTAGATGGGCAGAGTGTGTTTGGCTGTGAAAGCGCTGTGAAGGGAAGGTGATGACCAGCAACAGCTCTGAGCCCTTAGATGTAGCGTGCGTCAGAAACCGCTTGGGTGCTGGCACTTTGGGAGGTGGTGTGTGCCGAGAGTGAGAGTGTGTTGGGAGTGGTGGGAGTTGAGGCAAAGGCAGATGGCCAGAGTGTGTTTGGCTGTGAAAGCGGTGTCAAGGGAAGGTGAGGACCAGCAACAGCTCTAAGCCCTTAGATGTAGCGTGCGTCAGAAATCGCTTGGACGTTTGCACTTTGGGAGTTGGTCTGTGCTGGGAGTGAGAGTGAGAGCCTGAGTGAGCCTGAGAATGTGTGTTGGCAGTGCCGGGAGGCAAGGTAGAGGCAGATGGCCAGAGTGTGTTTGTCTGTGAAAGCGCTGTGAAGGGAAGGTGAGGACCAGCAACAGCTCTGAGCCCTTAGATGTAGCGTGCGTCAGAACTCGCTTGGTTGTTGGCACTTTGGGAGGTGGTGTGTGCCGAGAGTGAGAGTGTGTTGGGATTGCCGGGAGGCAAGGCAAAGGCAGATGGGCAGAGTGTGTTTGGCTGTGAAAGCGGTGTCAAGGGAAGGTGAGGACCAGCAACAGCTCTAAGCCCTTAGGCCTATCGTATGGGAGAAATGGCTTGGACGTTTGCACTTTGGGAGGTGGTCTGTGCCGGTAGTGAGAGTGAGAGTGAGCCTGAGAATGTGTGTTGGGAGTGCTGTGAGGCAAGGCAAAGGCAGATGGGCAGAGTGTGTTTGGCTGTGAAAGCGGTGTCAAGGGAAGGTGAGGACCAGCCACAGCTCTAAGCCCTTAGGCCTATCGTATGGGAGAAATGGCTTGCACGTCTGCACTTTGGGAGGTGGTCTGTGCCAGGAGTGAGAGTTAGATTGCGCCTGAGAATGTGTGTTGGGAGTGCTGGGAGGCAAAGCCAGGCTAGATGGGCAGAGTGTGTTTGGCTGCGAAAGCGCTGTGAAGGGAAGGTGATGAGAAGCAACAGCTCTGAGCCCTTAGATGTAGCGTGTGTCAGAAACCGCTTGGGTGCTGGCACTTTGGAGGTCGTGTGTGCCGAGAGTGAGAGTGTGTTGGGATTGCCGGGAGGCAAGGCAAAGGCAGATGGGCAGAGTGTGTTTGGCTGTGAAAGCGGTGTCAAGGGAATGTGAGGACCAGCATCAGCTCTAAGCCCTTAGGCCTATCGTATAGGATAAATGGCTTCGGTGTTTGCACTTTGGGAGGTGGTCTGTGCCAGGAGTGAGAGTGAGATTGAACCTGAGAATGTGTGTTGGGAGTGCTGGGAGGCAAAGCCAGGGTAGATGGGCAGAGTGTGTTTGGCTGTGAAAGCGGTGTCAAGGGAAGGTGAGGACCAGCAACAGCTCTAAGCCCTTACATGTAGCGTGCCTTCGAAATAGCTTGGGTGTTGGCACTTTGGGAGGTGGTCTGTGCCAAGAGTGAGACTGTGTGTTGGGAGTGCTGGGAGGCAAGGCAAAGGCAGATGGGCAGAATGTGTTTGTCTGTGAAAGCGGTGTGAAGGGAATGTGAGGACCAGCAACAGCTCTAAGCCCATTAGGCCTGTCGCCTGGGAGAAATGGCTTGCGTGTTGTCACTATGGGAGGTGGTCTGTGCCGGGAGTGACAGTGAGATTGCACCTGAGAATGTGTGTTGGGAGTGCTGGGAGGCAAAGCCAGGGCAGATTCCCAGAGTGTGTTTGGCTGTGAAAGCCGTGTCAAGGTAAGGTAAGGACCAGCCACAGCTCTAAGCCCTTAGGCCTATCGTATGGGAGAAATGGCTTGCACGTCTGCACTTTGGGAGGTGGTCTGTGCCGGTAGTGAGAGTGAGAGTGAGCCTGAGAATGTGTGTTGGGAGTGCTGTGAGGCAAGGCAAAGGCAGATGGCCAGAGTGTGTTTGGCTGTGAAAGCGGTGTCACGGGAAGGTGAGGACCAGCCACAGCTCTAAGCCCTTAGGCCTATCGTATGGGAGAAATGGCTTGCACGTCTGCACTTTGGGAGGTGGTCTGTGCCAGGAGTGAGAGTTAGATTGCGCCTGAGAATGTGTGTTGGGAGTGCTGGGAGGCAAAGCCAGGCTAGATGGGCAGAGTGTGTTTGGCTGTGAAAGCGCTGTGAAGGGAAGGTGATGACCAGCAACAGCTCTGAGCCCTTAGATGTAGCGTGCGTCAGAAACCGCTTGGGTGCTGGCACTTTGGGAGGTGGTGTGTGCCGAGAGTGAGAGTGTGTTGGGAGTGGTGGGAGTTGAGGCAAAGGCAGATGGGCAGAGTGTGTTTGGCTGTGAAAGCGGTGTCAAGGGAAGGTGAGGACCAGCAACAGCTCTAAGCCCTTAGATGTAGCGTGCGTCAGAAATCGCTTGGACGTTTGCACTTTGGGAGTTGGTCTGTGCTGGGAGTGAGAGTGAGAGCCTGAGTGAGCCTGAGAATGTGTGTTGGCAGTGCCGGGAGGCAAGGTAAAGGCAGATGGCCAGAGTGTGTTTGTCTGTGAAAGCGGTGTCAAGGGAAGGTGAGGACCAGCAACAGCTCTAAGCCCTTAGATGTAGCGTGCGTCAGAACTCGCTTGGTTGTTGGCACTTTGGGAGGTGGTGTGTGCCGAGAGTGAGAGTGTGTTGGGATTGCCGGGAGGCAAGGCAAAGGCAGATGGGCAGAGTGTGTTTGGCTGTGAAAGCGGTGTCAAAGGAAGGTGAGGACCAGCAACAGCTCTCAGCCCTAAACAGGTAGCGTGCGGGATAAATGGCTTGGACGTTTGCACTTTGGGAGTTTGTCTATGCCGGGAGTGAGAGTGAGATTGAGGCTGAGAATGTGTGTTGGGAGTGCTGGGAGGCAAGGCAAAGGCCGATGGGCAAAGTGTGTTTGGCTGTGAAAGCGGTGTCAAAGGAAGGTGAGGACCTGCAACAGCTCTCAGCCCTAAACAGGTAGCGGGCGGGATAAATGGCTTGGACGTTTGCACTTTGGGAGTTTGTCTATGCCGGGAGTGAGAGTGAGATTGAGGCTGAGAATGTGTGTTGGGAGTGCTGGGAGGCAAGGCCAGGGCAGATGGGCAGAGTGTGTTTGGCTGTGAAAGCGGTGTCAAGGGAAGGTGAGGACCAGCAACAGCTCTAAGCCCTTACATGTAGCGTGCCTCCGAAATAGCTTGGGTGTTGGCACTTTGGGAGGTGGTCTGTGCCAAGAGTGAGACTGTGTGTTGGGAGTGCTGGGAGGCAAGGCAAAGGCAGATGGGCAGAATGTGTTTGTCTGTGAAAGCGGTGTCAAGGGAAGGTGAGGACCAGCAACAGCTCTAAGCCCATTAGGCCTGTCGCCTGGGAGAAATGGCTTGCGTGTTGTCACTATGGGAGGTGGTCTGTGCCGGGAGTGAGAGTGAGATTGCACCTGAGAATGTGTGTTGGGAGTGCTGGGAGGCAAAGCCAGGGCAGATTCCCAGAGTGTGTTTGGCTGTGAAAGCGGTGTCAAGGCAAGGTAAGGACCAGCCACAGCTCTAAGCCCTTAGGCCTATCGTATGGGAGAAATGGCTTGCACGTCTGCACTTTGGGAGGTGGTCTGTGCCAGGAGTGAGAGTTAGATTGCGCCTGAGAATGTGTGTTGGGAGTGCTGGGAGGCAAAGCCAGGCTAGATGGCCAGAGTGTGTTTGGCTGTGAAAGCGCTGTGTAGGGAAGGTGATGACCAGCAACAGCTCTGAGCCCTTAGATGTAGCGTGTGTCAGAAACCGCTTGGGTGCTGGCACTTTGGGAGGTGGTGTGTGCCGAGAGTGAGAGTGTGTTGGGATTGCCGGGAGGCAAGGCAAAGGCAGATGGGCAGAGTGTGTTTGGCTGTGAAAGCGGTGTCAAGGGAAGGTGATGACCAGCATCTGCTCTAAGCCCTTAGATGTAGCGTGCGTCAGAAATCGCTTGCTTGTTGGCACTTTGGGAGGTGGTGTGTGCCGAGAGTGAGAGTGTGTTGGGAGTGGTGCGAGTTGAGGGAAAGGCAGATGGGCAGAGTGTGTTTGGCTGTGAAAGCGGTGTCAAGGGAAGGTGAGGACCAGCAACAGCTCTAAGCCCTTAGGCCTATCGTATGGGAGAAATGGCTTGGGTGTTTGCACTTTGGGAAGTGGTCTGTGCCGGGAGTGAGAGTGAGAGTGAGCCTGAGAATGTGTGTTGGGAGTGCTGGGAGGCAAGGTAAAGGCAGATGGGCAGAGTGTGTTTGGCTGTGAAAGCGGTGTCAAGGGAAGGTGAGGACCAGCAACAGCTCTAAGCCCTTAGATGTAGCGTGCGTCAGAAATCGCTTGGACGTTTGCACTTTGGGAGTTGGTCTGTGCTGGGAGTGAGAGTGAGAGCCTGAGTGAGCCTGAGAATGTGTGTTGGCAGTGCCGGGAGGCAAGGTAAAGGCAGATGGCCAGAGTGTGTTTGGCTGTGAAAGCGCTGTGAAGGGAAGGTGAGGACCAGCAACAGCTCTGAGCCCTTAGATGTAGCGTGCGTCAGAACTCGCTTGGTTGTTGGCACTTTGGGAGGTGGTGTGTGCCGAGAGTGAGAGTGTGTTGGGATTGCCGGGATGCAAGGCAAAGGCAGATGGGCAGAGTGTGTTTGGCTGTGAAAGCGGTGTCAAGGGAAGGTGAGGACCAGCAACAGCTCTAAGCCCTTACATGTAGCGTGCCTCCGAAATAGCTTGGGTGTTGGCACTTTGGGAGGTGGTCTGTGCCAAGAGTGAGACTGTGTGTTGGGAGTGCTGGGAGGCAAGGCAAAGGCAGATGGGCAGAATGTGTTTGTCTGTGAAAGCGGTGTCAAGGGAAGGTGAGGACCAGCAACAGCTCTAAGCCCATTAGGCCTGTCGCCTCGGAGAAATGGCTTGCGTGTTGTCACTATGGGAGGTGGTCTGTGCCGGGAGTGACAGTGAGATTGCACCTGAGAATGTGTGTTGGGAGTGCTGGGAGGCAAAGCCAGGGCAGATTCCCAGAGTGTGTTTGGCTGTGAAAGCGGTGTCAAGGGAAGGTAAGGACCAGCCACAGCTCTAAGCCCTTAGGCCTATCGTATTGGAGAAATGGCTTGCACGTCTGCACTTTGGGAGGTGGTCTGTGCCAGGAGTGAGAGTTAGATTGCGCCTGAGAATGTGTGTTGGGAGTGCTGGGAGGCAAAGCCAGGCTAGATGGCCAGAGTGTGTTTGGCTGTGAAAGCGCTGTGAAGGGAAGCTGATGAGCAGCAACAGCTCTGAGCCCTTAGATGTAGCGTGTGTCAGAAACCGCTTGGGTGTTGGCACTTTGGGAGGTGGTGTGTGCCGAGAGTGAGAGTGTGTTGGGAGTGGTGGGAGTTGAGGCAAAGGCAGATGGCCAGAGTGTGTTTGGCTGTGAAAGCGGTGTCAAGGGAAGGTGAGGACCAGCAACAGCTCTAAGCCCTTAGATGTAGCGTGCGTCAGAAATCGCTTGGACGTTTGCACTTTGGGAGTTGGTCTGTGCTGGGAGTGAGAGTGAGAGCCTGAGTGAGCCTGAGAATGTGTGTTGGCAGTGCCGGGAGGCAAGGTAGAGGCAGATGGCCAGAGTGTGTTTGTCTGTGAAAGCGGTGTCAAGGGAAGGTGAGGACCAGCAACAGCTCTAAGCCCTTAGATGTAGCGTGCGTCAGAACTCGCTTGGTTGTTGGCACTTTGGGAGGTGGTGTGTGCCGAGAGTGAGAGTGTGTTGGGATTGCCGGGAGGCAAGGCAAAGGCAGATGGGCAGAGTGTGTTTGGCTGTGAAAGCGGTGTCAAGGGAAGGTGAGGACCAGCAACAGCTCTAAGCCCTTAGGCCTATCGTATGGGAGAAATGGCTTCGACGTTTGCACTTTGGGAGGTGGTCTGTGCCGGTAGTGAGAGTGAGAGTGAGCCTGAGAATGTGTGTTGGGAGTGCTGTGAGGCAAGGCAAAGGCAGATGGCCAGAGTGTGTTTGGCTGTGAAAGCGGTGTCAAGGGAAGGTGAGGACCAGCAACAGCTCTAAGCCCTTAGGCCTATCGTATGGGAGAAATGGCTTCGGTGTTTGCACTTTGGGAGGTGGTCTGTGCCAGGAGTGAGAGTGAGATTGAGGCTGAGAATGTGTGTTGGGAGTGCTGGGACGCAAGGCCAGGGCAGATGGGCAGAGTGTGTTTGGCTGTTAAAGCGGTGTCAAAGGAAGGTGAGGACCTGCAACAGCTCTCAGCCCTAAACAGGTAGCGTGCGGGATAAATGGCTTGGACGTTTGCACTTTGGGAGTTTGTCTATGCCGGGAGTGAGAGTGAGATTGAGGCTGAGAATGTGTGTTGGGAGTGCTGGGAGGCAAGGCAAAGGCCGATGGGCAAAGTGTGTTTGGCTGTGAAAGCGGTGTCAAAGGAAGGTGAGGACCTGCAACAGCTCTCAGCCCTAAACAGGTAGCGGGCGGGATAAATGGCTTGGACGTTTGCACTTTGGGAGTTTGTCTATGCCGGGAGTGAGAGTGAGATTGAGGCTGAGAATGTGTGTTGGGAGTGCTGGGAGGCAAGGCCAGGGCAGATGGGCAGAGTGTGTTTGGCTGTGAAAGCGGTGTCAAGGGAAGGTGAGGACCAGCAACAGCTCTAAGCCCTTACATGTAGCGTGCCTCCGAAATAGCTTGGGTGTTGGCACTTTGGGAGGTGGTCTGTGCCAAGAGTGAGACTGTGTGTTGGGAGTGCTGGGAGGCAAGGCAAAGGCAGATGGGCAGAATGTGTTTGTCTGTGAAAGCGGTGTCAAGGGAAGGTAAGGACCAGCAACAGCTCTAAGCCCATTAGGCCTGTCGCCTGGGAGAAATGGCTTGCGTGTTGTCACTATGGGAGGTGGTCTGTGCCGGGAGTGACAGTGAGATTGCACCTGAGAATGTGTGTTGGGAGTGCTGGGAGGCAAAGCCAGGGCAGATTCCCAGAGTGTGTTTGGCTGTGAAAGCGGTGTCAAGGCAAGGTAAGGACCAGCCACAGCTCTAAGCCCTTAGGCCTATCGTATGGGAGAAATGGCTTGCACGTCTGCACTTTGGGAGGTGGTCTGTGCCAGGAGTGAGAGTTAGATTGCGCCTGAGAATGTGTGTTGGGAGTGCTGGGAGGCAAAGCCAGGCTAGATGGCCAGAGTGTGTTTGGCTGTGAAAGCGCTGTGTAGGGAAGGTGATGACCAGCAATAGCTCTGACCCCTTAGATGTAGCGTGTGTCAGAAACCGCTTGGGTGCTGGCACTTTGGGAGGTGGTGTGTGCCGAGAGTGAGAGTGTGTTGGGATTGCCGGGAGGCAAGGCAAAGGCAGATGGGCAGAGTGTGTTTGGCTGTGAAAGCGGTGTCAAGGGAAGGTGATGACCAGCATCTGCTCTAAGCCCTTAGATGTAGCGTGCGTCAGAAATCGCTTGGTGGTTGGCACTTTGGGAGGTGGTGTGTGCCGAGAGTGAGAGTGTGTTGGGAGTGGTGCGAGTTGAGGGAAAGGCAGATGGGCAGAGTGTGTTTGGCTGTGAAAGCGGTGTCAAGGGAAGGTGAGGACCAGCAACAGCTCTAAGCCCTTAGGCCTATCGTATGGGAGAAATGGCTTGGGTGTTTGCACTTTGGGAAGTGGTCTGTGCCGGGAGTGAGAGTGAGAGTGAGCCTGAGAATGTGTGTTGGGAGTGCTGGGAGGCAAGGTAAAGGCAGATGGGCAGAGTGTGTTTGGCTGTGAAAGCGGTGTCAAGGGAAGGTGAGGACCAGCAACAGCTCTAAGCCCTTAGATGTAGCGTGCGTCAGAAATCGCTTGGACGTTTGCACTTTGGGAGTTGGTCTGTGCTGGGAGTGAGAGTGAGAGCCTGAGTGAGCCTGAGAATGTGTGTTGGCAGTGCCGGGAGGCAAGGTAAAGGCAGATGGCCAGAGTGTGTTTGGCTGTGAAAGCGCTGTGAAGGGAAGGTGAGGACCAGCAACAGCTCTGAGCCCTTAGATGTAGCGTGCGTCAGAACTCGCTTGGTTGTTGGCACTTTGGGAGGTGGTGTGTGCCGAGAGTGAGAGTGTGTTGGGATTGCCGGGAGGCAAGGCAAAGGCAGATGGGGAGAGTGTGTTTGGCTGTGAAAGCGGTGTCAAGGGAAGGTGAGGACCAGCAACAGCTCTAAGCCCTTAGGCCTATCGTATGGGAGAAATGGCTTGGACGTTTGCACTTTGGGAGGTGGTCTGTGCCGGTAGTGAGAGTGAGAGTGAGCCTGAGAATGTGTGTTGGGAGTGCTGTGAGGCAAGGCAAAGGCAGATGGCCAGAGTGTGTTTGGCTGTGAAAGCGGTGTCAAGGGAAGGTGAGGACCAGCAACAGCTCTAAGCCCTTAGGCCTATCGTATGGGAGAAATGGCTTCGGTGTTTGCACTTTGGGAGGTGGTCTGTGCCGGGAGTGAGAGTGAGATTGAGGCTGAGAATGTGTGTTGGGAGTGCTGGGAGGCAAGGCCAGGGCAGATGGGCAGAGTGTGTTTGGCTGTGAAAGCGGTGTCAAGGGAAGGTGAGGACCAGCAACAGCTCTAAGCCCTTACATGTAGCGTGCCTCCAAAATAGCTTGGGTGTTGGCACTTTGGGAGGTGGTCTGTGCCAAGAGTGAGACTGTGTGTTGGGAGTGCTGGGAGGCAAGGCAAAGGCAGATGGGCAGAATGTGTTTGTCTGTGAAAGCGGTGTGAAGGGAATGTGAGGACCAGCAACAGCTCTAAGCCCATTAGGCCTGTCGCCTGGGAGAAATGGCTTGCGTGTTGTCACTATGGGAGGTGGTCTGTGCCGGGAGTGACAGTGAGATTGCACCTGAGAATGTGTGTTGGGAGTGCTGGGAGGCAAAGCCAGGGCAGATTCCCAGAGTGTGTTTGGCTGTGAAAGCGGTGTCAAGGCAAGGTAAGGACCAGCCACAGCTCTAAGCCCTTAGGCCTATCGTATGGGAGAAATGGCTTGCACGTCTGCACTTTGGGAGGTGGTCTGTGCCAGGAGTGAGAGTTAGATTTCGCCTGAGAATGTGTGTTGGGAGTGCTGGGAGGCAAAGCCAGGCTAGATGGGCAGAGTGTGTTTGGCTGTGAAAGCGGTGTCAAGGGAAGGTGATGACCAGCAACAGCTCTGAGCCCTTAGATGTAGCGTGTGTCAGAAACCGCTTGGGTGCTGGCATTTTGGAGGTGGTGTGTGCCGAGAGTGAGAGTGTGTTGGGATTGCCGGGAGGCAAGGCAAAGGCAGATGGGCAGAGTGTGTTTGGCTGTGAAAGCGGTGTCAAGGGAAGGTGAGGACCAGCAACAGCTCTAAGCCCTTACATGTAGCGTGCCTCCGAAATAGCTTGGGTGTTGGCACTTTGGGAGGTGGTCTGTGCCAAGAGTGAGACTGTGTGTTGGGAGTGCTGGGAGGCAAGGCAAAGGCAGATGGGCAGAATGTGTTTGTTTGTGAAAGCGGTGTCAAGGGAAGGTGAGGACCAGCAACAGCTCTAAGCCCATTAGGCCTGTCGCCTGGGAGAAATGGCTTGCGTGTTGTCACTATGGGAGGTGGTCTGTGCCGGGAGTGACAGTGAGATTGCACCTGAGAATGTGTGTTGGGAGTGCTGGGAGGCAAAGCCAGGGCAGATTCCCAGAGTGTGTTTGGCTGTGAAAGCGGTGTCAAGGGAAGGTAAGGACCAGCCACAGCTCTAAGCCCTTAGGCCTATCGTATGGGAGAAATGGCTTGCACGTCTGCACTTTGGGAGGTGGTCTGTGCCAGGAGTGAGAGTTAGATTGCGCCTGAGAATGTGTGTTGGGAGTGCTGGGAGGCAAAGCCAGGCTAGATGGCCAGAGTGTGTTTGCCTGTGAAAGCGCTGTGAAGGGAAGCTGATGACCAGCAACAGCTCTGAGCCCTTAGATGTAGCGTGTGTCAGAAACCGCTTGGGTGCTGGCACTTTGGGAGGTGGTGTGTGCCGAGAGTGAGAGTGTTTTGGGAGTGGTGGGAGTTGAGGCAAAGGCAGATGGCCAGAGTGTGTTTGGCTGTGAAAGCGGTGTCAAGGGAAGGTGAGGACCAGCAACAGCTCTAAGCCCTTAGATGTAGCGTGCGTCAGAAATCGCTTGGACGTTTGCACTTTGGGAGTTGGTCTGTGCTGGGAGTGAGAGTGAGAGCCTGAGTGAGCCTGAGAATGTGTGTTGGCAGTGCCGGGAGGCAAGGTAGAGGCAGATGGCCAGAGTGTGTTTGTCTGTGAAAGCGGTGTCAAGGGAAGGTGAGGACCAGCATCTGCTCTAAGCCCTTAGATGTAGCGTGCGTCAGAAATCGCTTGGTTGTTGGCACTTTGGGAGGTGGTGTGTGCCGAGAGTGAGAGTGTGTTGGGAGTGGTGCGAGTTGAGGGAAAGGCAGATGGGGAGAGTGTGTTTGGCTGTGAAAGCGGTGTCAAGGGAAGGTGAGGACCAGCAACAGCTCTAAGCCCTTAGGCCTATCGTATGGGAGAAATGGCTTGGGTGTTTGCACTTTGGGAGGTGGTCTCTGCCGGTAGTGAGAGTGAGAGTGAGCCTGAGAATGTGTGTTGGGAGTGCTGGGAGGCAAGGTAAAGGCAGATGGGCAGAGTGTGTTTGGCTGTGAAAGCGGTGTCAAGGGAAGGTGAGGACCAGCAACAGCTCTAAGCCCTTAGATGTAGCGTGCGTCAGAAATCGCTTGGACGTTTGCACTTTGGGAGTTGGTCTGTGCTGGGAGTGAGAGTGAGAGCCTGAGTGAGCCTGAGAATGTGTGTTGGCAGTGCCGGGAGGCAAGGTAAAGGCAGATGGCCAGAGTGTGTTTGGCTGTGAAAGCGCTGTGAAGGGAAGGTGAGGACCAGCAACAGCTCTGAGCCCTTAGATGTAGCGTGCGTCAGAACTCGCTTGGTTGTTGGCACTTTGGGAGGTGGTGTGTGCCGAGAGTGAGAGAGTGTTGGGATTGCCGGGAGGCAAGGCAAAGGCAGATGGGCAGAGTGTGTTTGGCTGTGAAAGCGGTGTCAAGGGAAGGTGAGGACCAGCCACAGCTCTAAGCCCTTAGGCCTATCGTATGGGAGAAATGGCTTGCACGTCTGCACTTTGGGAGGTGGTCTGTGCCAGGAGTGAGAGTTAGATTGCGCCTGAGAATGTGTGTTGGGAGTGCTGGGAGGCAAAGCCAGGCTAGATGGGCAGAGTGTGTTTGGCTGCGAAAGCGCTGTGAAGGGAAGGTGATGAGCAGCAACAGCTCTGAGCCCTTAGATGTAGCGTGTGTCAGAAACCGCTTGGGTGCTGGCACTTTGGAGGTGGTGTGTGCCGAGAGTGAGAGTGTGTTGGGATTGCCGGGAGGCAAGGCAAAGGCAGATGGGCAGAGTGTGTTTGGCTGTGAAAGCGGTGTCAAGGGAAGGTGAGGACCAGCATCAGCTCTAAGCCCTTAGGCCTATCGTATAGGAGAAATGGCTTCGGTGTTTGCACTTTGGGAGGTGGTCTGTGCCAGGAGTGAGAGTGAGATTGAACCTGAGAATGTGTGTTGGGAGTGCTGGGAGGCAAAGCCAGGGTAGATGGGCAGAGTGTGTTTGGCTGTGAAAGCGGTGTCAAGGGAAGGTGAGGACCAGCAACAGCTCTAAGCCCTTACATGTAGCGTGCCTCCGAAATAGCTTGGGTGTTGGCACTTTGGGAGGTGGTCTGTGCCAAGAGTGAGACTGTGTGTTGGGAGTGCTGGGAGGCAAGGCAAAGGCAGATGGGCAGAATGTGTTTGTCTGTGAAAGCGGTGTCAAGGGAAGGTGAGGACCAGCAACAGCTCTAAGCCCTTAGATGTAGCGTGTGTCAGAAACCGCTTGGGTGTTGGCACTTTGGGAGGTGGTGTGTGCCGAGAGTGAGAGTGTGTTGGGAGTGGTGGGAGTTGAGGCAAAGGCAGATGGCCAGAGTGTTTTTGGCTGTGAAAGCGGTGTCAAGGGAAGGTGAGGACCAGCCACATCTCTCAACCATTAGATATAGCGTGCGTCAGAAATCGCTTGGACGTTTGAACTTTGGGAGTTGGTCTGTGCTGGGAGTGAGAGTGAGAGCCTGAGTGAGCCTGAGAATGTGTGTTGGCAGTGCCGGGAGGCAAGGTAAAGGCAGATGGCCAGAGTGTGTTTGGCTGTGAAAGCGGTGTCAAGGGAAGGTGAGGACCAGCAACAGCTCTAAGCCCTTAGATGTAGCGTGCGTCAGAAATCGCTTGGTTGTTGGCACTTTGGGAGGTGGTGTGTGCCGAGAGTGAGAGTGTGTTGGGAGTGCTGGGAGGCAAGGCAAAGGCAGATGGGCAGAGTGTGTTTGGCTGTGAAAGCGGTGTCAAGGGAAGGTGAGGACCAGCAACAGCTCTAAGCCCTTAGGCCTATCGTATGGGAGAAATGGCTTGGACGTTTGCACTTTGGGAAGTGGTCTGTGCCGGGAGTGAGAGTGAGATTGAGCCTGAGAATGTGTGTTGGGAGTGCTGGGATGGTAAGGCAGGGCAGAAGGCCAGAGAGTGTTTGTATGTGAAAGCGGTGTCAAGGGAAGGTGAGGACAAGCCACAGCTTTAAGCCCTTTGATGTAGCGTTCATCAGAAATAGGTTGGGTGTTGGGACATTGGGAGGTGGTCTGTTCCGAGAGTGAGAGTGTGTTGGGAGTGCTGTGAGGCGAGGGAAAGGCAGATGGGCAGAGTGTGTTTGGCTGTGAAAGCGGTGCAAAAGGAAGGTGAGGACCTGGAACAGCTCTCAGCCCTTAGAGGTAGCGTGCGGGAGAAAAGGCTTGGACGTTTGCACTTTGGGAGTTTGTCTGTGCCGGGAGTGAGAGTGAGATTGAGCCTGAGAATGTGTGTTGGCAGTGCTGGGAGGCAAAGCCAGGGCAGACGGCCAGAGTGTGTTTGTCTGTGAAAGCGGTGTCAAGGGAAGGTGAGGACCAGCAACAGCTCTAAGCCCTTAGGCCTGTCGCCTGGGAGAAATGGCTTGGGTGTTGTCACTATGGGAGGCGGTCTGTGCCGGGAGTGAGAGTGAGATTGAACCTGAGAATGTGTGTTGGGAGTGCTGGGAGGCAAAGCCAGGCTAGATGGCCAGAGTGTGTTTGGCTGTGAAAGCGGTGTCAAGGGAAGATAAGGACCAGCCACAGCTCTAAGCCCTTAGATGTAGCGTGTGTCAGAAACCGCTTGGGTGTTGGCACTTTGGGAGGTGGTGTGTGCCGAGAGTGAGAGTGTTTTGGGAGTGGTGGGAGTTGAGGCAAAGGCAGATGGCCAGAGTGTGTTTGGCTGTGAAAGCGGTGTCAAGGGAAGGTGAGGACCAGCAACAGCTCTAAGCCCTTAGGCCTATTGTATGGAAGAAATGGCTTGCACGTCTGCACTTTGGGAGGTGGTCTGTGCTGGGAGTGAGAGTTAGATTGCGCCTGAGAATGTGTGTTGGGAGTGCTGGGAGGAAAAGCCAGGCTAGATGGGCAGAGTGTGTTTGGCTGTGAAATCGCTGTGAAGGGAAGGTGATGACCAGCAACAGCTCTGAGCCCTTAGATGTAGCGTGTGTCAGAAACCGCTTGGGTGCTGGCACTTTGGGAGGTGGTGTGTGCTGAGAGTGAGAGTGTGTTGGGAGTGGTGGGAGTTGAGGCAAAGGCAGATGGCCAGAGTGTTTTTGGCTGTGAAAGCGGTGTCAAGGGAAGGTGAGGACCAGCAACAGCTCTAAGCCCTTAGATGTAGCGTGCGTCAGAAATCGCTTGGTTGTTGGCACTTTGGGAGGTGGTGTGTGCCGAGAGTGAGAGTGTGTTGGGAGTGCTGAGAGGCAAGGCAAAGGTAGATGGGCAGAGTGTGTTTGGCTGTGAAAGCGGTGTCAAGGGAAGGTGAGGACCAGCAACAGCTCTAAGCCCTTAGGCCTATCGTATGGGAGAAATGGCTTGGGTGTTTGCACTTTGGGAGGTGGTCTGTGCCGGGAGTGAGAGTGAGAGTGAGCATGAGAATGTGTGTTGGGAGTGCTGGTAGGCAAGGCAAAGGCCGATGGCCAGAGTGTGTTTGGCTGTGAAAGCGGTGTCACGGGAAGGTGAGGACCAGCAACAGCTCTAAGCCCTTACATGTAGCGTGCCTCAGAAATAGCTTGGGTGTTGGCACTTTGGGAGGTGTTGTGTGCCAAGAGTGAGACTGTGTGTTGGGAGTGGTGTGAGGCAAGGCAAAGGCAGATGGCCAGAGTGTGTTTGGCTGTGAAAGCGGTGTCAAGGGAAGGTGAGGACCAGAACAGCTCTAAGCCCTTAGGCCTGTCGCCTGGGAGAAATGGCTTGCGTCTTGTCACTATGGGAGGTGGTCTGTGCCGGGAGTGAGAGTGAGATTGCACCTGAGAATGTGTGTTGGGAGTGCTGGGAGGCAAAGCCAGGCTAGATGGCCAGAGTGTGTTTGGCTGTGAAAGCGGTGTCAAGGGAAGGTAAGGACCAGCCACAGCTCTAAGCCCTTAGGCCTATCGTATGGGAGAAATGGCTTGCACGTCTGCACTTTGGGAGGTGGTCTGTGCCAGGAGTGAGAGTTAGATTGCGCCTGAGAATGTGTGTTGGGAGTGCTGGGAGGCAAAGCCAGGCTAGATGGCCAGAGTGTGCTTGGCTGTGAAAGCGCTGTGAAGGGAAGGTGATGACCAGCAACAGCTCTGAGCCCTTAGATGTAGCGTGTGTCAGAAACCGCTTGGGTGCTGGCACTTTGGGAGGTGGTGTGTGCCGAGAGTGAGAGTGTGTTGGGAGTGGTGGGAGTTGAGGCAAAGGCAGATGGCCAGAGTGTTTTTGGCTGTGAAAGCGGTGTCAAGGGAAGGTGAGGACCAGCAACAGCTCTAAGCCCTTAGATGTAGCGTGCGTCAGAAATCGCTTGGACGTTTGCACTTTGGGAGGTGGTGTGTGCCGAGAGTGAGAGTGTGTTGGGAGTGCTGGGAGGCAAGGCAAAGGCAGATGGGCAGAGTGTGTTTGGCTGTGAAAGCGGTGTCAAGGGAAGGTGAGGACCAGCAACAGCTCTAAGCCCTTAGGCCTATCGTATGGGAGAAATGGCTTGGACGTTTGCACTTTGGGAAGTGGTCTGTGCCGGGAGTGAGAGTGAGATTGAGCCTGAGAATGTGTGTTGGGAGTGCTGGGATGGTAAGGCAGGGCAGAAGGCCAGAGTGTGTTTGGCTGTGAAAGCGGTGTCAAGGGAAGGTGAGGACCAGCAACAGCTCTAAGCCCTTAGGCCTATCGTATGGGAGAAATGGCTTCGGTGTTTGCACTTTGGGAGGTGGTCTGTGCCAGGAGTGGGAGTGAGATTGAACCTGAGAATGTGTTTTGGGAGTGCTGGGAGGCAAAGCCAGGGTAGATGGCCAGAGTGTGTTTGGCTGTGAATGCGGTGTCAAGGGAAGGTGAGGACCAGCAACAGCTCTAAGCCCCTAGATGTAGCGTGTGTCAGAAACCGCTTGGGTGTTGGCACTTTGGGAGGTGGTGTGTGCCGAGAGTGAGAGTGTGTTGGGAGTGGTGGGAGTTGAGGCAAAGGCAGATGGCCAGAGTGTTTTTGGCTGTGAAAGCGGTGTCAAGGGAAGGTGAGGACCAGCCACATCTCTAAGCCCTTAGATGTAGCGTGCGTCAGAAATCGCTTGGACGTTTGAACTTTGGGAGTTGGTCTGTGCTGGGAGTGAGAGTGAGAGCCTGAGTGAGCCTGAGAATGTGTGTTGGCAGTGCCGGGAGGCAAGGTAAAGGCAGATGGCCAGAGTGTGTTTGGCTGTGAAAGCGGTGTCAAGGGAAGGTGAGGACCAGCAACAGCTCTAAGCCCTTAGATGTAGCGTGCGTCAGAAATCGCTTGGTTGTTGGCACTTTGGGAGGTGGTGTGTGCCGAGAGTGAGAGTGTGTTGGGAGTGCTGGGAGGGAAGGCAAAGGCAGATGGGCAGAGTGTGTTTGGCTGTGAAAGCGGTGTCAAGGGAAGGTGAGGACCAGCAACAGCTCTAAGCCCTTAGGCCTATCGTATGGGAGAAATGGCTTGGACGTTTGCACTTTGGGAAGTGGTCTGTGCCGGGAGTGAGAGTGAGATTGAGCCTGAGAATGTGTGTTGGGAGTGCTGGGATGGTAAGGCAGGGCAGAAGGCCAGAGAGTGTTTGTATGTGAAAGCGGTGTCAAGGAAAGGTGAGGACAAGCCACAGCTTTAAGCCCTTTGATGTAGCGTTCATCAGAAATAGGTTGGGTGTTGGGACATTGGGAGGTGGTCTGTTCCGAGAGTGAGAGTGTGTTGGGAGTGCTGTGAGGCGAGGGAAAGGCAGATGGGCAGAGTGTGTTTGGCTGTGAAAGCGGTGCCAAAGGAAGGTGAGGACCTGGAACAGCTCTCAGCCCTTAGAGGTAGCGTGCGGGAGAAAAGGCTTGGAGGTTTGCACTTTGGGAGTTTGTCTGTGCCGGGAGTGAGAGTGAGATTGAGGCTGAGAATGTGTGTTGGCAGTGCTGGGAGGCAAAGCCAGGGCAGACGGCCAGAGTGTGTTTGTCTGTGAAAGCGGTGTCAAGGGAAGGTGAGGACCAGCAACAGCTCTAAGCCCTTAGGCCTGTCGCCTGGGAGAAATGGCTTGGGTGTTGTCACTATGGGAGGCGGTCTGTGCCGGGAGTGAGAGTGAGATTGAACCTGAGAATGTGTGTTGGGAGTGCTGGGAGGCAAAGCCAGGCTAGATGGCCAGAGTGTGTTTGGCTGTGAAAGCGGTGTCAAGGGAAGATAAGGACCAGCCACAGCTCTAAGCCCTTAGATGTAGCATGTGTCAGAAACCGCTTGGGTGTTGGCACTTTGGGAGGTGGTGTGTGCCGAGAGTGAGAGTGTTTTGGGAGTGGTGGGAGTTGAGGCAAAGGCAGATGGCCAGAGTGTGTTTGGCTGTGAAAGCGGTGTCAAGGGAAGGTGAGGACCAGCAACAGCTCTAAGCCCTTAGATGTAGCGTGCGTCAGAAATCGCTTGGTTGTTGGCACTTTGGGAGGTGGTGTGTGCCGAGAGTGAGAGTGTGTTGGGAGTGGTGTGAGGCAAGGGAAAGGCAGATGGGCAGAATGTGTTTGGCTGTGAAAGCGGTGTCAAGGGAAGGTGAGGACCAGCAACAGCTCTAAGCCCTTAGGCCTATCGTATGGGAGAAATGGCTTCGGAGTTTGCACTTTGGGAGGTGGTCTGTGCCAGGAGTGGTAGTGAGATTGAACCTGAGAATGTGTTTTGGGAGTGCTGGGAGGCAAAGCCAGGCTAGATGGCCAGAGTGTGTTTGGCTGTGAATGCGGTGTCAAGGGAAGGTGAGGACCAGCAACAGCTCTAAGCCCTTAGATGTAGCGTGTGTCAGAAACCGCTTGGGTGTTGGCACTTTGGGAGGTGGTGTGTGCCGAGAGTGAGAGTGTGTTGGGAGTGGTGGGAGTTGAGGCAAAGGCAGATGGCCAGAGTGTTTTTGGCTGTGAAAGCGGTGTCAAGGGAAGGTGAGGACCAGCCACATCTCTCAGCCATTAGATATAGCGTGCGTCAGAAATCGCTTGGACGTTTGAACTTTGGGAGTTGGTCTGTGCTGGGAGTGAGAGTGAGAGCCTGAGTGAGCCTGAGAATGTGTGTTGGCAGTGCCGGGAGGCAAGGTAAAGGCAGATGGGCAGAGTGTGTTTGGCTGTGAAAGCGGTGTCAAGGGAAGGTGAGGACCAGCAACAGCTCTAAGCCCTTAGATGTAGCATGTGTCAGAAACCGCTTGGGTGTTGGCACTTTGGGAGGTGGTGTGTGCCGAGAGTGAGAGTGTTTTGGGAGTGGTGGGAGTTGAGGCAAAGGCAGATGGCCAGAGTGTGTTTGGCTGTGAAAGCGGTGTCAAGGGAAGGTGAGGACCAGCAACAGCTCTAAGCCCTTAGATGTAGCGTGCGTCAGAAATCGCTTGGTTGTTGGCACTTTGGGAGGTGGTGTGTGCCGAGAGTGAGAGTGTGTTGGGAGTGGTGTGAGGCAAGGCAAAGGCAGATGGGCAGAATGTGTTTGGCTGTGAAAGCGGTGTCAAGGGAAGGTGAGGACCAGCAACAGCTCTAAGCCCTTAGGCCTATCGTATGGGAGAAATGGCTTCGGTGTTTGCACTTTGGGAGGTGGTCTGTGCCAGGAGTGGTAGTGAGATTGAACCTGAGAATGTGTTTTGGGAGTGCTGGGAGGCAAAGCCAGGCTAGATGGCCAGAGTGTGTTTGGCTGTGAATGCGGTGTCAAGGGAAGGTGAGGACCAGCAACAGCTCTAAGCCCTTAGATGTAGCGTGTGTCAGAAACCGCTTGGGTGTTGGCACTTTGGGAGGTGGTGTGTGCCGAGAGTGAGAGTGTGTTGGGAGTGGTGGGAGTTGAGGCAAAGGCAGATGGCCAGAGTGTTTTTGGCTGTGAAAGCGGTGTCAAGGGAAGGTGAGGACCAGCCACATCTCTCAACCATTAGATATAGCGTGCGTCAGAAATCGCTTGGACGTTTGAACTTTGGGAGTTGGTCTGTGCTGGGAGTGAGAGTGAGAGCCTGAGTGAGCCTGAGAATGTGTGTTGGCAGTGCCGGGAGGCAAGGTAAAGGCAGATGGCCAGAGTGTGTTTGGCTGTGAAAGCGGTGTCAAGGGAAGGTGAGGACCAGCAACAGCTCTAAGCCCTTAGATGTAGCGTGCGTCAGAAATCGCTTGGTTGTTGGCACTTTGGGAGGTGGTGTGTGCCGAGAGTGAGAGTGTGTTGGGAGTGCTGGGAGGCAAGGCAAAGGCAGATGGGCAGAGTGTGTTTGGCTGTGAAAGCGGTGTCAAGGGAAGGTGAGGACCAGCAACAGCTCTAAGCCCTTAGGCCTATCGTATGGGAGAAATGGCTTGGACGTTTGCACTTTGGGAAGTGGTCTGTGCCGGGAGTGAGAGTGAGATTGAGCCTGAGAATGTGTGTTGGGAGTGCTGGGATGGTAAGGCAGGGCAGAAGGCCAGAGAGTGTTTGTATGTGAAAGCGGTGTCAAGGGAAGGTGAGGACAAGCCACAGCTTTAAGCCCTTTGATGTAGCGTTCATCAGAAATAGGTTGGGTGTTGGGACATTGGGAGGTGGTCTGTTCCGAGAGTGAGAGTGTGTTGGGAGTGCTGTGAGGCGAGGGAAAGGCAGATGGGCAGAGTGTGTTTGGCTGTGAAAGCGGTGCAAAAGGAAGGTGAGGACCTGGAACAGCTCTCAGCCCTTAGAGGTAGCGTGCGGGAGAAAAGGCTTGGACGTTTGCACTTTGGGAGTTTGTCTGTGCCGGGAGTGAGAGTGAGATTGAGGCTGAGAATGTGTGTTGGCAGTGCTGGGAGGCAAAGCCAGGGCAGACGGCCAGAGTGTGTTTGTCTGTGAAAGCGGTGTCAAGGGAAGGTGAGGACCAGCAACAGCTCTAAGCCCTTAGGCCTGTCGCCTGGGAGAAATGGCTTGGGTGTTGTCACTATGGGAGGCGGTCTGTGCCGGGAGTGAGAGTGAGATTGAACCTGAGAATGTGTGTTGGGAGTGCTGGGAGGCAAAGCCAGGCTAGATGGCCAGAGTGTGTTTGGCTCTGAAAGCGGTGTCAAGGGAAGATAAGGACCAGCCACAGCTCTAAGCCCTTAGATGTAGCGTGTGTCAGAAACCGCTTGGGTGTTGGCACTTTGGGAGGTGGTGTGTGCCGAGAGTGAGAGTGTTTTGGGAGTGGTGGGAGTTGAGGCAAAGGCAGATGGGCAGAGTGTGTTTGGCTGTGAAAGCGGTGTCAAGGGAAGGTGAGGACCAGAACAGCTCTAAGCCCTTAGGCCTGTCGCCTGGGAGAAATGGCTTGCGTGTTGTCACTATGGGAGGTGGTCTGTGCCGGGAGTGAGAGTGAGATTGCACCTGAGAATGTGTGTTGGGAGTGCTGGGAGGCAAAGCCAGGCTAGATGGCCAGAGTGTGTTTGGCTGTGAAAGCGGTGTCAAGGGAAGGTAAGGACCAGCCACAGCTCTAAGCCCTTAGGCCTATCGTATGGGAGAAATGGCTTGCACGTCTGCACTTTGGGAGGTGGTCTGTGCCAGGAGTGAGAGTTAGATTGCGCCTGAGAATGTGTGTTGGGAGTGCTGGGAGGCAAAGCCAGGCTAGATGGCCAGAGTGTGCTTGGCTGTGAAAGCGCTGTGAAGGGAAGGTGATGACCAGCAACAGCTCTGAGCCCTTAGATGTAGCGTGTGTCAGAAACCGCTTGGGTGCTGGCACTTTGGGAGGTGGTGTGTGCCGAGAGTGAGAGTGTGTTGGGAGTGGTGGGAGTTGAGGCAAAGGCAGATGGCCAGAGTGTTTTTGGCTGTGAAAGCGGTGTCAAGGGAAGGTGAGGACCAGCAACAGCTCTAAGCCCTTAGATGTAGCGTGCGTCAGAAATCGCTTGGTTGTTGGCACTTTGGGAGGTGGTGTGTGCCGAGAGTGAGAGTGTGTTGGGAGTAATGCGAATTGAGGCAAAGGCAGATGGGCAGAGTGTGTTTGGCTGTGAAAGCGGTGTCAAGGGAAGGTGAGGACCAGCCACATCTCTCAGCCCTTAGATGTAGCGTGCGTCAGAAATCGCTTGGACGTTTGCACTTTGGGAGTTGGTCTGTACTGGGAGTGAGAGTGAGAGCCTGAGTGAGCCTGAGAATGTGTGTTGGCAGTGCCGGGAGGCAAGGTAAAGGCAGATGGCCAGAGTGTGTTTGGCTGTGAAAGCGGTGTCAAGGGAAGGTGAGGACCAGCAACAGCTCTAAGCCCTTAGATGTAGTGTGCGTCAGAACTCGCTTGGTTGTTAGCACTTTGGGAGGTAGTCTGTGCCGAGAGTGAGAGTGTGTTGGGATTGCCGGGAGGCAAGGCAAAGGCAGATGGGCAGAGTGTGTTTGGCTGTGAAAGCGGTGTCAAGGGAAGGTGAGGACCAGCAACAGCTCTAAGCCCTTAGGCCTATCGTATGGGAGAAATGGCTTGGGTGTTTGCACTTTGGGAGGTGGTCTGTGCCGGGAGTGAGAGTGAGATTGAGCCTGAGAATGTGTGTTGGGAGTGCTGGTAGGCAAGGCAAAGGCAGATGGCCAGAGTGTGTTTGGCTGTGAAAGCGGTGTGAAGGGAAGGTGAGGACCAGCAACAGCTCTAAGCCCTTAGGCCTATCGTATGGGAGAAATGGCTTGGGTGTTTGCACTTTGGGAGGTGGTCTGTGCCGGGAGTGAGAGTGAGATTGAGTCTGAGAATGTGTGTTGGGAGTGCTGGGAGGCAAGGCAAAGGCCGATGGGCAGAGTGTGTTTGGCTGTGAAAGCGGTGTCAAGGGAAGGTGAGGACCAGCAACAGCTCTAAGCCCTTAGGCCTATCGTATGGGAGAAATGGCTTGGACGTTTGCACTTTGGGAGGTGGTCTGTGCCGGGAGTGAGAGTGAGATTGAGCCTGAGAATGTTTGTTGGGAGTGCTGGGATGGTAAGGCAGGGCAGAAGGCCAGAGAGTGTTTGTATGTGAAAGCGGTGTCAAGGGAAGGTGAGGACAAGCCACAGCTTTAAGCCCTTTGATGTAGCGTTCATCAGAAATAGGTTGGGTGTTGGGACATTGGGAGGTGGTCTGTTCCGAGAGTGAGAGTGTGTTGGGAGTGCTGTGAGGCGAGGGAAAGGCAGATGGGCAGAGTGTGTTTGGCTGTGAAAGCGGTGCCAAAGGAAGGTGAGGACCTGGAACAGCTCTCAGCCCTTAGAGGTAGCGTGCGGGAGAAAAGGCTTGGAGGTTTGCACTTTGGGAGTTTGTCTGTGCCGGAAGTGAGAGTGAGATTGAGGCTGAGAATGTGTGTTGGCAGTGCTGGGAGGCAAAGCCAGGGCAGACGGCGAGAGTGTGTTTGTCTGTGAAAGCGGTGTCAAGGGAAGGTGAGGACCAGCAACAGCTCTAAGCCCTTAGGCCTGTCGCCTGGGAGAAATGGCTTGGGTGTTGTCACTATGGGAGGTGGTCTGTGCCGGGAGTGAGAGTGAGATTGAACCTGAGAATGTGTGTTGGGAGTGCTGGGAGGCAAAGCCAGGCTAGATGCCAGAGTGTGTTTGGCTGTGAAAGCGGTGTCAAGGGAAGATAAGGACCAGCCACAGCTCTAAGCCCTTAGATGTAGCGTGTGTCAGAAACCGCTTGGGTGTTGGCACTTTGGGAGGTGGTGTGTGCCGAGAGTGAGAGTGTTTTGGGAGTGGTGGGAGTTGAGGCAAAGGCAGATGGGCAGAGTGTGTTTGGCTGTGAAAGCGGTGTCAAGGGAAGGTGAGGACCAGCCACACCTCTAAGCCCTTAGAGGTAGCGTGCGGGATAAATGGCTTTAGACGTTTGCACTTTGGGAGGTGGTCTGTACCGGGAGTGAGAGTGAGATTGAGCCTGAGAATATGTGTTGGGAGTGCTGGTAGGCAAGGCAAAGGCAGATGGCCAGAGTGTGTTTGGCTGTGAAAGCGGTGTCAAGGGAAGGTGAGGACCAGCAACAGCTCTAAGCCCTTAGGCCTATCGTATGGGAGAAATGGCTTCGGAGTTTGCACTTTGGGAGGTGGTCTGTGCCAGGAGTGGGAGTGAGATTGAACCTGAGAATGTGTTTTGGGAGTGCTGGGAGGCAAAGCCAGGCTAGATGGCCAGAGTGTGTTTGGCTGTGAAAGCGGTGTCAAGGGAAGGTGAGGACCAGCAACAGCTCTAAGCCCCTAGATGTAGCGTGTGTCAGAAACCGCTTGGGTGTTGGCACTTTGGGAGGTGGTGTGTGCCGAGAGTGAGAGTGTGTTGGGAGTGGTGGGAGTTGAGGCAAAGGCAGATGGCCAGAGTGTTTTTGGCTGTGAAAGCGGTGTCAAGGGAAGGTGAGGACCAGCCACATCTCTAAGCCCTTAGATGTAGCGTGCGTCAGAAATCGCTTGGACGTTTGAACTTTGGGAGTTGGTCTGTGCTGGGAGTGAGAGTGAGAGCCTGAGTGAGCCTGAGAATGTGTGTTGGCAGTGCCGGGAGGCAAGGTAAAGGCAGATGGGCAGAGTGTGTTTGGCTGTGAAAGCGGTGTCAAGGGAAGGTGAGGACCAGCAACAGCTCTAAGCCCTTAGATGTAGCGTGCGTCAGAAATCGCTTGGTTGTTGGCACTTTGGGAGGTGGTGTGTGCCGAGAGTGAGAGTGTGTTGGGAGTGCTGGGAGGGAAGGCAAAGGCAGATGGGCAGAGTGTGTTTGGCTGTGAAAGCGGTGTCAAGGGAAGGTGAGGACCAGCAACAGCTCTAAGCCCTTAGGCCTATCGTATGGGAGAAATGGCTTGGACGTTTGCACTTTGGGAAGTGGTCTGTGCCGGGAGTGAGAGTGAGATTGAGCCTGAGAATGTGTGTTGGGAGTGCTGGGATGGTAAGGCAGGGCAGAAGGCCAGAGAGTGTTTGTATGTGAAAGCGGTGTCAAGGAAAGGTGAGGACAAGCCACAGCTTTAAGCCCTTTGATGTAGCGTTCATCAGAAATAGGTTGGGTGTTGGGACATTGGGAGGTGGTCTGTTCCGAGAGTGAGAGTGTGTTGGGAGTGCTGTGAGGCGAGGGAAAGGCAGATGGGCAGAGTGTGTTTGGCTGTGAAAGCGGTGCCAAAGGAAGGTGAGGACCTGGAACAGCTCTCAGCCCTTAGAGGTAGCGTGCGGGAGAAAAGGCTTGGAGGTTTGCACTTTGGGAGTTTGTCTGTGCCGGGAGTGAGAGTGAGATTGAGGCTGAGAATGTGTGTTGGCAGTGCTGGGAGGCAAAGCCAGGGCAGACGGCCAGAGTGTGTTTGTCTGTGAAAGCGGTGTCAAGGGAAGGTGAGGACCAGCAACAGCTCTAAGCCCTTAGGCCTGTCGCCTGGGAGAAATGGCTTGGGTGTTGTCACTATGGGAGGCGGTCTGTGCCGGGAGTGAGAGTGAGATTGAACCTGAGAATGTGTGTTGGGAGTGCTGGGAGGCAAAGCCAGGCTAGATGGCCAGAGTGTGTTTGGCTCTGAAAGCGGTGTCAAGGGAAGATAAGGACCAGCCACAGCTCTAAGCCCTTAGATGTAGCATGTGTCAGAAACCGCTTGGGTGTTGGCACTTTGGGAGGTGGTGTGTGCCGAGAGTGAGAGTGTTTTGGGAGTGGTGGGAGTTGAGGCAAAGGCAGATGGCCAGAGTGTGTTTGGCTGTGAAAGCGGTGTCAAGGGAAGGTGAGGACCAGCAACAGCTCTAAGCCCTTAGATGTAGCGTGCGTCAGAAATCGCTTGGTTGTTGGCACTTTGGGAGGTGGTGTGTGCCGAGAGTGAGAGTGTGTTGGGAGTGGTGTGAGGCAAGGCAAAGGCAGATGGGCAGAATGTGTTTGGCTGTGAAAGCGGTGTCAAGGGAAGGTGAGGACCAGCCACAGCTCTAAGCCCTTAGGCCTATCGTATGGGAGAAATGGCTTCGGTGTTTGCACTTTGGGAGGTGGTCTGTGCCAGGAGTGGTAGTGAGATTGAACCTGAGAATGTGTTTTGGGAGTGCTGGGAGGCAAAGCCAGGCTAGATGGCCAGAGTGTGTTTGGCTGTGAATGCGGTGTCAAGGGAAGGTGAGGACCAGCAACAGCTCTAAGCCCTTAGATGTAGCGTGTGTCAGAAACCGCTTGGGTGTTGGCACTTTGGGAGGTGGTGTGTGCCGAGAGTGAGAGTGTGTTGGGAGTGGTGGGAGTTGAGGCAAAGGCAGATGGCCAGAGTGTTTTTGGCTGTGAAAGCGGTGTCAAGGGAAGGTGAGGACCAGCCACATCTCTCAGCCATTAGATATAGCGTGCGTCAGAAATCGCTTGGACGTTTGAACTTTGGGAGTTGGTCTGTGCTGGGAGTGAGAGTGAGAGCCTGAGTGAGCCTGAGAATGTGTGTTGGCAGTGCCGGGAGGCAAGGTAAAGGCAGATGGCCAGAGTGTGTTTGGCTGTGAAAGCGGTGTCAAGGGAAGGTGAGGACCAGCAACAGCTCTAAGCCCTTAGATGTAGCGTGCGTCAGAAATCGCTTGGTTGTTGGCACTTTGGGAGGTGGTGTGTGCCGAGAGTGAGAGTGTGTTGGGAGTGCTGGGAGGCAAGGCAAAGGCAGATGGGCAGAGTGTGTTTGGCTGTGAAAGCGGTGTCAAGGGAAGGTGAGGACCAGCAACAGCTCTAAGCCCTTAGGCCTATCGTATGGGAGAAATGGCTTGGACGTTTGCACTTTGGGAAGTGGTCTGTGCCGGGAGTGAGAGTGAGATTGAGCCTGAGAATGTGTGTTGGGAGTGCTGGGATGGTAAGGCAGGGCAGAAGGCCAGAGAGTGTTTGTATGTGAAAGCGGTGTCAAGGGAAGGTGAGGACAAGCCACAGCTTTAAGCCCTTTGATGTAGCGTTCATCAGAAATAGGTTGGGTGTTGGGACATTGGGAGGTGGTCTGTTCCGAGAGTGAGAGTGTGTTGGGAGTGCTGTGAGGCGAGGGAAAGGCAGATGGGCAGAGTGTGTTTGGCTGTGAAAGCGGTGCCAAAGGAAGGTGAGGACCTGGAACAGCTCTCAGCCCTTAGAGGTAGCGTGCGGGAGAAAAGGCTTGGACGTTTGCACTTTGGGAGTTTGTCTGTGCCGGGAGTGAGAGTGAGATTGAGGCTGAGAATGTCTGTTGGGAGTGCTGGTAGGCAAGGTAAAGGCAGATGGCCAGAGTGTGTTTGGCTGTGAAAGCGGTGTGAAGGGAAGGTGAGGACCAGCAACAGCTCTAAGCCCTTACATGTAGCGTGCCTCCGAAATAGCTTGGTTGTTGGCACTTTGGGAGGTGGTGTGTGCCGAGAGTGAGAGTGTGTTGGGAGTGCTGGGAGGCAAGGCCAGAGTAGATGGCCAGAGTGTGTTTGGCTGTGAAAGCGGTGTCAAGGGAAGGTGAGGACCAGAACAGCTCTAAGCCCTTAGGCCTGTCGCCTGGGAGAAATGGCTTGGGTGTTGTCACTATGGGAGGTGGTCTGTGCCGGGAGTGAGAGTGAGATTGAACCTGAGAATGTGTGTTGGGAGTGCTGGGAGGCAAAGCCAGGGCAGACGGCCAGAGTGTGTCTGGCTGTGAAAGCGGTGTCAAGGGAAGGTAAGGACCAGCCACAGCTCTAAGCCCTTAGGCCTATCGTATGGGAGAAATGGCTTGCACGTCTGCACTTTGGGAGGTGGTTTGTGCCGGGAGTGAGAGTGAGATTGAGTCTGAGAATGTGTGTTGGGAGTGCTGGGAGGCAAAGCCAGGCTAGATGGCCAGAGTGTGTTTGGCTGTGAAAGCGCTGTGAAGGGAAGGTGATGACCAGCAACAGCTCTGAGCCCTTAGATGTAGCGTGTGTCAGAAACCGCTTGGGTGCTGGCACTTTGGGAGGTGGTGTGTGCCGAGAGTGAGAGTGTGTTGGGAGTGGTGGGAGTTGAGGCAAAGGCAGATGGCCAGAGTGTTTTTGGCTGTGAAAGCGGTGTCAAGGGAAGGTGAGGACCAGCATCTGCTCTAAGCCCTTAGATGTAGCGTGCGTCAGAAATCGCTTGGTTGTTGGCACTTTGGGAGGTGGTGTGTGCCGAGAGTGAGAGTGTGTTGGGAGTAATGCGAGTTGAGGCAAAGGCAGATGGGCAGAGTGTGTTTGGCTGTGAAAGCGGTGTCAAGGGAAGGTGAGGACCAGCCACATCTCTAAGCCCTTAGATGTAGCGTGCGTCAGAAATCGATTGGACGTTTGCACTTTGGGAGTTGGTCTGTGCCGGGAGTGAGAGTGAGAGATTGAGTGAGCCTGAGAATGTGTGTTGGCAGTGCCGGGAGGCAAGGTAAAGGCAGATGGCCAGAGTGTGTTTGGCTGTGAAAGCGGTGTCAAGGGAAGGTGAGGACCAGCAACAGCTCTAAGCCCTTAGATGTAGCGTGCGTCAGAAATCGCTTGGTTGTTGGCACTTTGGGAGGTAGTCTGTGCCGAGAGTGAGAGTGTGTTGGGAGTGCTGGGAGGGAAGGCAAAGGCAGATGGGCAGAGTGTGTTTGGCTGTGAAAGCGGTGTCAAGGGAAGGTGAGGACCAGCAACAGCTCTAAGCCCTTAGGCCTATCGTATGGGAGAAATGGCTTGGACGTTTGCACTTTGGGAAGTGGTCTGTGCCGGGAGTGAGAGTGAGATTGAGCCTGAGAATGTGTGTTGGGAGTGCTGGGATGGTAAGGCAGGGCAGAAGGCCAGAGAGTGTTTGTATGTGAAAGCGGTGTCAAGGAAAGGTGAGGACAAGCCACAGCTTTAAGCCCTTTGATGTAGCGTTCATCAGAAATAGGTTGGGTGTTGGGACATTGGGAGGTGGTCTGTTCCGAGAGTGAGAGTGTGTTGGGAGTGCTGTGAGGCGAGGGAAAGGCAGATGGGCAGAGTGTGTTTGGCTGTGAAAGCGGTGCCAAAGGAAGGTGAGGACCTGGAACAGCTCTCAGCCCTTAGAGGTAGCGTGCGGGAGAAAAGGCTTGGAGGTTTGCACTTTGGGAGTTTGTCTGTGCCGGGAGTGAGAGTGAGATTGAGGCTGAGAATGTGTGTTGGCAGTGCTGGGAGGCAAAGCCAGGGCAGACGGCCAGAGTGTGTTTGTCTGTGAAAGCGGTGTCAAGGGAAGGTGAGGACCAGCAACAGCTCTAAGCCCTTAGGCCTGTCGCCTGGGAGAAATGGCTTGGGTGTTGTCACTATGGGAGGCGGTCTGTGCCGGGAGTGAGAGTGAGATTGAACCTGAGAATGTGTGTTGGGAGTGCTGGGAGGCAAAGCCAGGCTAGATGGCCAGAGTGTGTTTGGCTGTGAAAGCGGTGTCAAGGGAAGATAAGGACCAGCCACAGCTCTAAGCCCTTAGATGTAGCATGTGTCAGAAACCGCTTGGGTGTTGGCACTTTGGGAGGTGGTGTGTGCCGAGAGTGAGAGTGTTTTGGGAGTGGTGGGAGTTGAGGCAAAGGCAGATGGCCAGAGTGTGTTTGGCTGTGAAAGCGGTGTCAAGGGAAGGTGAGGACCAGCAACAGCTCTAAGCCCTTAGATGTAGCGTGCGTCAGAAATCGCTTGGTTGTTGGCACTTTGGGAGGTGGTGTGTGCCGAGAGTGAGAGTGTGTTGGGAGTGGTGTGAGGCAAGGCAAAGGCAGATGGGCAGAATGTGTTTGGCTGTGAAAGCGGTGTCAAGGGAAGGTGAGGACCAGCAACAGCTCTAAGCCCTTAGGCCTATCGTATGGGAGAAATGGCTTGGGTGTTTGCACTTTGGGAGGTGGTCTGTGCCAGGAGTGGTAGTGAGATTGAACCTGAGAATGTGTTTTGGGAGTGCTGGGAGGCAAAGCCAGGCTAGATGGCCAGAGTGTGTTTGGCTGTGAATGCGGTGTCAAGGGAAGGTGAGGACCAGCAACAGCTCTAAGCCCTTAGATGTAGCGTGCGTCAGAAATTGCTTGGTTGTTGGCACTTTGGGAGGTGGTGTGTGCCGAGAGTGAGAGTGTGTTGGGAGTAATGCGAATTGAGGCAAAGGCAGATGGGCAGAGTGTGTTTGTCTGTGAAAGCGGTGTCAAGGGAAGGTGAGGACCAGCCACATCTCTAAGCCCTTAGATGTAGCGTGCGTCAGAAATCGCTTGGACGTTTGCACTTTGGGAGTTGGTCTGTGCTGGGAGTGAGAGTGAGAGCCTGAGTGAGCCTGAGAATGTGTGTTGGCAGTGCCGGGAGGCAAGGTAAAGGCAGATGGCCAGAGTGTGTTTGGCTGTGAAAGCGGTGTCAAGGGAAGGTGAGGACCAGCAACAGCTCTAAGCCCTTAGATGTAGTGTGCGTCAGAACTCGCTTGGTTGTTAGCACTTTGGGAGGTAGTCTGTGCCGAGAGTGAGAGTGTGTTGGGATTGCCGGGAGGCAAGGCAAAGGCAGATGGGCAGAGTGTGTTTGGCTGTGAAAGCGGTGTCAAGGGAAGGTGAGGACCAGCAACAGCTCTAAGCCCTTAGGCCTATCGTATGGGAGAAATGGCTTGGGTGTTTGCACTTTGGGAGGTGGTCTGTGCCGGGAGTGAGAGTGAGATTGAGCCTGAGAATGTGTGTTGGGAGTGCTGGGAGGCAAGGCAAAGGCAGATGGCCAGAGTGTGTTTGGCTGTGAAAGCGGTGTCAAGGGAAGGTGAGGACCAGCAACAGCTCTAAGCCCTTAGGCCTATCGTATGGGAGAAATGGCTTGGGTGTTTGCACTTTGGGAGGTGGTCTGTGCCGGGAGTGAGAGTGAGATTGAGCCTGAGAATGTTTGTTGGGAGTGCTGGGATGGTAAGGCAGGGCAGAAGGCCAGAGAGTGTTTGTATGTGAAAGCGGTGTCAAGGGAAGGTGAGGACAAGCCACAGCTTTAAGCCCTTTGATGTAGCGTTCATCAGAAATAGGTTGGGTGTTGGGACATTGGGAGGTGGTCTGTTCCGAGAGTGAGAGTGTGTTGGGAGTGCTGTGAGGCGAGGGAAAGGCAGATGGGCAGAGTGTGTTTGGCTGTGAAAGCGGTGCCAAAGGAAGGTGAGGACCTGGAACAGCTCTCAGCCCTTAGAGGTAGCGTGCGGGAGAAAAGGCTTGGAGGTTTGCACTTTGGGAGTTTGTCTGTGCCGGAAGTGAGAGTGAGATTGAGGCTGAGAATGTGTGTTGGCAGTGCTGGGAGGCAAAGCCAGGGCAGACGGCGAGAGTGTGTTTGTCTGTGAAAGCGGTGTCAAGGGAAGGTGAGGACCAGCAACAGCTCTAAGCCCTTAGGCCTGTCGCCTGGGAGAAATGGCTTGGGTGTTGTCACTATGGGAGGTGGTCTGTGCCGGGAGTGAGAGTGAGATTGAACCTGAGAATGTGTGTTGGGAGTGCTGGGAGGCAAAGCCAGGCTAGATGCCAGAGTGTGTTTGGCTGTGAAAGCGGTGTCAAGGGAAGATAAGGACCAGCCACAGCTCTAAGCCCTTAGATGTAGCGTGTGTCAGAAACCGCTTGGGTGTTGGCACTTTGGGAGGTGGTGTGTGCCGAGAGTGAGAGTGTTTTGAGAGTGGTGGGAGTTGAGGCAAAGGCAGATGGGCAGAGTGTGTTTGGCTGTGAAAGCGGTGTCAAGGGAAGGTGAGGACCAGCCACACCTCTAAGCCCTTAGAGGTAGCGTGCGGGATAAATGGCTTTAGACGTTTGCACTTTGGGAGGTGGTCTGTACCGGGAGTGAGAGTGAGATTGAGCCTGAGAATATGTGTTGGGAGTGCTGGTAGGCAAGGCAAAGGCAGATGGCCAGAGTGTGTTTGGCTGTGAAAGCGGTGTCAAGGGAAGGTGAGGACCAGCAACAGCTCTAAGCCCTTAGGCCTATCGTATGGGAGAAATGGCTTCAGTGTTTGCACTTTGGGAGGTGGTCTGTGCCAGGAGTGGGAGTGAGATTGAACCTGAGAATGTGTTTTGGGAGTGCTGGGAGGCAAAGCCAGGGTAGATGGCCAGAGTGTGTTTGGCTGTGAATGCGGTGTCAAGGGAAGGTGAGGACCAGCAACAGCTCTAAGCCCCTAGATGTAGCGTGTGTCAGAAACCGCTTGGGTGTTGGCACTTTGGGAGGTGGTGTGTGCCGAGAGTGAGAGTGTGTTGGGAGTGGTGGGAGTTGAGGCAAAGGCAGATGGCCAGAGTGTTTTTGGCTGTGAAAGCGGTGTCAAGGGAAGGTGAGGACCAGCCACATCTCTAAGCCCTTAGATGTAGCGTGCGTCAGAAATCGCTTGGACGTTTGAACTTTGGGAGTTGGTCTGTGCTGGGAGTGAGAGTGAGAGCCTGAGTGAGCCTGAGAATGTGTGTTGGCAGTGCCGGGAGGCAAGGTAAAGGCAGATGGCCAGAGTGTGTTTGGCTGTGAAAGCGGTGTCAAGGGAAGGTGAGGACCAGCAACAGCTCTAAGCCCTTAGATGTAGCGTGCGTCAGAAATCGCTTGGTTGTTGGCACTTTGGGAGGTGGTGTGTGCCGAGAGTGAGAGTGTGTTGGGAGTGCTGGGAGGGAAGGCAAAGGCAGATGGGCAGAGTGTGTTTGGCTGTGAAAGCGGTGTCAAGGGAAGGTGAGGACCAGCAACAGCTCTAAGCCCTTAGGCCTATCGTATGGGAGAAATGGCTTGGACGTTTGCACTTTGGGAGGTGGTCTGTGCCGGGAGTGAGAGTGAGATTGAGCCTGAGAATGTGTGTTGGGAGTGCTGGGATGGTAAGGCAGGGCAGAAGGCCAGAGAGTGTTTGTATGTGAAAGCGGTGTCAAGGAAAGGTGAGGACAAGCCACAGCTTTAAGCCCTTTGATGTAGCGTTCATCAGAAATAGGTTGGGTGTTGGGACATTGGGAGGTGGTCTGTTCCGAGAGTGAGAGTGTGTTGGGAGTGCTGTGAGGCGAGGGAAAGGCAGATGGGCAGAGTGTGTTTGGCTGTGAAAGCGGTGCCAAAGGAAGGTGAGGACCTGGAACAGCTCTCAGCCCTTAGAGGTAGCGTGCGGGAGAAAAGGCTTGGAGGTTTGCACTTTGGGAGTTTGTCTGTGCCGGGAGTGAGAGTGAGATTGAGGCTGAGAATGTGTGTTGGCAGTGCTGGGAGGCAAAGCCAGGGCAGACGGCCAGAGTGTGTTTGTCTGTGAAAGCGGTGTCAAGGGAAGGTGAGGACCAGCAACAGCTCTAAGCCCTTAGGCCTGTCGCCTGGGAGAAATGGCTTGGGTGTTGTCACTATGGGAGGCGGTCTGTGCCGGGAGTGAGAGTGAGATTGAACCTGAGAATGTGTGTTGGGAGTGCTGGGAGGCAAAGCCAGGCTAGATGGCCAGAGTGTGTTTGGCTGTGAAAGCGGTGTCAAGGGAAGATAAGGACCAGCCACAGCTCTAAGCCCTTAGATGTAGCATGTGTCAGAAACCGCTTGGGTGTTGGCACTTTGGGAGGTGGTGTGTGCCGAGAGTGAGAGTGTTTTGGGAGTGGTGGGAGTTGAGGCAAAGGCAGATGGGCAGAGTGTGTTTGGCTGTGAAAGCGGTGTCAAGGGAAGGTGAGGACCAGCAACAGCTCTAAGCCCTTAGATGTAGCGTGCGTCAGAAATCGCTTGGTTGTTGGCACTTTGGGAGGTGGTGTGTGCCGAGAGTGAGAGTGTGTTGGGAGTGGTGTGAGGCAAGGCAAAGGCAGATGGGCAGAATGTGTTTGGCTGTGAAAGCGGTGTCAAGGGAAGGTGAGGACCAGCAACAGCTCTAAGCCCTTAGGCCTATCGTATGGGAGAAATGGCTTCGGTGTTTGCACTTTGGGAGGTGGTCTGTGCCAGGAGTGGTAGTGAGATTGAACCTGAGAATGTGTGTTGGGAGTGCTGGGAGGCAAAGCCAGGCTAGATGGCCAGAGTGTGTTTGGCTCTGAAAGCGGTGTCAAGGGAAGGTGAGGACCAGCCACTGCTCTAAGCCCTTAGATGTAGCGTGTGTCAGAAACCGCTTGGGTGTTGGCACTTTGGGAGGTGGTGTGTGCCGAGAGTGAGAGTGTTTCGGGAGAGGTGGGAGTTGAGGCAAAGGCAGATGGGCAGAGTGTGTTTGGCTGTGAAAGCGGTGTCAAGGGAAGGTGAGGACCAGCAACAGCTCTAAGCCCTTAGGCCTATTGTATGGAAGAAATGGCTTGCACGTCTGCACTTTGGGAGGTGGTCTGTGCCAGGAGTGAGAGTTAGATTGCGCCTGAGAATGTGTGTTGGGAGTGCTGGGAGGAAAAGCCAGGCTAGATGGGCAGAGTGTGTTTGGCTGTGAAATCGCTGTGAAGGGAAGGTGATGACCAGCAACAGCTCTGAGCCCTTAGATGTAGCGTGTGTCAGAAACCGCTTGGGTGCTGGCACTTTGGGAGGTGGTGTGTGCTGAGAGTGAGAGTGTGTTGGGAGTGGTGGGAGTTGAGGCAAAGGCAGATGGCCAGAGTGTTTTTGGCTGTGAAAGCGGTGTCAAGGGAAGGTGAGGACCAGCAACAGCTCTAAGCCCTTAGATGTAGCGTGCGTCAGAAATCGCTTGGTTGTTGGCACTTTGGGAGGTGGTGTGTGCCGAGAGTGAGAGTGTGTTGGGAGTGCTGAGAGGCAAGGCAAAGGTAGATGGGCAGAGTGTGTTTGGCTGTGAAAGCGGTGTCAAGGGAAGGTGAGGACCAGCAACAGCTCTAAGCCCTTAGGCCTATCGTATGGGAGAAATGGCTTGGGTGTTTGCACTTTGGGAGGTGGTCTGTGCCGGGAGTGAGAGTGAGAGTGAGCATGAGAATGTGTGTTGGGAGTGCTGGTAGGCAAGGCAAAGGCCGATGGCCAGAGTGTGTTTGGCTGTGAAAGCGGTGTCACGGGAAGGTGAGGACCAGCAACAGCTCTAAGCCCTTACATGTAGCGTGCCTCAGAAATAGCTTGGGTGTTGGCACTTTGGGAGGTGTTGTGTGCCAAGAGTGAGACTGTGTGTTGGGAGTGGTGTGAGGCAAGGCAAAGGCAGATGGGCAGAGTGTGTTTGGCTGTGAAAGCGGTGTCAAGGGAAGGTGAGGACCAGAACAGCTCTAAGCCCTTAGGCCTGTCGCCTGGGAGAAATGGCTTGCGTGTTGTCACTATGGGAGGTGGTCTGTGCCGGGAGTGAGAGTGAGATTGCACCTGAGAATGTGTGTTGGGAGTGCTGGGAGGCAAAGCCAGGCTAGATGGCCAGAGTGTGTTTGGCTGTGAAAGCGGTGTCAAGGGAAGGTAAGGACCAGCCACAGCTCTAAGCCCTTAGGCCTATCGTATGGGAGAAATGGCTTGCACGTCTGCACTTTGGGAGGTGGTCTGTGCCAGGAGTGAGAGTTAGATTGCGCCTGAGAATGTGTGTTGGGAGTGCTGGGAGGCAAAGCCAGGCTAGATGGCCAGAGTGTGCTTGGCTGTGAAAGCGCTGTGAAGGGAAGGTGATGACCAGCAACAGCTCTGAGCCCTTAGATGTAGCGTGTGTCAGAAACCGCTTGGGTGCTGGCACTTTGGGAGGTGGTGTGTGCCGAGAGTGAGAGTGTGTTGGGAGTGGTGGGAGTTGAGGCAAAGGCAGATGGCCAGAGTGTTTTTGGCTGTGAAAGCGGTGTCAAGGGAAGGTGAGGACCAGCAACAGCTCTAAGCCCTTAGATGTAGCGTGCGTCAGAAATTGCTTGGTTGTTGGCACTTTGGGAGGTGGTGTGTGCCGAGAGTGAGAGTGTGTTGGGAGTAATGCGAATTGAGGCAAAGGCAGATGGGCAGAGTGTGTTTGTCTGTGAAAGCGGTGTCAAGGGAAGGTGAGGACCAGCCACATCTCTCAGCCCTTAGATGTAGCGTGCGTCAGAAATCGCTTGGACGTTTGCACTTTGGGAGTTGGTCTGTGCTGGGAGTGAGAGTGAGAGCCTGAGTGAGCCTGAGAATGTGTGTTGGCAGTGCCGGGAGGCAAGGTAAAGGCAGATGGCCAGAGTGTGTTTGGCTGTGAAAGCGGTGTCAAGGGAAGGTGAGGACCAGCAACAGCTCTAAGCCCTTAGATGTAGTGTGCGTCAGAACTCGCTTGGTTGTTAGCACTTTGGGAGGTAGTCTGTGCCGAGAGTGAGAGTGTGTTGGGATTGCCGGGAGGCAAGGCAAAGGCAGATGGGCAGAGTGTGTTTGGCTGTGAAAGCGGTGTCAAGGGAAGGTGAGGACCAGCAATAGCTCTAAGCCCTTAGGCCTATCCTAGGGGAGAAATGGCTTGGGTGTTTGCACTTTGGGAGGTGGTCTGTGCCGGGAGTGAGAGTGAGATTGAGCCTGAGAATGTGTGTTGGGAGTGCTGGGAGGCAAGGCAAAGGCAGATGGCCAGAGTGTGTTTGGCTGTGAAAGCGGTGTCAAGGGAAGGTGAGGACCAGCAACAGCTCTAAGCCCTTAGGCCTATCGTATGGGAGAAATGGCTTGGGTGTTTGCACTTTGGGAGGTGGTCTGTGCCGGGAGTGAGAGTGAGAGTGAGCCTGAGAATGTGTGTTGGGAGTGCTGGGAGGCAAGGCAAAGGCCGATGGGCAGAGTGTGTTTGGCTGTGAAAGCGGTGTCAAGGGAAGGTGAGGACCAGCAACAGCTCTAAGCCCTTAGGCCTATCGTATGGGAGAAATGGCTTGGACGTTTGCACTTTGGGAGGTGGTCTGTGCCGGGAGTGAGAGTGAGATTGAGCCTGAGAATGTTTGTTGGGAGTGCTGGGATGGTAAGGCAGGGCAGAAGGCCAGAGAGTGTTTGTATGTGAAAGCGGTGTCAAGGGAAGGTGAGGACAAGCCACAGCTTTAAGCCCTTTGATGTAGCGTTCATCAGAAATAGGTTGGGTGTTGGGACATTGGGAGGTGGTCTGTTCCGAGAGTGAGAGTGTGTTGGGAGTGCTGTGAGGCGAGGGAAAGGCAGATGGGCAGAGTGTGTTTGGCTGTGAAAGCGGTGCCAAAGGAAGGTGAGGACCTGGAACAGCTCTCAGCCCTTAGAGGTAGCGTGCGGGAGAAAAGGCTTGGAGGTTTGCACTTTGGGAGTTTGTCTGTGCCGGAAGTGAGAGTGAGATTGAGGCTGAGAATGTGTGTTGGCAGTGCTGGGAGGCAAAGCCAGGGCAGACGGCGAGAGTGTGTTTGTCTGTGAAAGCGGTGTCAAGGGAAGGTGAGGACCAGCAACAGCTCTAAGCCCTTAGGCCTGTCGCCTGGGAGAAATGGCTTGGGTGTTGTCACTATGGGAGGTGGTCTGTGCCGGGAGTGAGAGTGAGATTGAACCTGAGAATGTGTGTTGGGAGTGCTGGGAGGCAAAGCCAGGCTAGATGCCAGAGTGTGTTTGGCTGTGAAAGCGGTGTCAAGGGAAGATAAGGACCAGCCACAGCTCTAAGCCCTTAGATGTAGCGTGTGTCAGAAACCGCTTGGGTGTTGGCACTTTGGGAGGTGGTGTGTGCCGAGAGTGAGAGTGTTTTGGGAGTGGTGGGAGTTGAGGCAAAGGCAGATGGGCAGAGTGTGTTTGGCTGTGAAAGCGGTGTCAAGGGAAGGTGAGGACCAGCCACACCTCTAAGCCCTTAGAGGTAGCGTGCGGGATAAATGGCTTTAGACGTTTGCACTTTGGGAGGTGGTCTGTACCGGGAGTGAGAGTGAGATTGAGCCTGAGAATATGTGTTGGGAGTGCTGGTAGGCAAGGCAAAGGCAGATGGCCAGAGTGTGTTTGGCTGTGAAAGCGGTGTCAAGGGAAGGTGAGGACCAGCAACAGCTCTAAGCCCTTAGGCCTATCGTATGGGAGAAATGGCTTCGGTGTTTGCACTTTGGGAGGTGGTCTGTGCCAGGAGTGGGAGTGAGATTGAACCTGAGAATGTGTTTTGGGAGTGCTGGGAGGCAAAGCCAGGCTAGATGGCCAGAGTGTGTTTGGCTGTGAATGCGGTGTCAAGGGAAGGTGAGGACCAGCAACAGCTCTAAGCCCCTAGATGTAGCGTGTGTCAGAAACCGCTTGGGTGTTGGCACTTTGGGAGGTGGTGTGTGCCGAGAGTGAGAGTGTGTTGGGAGTGGTGGGAGTTGAGGCAAAGGCAGATGGCCAGAGTGTTTTTGGCTGTGAAAGCGGTGTCAAGGGAAGGTGAGGACCAGCCACATCTCTAAGCCCTTAGATGTAGCGTGCGTCAGAAATCGCTTGGACGTTTGAACTTTGGGAGTTGGTCTGTGCTGGGAGTGAGAGTGAGAGCCTGAGTGAGCCTGAGAATGTGTGTTGGCAGTGCCGGGAGGCAAGGTAAAGGCAGATGGCCAGAGTGTGTTTGGCTGTGAAAGCGGTGTCAAGGGAAGGTGAGGACCAGCAACAGCTCTAAGCCCTTAGATGTAGCGTGCGTCAGAAATCGCTTGGTTGTTGGCACTTTGGGAGGTGGTGTGTGCCGAGAGTGAGAGTGTGTTGGGAGTGCTGGGAGGGAAGGCAAAGGCAGATGGGCAGAGTGTGTTTGGCTGTGAAAGCGGTGTCAAGGGAAGGTGAGGACCAGCAACAGCTCTAAGCCCTTAGGCCTATCGTATGGGAGAAATGGCTTGGACGTTTGCACTTTGGGAAGTGGTCTGTGCCGGGAGTGAGAGTGAGATTGAGCCTGAGAATGTGTGTTGGGAGTGCTGGGATGGTAAGGCAGGGCAGAAGGCCAGAGAGTGTTTGTATGTGAAAGCGGTGTCAAGGAAAGGTGAGGACAAGCCACAGCTTTAAGCCCTTTGATGTAGCGTTCATCAGAAATAGGTTGGGTGTTGGGACATTGGGAGGTGGTCTGTTCCGAGAGTGAGAGTGTGTTGGGAGTGCTGTGAGGCGAGGGAAAGGCAGATGGGCAGAGTGTGTTTGGCTGTGAAAGCGGTGCCAAAGGAAGGTGAGGACCTGGAACAGCTCTCAGCCCTTAGAGGTAGCGTGCGGGAGAAAAGGCTTGGAGGTTTGCACTTTGGGAGTTTGTCTGTGCCGGGAGTGAGAGTGAGATTGAGGCTGAGAATGTGTGTTGGCAGTGCTGGGAGGCAAAGCCAGGGCAGACGGCCAGAGTGTGTTTGTCTGTGAAAGCGGTGTCAAGGGAAGGTGAGGACCAGCAACAGCTCTAAGCCCTTAGGCCTGTCGCCTGGGAGAAATGGCTTGGGTGTTGTCACTATGGGAGGCGGTCTGTGCCGGGAGTGAGAGTGAGATTGAACCTGAGAATGTGTGTTGGGAGTGCTGGGAGGCAAAGCCAGGCTAGATGGCCAGAGTGTGTTTGGCTCTGAAAGCGGTGTCAAGGGAAGATAAGGACCAGCCACAGCTCTAAGCCCTTAGATGTAGCATGTGTCAGAAACCGCTTGGGTGTTGGCACTTTGGGAGGTGGTGTGTGCCGAGAGTGAGAGTGTTTTGGGAGTGGTGGGAGTTGAGGCAAAGGCAGATGGCCAGAGTGTGTTTGGCTGTGAAAGCGGTGTCAAGGGAAGGTGAGGACCAGCAACAGCTCTAAGCCCTTAGATGTAGCGTGCGTCAGAAATCGCTTGGTTGTTGGCACTTTGGGAGGTGGTGTGTGCCGAGAGTGAGAGTGTGTTGGGAGTGGTGTGAGGCAAGGCAAAGGCAGATGGGCAGAATGTGTTTGGCTGTGAAAGCGGTGTCAAGGGAAGGTGAGGACCAGCAACAGCTCTAAGCCCTTAGGCCTATCGTATGGGAGAAATGGCTTCGGTGTTTGCACTTTGGGAGGTGGTCTGTGCCAGGAGTGGTAGTGAGATTGAACCTGAGAATGTGTTTTGGGAGTGCTGGGAGGCAAAGCCAGGCTAGATGGCCAGAGTGTGTTTGGCTGTGAATGCGGTGTCAAGGGAAGGTGAGGACCAGCAACAGCTCTAAGCCCTTAGATGTAGCGTGTGTCAGAAACCGCTTGGGTGTTGGCACTTTGGGAGGTGGTGTGTGCCGAGAGTGAGAGTGTGTTGGGAGTGGTGGGAGTTGAGGCAAAGGCAGATGGCCAGAGTGTTTTTGGCTGTGAAAGCGGTGTCAAGGGAAGGTGAGGACCAGCCACATCTCTCAGCCATTAGATATAGCGTGCGTCAGAAATCGCTTGGACGTTTGAACTTTGGGAGTTGGTCTGTGCTGGGAGTGAGAGTGAGAGCCTGAGTGAGCCTGAGAATGTGTGTTGGCAGTGCCGGGAGGCAAGGTAAAGGCAGATGGCCAGAGTGTGTTTGGCTGTGAAAGCGGTGTCAAGGGAAGGTGAGGACCAGCAACAGCTCTAAGCCCTTAGATGTAGCATGTGTCAGAAACCGCTTGGGTGTTGGCACTTTGGGAGGTGGTGTGTGCCGAGAGTGAGAGTGTTTTGGGAGTGGTGGGAGTTGAGGCAAAGGCAGATGGCCAGAGTGTGTTTGGCTGTGAAAGCGGTGTCAAGGGAAGGTGAGGACCAGCAACAGCTCTAAGCCCTTAGATGTAGCGTGCGTCAGAAATCGCTTGGTTGTTGGCACTTTGGGAGGTGGTGTGTGCCGAGAGTGAGAGTGTGTTGGGAGTGGTGTGAGGCAAGGCAAAGGCAGATGGGCAGAATGTGTTTGGCTGTGAAAGCGGTGTCAAGGGAAGGTGAGGACCAGCAACAGCTCTAAGCCCTTAGGCCTATCGTATGGGAGAAATGGCTTGGGTGTTTGCACTTTGGGAGGTGGTCTGTGCCAGGAGTGGTAGTGAGATTGAACCTGAGAATGTGTTTTGGGAGTGCTGGGAGGCAAAGCCAGGCTAGATGGCCAGAGTGTGTTTGGCTGTGAATGCGGTGTCAAGGGAAGGTGAGGACCAGCAACAGCTCTAAGCCCTTAGATGTAGCGTGTGTCAGAAACCGCTTGGGTGTTGGCACTTTGGGAGGTGGTGTGTGCCGAGAGTGAGAGTGTGTTGGGAGTGGTGGGAGTTGAGGCAAAGGCAGATGGGCAGAGTGTGTTTGGCTGTGAAAGCGGTGTCAAGGGAAGGTGAGGACCAGCCACATCTCTCAGCCATTAGATATAGCGTGCGTCAGAAATCGCTTGGACGTTTGAACTTTGGGAGTTGGTCTGTGCTGGGAGTGAGAGTGAGAGCCTGAGTGAGCCTGAGAATGTGTGTTGGCAGTGCCGGGAGGCAAGGTAAAGGCAGATGGCCAGAGTGTGTTTGGCTGTGAAAGCGGTGTCAAGGGAAGGTGAGGACCAGCAACAGCTCTAAGCCCTTAGATGTAGCGTGCGTCAGAAATCGCTTGGTTGTTGGCACTTTGGGAGGTGGTGTGTGCCGAGAGTGAGAGTGTGTTGGGAGTGCTGGGAGGCAAGGCAAAGGCAGATGGGCAGAGTGTGTTTGGCTGTGAAAGCGGTGTCAAGGGAAGGTGAGGACCAGCAACAGCTCTAAGCCCTTAGGCCTATCGTATGGGAGAAATGGCTTGGACGTTTGCACTTTGGGAAGTGGTCTGTGCCGGGAGTGAGAGTGAGATTGAGCCTGAGAATGTGTGTTGGGAGTGCTGGGATGGTAAGGCAGGGCAGAAGGCCAGAGAGTGTTTGTATGTGAAAGCGGTGTCAAGGGAAGGTGAGGACAAGCCACAGCTTTAAGCCCTTTGATGTAGCGTTCATCAGAAATAGGTTGGGTGTTGGGACATTGGGAGGTGGTCTGTTCCGAGAGTGAGAGTGTGTTGGGAGTGCTGTGAGGCGAGGGAAAGGCAGATGGACAGAGTGTGTTTGGCTGTGAAAGCGGTGCCAAAGGAAGGTGAGGACCTGGAACAGCTCTCAGCCCTTAGAGGTAGCGTGCGGGAGAAAAGGCTTGGAGGTTTGCACTTTGGGAGTTTGTCTGTGCCGGGAGTGAGAGTGAGATTGAGGCTGAGAATGTGTGTTGGCAGTGCTGGGAGGCAAAGCCAGGGCAGACGGCCAGAGTGTGTTTGTCTGTGAAAGCGGTGTCAAGGGAAGGTGAGGACCAGCAACAGCTCTAAGCCCTTAGGCCTGTCGCCTGGGAGAAATGGCTTGGGTGTTGTCACTATGGGAGGCGGTCTGTGCCGGGAGTGAGAGTGAGATTGAACCTGAGAATGTGTGTTGGGAGTGCTGGGAGGCAAAGCCAGGCTAGATGGCCAGAGTGTGTTTGGCTCTGAAAGCGGTGTCAAGGGAAGATAAGGACCAGCCACAGCTCTAAGCCCTTAGATGTAGCGTGTGTCAGAAACCGCTTGGGTGTTGGCACTTTGGGAGGTGGTGTGTGCCGAGAGTGAGAGTGTTTTGGGAGTGGTGGGAGTTGAGGCAAAGGCAGATGGGCAGAGTGTGTTTGGCTGTGAAAGCGGTGTCAAGGGAAGGTGAGGACCAGCAACAGCTCTAAGCCCTTAGATGTAGCGTGCGTCAGAAATCGCTTGGTTGTTGGCACTTTGGGAGGTGGTGTGTGCCGAGAGTGAGAGTGTGTTGGGAGTGGTGTGAGGCAAGGGAAAGGCAGATGGGCAGAATGTGTTTGGCTGTGAAAGCGGTGTCAAGCGAAGGTGAGGACCAGCAACAGCTCTAAGCCCTTAGGCCTGTCGCCTGGGAGAAATGGCTTGCGTGTTGTCACTATGGGAGGTGGTCTGTGCCGGGAGTGACAGTGAGATTGCACCTGAGAATGTGTGTTGGGAGTGCTGGGAGGCAAAGCCAGGGCAGATTCCCAGAGTGTGTTTGGCTGTGAAAGCGGTGTCAAGGGAAGGTGAGGACCAGCCACTGCTCTAAGCCCTTAGATGTAGCGTGTGTCAGAAACCGCTTGGGTGTTGGCACTTTGGGAGGTGGTGTGTGCCGAGAGTGAGAGTGTTTCGGGAGAGGTGGGAGTTGAGGCAAAGGCAGATGGGCAGAGTGTGTTTGGCTGTGAAAGCGGTGTCAAGGGAAGGTGAGGACCAGCAACAGCTCTAAGCCCTTAGGCCTATTGTATGGAAGAAATGGCTTGCACGTCTGCACTTTGGGAGGTGGTCTGTGCCAGGAGTGAGAGTTAGATTGCGCCTGAGAATGTGTGTTGGGAGTGCTGGGAGGAAAAGCCAGGCTAGATGGGCAGAGTGTGTTTGGCTGTGAAATCGCTGTGAAGGGAAGGTGATGACCAGCAACAGCTCTGAGCCCTTAGATGTAGCGTGTGTCAGAAACCGCTTGGGTGCTGGCACTTTGGGAGGTGGTGTGTGCTGAGAGTGAGAGTGTGTTGGGAGTGGTGGGAGTTGAGGCAAAGGCAGATGGCCAGAGTGTTTTTGGCTGTGAAAGCGGTGTCAAGGGAAGGTGAGGACCAGCAACAGCTCTAAGCCCTTAGATGTAGCGTGCGTCAGAAATCGCTTGGTTGTTGGCACTTTGGGAGGTGGTGTGTGCCGAGAGTGAGAGTGTGTTGGGAGTGCTGAGAGGCAAGGCAAAGGTAGATGGGCAGAGTGTGTTTGGCTGTGAAAGCGGTGTCAAGGGAAGGTGAGGACCAGCAACAGCTCTAAGCCCTTAGGCCTATCGTATGGGAGAAATGGCTTGGGTGTTTGCACTTTGGGAGGTGGTCTGTGCCGGGAGTGAGAGTGAGAGTGAGCCTGAGAATGTGTGTTGGGAGTGCTGGTAGGCAAGGCAAAGGCCGATGGCCAGAGTGTGTTTGGCTGTGAAAGCGGTGTCACGGGAAGGTGAGGACCAGCAACAGCTTTAAGCCCTTTGATGTAGCGTGCCTCAGAAATAGCTTGGGTGTTGGCACTTTGGGAGGTGTTGTGTGCCAAGAGTGAGACTGTGTGTTGGGAGTGGTGTGAGGCAAGGCAAAGGCAGATGGGCAGAGTGTGTTTGGCTGTGAAAGCGGTGTCAAGGGAAGGTGAGGACCAGAACAGCTCTAAGCCCTTAGGCCTGTCGCCTGGGAGAAATGGCTTGCGTGTTGTCACTATGGGAGGTGGTCTGTGCCGGGAGTGAGAGTGAGATTGCACCTGAGAATGTGTGTTGGGAGTGCTGGGAGGAAAAGCCAGGCTAGATGGCCAGAGTGTGCTTGGCTGTGAAAGCGCTGTGAAGGGAAGGTGATGACCAGCAACAGCTCTGAGCCCTTAGATGTAGCGTGTGTCAGAAACCGCTTGGGTGCTGGCACTTTGGGAGGTGGTGTGTGCCGAGAGTGAGAGTGTGTTGGGAGTGGTGGGAGTTGAGGCAAAGGCAGATGGCCAGAGTGTTTTTGGCTGTGAAAGCGGTGTCAAGGGAAGGTGAGGACCAGCAACAGCTCTAAGCCCTTAGATGTAGCGTGCGTCAGAAATTGCTTGGTTGTTGGCACTTTGGGAGGTGGTGTGTGCCGAGAGTGAGAGTGTGTTGGGAGTAATGCGAATTGAGGCAAAGGCAGATGGGCAGAGTGTGTTTGGCTGTGAAAGCGGTGTCAAGGGAAGGTGAGGACCAGGCACATCTCTCAGCCCTTAGATGTAGCGTGCGTCAGAAATCGCTTGGACGTTTGCACTTTGGGAGTTGGTCTGTGCTGGGAGTGAGAGTGAGAGCCTGAGTGAGCCTGAGAATGTGTGTTGGCAGTGCCGGGAGGCAAGGTAAAGGCAGATGGCCAGAGTGTGTTTGGCTGTGAAAGCGGTGTCAAGGGAAGGTGAGGACCAGCAACAGCTCTAAGCCCTTAGATGTAGTGTGCGTCAGAACTCGCTTGGTTGTTAGCACTTTGGGAGGTAGTCTGTGCCGAGAGTGAGAGTGTGTTGGGATTGCCGGGAGGCAAGGCAAAGGCAGATGGGCAGAGTGTGTTTGGCTGTGAAAGCGGTGTCAAGGGAAGGTGAGGACCAGCAACAGCTCTAAGCCCTTAGGCCTATCCTAGGGGAGAAATGGCTTGGGTGTTTGCACTTTGGGAGGTGGTCTGTGCCGGGAGTGAGAGTGAGATTGAGCCTGAGAATGTGTGTTGGGAGTGCTGGGAGGCAAGGCAAAGGCAGATGGCCAGAGTGTGTTTGGCTGTGAAAGCGGTGTCAAGGGAAGGTGAGGACCAGCAACAGCTCTAAGCCCTTAGGCCTATCGTATGGGAGAAATGGCTTGGGTGTTTGCACTTTGGGAGGTGGTCTGTGCCGGGAGTGAGAGTGAGAGTGAGCCTGAGAATGTGTGTTGGGAGTGCTGGGAGGCAAGGCAAAGGCCGATGGGCAGAGTGTGTTTGGCTGTGAAAGCGGTGTCAAGGGAAGGTGAGGACCAGCAACAGCTCTAAGCCCTTAGGCCTATCGTATGGGAGAAATGGCTTGGACGTTTGCACTTTGGGAGGTGGTCTGTGCCGGGAGTGAGAGTGAGATTGAGCCTGAGAATGTTTGTTGGGAGTGCTGGGATGGTAAGGCAGGGCAGAAGGCCAGAGAGTGTTTGTATGTGAAAGCGGTGTCAAGGGAAGGTGAGGACAAGCCACAGCTTTAAGCCCTTTGATGTAGCGTTCATCAGAAATAGGGTGGGTGTTGGGACATTGGGAGGTGGTCTGTTCCGAGAGTGAGAGTGTGTTGGGAGTGCTGTGAGGCGAGGGAAAGGCAGATGGGCAGAGTGTGTTTGGCTGTGAAAGCGGTGCCAAAGGAAGGTGAGGACCTGGAACAGCTCTCAGCCCTTAGAGGTAGCGTGCGGGAGAAAAGGCTTGGAGGTTTGCACTTTGGGAGTTTGTCTGTGCCGGAAGTGAGAGTGAGATTGAGGCTGAGAATGTGTGTTGGCAGTGCTGGGAGGCAAAGCCAGGGCAGACGGCGAGAGTGTGTTTGTCTGTGAAAGCGGTGTCAAGGGAAGGTGAGGACCAGCAACAGCTCTAAGCCCTTAGGCCTGTCGCCTGGGAGAAATGGCTTGGGTGTTGTCACTATGGGAGGTGGTCTGTGCCGGGAGTGAGAGTGAGATTGAACCTGAGAATGTGTGTTGGGAGTGCTGGGAGGCAAAGCCAGGCTAGATGCCAGAGTGTGTTTGGCTGTGAAAGCGGTGTCAAGGGAAGATAAGGACCAGCCACAGCTCTAAGCCCTTAGATGTAGCGTGTGTCAGAAACCGCTTGGGTGTTGGCACTTTGGGAGGTGGTGTGTGCCGAGAGTGAGAGTGTTTTGGGAGTGGTGGGAGTTGAGGCAAAGGCAGATGGGCAGAGTGTGTTTGGCTGTGAAAGCGGTGTCAAGGGAAGGTGAGGACCAGCCACACCTCTAAGCCCTTAGAGGTAGCGTGCGGGATAAATGGCTTTAGACGTTTGCACTTTGGGAGGTGGTCTGTACCGGGAGTGAGAGTGAGATTGAGCCTGAGAATATGTGTTGGGAGTGCTGGTAGGCAAGGCAAAGGCAGATGGCCAGAGTGTGTTTGGCTGTGAAAGCGGTGTCAAGGGAAGGTGAGGACCAGCAACAGCTCTAAGCCCTTAGGCCTATCGTATGGGAGAAATGGCTTCGGTGTTTGCACTTTGGGAGGTGGTCTGTGCCAGGAGTGGGAGTGAGATTGAACCTGAGAATGTGTTTTGGGAGTGCTGGGAGGCAAAGCCAGGCTAGATGGCCAGAGTGTGTTTGGCTGTGAATGCGGTGTCAAGGGAAGGTGAGGACCAGCAACAGCTCTAAGCCCCTAGATGTAGCGTGTGTCAGAAACCGCTTGGGTGTTGGCACTTTGGGAGGTGGTGTGTGCCGAGAGTGAGAGTGTGTTGGGAGTGGTGGGAGTTGAGGCAAAGGCAGATGGCCAGAGTGTTTTTGGCTGTGAAAGCGGTGTCAAGGGAAGGTGAGGACCAGCCACATCTCTAAGCCCTTAGATGTAGCGTGCGTCAGAAATCGCTTGGACGTTTGAACTTTGGGAGTTGGTCTGTGCTGGGAGTGAGAGTGAGAGCCTGAGTGAGCCTGAGAATGTGTGTTGGCAGTGCCGGGAGGCAAGGTAAAGGCAGATGGCCAGAGTGTGTTTGGCTGTGAAAGCGGTGTCAAGGGAAGGTGAGGACCAGCAACAGCTCTAAGCCCTTAGATGTAGCGTGCGTCAGAAATCGCTTGGTTGTTGGCACTTTGGGAGGTGGTGTGTGCCGAGAGTGAGAGTGTGTTGGGAGTGCTGGGAGGGAAGGCAAAGGCAGATGGGCAGAGTGTGTTTGGCTGTGAAAGCGGTGTCAAGGGAAGGTGAGGACCAGCAACAGCTCTAAGCCCTTAGGCCTATCGTATGGGAGAAATGGCTTGGACGTTTGCACTTTGGGAAGTGGTCTGTGCCGGGAGTGAGAGTGAGATTGAGCCTGAGAATGTGTGTTGGGAGTGCTGGGATGGTAAGGCAGGGCAGAAGGCCAGAGAGTGTTTGTATGTGAAAGCGGTGTCAAGGAAAGGTGAGGACAAGCCACAGCTTTAAGCCCTTTGATGTAGCGTTCATCAGAAATAGGTTGGGTGTTGGGACATTGGGAGGTGGTCTGTTCCGAGAGTGAGAGTGTGTTGGGAGTGCTGTGAGGCGAGGGAAAGGCAGATGGGCAGAGTGTGTTTGGCTGTGAAAGCGGTGCCAAAGGAAGGTGAGGACCTGGAACAGCTCTCAGCCCTTAGAGGTAGCGTGCGGGAGAAAAGGCTTGGAGGTTTGCACTTTGGGAGTTTGTCTGTGCTGGGAGTGAGAGTGAGATTGAGGCTGAGAATGTGTGTTGGCAGTGCTGGGAGGCAAAGCCAGGGCAGACGGCCAGAGTGTGTTTGTCTGTGAAAGCGGTGTCAAGGGAAGGTGAGGACCAGCAACAGCTCTAAGCCCTTAGGCCTGTCGCCTGGGAGAAATGGCTTGGGTGTTGTCACTATGGGAGGCGGTCTGTGCCGGGAGTGAGAGTGAGATTGAACCTGAGAATGTGTGTTGGGAGTGCTGGGAGGCAAAGCCAGGCTAGATGGCCAGAGTGTGTTTGGCTCTGAAAGCGGTGTCAAGGGAAGATAAGGACCAGCCACAGCTCTAAGCCCTTAGATGTAGCATGTGTCAGAAACCGCTTGGGTGTTGGCACTTTGGGAGGTGGTGTGTGCCGAGAGTGAGAGTGTTTTGGGAGTGGTGGGAGTTGAGGCAAAGGCAGATGGCCAGAGTGTGTTTGGCTGTGAAAGCGGTGTCAAGGGAAGGTGAGGACCAGCAACAGCTCTAAGCCCTTAGATGTAGCGTGCGTCAGAAATCGCTTGGTTGTTGGCACTTTGGGAGGTGGTGTGTGCCGAGAGTGAGAGTGTGTTGGGAGTGGTGTGAGGCAAGGCAAAGGCAGATGGGCAGAATGTGTTTGGCTGTGAAAGCGGTGTCAAGGGAAGGTGAGGACCAGCAACAGCTCTAAGCCCTTAGGCCTATCGTATGGGAGAAATGGCTTCGGTGTTTGCACTTTGGGAGGTGGTCTGTGCCAGGAGTGGTAGTGAGATTGAACCTGAGAATGTGTTTTGGGAGTGCTGGGAGGCAAAGCCAGGCTAGATGGCCAGAGTGTGTTTGGCTGTGAATGCGGTGTCAAGGGAAGGTGAGGACCAGCAACAGCTCTAAGCCCTTAGATGTAGCGTGTGTCAGAAACCGCTTGGGTGTTGGCACTTTGGGAGGTGGTGTGTGCCGAGAGTGAGAGTGTGTTGGGAGTGGTGGGAGTTGAGGCAAAGGCAGATGGCCAGAGTGTTTTTGGCTGTGAAAGCGGTGTCAAGGGAAGGTGAGGACCAGCAACAGCTCTAAGCCCTTAGATGTAGCGTGCGTCAGAAATCGCTTGGTTGTTGGCACTTTGGGAGGTGGTGTGTGCCGAGAGTGAGAGTGTGTTGGGAGTGCTGAGAGGCAAGGCAAAGGTAGATGGGCAGAGTGTGTTTGGCTGTGAAAGCGGTGTCAAGGGAAGGTGAGGACCAGCAACAGCTCTAAGCCCTTAGGCCTATCGTATGGGAGAAATGGCTTGGGTGTTTGCACTTTGGGAGGTGGTCTGTGCCGGGAGTGAGAGTGAGAGTGAGCATGAGAATGTGTGTTGGGAGTGCTGGTAGGCAAGGCAAAGGCCGATGGCCAGAGTGTGTTTGGCTGTGAAAGCGGTGTCACGGGAAGGTGAGGACCAGCAACAGCTCTAAGCCCTTACATGTAGCGTGCCTCAGAAATAGCTTGGGTGTTGGCACTTTGGGAGGTGTTGTGTGCCAAGAGTGAGACTGTGTGTTGGGAGTGGTGTGAGGCAAGGCAAAGGCAGATGGCCAGAGTGTGTTTGGCTGTGAAAGCGGTGTCAAGGGAAGGTGAGGACCAGAACAGCTCTAAGCCCTTAGGCCTGTCGCCTGGGAGAAATGGCTTGCGTGTTGTCACTATGGGAGGTGGTCTGTGCCGGGAGTGAGAGTGAGATTGCACCTGAGAATGTGTGTTGGGAGTGCTGGGAGGCAAAGCCAGGCTAGATGGCCAGAGTGTGTTTGGCTGTGAAAGCGGTGTCAAGGGAAGGTAAGGACCAGCCACAGCTCTAAGCCCTTAGGCCTATCGTATGGGAGAAATGGCTTGCACGTCTGCACTTTGGGAGGTGGTCTGTGCCAGGAGTGAGAGTTAGATTGCGCCTGAGAATGTGTGTTGGGAGTGCTGGGAGGCAAAGCCAGGCTAGATGGCCAGAGTGTGCTTGGCTGTGAAAGCGCTGTGAAGGGAAGGTGATGACCAGCAACAGCTCTGAGCCCTTAGATGTAGCGTGTGTCAGAAACCGCTTGGGTGCTGGCACTTTGGGAGGTGGTGTGTGCCGAGAGTGAGAGTGTGTTGGGAGTGGTGGGAGTTGAGGCAAAGGCAGATGGCCAGAGTGTTTTTGGCTGTGAAAGCGGTGTCAAGGGAAGGTGAGGACCAGCAACAGCTCTAAGCCCTTAGATGTAGCGTGCGTCAGAAATCGCTTGGACGTTTGCACTTTGGGAGGTGGTGTGTGCCGAGAGTGAGAGTGTGTTGGGAGTGCTGGGAGGCAAGGCAAAGGCAGATGGGCAGAGTGTGTTTGGCTGTGAAAGCGGTGTCAAGGGAAGGTGAGGACCAGCAACAGCTCTAAGCCCTTAGGCCTATCGTATGGGAGAAATGGCTTGGACGTTTGCACTTTGGGAAGTGGTCTGTGCCGGGAGTGAGAGTGAGATTGAGCCTGAGAATGTGTGTTGGGAGTGCTGGGATGGTAAGGCAGGGCAGAAGGCCAGAGTGTGTTTGGCTGTGAAAGCGGTGTCAAGGGAAGGTGAGGACCAGCAACAGCTCTAAGCCCTTAGGCCTATCGTATGGGAGAAATGGCTTCGGTGTTTGCACTTTGGGAGGTGGTCTGTGCCAGGAGTGGGAGTGAGATTGAACCTGAGAATGTGTTTTGGGAGTGCTGGGAGGCAAAGCCAGGGTAGATGGCCAGAGTGTGTTTGGCTGTGAATGCGGTGTCAAGGGAAGGTGAGGACCAGCAACAGCTCTAAGCCCCTAGATGTAGCGTGTGTCAGAAACCGCTTGGGTGTTGGCACTTTGGGAGGTGGTGTGTGCCGAGAGTGAGAGTGTGTTGGGAGTGGTGGGAGTTGAGGCAAAGGCAGATGGCCAGAGTGTTTTTGGCTGTGAAAGCGGTGTCAAGGGAAGGTGAGGACCAGCCACATCTCTAAGCCCTTAGATGTAGCGTGCGTCAGAAATCGCTTGGACGTTTGAACTTTGGGAGTTGGTCTGTGCTGGGAGTGAGAGTGAGAGCCTGAGTGAGCCTGAGAATGTGTGTTGGCAGTGCCGGGAGGCAAGGTAAAGGCAGATGGCCAGAGTGTGTTTGGCTGTGAAAGCGGTGTCAAGGGAAGGTGAGGACCAGCAACAGCTCTAAGCCCTTACATGTAGCGTGCGTCAGAAATCGCTTGGTTGTTGGCACTTTGGGAGGTGGTGTGTGCCGAGAGTGAGAGTGTGTTGGGAGTGCTGGGAGGGAAGGCAAAGGCAGATGGGCAGAGTGTGTTTGGCTGTGAAAGCGGTGTCAAGGGAAGGTGAGGACCAGCAACAGCTCTAAGCCCTTAGGCCTATCGTATGGGAGAAATGGCTTGGACGTTTGCACTTTGGGAAGTGGTCTGTGCCGGGAGTGAGAGTGAGATTGAGCCTGAGAATGTGTGTTGGGAGTGCTGGGATGGTAAGGCAGGGCAGAAGGCCAGAGAGTGTTTGTATGTGAAAGCGGTGTCAAGGAAAGGTGAGGACAAGCCACAGCTTTAAGCCCTTTGATGTAGCGTTCATCAGAAATAGGTTGGGTGTTGGGACATTGGGAGGTGGTCTGTTCCGAGAGTGAGAGTGTGTTGGGAGTGCTGTGAGGCGAGGGAAAGGCAGATGGGCAGAGTGTGTTTGGCTGTGAAAGCGGTGCCAAAGGAAGGTGAGGACCTGGAACAGCTCTCAGCCCTTAGAGGTAGCGTGCGGGAGAAAAGGCTTGGAGGTTTGCACTTTGGGAGTTTGTCTGTGCCGGGAGTGAGAGTGAGATTGAGGCTGAGAATGTGTGTTGGCAGTGCTGGGAGGCAAAGCCAGGGCAGACGGCCAGAGTGTGTTTGTCTGTGAAAGCGGTGTCAAGGGAAGGTGAGGACCAGCAACAGCTCTAAGCCCTTAGGCCTGTCGCCTGGGAGAAATGGCTTGGGTGTTGTCACTATGGGAGGCGGTCTGTGCCGGGAGTGAGAGTGAGATTGAACCTGAGAATGTGTGTTGGGAGTGCTGGGAGGCAAAGCCAGGCTAGATGGCCAGAGTGTGTTTGGCTGTGAAAGCGGTGTCAAGGGAAGATAAGGACCAGCCACAGCTCTAAGCCCTTAGATGTAGCATGTGTCAGAAACCGCTTGGGTGTTGGCACTTTGGGAGGTGGTGTGTGCCGAGAGTGAGAGTGTTTTGGGAGTGGTGGGAGTTGAGGCAAAGGCAGATGGCCAGAGTGTGTTTGGCTGTGAAAGCGGTGTCAAGGGAAGGTGAGGACCAGCAACAGCTCTAAGCCCTTAGATGTAGCGTGCGTCAGAAATCGCTTGGTTGTTGGCACTTTGGGAGGTGGTGTGTGCCGAGAGTGAGAGTGTGTTGGGAGTGGTGTGAGGCAAGGGAAAGGCAGATGGGCAGAATGTGTTTGGCTGTGAAAGCGGTGTCAAGGGAAGGTGAGGACCAGCAACAGCTCTAAGCCCTTAGGCCTATCGTATGGGAGAAATGGCTTCGGAGTTTGCACTTTGGGAGGTGGTCTGTGCCAGGAGTGGTAGTGAGATTGAACCTGAGAATGTGTTTTGGGAGTGCTGGGAGGCAAAGCCAGGCTAGATGGCCAGAGTGTGTTTGGCTGTGAATGCGGTGTCAAGGGAAGGTGAGGACCAGCAACAGCTCTAAGCCCTTAGATGTAGCGTGTGTCAGAAACCGCTTGGGTGTTGGCACTTTGGGAGGTGGTGTGTGCCGAGAGTGAGAGTGTGTTGGGAGTGGTGGGAGTTGAGGCAAAGGCAGATGGCCAGAGTGTTTTTGGCTGTGAAAGCGGTGTCAAGGGAAGGTGAGGACCAGCCACATCTCTCAGCCATTAGATATAGCGTGCGTCAGAAATCGCTTGGACGTTTGAACTTTGGGAGTTGGTCTGTGCTGGGAGTGAGAGTGAGAGCCTGAGTGAGCCTGAGAATGTGTGTTGGCAGTGCCGGGAGGCAAGGTAAAGGCAGATGGGCAGAGTGTGTTTGGCTGTGAAAGCGGTGTCAAGGGAAGGTGAGGACCAGCAACAGCTCTAAGCCCTTAGATGTAGCATGTGTCAGAAACCGCTTGGGTGTTGGCACTTTGGGAGGTGGTGTGTGCCGAGAGTGAGAGTGTTTTGGGAGTGGTGGGAGTTGAGGCAAAGGCAGATGGCCAGAGTGTGTTTGGCTGTGAAAGCGGTGTCAAGGGAAGGTGAGGACCAGCAACAGCTCTAAGCCCTTAGATGTAGCGTGCGTCAGAAATCGCTTGGTTGTTGGCACTTTGGGAGGTGGTGTGTGCCGAGAGTGAGAGTGTGTTGGGAGTGGTGTGAGGCAAGGCAAAGGCAGATGGGCAGAATGTGTTTGGCTGTGAAAGTGGTGTCAAGGGAAGGTGAGGACCAGCAACAGCTCTAAGCCCTTAGGCCTATCGTATGGGAGAAATGGCTTCGGTGTTTGCACTTTGGGAGGTGGTCTGTGCCAGGAGTGGTAGTGAGATTGAACCTGAGAATGTGTTTTGGGAGTGCTGGGAGGCAAAGCCAGGCTAGATGGCCAGAGTGTGTTTGGCTGTGAATGCGGTGTCAAGGGAAGGTGAGGACCAGCAACAGCTCTAAGCCCTTAGATGTAGCGTGTGTCAGAAACCGCTTGGGTGTTGGCACTTTGGGAGGTGGTGTGTGCCGAGAGTGAGAGTGTGTTGGGAGTGGTGGGAGTTGAGGCAAAGGCAGATGGCCAGAGTGTTTTTGGCTGTGAAAGCGGTGTCAAGGGAAGGTGAGGACCAGCCACATCTCTCAGCCATTAGATATAGCGTGCGTCAGAAATCGCTTGGACGTTTGCACTTTGGGAGTTGGTCTGTGCTGGGAGTGAGAGTGAGAGCCTGAGTGAGCCTGAGAATGTGTGTTGGCAGTGCCGGGAGGCAAGGTAAAGGCAGATGGCCAGAGTGTGTTTGGCTGTGAAAGCGGTGTCAAGGGAAGGTGAGGACCAGCAACAGCTCTAAGCCCTTAGATGTAGCGTGCGTCAGAAATCGCTTGGTTGTTGGCACTTTGGGAGGTGGTGTGTGCCGAGAGTGAGAGTGTGTTGGGAGTGCTGGGAGGCAAGGCAAAGGCAGATGGGCAGAGTGTGTTTGGCTGTGAAAGCGGTGTCAAGGGAAGGTGAGGACCAGCAACAGCTCTAAGCCCTTAGGCCTATCGTATGGGAGAAATGGCTTGGACGTTTGCACTTTGGGAAGTGGTCTGTGCCGGGAGTGAGAGTGAGATTGAGCCTGAGAATGTGTGTTGGGAGTGCTGGGATGGTAAGGCAGGGCAGAAGGCCAGAGAGTGTTTGTATGTGAAAGCGGTGTCAAGGGAAGGTGAGGACAAGCCACAGCTTTAAGCCCTTTGATGTAGCGTTCATCAGAAATAGGTTGGGTGTTGGGACATTGGGAGGTGGTCTGTTCCGAGAGTGAGAGTGTGTTGGGAGTGCTGTGAGGCGAGGGAAAGGCAGATGGGCAGAGTGTGTTTGGCTGTGAAAGCGGTGCCAAAGGAAGGTGAGGACCTGGAACAGCTCTCAGCCCTTAGAGGTAGCGTGCGGGAGAAAAGGCTTGGACGTTTGCACTTTGGGAGTTTGTCTGTGCCGGGAGTGAGAGTGAGATTGAGGCTGAGAATGTGTGTTGGCAGTGCTGGGAGGCAAAGCCAGGGCAGACGGCCAGAGTGTGTTTGTCTGTGAAAGCGGTGTCAAGGGAAGGTGAGGACCAGCAACAGCTCTAAGCCCTTAGGCCTGTCGCCTGGGAGAAATGGCTTGGGTGTTGTCACTATGGGAGGCGGTCTGTGCCGGGAGTGAGAGTGAGATTGAACCTGAGAATGTGTGTTGGGAGTGCTGGGAGGCAAAGCCAGGCTAGATGGCCAGAGTGTGTTTGGCTCTGAAAGCGGTGTCAAGGGAAGATAAGGACCAGCCACAGCTCTAAGCCCTTAGATGTAGCGTGTGTCAGAAACCGCTTGGGTGTTGGCACTTTGGGAGGTGGTGTGTGCCGAGAGTGAGAGTGTTTTGGGAGTGGTGGGAGTTGAGGCAAAGGCAGATGGGCAGAGTGTGTTTGGCTGTGAAAGCGGTGTCAAGGGAAGGTGAGGACCAGAACAGCTCTAAGCCCTTAGGCCTGTCGCCTGGGAGAAATGGCTTGCGTGTTGTCACTATGGGAGGTGGTCTGTGCCGGGAGTGAGAGTGAGATTGCACCTGAGAATGTGTGTTGGGAGTGCTGGGAGGCAAAGCCAGGCTAGATGGCCAGAGTGTGTTTGGCTGTGAAAGCGGTGTCAAGGGAAGGTAAGGACCAGCCACAGCTCTAAGCCCTTAGGCCTATCGTATGGGAGAAATGGCTTGCACGTCTGCACTTTGGGAGGTGGTCTGTGCCAGGAGTGAGAGTTAGATTGCGCCTGAGAATGTGTGTTGGGAGTGCTGGGAGGCAAAGCCAGGCTAGATGGCCAGAGTGTGCTTGGCTGTGAAAGCGCTGTGAAGGGAAGGTGATGACCAGCAACAGCTCTGAGCCCTTAGATGTAGCGTGTGTCAGAAACCGCTTGGGTGCTGGCACTTTGGGAGGTGGTGTGTGCCGAGAGTGAGAGTGTGTTGGGAGTGGTGGGAGTTGAGGCAAAGGCAGATGGCCAGAGTGTTTTTGGCTGTGAAAGCGGTGTCAAGGGAAGGTGAGGACCAGCAACAGCTCTAAGCCCTTAGATGTAGCGTGCGTCAGAAATCGCTTGGTTGTTGGCACTTTGGGAGGTGGTGTGTGCCGAGAGTGAGAGTGTGTTGGGAGTAATGCGAATTGAGGCAAAGGCAGATGGGCAGAGTGTGTTTGGCTGTGAAAGCGGTGTCAAGGGAAGGTGAGGACCAGCCACATCTCTCAGCCCTTAGATGTAGCGTGCGTCAGAAATCGCTTGGACGTTTGCACTTTGGGAGTTGGTCTGTACTGGGAGTGAGAGTGAGAGCCTGAGTGAGCCTGAGAATGTGTGTTGGCAGTGCCGGGAGGCAAGGTAAAGGCAGATGGCCAGAGTGTGTTTGGCTGTGAAAGCGGTGTCAAGGGAAGGTGAGGACCAGCAACAGCTCTAAGCCCTTAGATGTAGTGTGCGTCAGAACTCGCTTGGTTGTTAGCACTTTGGGAGGTAGTCTGTGCCGAGAGTGAGAGTGTGTTGGGATTGCCGGGAGGCAAGGCAAAGGCAGATGGGCAGAGTGTGTTTGGCTGTGAAAGCGGTGTCAAGGGAAGGTGAGGACCAGCAACAGCTCTAAGCCCTTAGGCCTATCGTATGGGAGAAATGGCTTGGGTGTTTGCACTTTGGGAGGTGGTCTGTGCCGGGAGTGAGAGTGAGATTGAGCCTGAGAATGTGTGTTGGGAGTGCTGGTAGGCAAGGCAAAGGCAGATGGCCAGAGTGTGTTTGGCTGTGAAAGCGGTGTCAAGGGAAGGTGAGGACCAGCAACAGCTCTAAGCCCTTAGGCCTATCGTATGGGAGAAATGGCTTGGGTGTTTGCACTTTGGGAGGTGGTCTGTGCCGGGAGTGAGAGTGAGAGTGAGCCTGAGAATGTGTGTTGGGAGTGCTGGGAGGCAAGGCAAAGGCCGATGGGCAGAGTGTGTTTGGCTGTGAAAGCGGTGTCAAGGGAAGGTGAGGACCAGCAACAGCTCTAAGCCCTTAGGCCTATCGTATGGGAGAAATGGCTTGGACGTTTGCACTTTGGGAGGTGGTCTGTGCCGGGAGTGAGAGTGAGATTGAGCCTGAGAATGTTTGTTGGGAGTGCTGGGATGGTAAGGCAGGGCAGAAGGCCAGAGAGTGTTTGTATGTGAAAGCGGTGTCAAGGGAAGGTGAGGACAAGCCACAGCTTTAAGCCCTTTGATGTAGCGTTCATCAGAAATAGGTTGGGTGTTGGGACATTGGGAGGTGGTCTGTTCCGAGAGTGAGAGTGTGTTGGGAGTGCTGTGAGGCGAGGGAAAGGCAGATGGGCAGAGTGTGTTTGGCTGTGAAAGCGGTGCCAAAGGAAGGTGAGGACCTGGAACAGCTCTCAGCCCTTAGAGGTAGCGTGCGGGAGAAAAGGCTTGGAGGTTTGCACTTTGGGAGTTTGTCTGTGCCGGAAGTGAGAGTGAGATTGAGGCTGAGAATGTGTGTTGGCAGTGCTGGGAGGCAAAGCCAGGGCAGACGGCGAGAGTGTGTTTGTCTGTGAAAGCGGTGTCAAGGGAAGGTGAGGACCAGCAACAGCTCTAAGCCCTTAGGCCTGTCGCCTGGGAGAAATGGCTTGGGTGTTGTCACTATGGGAGGTGGTCTGTGCCGGGAGTGAGAGTGAGATTGAACCTGAGAATGTGTGTTGGGAGTGCTGGGAGGCAAAGCCAGGCTAGATGCCAGAGTGTGTTTGGCTGTGAAAGCGGTGTCAAGGGAAGATAAGGACCAGCCACAGCTCTAAGCCCTTAGATGTAGCGTGTGTCAGAAACCGCTTGGGTGTTGGCACTTTGGGAGGTGGTGTGTGCCGAGAGTGAGAGTGTTTTGGGAGTGGTGGGAGTTGAGGCAAAGGCAGATGGGCAGAGTGTGTTTGGCTGTGAAAGCGGTGTCAAGGGAAGGTGAGGACCAGCCACACCTCTAAGCCCTTAGAGGTAGCGTGCGGGATAAATGGCTTTAGACGTTTGCACTTTGGGAGGTGGTCTGTACCGGGAGTGAGAGTGAGATTGAGCCTGAGAATATGTGTTGGGAGTGCTGGTAGGCAAGGCAAAGGCAGATGGCCAGAGTGTGTTTGGCTGTGAAAGCGGTGTCAAGGGAAGGTGAGGACCAGCAACAGCTCTAAGCCCTTAGGCCTATCGTATGGGAGAAATGGCTTCGGAGTTTGCACTTTGGGAGGTGGTCTGTGCCAGGAGTGGGAGTGAGATTGAACCTGAGAATGTGTTTTGGGAGTGCTGGGAGGCAAAGCCAGGCTAGATGGCCAGAGTGTGTTTGGCTGTGAAAGCGGTGTCAAGGGAAGGTGAGGACCAGCAACAGCTCTAAGCCCCTAGATGTAGCGTGTGTCAGAAACCGCTTGGGTGTTGGCACTTTGGGAGGTGGTGTGTGCCGAGAGTGAGAGTGTGTTGGGAGTGGTGGGAGTTGAGGCAAAGGCAGATGGCCAGAGTGTTTTTGGCTGTGAAAGCGGTGTCAAGGGAAGGTGAGGACCAGCCACATCTCTAAGCCCTTAGATGTAGCGTGCGTCAGAAATCGCTTGGACGTTTGAACTTTGGGAGTTGGTCTGTGCTGGGAGTGAGAGTGAGAGCCTGAGTGAGCCTGAGAATGTGTGTTGGCAGTGCCGGGAGGCAAGGTAAAGGCAGATGGCCAGAGTGTGTTTGGCTGTGAAAGCGGTGTCAAGGGAAGGTGAGGACCAGCAACAGCTCTAAGCCCTTAGATGTAGCGTGCGTCAGAAATCGCTTGGTTGTTGGCACTTTGGGAGGTGGTGTGTGCCGAGAGTGAGAGTGTGTTGGGAGTGCTGGGAGGGAAGGCAAAGGCAGATGGGCAGAGTGTGTTTGGCTGTGAAAGCGGTGTCAAGGGAAGGTGAGGACCAGCAACAGCTCTAAGCCCTTAGGCCTATCGTATGGGAGAAATGGCTTGGACGTTTGCACTTTGGGAAGTGGTCTGTGCCGGGAGTGAGAGTGAGATTGAGCCTGAGAATGTGTGTTGGGAGTGCTGGGATGGTAAGGCAGGGCAGAAGGCCAGAGAGTGTTTGTATGTGAAAGCGGTGTCAAGGAAAGGTGAGGACAAGCCACAGCTTTAAGCCCTTTGATGTAGCGTTCATCAGAAATAGGTTGGGTGTTGGGACATTGGGAGGTGGTCTGTTCCGAGAGTGAGAGTGTGTTGGGAGTGCTGTGAGGCGAGGGAAAGGCAGATGGGCAGAGTGTGTTTGGCTGTGAAAGCGGTGCCAAAGGAAGGTGAGGACCTGGAACAGCTCTCAGCCCTTAGAGGTAGCGTGCGGGAGAAAAGGCTTGGAGGTTTGCACTTTGGGAGTTTGTCTGTGCCGGGAGTGAGAGTGAGATTGAGGCTGAGAATGTGTGTTGGCAGTGCTGGGAGGCAAAGCCAGGGCAGACGGCCAGAGTGTGTTTGTCTGTGAAAGCGGTGTCAAGGGAAGGTGAGGACCAGCAACAGCTCTAAGCCCTTAGGCCTGTCGCCTGGGAGAAATGGCTTGGGTGTTGTCACTATGGGAGGCGGTCTGTGCCGGGAGTGAGAGTGAGATTGAACCTGAGAATGTGTGTTGGGAGTGCTGGGAGGCAAAGCCAGGCTAGATGGCCAGAGTGTGTTTGGCTCTGAAAGCGGTGTCAAGGGAAGATAAGGACCAGCCACAGCTCTAAGCCCTTAGATGTAGCATGTGTCAGAAACCGCTTGGGTGTTGGCACTTTGGGAGGTGGTGTGTGCCGAGAGTGAGAGTGTTTTGGGAGTGGTGGGAGTTGAGGCAAAGGCAGATGGCCAGAGTGTGTTTGGCTGTGAAAGCGGTGTCAAGGGAAGGTGAGGACCAGCAACAGCTCTAAGCCCTTAGATGTAGCGTGCGTCAGAAATCGCTTGGTTGTTGGCACTTTGGGAGGTGGTGTGTGCCGAGAGTGAGAGTGTGTTGGGAGTGGTGTGAGGCAAGGCAAAGGCAGATGGGCAGAATGTGTTTGGCTGTGAAAGCGGTGTCAAGGGAAGGTGAGGACCAGCAACAGCTCTAAGCCCTTAGGCCTATCGTATGGGAGAAATGGCTTGGGTGTTTGCACTTTGGGAGGTGGTCTGTGCCAGGAGTGGTAGTGAGATTGAACCTGAGAATGTGTTTTGGGAGTGCTGGGAGGCAAAGCCAGGCTAGATGGCCAGAGTGTGTTTGGCTGTGAATGCGGTGTCAAGGGAAGGTGAGGACCAGCAACAGCTCTAAGCCCTTAGATGTAGCGTGCGTCAGAAATTGCTTGGTTGTTGGCACTTTGGGAGGTGGTGTGTGCCGAGAGTGAGAGTGTGTTGGGAGTAATGCGAATTGAGGCAAAGGCAGATGGGCAGAGTGTGTTTGTCTGTGAAAGCGGTGTCAAGGGAAGGTGAGGACCAGCCACATCTCTAAGCCCTTAGATGTAGCGTGCGTCAGAAATCGCTTGGACGTTTGCACTTTGGGAGTTGGTCTGTGCTGGGAGTGAGAGTGAGAGCCTGAGTGAGCCTGAGAATGTGTGTTGGCAGTGCCGGGAGGCAAGGTAAAGGCAGATGGCCAGAGTGTGTTTGGCTGTGAAAGCGGTGTCAAGGGAAGGTGAGGACCAGCAACAGCTCTAAGCCCTTAGATGTAGTGTGCGTCAGAACTCGCTTGGTTGTTAGCACTTTGGGAGGTAGTCTGTGCCGAGAGTGAGAGTGTGTTGGGATTGCCGGGAGGCAAGGCAAAGGCAGATGGGCAGAGTGTGTTTGGCTGTGAAAGCGGTGTCAAGGGAAGGTGAGGACCAGCAACAGCTCTAAGCCCTTAGGCCTATCGTATGGGAGAAATGGCTTGGGTGTTTGCACTTTGGGAGGTGGTCTGTGCCGGGAGTGAGAGTGAGATTGAGCCTGAGAATGTGTGTTGGGAGTGCTGGGAGGCAAGGCAAAGGCAGATGGCCAGAGTGTGTTTGGCTGTGAAAGCGGTGTCAAGGGAAGGTGAGGACCAGCAACAGCTCTAAGCCCTTAGGCCTATCGTATGGGAGAAATGGCTTGGGTGTTTGCACTTTGGGAGGTGGTCTGTGCCGGGAGTGAGAGTGAGATTGAGCCTGAGAATGTTTGTTGGGAGTGCTGGGATGGTAAGGCAGGGCAGAAGGCCAGAGAGTGTTTGTATGTGAAAGCGGTGTCAAGGGAAGGTGAGGACAAGCCACAGCTTTAAGCCCTTTGATGTAGCGTTCATCAGAAATAGGTTGGGTGTTGGGACATTGGGAGGTGGTCTGTTCCGAGAGTGAGAGTGTGTTGGGAGTGCTGTGAGGCGAGGGAAAGGCAGATGGGCAGAGTGTGTTTGGCTGTGAAAGCGGTGCCAAAGGAAGGTGAGGACCTGGAACAGCTCTCAGCCCTTAGAGGTAGCGTGCGGGAGAAAAGGCTTGGAGGTTTGCACTTTGGGAGTTTGTCTGTGCCGGAAGTGAGAGTGAGATTGAGGCTGAGAATGTGTGTTGGCAGTGCTGGGAGGCAAAGCCAGGGCAGACGGCCAGAGTGTGTTTGTCTGTGAAAGCGGTGTCAAGGGAAGGTGAGGACCAGCAACAGCTCTAAGCCCTTAGGCCTGTCGCCTGGGAGAAATGGCTTGGGTGTTGTCACTATGGGAGGTGGTCTGTGCCGGGAGTGAGAGTGAGATTGAACCTGAGAATGTGTGTTGGGAGTGCTGGGAGGCAAAGCCAGGCTAGATGCCAGAGTGTGTTTGGCTGTGAAAGCGGTGTCAAGGGAAGATAAGGACCAGCCACAGCTCTAAGCCCTTAGATGTAGCGTGTGTCAGAAACCGCTTGGGTGTTGGCACTTTGGGAGGTGGTGTGTGCCGAGAGTGAGAGTGTTTTGAGAGTGGTGGGAGTTGAGGCAAAGGCAGATGGGCAGAGTGTGTTTGGCTGTGAAAGCGGTGTCAAGGGAAGGTGAGGACCAGCCACACCTCTAAGCCCTTAGAGGTAGCGTGCGGGATAAATGGCTTTAGACGTTTGCACTTTGGGAGGTGGTCTGTACCGGGAGTGAGAGTGAGATTGAGCCTGAGAATATGTGTTGGGAGTGCTGGTAGGCAAGGCAAAGGCAGATGGCCAGAGTGTGTTTGGCTGTGAAAGCGGTGTCAAGGGAAGGTGAGGACCAGCAACAGCTCTAAGCCCTTAGGCCTATCGTATGGGAGAAATGGCTTCGGTGTTTGCACTTTGGGAGGTGGTCTGTGCCAGGAGTGGGAGTGAGATTGAACCTGAGAATGTGTTTTGGGAGTGCTGGGAGGCAAAGCCAGGGTAGATGGCCAGAGTGTGTTTGGCTGTGAATGCGGTGTCAAGGGAAGGTGAGGACCAGCAACAGCTCTAAGCCCCTAGATGTAGCGTGTGTCAGAAACCGCTTGGGTGTTGGCACTTTGGGAGGTGGTGTGTGCCGAGAGTGAGAGTGTGTTGGGAGTGGTGGGAGTTGAGGCAAAGGCAGATGGCCAGAGTGTTTTTGGCTGTGAAAGCGGTGTCAAGGGAAGGTGAGGACCAGCCACATCTCTAAGCCCTTAGATGTAGCGTGCGTCAGAAATCGCTTGGACGTTTGAACTTTGGGAGTTGGTCTGTGCTGGGAGTGAGAGTGAGAGCCTGAGTGAGCCTGAGAATGTGTGTTGGCAGTGCCGGGAGGCAAGGTAAAGGCAGATGGCCAGAGTGTGTTTGGCTGTGAAAGCGGTGTCAAGGGAAGGTGAGGACCAGCAACAGCTCTAAGCCCTTAGATGTAGCGTGCGTCAGAAATCGCTTGGTTGTTGGCACTTTGGGAGGTGGTGTGTGCCGAGAGTGAGAGTGTGTTGGGAGTGCTGGGAGGGAAGGCAAAGGCAGATGGGCAGAGTGTGTTTGGCTGTGAAAGCGGTGTCAAGGGAAGGTGAGGACCAGCAACAGCTCTAAGCCCTTAGGCCTATCGTATGGGAGAAATGGCTTGGACGTTTGCACTTTGGGAAGTGGTCTGTGCCGGGAGTGAGAGTGAGATTGAGCCTGAGAATGTGTGTTGGGAGTGCTGGGATGGTAAGGCAGGGCAGAAGGCCAGAGAGTGTTTGTATGTGAAAGCGGTGTCAAGGAAAGGTGAGGACAAGCCACAGCTTTAAGCCCTTTGATGTAGCGTTCATCAGAAATAGGTTGGGTGTTGGGACATTGGGAGGTGGTCTGTTCCGAGAGTGAGAGTGTGTTGGGAGTGCTGTGAGGCGAGGGAAAGGCAGATGGGCAGAGTGTGTTTGGCTGTGAAAGCGGTGCCAAAGGAAGGTGAGGACCTGGAACAGCTCTCAGCCCTTAGAGGTAGCGTGCGGGAGAAAAGGCTTGGAGGTTTGCACTTTGGGAGTTTGTCTGTGCCGGGAGTGAGAGTGAGATTGAGGCTGAGAATGTGTGTTGGCAGTGCTGGGAGGCAAAGCCAGGGCAGACGGCCAGAGTGTGTTTGTCTGTGAAAGCGGTGTCAAGGGAAGGTGAGGACCAGCAACAGCTCTAAGCCCTTAGGCCTGTCGCCTGGGAGAAATGGCTTGGGTGTTGTCACTATGGGAGGCGGTCTGTGCCGGGAGTGAGAGTGAGATTGAACCTGAGAATGTGTGTTGGGAGTGCTGGGAGGCAAAGCCAGGCTAGATGGCCAGAGTGTGTTTGGCTGTGAAAGCGGTGTCAAGGGAAGATAAGGACCAGCCACAGCTCTAAGCCCTTAGATGTAGCATGTGTCAGAAACCGCTTGGGTGTTGGCACTTTGGGAGGTGGTGTGTGCCGAGAGTGAGAGTGTTTTGGGAGTGGTGGGAGTTGAGGCAAAGGCAGATGGCCAGAGTGTGTTTGGCTGTGAAAGCGGTGTCAAGGGAAGGTGAGGACCAGCAACAGCTCTAAGCCCTTAGATGTAGCGTGCGTCAGAAATCGCTTGGTTGTTGGCACTTTGGGAGGTGGTGTGTGCCGAGAGTGAGAGTGTGTTGGGAGTGGTGTGAGGCAAGGCAAAGGCAGATGGGCAGAATGTGTTTGGCTGTGAAAGCGGTGTCAAGGGAAGGTGAGGACCAGCAACAGCTCTAAGCCCTTAGCCCTATCGTATGGGAGAAATGGCTTCGGTGTTTGCACTTTGGGAGGTGGTCTGTGCCAGGAGTGGTAGTGAGATTGAACCTGAGAATGTGTGTTGGGAGTGCTGGGAGGCAAAGCCAGGGCAGATTCCCAGAGTGTGTTTGGCTGTGAAAGCGGTGTCAAGGGAAGGTGAGGACCAGCCACTGCTCTAAGCCCTTAGATGTAGCGTGTGTCAGAAACCGCTTGGGTGTTGGCACTTTGGGAGGTGGTGTGTGCCGAGAGTGAGAGTGTTTCGGGAGAGGTGGGAGTTGAGGCAAAGGCAGATGGGCAGAGTGTGTTTGGCTGTGAAAGCGGTGTCAAGGGAAGGTGAGGACCAGCAACAGCTCTAAGCCCTTAGGCCTATTGTATGGAAGAAATGGCTTGCACGTCTGCACTTTGGGAGGTGGTCTGTGCCAGGAGTGAGAGTTAGATTGCGCCTGAGAATGTGTGTTGGGAGTGCTGGGAGGAAAAGCCAGGCTAGATGGGCAGAGTGTGTTTGGCTGTGAAATCGCTGTGAAGGGAAGGTGATGACCAGCAACAGCTCTGAGCCCTTAGATGTAGCGTGTGTCAGAAACCGCTTGGGTGCTGGCACTTTGGGAGGTGGTGTGTGCTGAGAGTGAGAGTGTGTTGGGAGTGGTGGGAGTTGAGGCAAAGGCAGATGGCCAGAGTGTTTTTGGCTGTGAAAGCGGTGTCAAGGGAAGGTGAGGACCAGCAACAGCTCTAAGCCCTTAGATGTAGCGTGCGTCAGAAATCGCTTGGTTGTTGGCACTTTGGGAGGTGGTGTGTGCCGAGAGTGAGAGTGTGTTGGGAGTGCTGAGAGGCAAGGCAAAGGTAGATGGGCAGAGTGTGTTTGGCTGTGAAAGCGGTGTCAAGGGAAGGTGAGGACCAGCAACAGCTCTAAGCCCTTAGGCCTATCGTATGGGAGAAATGGCTTGGGTGTTTGCACTTTGGGAGGTGGTCTGTGCCGGGAGTGAGAGTGAGAGTGAGCATGAGAATGTGTGTTGGGAGTGCTGGTAGGCAAGGCAAAGGCCGATGGCCAGAGTGTGTTTGGCTGTGAAAGCGGTGTCACGGGAAGGTGAGGACCAGCAACAGCTCTAAGCCCTTACATGTAGCGTGCCTCAGAAATAGCTTGGGTGTTGGCACTTTGGGAGGTGTTGTGTGCCAAGAGTGAGACTGTGTGTTGGGAGTGGTGTGAGGCAAGGCAAAGGCAGATGGGCAGAGTGTGTTTGGCTGTGAAAGCGGTGTCAAGGGAAGGTGAGGACCAGAACAGCTCTAAGCCCTTAGGCCTGTCGCCTGGGAGAAATGGCTTGCGTGTTGTCACTATGGGAGGTGGTCTGTGCCGGGAGTGAGAGTGAGATTGCACCTGAGAATGTGTGTTGGGAGTGCTGGGAGGCAAAGCCAGGCTAGATGGCCAGAGTGTGTTTGGCTGTGAAAGCGGTGTCAAGGGAAGGTAAGGACCAGCCACAGCTCTAAGCCCTTAGGCCTATCGTATGGGAGAAATGGCTTGCACGTCTGCACTTTGGGAGGTGGTCTGTGCCAGGAGTGAGAGTTAGATTGCGCCTGAGAATGTGTGTTGGGAGTGCTGGGAGGCAAAGCCAGGCTAGATGGCCAGAGTGTGCTTGGCTGTGAAAGCGCTGTGAAGGGAAGGTGATGACCAGCAACAGCTCTGAGCCCTTAGATGTAGCGTGTGTCAGAAACCGCTTGGGTGCTGGCACTTTGGGAGGTGGTGTGTGCCGAGAGTGAGAGTGTGTTGGGAGTGGTGGGAGTTGAGGCAAAGGCAGATGGCCAGAGTGTTTTTGGCTGTGAAAGCGGTGTGAAGGGAAGGTGAGGACCAGCAACAGCTCTAAGCCCTTAGATGTAGCGTGCGTCAGAAATTGCTTGGTTGTTGGCACTTTGGGAGGTGGTGTGTGCCGAGAGTGAGAGTGTGTTGGGAGTAATGCGAATTGAGGCAAAGGCAGATGGGCAGAGTGTGTTTGGCTGTGAAAGCGGTGTCAAGGGAAGGTGAGGACCAGCCACATCTCTCAGCCCTTAGATGTAGCGTGCGTCAGAAATCGCTTGGACGTTTGCACTTTGGGAGTTGGTCTGTGCTGGGAGTGAGAGTGAGAGCCTGAGTGAGCCTGAGAATGTGTGTTGGCAGTGCCGGGAGGCAAGGTAAAGGCAGATGGCCAGAGTGTGTTTGGCTGTGAAAGCGGTGTCAAGGGAAGGTGAGGACCAGCAACAGCTCTAAGCCCTTAGATGTAGTGTGCGTCAGAACTCGCTTGGTTGTTAGCACTTTGGGAGGTAGTCTGTGCCGAGAGTGAGAGTGTGTTGGGATTGCCGGGAGGCAAGGCAAAGGCAGATGGGCAGAGTGTGTTTGGCTGTGAAAGCGGTGTCAAGGGAAGGTGAGGACCAGCAATAGCTCTAAGCCCTTAGGCCTATCCTAGGGGAGAAATGGCTTGGGTGTTTGCACTTTGGGAGGTGGTCTGTGCCGGGAGTGAGAGTGAGATTGAGCCTGAGAATGTGTGTTGGGAGTGCTGGGAGGCAAGGCAAAGGCAGATGGCCAGAGTGTGTTTGGCTGTGAAAGCGGTGTCAAGGGAAGGTGAGGACCAGCAACAGCTCTAAGCCCTTAGGCCTATCGTATGGGAGAAATGGCTTGGGTGTTTGCACTTTGGGAGGTGGTCTGTGCCGGGAGTGAGAGTGAGAGTGAGCCTGAGAATGTGTGTTGGGAGTGCTGGGAGGCAAGGCAAAGGCCGATGGGCAGAGTGTGTTTGGCTGTGAAAGCGGTGTCAAGGGAAGGTGAGGACCAGCAACAGCTCTAAGCCCTTAGGCCTATCGTATGGGAGAAATGGCTTGGACGTTTGCACTTTGGGAGGTGGTCTGTGCCGGGAGTGAGAGTGAGATTGAGCCTGAGAATGTTTGTTGGGAGTGCTGGGATGGTAAGGCAGGGCAGAAGGCCAGAGAGTGTTTGTATGTGAAAGCGGTGTCAAGGGAAGGTGAGGACAAGCCACAGCTTTAAGCCCTTTGATGTAGCGTTCATCAGAAATAGGTTGGGTGTTGGGACATTGGGAGGTGGTCTGTTCCGAGAGTGAGAGTGTGTTGGGAGTGCTGTGAGGCGAGGGAAAGGCAGATGGGCAGAGTGTGTTTGGCTGTGAAAGCGGTGCCAAAGGAAGGTGAGGACCTGGAACAGCTCTCAGCCCTTAGAGGTAGCGTGCGGGAGAAAAGGCTTGGAGGTTTGCACTTTGGGAGTTTGTCTGTGCCGGAAGTGAGAGTGAGATTGAGGCTGAGAATGTGTGTTGGCAGTGCTGGGAGGCAAAGCCAGGGCAGACGGCGAGAGTGTGTTTGTCTGTGAAAGCGGTGTCAAGGGAAGGTGAGGACCAGCAACAGCTCTAAGCCCTTAGGCCTGTCGCCTGGGAGAAATGGCTTGGGTGTTGTCACTATGGGAGGTGGTCTGTGCCGGGAGTGAGAGTGAGATTGAACCTGAGAATGTGTGTTGGGAGTGCTGGGAGGCAAAGCCAGGCTAGATGCCAGAGTGTGTTTGGCTGTGAAAGCGGTGTCAAGGGAAGATAAGGACCAGCCACAGCTCTAAGCCCTTAGATGTAGCGTGTGTCAGAAACCGCTTGGGTGTTGGCACTTTGGGAGGTGGTGTGTGCCGAGAGTGAGAGTGTTTTGGGAGTGGTGGGAGTTGAGGCAAAGGCAGATGGGCAGAGTGTGTTTGGCTGTGAAAGCGGTGTCAAGGGAAGGTGAGGACCAGCCACACCTCTAAGCCCTTAGAGGTAGCGTGCGGGATAAATGGCTTTAGACGTTTGCACTTTGGGAGGTGGTCTGTACCGGGAGTGAGAGTGAGATTGAGCCTGAGAATATGTGTTGGGAGTGCTGGTAGGCAAGGCAAAGGCAGATGGCCAGAGTGTGTTTGGCTGTGAAAGCGGTGTCAAGGGAAGGTGAGGACCAGCAACAGCTCTAAGCCCTTAGGCCTATCGTATGGGAGAAATGGCTTCGGTGTTTGCACTTTGGGAGGTGGTCTGTGCCAGGAGTGGGAGTGAGATTGAACCTGAGAATGTGTTTTGGGAGTGCTGGGAGGCAAAGCCAGGGTAGATGGCCAGAGTGTGTTTGGCTGTGAATGCGGTGTCAAGGGAAGGTGAGGACCAGCAACAGCTCTAAGCCCCTAGATGTAGCGTGTGTCAGAAACCGCTTGGGTGTTGGCACTTTGGGAGGTGGTGTGTGCCGAGAGTGAGAGTGTGTTGGGAGTGGTGGGAGTTGAGGCAAAGGCAGATGGCCAGAGTGTTTTTGGCTGTGAAAGCGGTGTCAAGGGAAGGTGAGGACCAGCCACATCTCTAAGCCCTTAGATGTAGCGTGCGTCAGAAATCGCTTGGACGTTTGAACTTTGGGAGTTGGTCTGTGCTGGGAGTGAGAGTGAGAGCCTGAGTGAGCCTGAGAATGTGTGTTGGCAGTGCCGGGAGGCAAGGTAAAGGCAGATGGCCAGAGTGTGTTTGGCTGTGAAAGCGGTGTCAAGGGAAGGTGAGGACCAGCAACAGCTCTAAGCCCTTAGATGTAGCGTGCGTCAGAAATCGCTTGGTTGTTGGCACTTTGGGAGGTGGTGTGTGCCGAGAGTGAGAGTGTGTTGGGAGTGCTGGGAGGGAAGGCAAAGGCAGATGGGCAGAGTGTGTTTGGCTGTGAAAGCGGTGTCAAGGGAAGGTGAGGACCAGCAACAGCTCTAAGCCCTTAGGCCTATCGTATGGGAGAAATGGCTTGGACGTTTGCACTTTGGGAAGTGGTCTGTGCCGGGAGTGAGAGTGAGATTGAGCCTGAGAATGTGTGTTGGGAGTGCTGGGATGGTAAGGCAGGGCAGAAGGCCAGAGAGTGTTTGTATGTGAAAGCGGTGTCAAGGAAAGGTGAGGACAAGCCACAGCTTTAAGCCCTTTGATGTAGCGTTCATCAGAAATAGGTTGGGTGTTGGGACATTGGGAGGTGGTCTGTTCCGAGAGTGAGAGTGTGTTGGGAGTGCTGTGAGGCGAGGGAAAGGCAGATGGGCAGAGTGTGTTTGGCTGTGAAAGCGGTGCCAAAGGAAGGTGAGGACCTGGAACAGCTCTCAGCCCTTAGAGGTAGCGTGCGGGAGAAAAGGCTTGGAGGTTTGCACTTTGGGAGTTTGTCTGTGCCGGGAGTGAGAGTGAGATTGAGGCTGAGAATGTGTGTTGGCAGTGCTGGGAGGCAAAGCCAGGGCAGACGGCCAGAGTGTGTTTGTCTGTGAAAGCGGTGTCAAGGGAAGGTGAGGACCAGCAACAGCTCTAAGCCCTTAGGCCTGTCGCCTGGGAGAAATGGCTTGGGTGTTGTCACTATGGGAGGCGGTCTGTGCCGGGAGTGAGAGTGAGATTGAACCTGAGAATGTGTGTTGGGAGTGCTGGGAGGCAAAGCCAGGCTAGATGGCCAGAGTGTGTTTGGCTCTGAAAGCGGTGTCAAGGGAAGATAAGGACCAGCCACAGCTCTAAGCCCTTAGATGTAGCATGTGTCAGAAACCGCTTGGGTGTTGGCACTTTGGGAGGTGGTGTGTGCCGAGAGTGAGAGTGTTTTGGGAGTGGTGGGAGTTGAGGCAAAGGCAGATGGCCAGAGTGTGTTTGGCTGTGAAAGCGGTGTCAAGGGAAGGTGAGGACCAGCAACAGCTCTAAGCCCTTAGATGTAGCGTGCGTCAGAAATCGCTTGGTTGTTGGCACTTTGGGAGGTGGTGTGTGCCGAGAGTGAGAGTGTGTTGGGAGTGGTGTGAGGCAAGGCAAAGGCAGATGGGCAGAATGTGTTTGGCTGTGAAAGCGGTGTCAAGGGAAGGTGAGGACCAGCAACAGCTCTAAGCCCTTAGGCCTATCGTATGGGAGAAATGGCTTCGGTGTTTGCACTTTGGGAGGTGGTCTGTGCCAGGAGTGGTAGTGAGATTGAACCTGAGAATGTGTTTTGGGAGTGCTGGGAGGCAAAGCCAGGCTAGATGGCCAGAGTGTGTTTGGCTGTGAATGCGGTGTCAAGGGAAGGTGAGGACCAGCAACAGCTCTAAGCCCTTAGATGTAGCGTGTGTCAGAAACCGCTTGGGTGTTGGCACTTTGGGAGGTGGTGTGTGCCGAGAGTGAGAGTGTGTTGGGAGTGGTGGGAGTTGAGGCAAAGGCAGATGGCCAGAGTGTTTTTGGCTGTGAAAGCGGTGTCAAGGGAAGGTGAGGACCAGCCACATCTCTCAGCCATTAGATATAGCGTGCGTCAGAAATCGCTTGGACGTTTGAACTTTGGGAGTTGGTCTGTGCTGGGAGTGAGAGTGAGAGCCTGAGTGAGCCTGAGAATGTGTGTTGGCAGTGCCGGGAGGCAAGGTAAAGGCAGATGGCCAGAGTGTGTTTGGCTGTGAAAGCGGTGTCAAGGGAAGGTGAGGACCAGCAACAGCTCTAAGCCCTTAGATGTAGCATGTGTCAGAAACCGCTTGGGTGTTGGCACTTTGGGAGGTGGTGTGTGCCGAGAGTGAGAGTGTTTTGGGAGTGGTGGGAGTTGAGGCAAAGGCAGATGGCCAGAGTGTGTTTGGCTGTGAAAGCGGTGTCAAGGGAAGGTGAGGACCAGCAACAGCTCTAAGCCCTTAGATGTAGCGTGCGTCAGAAATCGCTTGGTTGTTGGCACTTTGGGAGGTGGTGTGTGCCGAGAGTGAGAGTGTGTTGGGAGTGGTGTGAGGCAAGGCAAAGGCAGATGGGCAGAATGTGTTTGGCTGTGAAAGCGGTGTCAAGGGAAGGTGAGGACCAGCAACAGCTCTAAGCCCTTAGGCCTATCGTATGGGAGAAATGGCTTCGGTGTTTGCACTTTGGGAGGTGGTCTGTGCCAGGAGTGGTAGTGAGATTGAACCTGAGAATGTGTTTTGGGAGTGCTGGGAGGCAAAGCCAGGCTAGATGGCCAGAGTGTGTTTGGCTGTGAATGCGGTGTCAAGGGAAGGTGAGGACCAGCAACAGCTCTAAGCCCTTAGATGTAGCGTGTGTCAGAAACCGCTTGGGTGTTGGCACTTTGGGAGGTGGTGTGTGCCGAGAGTGAGAGTGTGTTGGGAGTGGTGGGAGTTGAGGCAAAGGCAGATGGCCAGAGTGTTTTTGGCTGTGAAAGCGGTGTCAAGGGAAGGTGAGGACCAGCCACATCTCTCAGCCATTAGATATAGCGTGCGTCAGAAATCGCTTGGACGTTTGAACTTTGGGAGTTGGTCTGTGCTGGGAGTGAGAGTGAGAGCCTGAGTGAGCCTGAGAATGTGTGTTGGCAGTGCCGGGAGGCAAGGTAAAGGCAGATGGCCAGAGTGTGTTTGGCTGTGAAAGCGGTGTCAAGGGAAGGTGAGGACCAGCAACAGCTCTAAGCCCTTAGATGTAGCGTGCGTCAGAAATCGCTTGGTTGTTGGCACTTTGGGAGGTGGTGTGTGCCGAGAGTGAGAGTGTGTTGGGAGTGCTGGGAGGCAAGGCAAAGGCAGATGGGCAGAGTGTGTTTGGCTGTGAAAGCGGTGTCAAGGGAAGGTGAGGACCAGCAACAGCTCTAAGCCCTTAGGCCTATCGTATGGGAGAAATGGCTTGGACGTTTGCACTTTGGGAAGTGGTCTGTGCCGGGAGTGAGAGTGAGATTGAGCCTGAGAATGTGTGTTGGGAGTGCTGGGATGGTAAGGCAGGGCAGAAGGCCAGAGAGTGTTTGTATGTGAAAGCGGTGTCAAGGGAAGGTGAGGACAAGCCACAGCTTTAAGCCCTTTGATGTAGCGTTCATCAGAAATAGGTTGGGTGTTGGGACATTGGGAGGTGGTCTGTTCCGAGAGTGAGAGTGTGTTGGGAGTGCTGTGAGGCGAGGGAAAGGCAGATGGGCAGAGTGTGTTTGGCTGTGAAAGCGGTGCCAAAGGAAGGTGAGGACCTGGAACAGCTCTCAGCCCTTAGAGGTAGCGTGCGGGAGAAAAGGCTTGGAGGTTTGCACTTTGGGAGTTTGTCTGTGCCGGGAGTGAGAGTGAGATTGAGGCTGAGAATGTGTGTTGGCAGTGCTGGGAGGCAAAGCCAGGGCAGACGGCCAGAGTGTGTTTGTCTGTGAAAGCGGTGTCAAGGGAAGGTGAGGACCAGCAACAGCTCTAAGCCCTTAGGCCTGTCGCCTGGGAGAAATGGCTTGGGTGTTGTCACTATGGGAGGCGGTCTGTGCCGGGAGTGAGAGTGAGATTGAACCTGAGAATGTGTGTTGGGAGTGCTGGGAGGCAAAGCCAGGCTAGATGGCCAGAGTGTGTTTGGCTCTGAAAGCGGTGTCAAGGGAAGATAAGGACCAGCCACAGCTCTAAGCCCTTAGATGTAGCATGTGTCAGAAACCGCTTGGGTGTTGGCACTTTGGGAGGTGGTGTGTGCCGAGAGTGAGAGTGTTTTGGGAGTGGTGGGAGTTGAGGCAAAGGCAGATGGCCAGAGTGTGTTTGGCTGTGAAAGCGGTGTCAAGGGAAGGTGAGGACCAGCAACAGCTCTAAGCCCTTAGATGTAGCGTGCGTCAGAAATCGCTTGGTTGTTGGCACTTTGGGAGGTGGTGTGTGCCGAGAGTGAGAGTGTGTTGGGAGTGGTGTGAGGCAAGGCAAAGGCAGATGGGCAGAATGTGTTTGGCTGTGAAAGCGGTGTCAAGGGAAGGTGAGGACCAGCAACAGCTCTAAGCCCTTAGGCCTATCGTATGGGAGAAATGGCTTCGGTGTTTGCACTTTGGGAGGTGGTCTGTGCCAGGAGTGGTAGTGAGATTGAACCTGAGAATGTGTTTTGGGAGTGCTGGGAGGCAAAGCCAGGCTAGATGGCCAGAGTGTGTTTGGCTGTGAATGCGGTGTCAAGGGAAGGTGAGGACCAGCAACAGCTCTAAGCCCTTAGATGTAGCGTGTGTCAGAAACCGCTTGGGTGTTGGCACTTTGGGAGGTGGTGTGTGCCGAGAGTGAGAGTGTGTTGGGAGTGGTGGGAGTTGAGGCAAAGGCAGATGGCCAGAGTGTTTTTGGCTGTGAAAGCGGTGTCAAGGGAAGGTGAGGACCAGCAACAGCTCTAAGCCCTTAGATGTAGCGTGCGTCAGAAATCGCTTGGTTGTTGGCACTTTGGGAGGTGGTGTGTGCCGAGAGTGAGAGTGTGTTGGGAGTGCTGAGAGGCAAGGCAAAGGTAGATGGGCAGAGTGTGTTTGGCTGTGAAAGCGGTGTCAAGGGAAGGTGAGGACCAGCAACAGCTCTAAGCCCTTAGGCCTATCGTATGGGAGAAATGGCTTGGGTGTTTGCACTTTGGGAGGTGGTCTGTGCCGGGAGTGAGAGTGAGAGTGAGCATGAGAATGTGTGTTGGGAGTGCTGGTAGGCAAGGCAAAGGCCGATGGCCAGAGTGTGTTTGGCTGTGAAAGCGGTGTCACGGGAAGGTGAGGACCAGCAACAGCTCTAAGCCCTTACATGTAGCGTGCCTCAGAAATAGCTTGGGTGTTGGCACTTTGGGAGGTGTTGTGTGCCAAGAGTGAGACTGTGTGTTGGGAGTGGTGTGAGGCAAGGCAAAGGCAGATGGCCAGAGTGTGTTTGGCTGTGAAAGCGGTGTCAAGGGAAGGTGAGGACCAGAACAGCTCTAAGCCCTTAGGCCTGTCGCCTGGGAGAAATGGCTTGCGTGTTGTCACTATGGGAGGTGGTCTGTGCCGGGAGTGAGAGTGAGATTGCACCTGAGAATGTGTGTTGGGAGTGCTGGGAGGCAAAGCCAGGCTAGATGGCCAGAGTGTGTTTGGCTGTGAAAGCGGTGTCAAGGGAAGGTAAGGACCAGCCACAGCTCTAAGCCCTTAGGCCTATCGTATGGGAGAAATGGCTTGCACGTCTGCACTTTGGGAGGTGGTCTGTGCCAGGAGTGAGAGTTAGATTGCGCCTGAGAATGTGTGTTGGGAGTGCTGGGAGGCAAAGCCAGGCTAGATGGCCAGAGTGTGCTTGGCTGTGAAAGCGCTGTGAAGGGAAGGTGATGACCAGCAACAGCTCTGAGCCCTTAGATGTAGCGTGTGTCAGAAACCGCTTGGGTGCTGGCACTTTGGGAGGTGGTGTGTGCCGAGAGTGAGAGTGTGTTGGGAGTGGTGGGAGTTGAGGCAAAGGCAGATGGCCAGAGTGTTTTTGGCTGTGAAAGCGGTGTCAAGGGAAGGTGAGGACCAGCAACAGCTCTAAGCCCTTAGATGTAGCGTGCGTCAGAAATCGCTTGGACGTTTGCACTTTGGGAGGTGGTGTGTGCCGAGAGTGAGAGTGTGTTGGGAGTGCTGGGAGGCAAGGCAAAGGCAGATGGGCAGAGTGTGTTTGGCTGTGAAAGCGGTGTCAAGGGAAGGTGAGGACCAGCAACAGCTCTAAGCCCTTAGGCCTATCGTATGGGAGAAATGGCTTGGACGTTTGCACTTTGGGAAGTGGTCTGTGCCGGGAGTGAGAGTGAGATTGAGCCTGAGAATGTGTGTTGGGAGTGCTGGGATGGTAAGGCAGGGCAGAAGGCCAGAGTGTGTTTGGCTGTGAAAGCGGTGTCAAGGGAAGGTGAGGACCAGCAACAGCTCTAAGCCCTTAGGCCTATCGTATGGGAGAAATGGCTTCGGTGTTTGCACTTTGGGAGGTGGTCTGTGCCAGGAGTGGGAGTGAGATTGAACCTGAGAATGTGTTTTGGGAGTGCTGGGAGGCAAAGCCAGGGTAGATGGCCAGAGTGTGTTTGGCTGTGAATGCGGTGTCAAGGGAAGGTGAGGACCAGCAACAGCTCTAAGCCCCTAGATGTAGCGTGTGTCAGAAACCGCTTGGGTGTTGGCACTTTGGGAGGTGGTGTGTGCCGAGAGTGAGAGTGTGTTGGGAGTGGTGGGAGTTGAGGCAAAGGCAGATGGCCAGAGTGTTTTTGGCTGTGAAAGCGGTGTCAAGGGAAGGTGAGGACCAGCCACATCTCTAAGCCCTTAGATGTAGCGTGCGTCAGAAATCGCTTGGACGTTTGAACTTTGGGAGTTGGTCTGTGCTGGGAGTGAGAGTGAGAGCCTGAGTGAGCCTGAGAATGTGTGTTGGCAGTGCCGGGAGGCAAGGTAAAGGCAGATGGCCAGAGTGTGTTTGGCTGTGAAAGCGGTGTCAAGGGAAGGTGAGGACCAGCAACAGCTCTAAGCCCTTACATGTAGCGTGCGTCAGAAATCGCTTGGTTGTTGGCACTTTGGGAGGTGGTGTGTGCCGAGAGTGAGAGTGTGTTGGGAGTGCTGGGAGGGAAGGCAAAGGCAGATGGGCAGAGTGTGTTTGGCTGTGAAAGCGGTGTCAAGGGAAGGTGAGGACCAGCAACAGCTCTAAGCCCTTAGGCCTATCGTATGGGAGAAATGGCTTGGACGTTTGCACTTTGGGAAGTGGTCTGTGCCGGGAGTGAGAGTGAGATTGAGCCTGAGAATGTGTGTTGGGAGTGCTGGGATGGTAAGGCAGGGCAGAAGGCCAGAGAGTGTTTGTATGTGAAAGCGGTGTCAAGGAAAGGTGAGGACAAGCCACAGCTTTAAGCCCTTTGATGTAGCGTTCATCAGAAATAGGTTGGGTGTTGGGACATTGGGAGGTGGTCTGTTCCGAGAGTGAGAGTGTGTTGGGAGTGCTGTGAGGCGAGGGAAAGGCAGATGGGCAGAGTGTGTTTGGCTGTGAAAGCGGTGCCAAAGGAAGGTGAGGACCTGGAACAGCTCTCAGCCCTTAGAGGTAGCGTGCGGGAGAAAAGGCTTGGAGGTTTGCACTTTGGGAGTTTGTCTGTGCCGGGAGTGAGAGTGAGATTGAGGCTGAGAATGTGTGTTGGCAGTGCTGGGAGGCAAAGCCAGGGCAGACGGCCAGAGTGTGTTTGTCTGTGAAAGCGGTGTCAAGGGAAGGTGAGGACCAGCAACAGCTCTAAGCCCTTAGGCCTGTCGCCTGGGAGAAATGGCTTGGGTGTTGTCACTATGGGAGGCGGTCTGTGCCGGGAGTGAGAGTGAGATTGAACCTGAGAATGTGTGTTGGGAGTGCTGGGAGGCAAAGCCAGGCTAGATGGCCAGAGTGTGTTTGGCTGTGAAAGCGGTGTCAAGGGAAGATAAGGACCAGCCACAGCTCTAAGCCCTTAGATGTAGCATGTGTCAGAAACCGCTTGGGTGTTGGCACTTTGGGAGGTGGTGTGTGCCGAGAGTGAGAGTGTTTTGGGAGTGGTGGGAGTTGAGGCAAAGGCAGATGGCCAGAGTGTGTTTGGCTGTGAAAGCGGTGTCAAGGGAAGGTGAGGACCAGCAACAGCTCTAAGCCCTTAGATGTAGCGTGCGTCAGAAATCGCTTGGTTGTTGGCACTTTGGGAGGTGGTGTGTGCCGAGAGTGAGAGTGTGTTGGGAGTGGTGTGAGGCAAGGGAAAGGCAGATGGGCAGAATGTGTTTGGCTGTGAAAGCGGTGTCAAGGGAAGGTGAGGACCAGCAACAGCTCTAAGCCCTTAGGCCTATCGTATGGGAGAAATGGCTTCGGAGTTTGCACTTTGGGAGGTGGTCTGTGCCAGGAGTGGTAGTGAGATTGAACCTGAGAATGTGTTTTGGGAGTGCTGGGAGGCAAAGCCAGGCTAGATGGCCAGAGTGTGTTTGGCTGTGAATGCGGTGTCAAGGGAAGGTGAGGACCAGCAACAGCTCTAAGCCCTTAGATGTAGCGTGTGTCAGAAACCGCTTGGGTGTTGGCACTTTGGGAGGTGGTGTGTGCCGAGAGTGAGAGTGTGTTGGGAGTGGTGGGAGTTGAGGCAAAGGCAGATGGCCAGAGTGTTTTTGGCTGTGAAAGCGGTGTCAAGGGAAGGTGAGGACCAGCCACATCTCTCAGCCATTAGATATAGCGTGCGTCAGAAATCGCTTGGACGTTTGAACTTTGGGAGTTGGTCTGTGCTGGGAGTGAGAGTGAGAGCCTGAGTGAGCCTGAGAATGTGTGTTGGCAGTGCCGGGAGGCAAGGTAAAGGCAGATGGGCAGAGTGTGTTTGGCTGTGAAAGCGGTGTCAAGGGAAGGTGAGGACCAGCAACAGCTCTAAGCCCTTAGATGTAGCATGTGTCAGAAACCGCTTGGGTGTTGGCACTTTGGGAGGTGGTGTGTGCCGAGAGTGAGAGTGTTTTGGGAGTGGTGGGAGTTGAGGCAAAGGCAGATGGCCAGAGTGTGTTTGGCTGTGAAAGCGGTGTCAAGGGAAGGTGAGGACCAGCAACAGCTCTAAGCCCTTAGATGTAGCGTGCGTCAGAAATCGCTTGGTTGTTGGCACTTTGGGAGGTGGTGTGTGCCGAGAGTGAGAGTGTGTTGGGAGTGGTGTGAGGCAAGGCAAAGGCAGATGGGCAGAATGTGTTTGGCTGTGAAAGTGGTGTCAAGGGAAGGTGAGGACCAGCAACAGCTCTAAGCCCTTAGGCCTATCGTATGGGAGAAATGGCTTCGGTGTTTGCACTTTGGGAGGTGGTCTGTGCCAGGAGTGGTAGTGAGATTGAACCTGAGAATGTGTTTTGGGAGTGCTGGGAGGCAAAGCCAGGCTAGATGGCCAGAGTGTGTTTGGCTGTGAATGCGGTGTCAAGGGAAGGTGAGGACCAGCAACAGCTCTAAGCCCTTAGATGTAGCGTGTGTCAGAAACCGCTTGGGTGTTGGCACTTTGGGAGGTGGTGTGTGCCGAGAGTGAGAGTGTGTTGGGAGTGGTGGGAGTTGAGGCAAAGGCAGATGGCCAGAGTGTTTTTGGCTGTGAAAGCGGTGTCAAGGGAAGGTGAGGACCAGCCACATCTCTCAGCCATTAGATATAGCGTGCGTCAGAAATCGCTTGGACGTTTGCACTTTGGGAGTTGGTCTGTGCTGGGAGTGAGAGTGAGAGCCTGAGTGAGCCTGAGAATGTGTGTTGGCAGTGCCGGGAGGCAAGGTAAAGGCAGATGGCCAGAGTGTGTTTGGCTGTGAAAGCGGTGTCAAGGGAAGGTGAGGACCAGCAACAGCTCTAAGCCCTTAGATGTAGCGTGCGTCAGAAATCGCTTGGTTGTTGGCACTTTGGGAGGTGGTGTGTGCCGAGAGTGAGAGTGTGTTGGGAGTGCTGGGAGGCAAGGCAAAGGCAGATGGGCAGAGTGTGTTTGGCTGTGAAAGCGGTGTCAAGGGAAGGTGAGGACCAGCAACAGCTCTAAGCCCTTAGGCCTATCGTATGGGAGAAATGGCTTGGACGTTTGCACTTTGGGAAGTGGTCTGTGCCGGGAGTGAGAGTGAGATTGAGCCTGAGAATGTGTGTTGGGAGTGCTGGGATGGTAAGGCAGGGCAGAAGGCCAGAGAGTGTTTGTATGTGAAAGCGGTGTCAAGGGAAGGTGAGGACAAGCCACAGCTTTAAGCCCTTTGATGTAGCGTTCATCAGAAATAGGTTGGGTGTTGGGACATTGGGAGGTGGTCTGTTCCGAGAGTGAGAGTGTGTTGGGAGTGCTGTGAGGCGAGGGAAAGGCAGATGGGCAGAGTGTGTTTGGCTGTGAAAGCGGTGCCAAAGGAAGGTGAGGACCTGGAACAGCTCTCAGCCCTTAGAGGTAGCGTGCGGGAGAAAAGGCTTGGACGTTTGCACTTTGGGAGTTTGTCTGTGCCGGGAGTGAGAGTGAGATTGAGGCTGAGAATGTGTGTTGGCAGTGCTGGGAGGCAAAGCCAGGGCAGACGGCCAGAGTGTGTTTGTCTGTGAAAGCGGTGTCAAGGGAAGGTGAGGACCAGCAACAGCTCTAAGCCCTTAGGCCTGTCGCCTGGGAGAAATGGCTTGGGTGTTGTCACTATGGGAGGCGGTCTGTGCCGGGAGTGAGAGTGAGATTGAACCTGAGAATGTGTGTTGGGAGTGCTGGGAGGCAAAGCCAGGCTAGATGGCCAGAGTGTGTTTGGCTCTGAAAGCGGTGTCAAGGGAAGATAAGGACCAGCCACAGCTCTAAGCCCTTAGATGTAGCGTGTGTCAGAAACCGCTTGGGTGTTGGCACTTTGGGAGGTGGTGTGTGCCGAGAGTGAGAGTGTTTTGGGAGTGGTGGGAGTTGAGGCAAAGGCAGATGGGCAGAGTGTGTTTGGCTGTGAAAGCGGTGTCAAGGGAAGGTGAGGACCAGAACAGCTCTAAGCCCTTAGGCCTGTCGCCTGGGAGAAATGGCTTGCGTGTTGTCACTATGGGAGGTGGTCTGTGCCGGGAGTGAGAGTGAGATTGCACCTGAGAATGTGTGTTGGGAGTGCTGGGAGGCAAAGCCAGGCTAGATGGCCAGAGTGTGTTTGGCTGTGAAAGCGGTGTCAAGGGAAGGTAAGGACCAGCCACAGCTCTAAGCCCTTAGGCCTATCGTATGGGAGAAATGGCTTGCACGTCTGCACTTTGGGAGGTGGTCTGTGCCAGGAGTGAGAGTTAGATTGCGCCTGAGAATGTGTGTTGGGAGTGCTGGGAGGCAAAGCCAGGCTAGATGGCCAGAGTGTGCTTGGCTGTGAAAGCGCTGTGAAGGGAAGGTGATGACCAGCAACAGCTCTGAGCCCTTAGATGTAGCGTGTGTCAGAAACCGCTTGGGTGCTGGCACTTTGGGAGGTGGTGTGTGCCGAGAGTGAGAGTGTGTTGGGAGTGGTGGGAGTTGAGGCAAAGGCAGATGGCCAGAGTGTTTTTGGCTGTGAAAGCGGTGTCAAGGGAAGGTGAGGACCAGCAACAGCTCTAAGCCCTTAGATGTAGCGTGCGTCAGAAATCGCTTGGTTGTTGGCACTTTGGGAGGTGGTGTGTGCCGAGAGTGAGAGTGTGTTGGGAGTAATGCGAATTGAGGCAAAGGCAGATGGGCAGAGTGTGTTTGGCTGTGAAAGCGGTGTCAAGGGAAGGTGAGGACCAGCCACATCTCTCAGCCCTTAGATGTAGCGTGCGTCAGAAATCGCTTGGACGTTTGCACTTTGGGAGTTGGTCTGTACTGGGAGTGAGAGTGAGAGCCTGAGTGAGCCTGAGAATGTGTGTTGGCAGTGCCGGGAGGCAAGGTAAAGGCAGATGGCCAGAGTGTGTTTGGCTGTGAAAGCGGTGTCAAGGGAAGGTGAGGACCAGCAACAGCTCTAAGCCCTTAGATGTAGTGTGCGTCAGAACTCGCTTGGTTGTTAGCACTTTGGGAGGTAGTCTGTGCCGAGAGTGAGAGTGTGTTGGGATTGCCGGGAGGCAAGGCAAAGGCAGATGGGCAGAGTGTGTTTGGCTGTGAAAGCGGTGTCAAGGGAAGGTGAGGACCAGCAACAGCTCTAAGCCCTTAGGCCTATCGTATGGGAGAAATGGCTTGGGTGTTTGCACTTTGGGAGGTGGTCTGTGCCGGGAGTGAGAGTGAGATTGAGCCTGAGAATGTGTGTTGGGAGTGCTGGTAGGCAAGGCAAAGGCAGATGGCCAGAGTGTGTTTGGCTGTGAAAGCGGTGTCAAGGGAAGGTGAGGACCAGCAACAGCTCTAAGCCCTTAGGCCTATCGTATGGGAGAAATGGCTTGGGTGTTTGCACTTTGGGAGGTGGTCTGTGCCGGGAGTGAGAGTGAGAGTGAGCCTGAGAATGTGTGTTGGGAGTGCTGGGAGGCAAGGCAAAGGCCGATGGGCAGAGTGTGTTTGGCTGTGAAAGCGGTGTCAAGGGAAGGTGAGGACCAGCAACAGCTCTAAGCCCTTAGGCCTATCGTATGGGAGAAATGGCTTGGACGTTTGCACTTTGGGAGGTGGTCTGTGCCGGGAGTGAGAGTGAGATTGAGCCTGAGAATGTTTGTTGGGAGTGCTGGGATGGTAAGGCAGGGCAGAAGGCCAGAGAGTGTTTGTATGTGAAAGCGGTGTCAAGGGAAGGTGAGGACAAGCCACAGCTTTAAGCCCTTTGATGTAGCGTTCATCAGAAATAGGTTGGGTGTTGGGACATTGGGAGGTGGTCTGTTCCGAGAGTGAGAGTGTGTTGGGAGTGCTGTGAGGCGAGGGAAAGGCAGATGGGCAGAGTGTGTTTGGCTGTGAAAGCGGTGCCAAAGGAAGGTGAGGACCTGGAACAGCTCTCAGCCCTTAGAGGTAGCGTGCGGGAGAAAAGGCTTGGAGGTTTGCACTTTGGGAGTTTGTCTGTGCCGGAAGTGAGAGTGAGATTGAGGCTGAGAATGTGTGTTGGCAGTGCTGGGAGGCAAAGCCAGGGCAGACGGCGAGAGTGTGTTTGTCTGTGAAAGCGGTGTCAAGGGAAGGTGAGGACCAGCAACAGCTCTAAGCCCTTAGGCCTGTCGCCTGGGAGAAATGGCTTGGGTGTTGTCACTATGGGAGGTGGTCTGTGCCGGGAGTGAGAGTGAGATTGAACCTGAGAATGTGTGTTGGGAGTGCTGGGAGGCAAAGCCAGGCTAGATGCCAGAGTGTGTTTGGCTGTGAAAGCGGTGTCAAGGGAAGATAAGGACCAGCCACAGCTCTAAGCCCTTAGATGTAGCGTGTGTCAGAAACCGCTTGGGTGTTGGCACTTTGGGAGGTGGTGTGTGCCGAGAGTGAGAGTGTTTTGGGAGTGGTGGGAGTTGAGGCAAAGGCAGATGGGCAGAGTGTGTTTGGCTGTGAAAGCGGTGTCAAGGGAAGGTGAGGACCAGCCACACCTCTAAGCCCTTAGAGGTAGCGTGCGGGATAAATGGCTTTAGACGTTTGCACTTTGGGAGGTGGTCTGTACCGGGAGTGAGAGTGAGATTGAGCCTGAGAATATGTGTTGGGAGTGCTGGTAGGCAAGGCAAAGGCAGATGGCCAGAGTGTGTTTGGCTGTGAAAGCGGTGTCAAGGGAAGGTGAGGACCAGCAACAGCTCTAAGCCCTTAGGCCTATCGTATGGGAGAAATGGCTTCGGAGTTTGCACTTTGGGAGGTGGTCTGTGCCAGGAGTGGGAGTGAGATTGAACCTGAGAATGTGTTTTGGGAGTGCTGGGAGGCAAAGCCAGGCTAGATGGCCAGAGTGTGTTTGGCTGTGAAAGCGGTGTCAAGGGAAGGTGAGGACCAGCAACAGCTCTAAGCCCCTAGATGTAGCGTGTGTCAGAAACCGCTTGGGTGTTGGCACTTTGGGAGGTGGTGTGTGCCGAGAGTGAGAGTGTGTTGGGAGTGGTGGGAGTTGAGGCAAAGGCAGATGGCCAGAGTGTTTTTGGCTGTGAAAGCGGTGTCAAGGGAAGGTGAGGACCAGCCACATCTCTAAGCCCTTAGATGTAGCGTGCGTCAGAAATCGCTTGGACGTTTGAACTTTGGGAGTTGGTCTGTGCTGGGAGTGAGAGTGAGAGCCTGAGTGAGCCTGAGAATGTGTGTTGGCAGTGCCGGGAGGCAAGGTAAAGGCAGATGGCCAGAGTGTGTTTGGCTGTGAAAGCGGTGTCAAGGGAAGGTGAGGACCAGCAACAGCTCTAAGCCCTTAGATGTAGCGTGCGTCAGAAATCGCTTGGTTGTTGGCACTTTGGGAGGTGGTGTGTGCCGAGAGTGAGAGTGTGTTGGGAGTGCTGGGAGGGAAGGCAAAGGCAGATGGGCAGAGTGTGTTTGGCTGTGAAAGCGGTGTCAAGGGAAGGTGAGGACCAGCAACAGCTCTAAGCCCTTAGGCCTATCGTATGGGAGAAATGGCTTGGACGTTTGCACTTTGGGAAGTGGTCTGTGCCGGGAGTGAGAGTGAGATTGAGCCTGAGAATGTGTGTTGGGAGTGCTGGGATGGTAAGGCAGGGCAGAAGGCCAGAGAGTGTTTGTATGTGAAAGCGGTGTCAAGGAAAGGTGAGGACAAGCCACAGCTTTAAGCCCTTTGATGTAGCGTTCATCAGAAATAGGTTGGGTGTTGGGACATTGGGAGGTGGTCTGTTCCGAGAGTGAGAGTGTGTTGGGAGTGCTGTGAGGCGAGGGAAAGGCAGATGGGCAGAGTGTGTTTGGCTGTGAAAGCGGTGCCAAAGGAAGGTGAGGACCTGGAACAGCTCTCAGCCCTTAGAGGTAGCGTGCGGGAGAAAAGGCTTGGAGGTTTGCACTTTGGGAGTTTGTCTGTGCCGGGAGTGAGAGTGAGATTGAGGCTGAGAATGTGTGTTGGCAGTGCTGGGAGGCAAAGCCAGGGCAGACGGCCAGAGTGTGTTTGTCTGTGAAAGCGGTGTCAAGGGAAGGTGAGGACCAGCAACAGCTCTAAGCCCTTAGGCCTGTCGCCTGGGAGAAATGGCTTGGGTGTTGTCACTATGGGAGGCGGTCTGTGCCGGGAGTGAGAGTGAGATTGAACCTGAGAATGTGTGTTGGGAGTGCTGGGAGGCAAAGCCAGGCTAGATGGCCAGAGTGTGTTTGGCTCTGAAAGCGGTGTCAAGGGAAGATAAGGACCAGCCACAGCTCTAAGCCCTTAGATGTAGCATGTGTCAGAAACCGCTTGGGTGTTGGCACTTTGGGAGGTGGTGTGTGCCGAGAGTGAGAGTGTTTTGGGAGTGGTGGGAGTTGAGGCAAAGGCAGATGGCCAGAGTGTGTTTGGCTGTGAAAGCGGTGTCAAGGGAAGGTGAGGACCAGCAACAGCTCTAAGCCCTTAGATGTAGCGTGCGTCAGAAATCGCTTGGTTGTTGGCACTTTGGGAGGTGGTGTGTGCCGAGAGTGAGAGTGTGTTGGGAGTGGTGTGAGGCAAGGCAAAGGCAGATGGGCAGAATGTGTTTGGCTGTGAAAGCGGTGTCAAGGGAAGGTGAGGACCAGCAACAGCTCTAAGCCCTTAGGCCTATCGTATGGGAGAAATGGCTTGGGTGTTTGCACTTTGGGAGGTGGTCTGTGCCAGGAGTGGTAGTGAGATTGAACCTGAGAATGTGTTTTGGGAGTGCTGGGAGGCAAAGCCAGGCTAGATGGCCAGAGTGTGTTTGGCTGTGAATGCGGTGTCAAGGGAAGGTGAGGACCAGCAACAGCTCTAAGCCCTTAGATGTAGCGTGCGTCAGAAATTGCTTGGTTGTTGGCACTTTGGGAGGTGGTGTGTGCCGAGAGTGAGAGTGTGTTGGGAGTAATGCGAATTGAGGCAAAGGCAGATGGGCAGAGTGTGTTTGTCTGTGAAAGCGGTGTCAAGGGAAGGTGAGGACCAGCCACATCTCTAAGCCCTTAGATGTAGCGTGCGTCAGAAATCGCTTGGACGTTTGCACTTTGGGAGTTGGTCTGTGCTGGGAGTGAGAGTGAGAGCCTGAGTGAGCCTGAGAATGTGTGTTGGCAGTGCCGGGAGGCAAGGTAAAGGCAGATGGCCAGAGTGTGTTTGGCTGTGAAAGCGGTGTCAAGGGAAGGTGAGGACCAGCAACAGCTCTAAGCCCTTAGATGTAGTGTGCGTCAGAACTCGCTTGGTTGTTAGCACTTTGGGAGGTAGTCTGTGCCGAGAGTGAGAGTGTGTTGGGATTGCCGGGAGGCAAGGCAAAGGCAGATGGGCAGAGTGTGTTTGGCTGTGAAAGCGGTGTCAAGGGAAGGTGAGGACCAGCAACAGCTCTAAGCCCTTAGGCCTATCGTATGGGAGAAATGGCTTGGGTGTTTGCACTTTGGGAGGTGGTCTGTGCCGGGAGTGAGAGTGAGATTGAGCCTGAGAATGTGTGTTGGGAGTGCTGGGAGGCAAGGCAAAGGCAGATGGCCAGAGTGTGTTTGGCTGTGAAAGCGGTGTCAAGGGAAGGTGAGGACCAGCAACAGCTCTAAGCCCTTAGGCCTATCGTATGGGAGAAATGGCTTGGGTGTTTGCACTTTGGGAGGTGGTCTGTGCCGGGAGTGAGAGTGAGATTGAGCCTGAGAATGTTTGTTGGGAGTGCTGGGATGGTAAGGCAGGGCAGAAGGCCAGAGAGTGTTTGTATGTGAAAGCGGTGTCAAGGGAAGGTGAGGACAAGCCACAGCTTTAAGCCCTTTGATGTAGCGTTCATCAGAAATAGGTTGGGTGTTGGGACATTGGGAGGTGGTCTGTTCCGAGAGTGAGAGTGTGTTGGGAGTGCTGTGAGGCGAGGGAAAGGCAGATGGGCAGAGTGTGTTTGGCTGTGAAAGCGGTGCCAAAGGAAGGTGAGGACCTGGAACAGCTCTCAGCCCTTAGAGGTAGCGTGCGGGAGAAAAGGCTTGGAGGTTTGCACTTTGGGAGTTTGTCTGTGCCGGAAGTGAGAGTGAGATTGAGGCTGAGAATGTGTGTTGGCAGTGCTGGGAGGCAAAGCCAGGGCAGACGGCCAGAGTGTGTTTGTCTGTGAAAGCGGTGTCAAGGGAAGGTGAGGACCAGCAACAGCTCTAAGCCCTTAGGCCTGTCGCCTGGGAGAAATGGCTTGGGTGTTGTCACTATGGGAGGTGGTCTGTGCCGGGAGTGAGAGTGAGATTGAACCTGAGAATGTGTGTTGGGAGTGCTGGGAGGCAAAGCCAGGCTAGATGCCAGAGTGTGTTTGGCTGTGAAAGCGGTGTCAAGGGAAGATAAGGACCAGCCACAGCTCTAAGCCCTTAGATGTAGCGTGTGTCAGAAACCGCTTGGGTGTTGGCACTTTGGGAGGTGGTGTGTGCCGAGAGTGAGAGTGTTTTGAGAGTGGTGGGAGTTGAGGCAAAGGCAGATGGGCAGAGTGTGTTTGGCTGTGAAAGCGGTGTCAAGGGAAGGTGAGGACCAGCCACACCTCTAAGCCCTTAGAGGTAGCGTGCGGGATAAATGGCTTTAGACGTTTGCACTTTGGGAGGTGGTCTGTACCGGGAGTGAGAGTGAGATTGAGCCTGAGAATATGTGTTGGGAGTGCTGGTAGGCAAGGCAAAGGCAGATGGCCAGAGTGTGTTTGGCTGTGAAAGCGGTGTCAAGGGAAGGTGAGGACCAGCAACAGCTCTAAGCCCTTAGGCCTATCGTATGGGAGAAATGGCTTCGGTGTTTGCACTTTGGGAGGTGGTCTGTGCCAGGAGTGGGAGTGAGATTGAACCTGAGAATGTGTTTTGGGAGTGCTGGGAGGCAAAGCCAGGGTAGATGGCCAGAGTGTGTTTGGCTGTGAATGCGGTGTCAAGGGAAGGTGAGGACCAGCAACAGCTCTAAGCCCCTAGATGTAGCGTGTGTCAGAAACCGCTTGGGTGTTGGCACTTTGGGAGGTGGTGTGTGCCGAGAGTGAGAGTGTGTTGGGAGTGGTGGGAGTTGAGGCAAAGGCAGATGGCCAGAGTGTTTTTGGCTGTGAAAGCGGTGTCAAGGGAAGGTGAGGACCAGCCACATCTCTAAGCCCTTAGATGTAGCGTGCGTCAGAAATCGCTTGGACGTTTGAACTTTGGGAGTTGGTCTGTGCTGGGAGTGAGAGTGAGAGCCTGAGTGAGCCTGAGAATGTGTGTTGGCAGTGCCGGGAGGCAAGGTAAAGGCAGATGGCCAGAGTGTGTTTGGCTGTGAAAGCGGTGTCAAGGGAAGGTGAGGACCAGCAACAGCTCTAAGCCCTTAGATGTAGCGTGCGTCAGAAATCGCTTGGTTGTTGGCACTTTGGGAGGTGGTGTGTGCCGAGAGTGAGAGTGTGTTGGGAGTGCTGGGAGGGAAGGCAAAGGCAGATGGGCAGAGTGTGTTTGGCTGTGAAAGCGGTGTCAAGGGAAGGTGAGGACCAGCAACAGCTCTAAGCCCTTAGGCCTATCGTATGGGAGAAATGGCTTGGACGTTTGCACTTTGGGAAGTGGTCTGTGCCGGGAGTGAGAGTGAGATTGAGCCTGAGAATGTGTGTTGGGAGTGCTGGGATGGTAAGGCAGGGCAGAAGGCCAGAGAGTGTTTGTATGTGAAAGCGGTGTCAAGGAAAGGTGAGGACAAGCCACAGCTTTAAGCCCTTTGATGTAGCGTTCATCAGAAATAGGTTGGGTGTTGGGACATTGGGAGGTGGTCTGTTCCGAGAGTGAGAGTGTGTTGGGAGTGCTGTGAGGCGAGGGAAAGGCAGATGGGCAGAGTGTGTTTGGCTGTGAAAGCGGTGCCAAAGGAAGGTGAGGACCTGGAACAGCTCTCAGCCCTTAGAGGTAGCGTGCGGGAGAAAAGGCTTGGAGGTTTGCACTTTGGGAGTTTGTCTGTGCCGGGAGTGAGAGTGAGATTGAGGCTGAGAATGTGTGTTGGCAGTGCTGGGAGGCAAAGCCAGGGCAGACGGCCAGAGTGTGTTTGTCTGTGAAAGCGGTGTCAAGGGAAGGTGAGGACCAGCAACAGCTCTAAGCCCTTAGGCCTGTCGCCTGGGAGAAATGGCTTGGGTGTTGTCACTATGGGAGGCGGTCTGTGCCGGGAGTGAGAGTGAGATTGAACCTGAGAATGTGTGTTGGGAGTGCTGGGAGGCAAAGCCAGGCTAGATGGCCAGAGTGTGTTTGGCTGTGAAAGCGGTGTCAAGGGAAGATAAGGACCAGCCACAGCTCTAAGCCCTTAGATGTAGCATGTGTCAGAAACCGCTTGGGTGTTGGCACTTTGGGAGGTGGTGTGTGCCGAGAGTGAGAGTGTTTTGGGAGTGGTGGGAGTTGAGGCAAAGGCAGATGGCCAGAGTGTGTTTGGCTGTGAAAGCGGTGTCAAGGGAAGGTGAGGACCAGCAACAGCTCTAAGCCCTTAGATGTAGCGTGCGTCAGAAATCGCTTGGTTGTTGGCACTTTGGGAGGTGGTGTGTGCCGAGAGTGAGAGTGTGTTGGGAGTGGTGTGAGGCAAGGCAAAGGCAGATGGGCAGAATGTGTTTGGCTGTGAAAGCGGTGTCAAGGGAAGGTGAGGACCAGCAACAGCTCTAAGCCCTTAGCCCTATCGTATGGGAGAAATGGCTTCGGTGTTTGCACTTTGGGAGGTGGTCTGTGCCAGGAGTGGTAGTGAGATTGAACCTGAGAATGTGTGTTGGGAGTGCTGGGAGGCAAAGCCAGGGCAGATTCCCAGAGTGTGTTTGGCTGTGAAAGCGGTGTCAAGGGAAGGTGAGGACCAGCCACTGCTCTAAGCCCTTAGATGTAGCGTGTGTCAGAAACCGCTTGGGTGTTGGCACTTTGGGAGGTGGTGTGTGCCGAGAGTGAGAGTGTTTCGGGAGAGGTGGGAGTTGAGGCAAAGGCAGATGGGCAGAGTGTGTTTGGCTGTGAAAGCGGTGTCAAGGGAAGGTGAGGACCAGCAACAGCTCTAAGCCCTTAGGCCTATTGTATGGAAGAAATGGCTTGCACGTCTGCACTTTGGGAGGTGGTCTGTGCCAGGAGTGAGAGTTAGATTGCGCCTGAGAATGTGTGTTGGGAGTGCTGGGAGGAAAAGCCAGGCTAGATGGGCAGAGTGTGTTTGGCTGTGAAATCGCTGTGAAGGGAAGGTGATGACCAGCAACAGCTCTGAGCCCTTAGATGTAGCGTGTGTCAGAAACCGCTTGGGTGCTGGCACTTTGGGAGGTGGTGTGTGCTGAGAGTGAGAGTGTGTTGGGAGTGGTGGGAGTTGAGGCAAAGGCAGATGGCCAGAGTGTTTTTGGCTGTGAAAGCGGTGTCAAGGGAAGGTGAGGACCAGCAACAGCTCTAAGCCCTTAGATGTAGCGTGCGTCAGAAATCGCTTGGTTGTTGGCACTTTGGGAGGTGGTGTGTGCCGAGAGTGAGAGTGTGTTGGGAGTGCTGAGAGGCAAGGCAAAGGTAGATGGGCAGAGTGTGTTTGGCTGTGAAAGCGGTGTCAAGGGAAGGTGAGGACCAGCAACAGCTCTAAGCCCTTAGGCCTATCGTATGGGAGAAATGGCTTGGGTGTTTGCACTTTGGGAGGTGGTCTGTGCCGGGAGTGAGAGTGAGAGTGAGCATGAGAATGTGTGTTGGGAGTGCTGGTAGGCAAGGCAAAGGCCGATGGCCAGAGTGTGTTTGGCTGTGAAAGCGGTGTCACGGGAAGGTGAGGACCAGCAACAGCTCTAAGCCCTTACATGTAGCGTGCCTCAGAAATAGCTTGGGTGTTGGCACTTTGGGAGGTGTTGTGTGCCAAGAGTGAGACTGTGTGTTGGGAGTGGTGTGAGGCAAGGCAAAGGCAGATGGGCAGAGTGTGTTTGGCTGTGAAAGCGGTGTCAAGGGAAGGTGAGGACCAGAACAGCTCTAAGCCCTTAGGCCTGTCGCCTGGGAGAAATGGCTTGCGTGTTGTCACTATGGGAGGTGGTCTGTGCCGGGAGTGAGAGTGAGATTGCACCTGAGAATGTGTGTTGGGAGTGCTGGGAGGCAAAGCCAGGCTAGATGGCCAGAGTGTGTTTGGCTGTGAAAGCGGTGTCAAGGGAAGGTAAGGACCAGCCACAGCTCTAAGCCCTTAGGCCTATCGTATGGGAGAAATGGCTTGCACGTCTGCACTTTGGGAGGTGGTCTGTGCCAGGAGTGAGAGTTAGATTGCGCCTGAGAATGTGTGTTGGGAGTGCTGGGAGGCAAAGCCAGGCTAGATGGCCAGAGTGTGCTTGGCTGTGAAAGCGCTGTGAAGGGAAGGTGATGACCAGCAACAGCTCTGAGCCCTTAGATGTAGCGTGTGTCAGAAACCGCTTGGGTGCTGGCACTTTGGGAGGTGGTGTGTGCCGAGAGTGAGAGTGTGTTGGGAGTGGTGGGAGTTGAGGCAAAGGCAGATGGCCAGAGTGTTTTTGGCTGTGAAAGCGGTGTGAAGGGAAGGTGAGGACCAGCAACAGCTCTAAGCCCTTAGATGTAGCGTGCGTCAGAAATTGCTTGGTTGTTGGCACTTTGGGAGGTGGTGTGTGCCGAGAGTGAGAGTGTGTTGGGAGTAATGCGAATTGAGGCAAAGGCAGATGGGCAGAGTGTGTTTGGCTGTGAAAGCGGTGTCAAGGGAAGGTGAGGACCAGCCACATCTCTCAGCCCTTAGATGTAGCGTGCGTCAGAAATCGCTTGGACGTTTGCACTTTGGGAGTTGGTCTGTGCTGGGAGTGAGAGTGAGAGCCTGAGTGAGCCTGAGAATGTGTGTTGGCAGTGCCGGGAGGCAAGGTAAAGGCAGATGGCCAGAGTGTGTTTGGCTGTGAAAGCGGTGTCAAGGGAAGGTGAGGACCAGCAACAGCTCTAAGCCCTTAGATGTAGTGTGCGTCAGAACTCGCTTGGTTGTTAGCACTTTGGGAGGTAGTCTGTGCCGAGAGTGAGAGTGTGTTGGGATTGCCGGGAGGCAAGGCAAAGGCAGATGGGCAGAGTGTGTTTGGCTGTGAAAGCGGTGTCAAGGGAAGGTGAGGACCAGCAATAGCTCTAAGCCCTTAGGCCTATCCTAGGGGAGAAATGGCTTGGGTGTTTGCACTTTGGGAGGTGGTCTGTGCCGGGAGTGAGAGTGAGATTGAGCCTGAGAATGTGTGTTGGGAGTGCTGGGAGGCAAGGCAAAGGCAGATGGCCAGAGTGTGTTTGGCTGTGAAAGCGGTGTCAAGGGAAGGTGAGGACCAGCAACAGCTCTAAGCCCTTAGGCCTATCGTATGGGAGAAATGGCTTGGGTGTTTGCACTTTGGGAGGTGGTCTGTGCCGGGAGTGAGAGTGAGAGTGAGCCTGAGAATGTGTGTTGGGAGTGCTGGGAGGCAAGGCAAAGGCCGATGGGCAGAGTGTGTTTGGCTGTGAAAGCGGTGTCAAGGGAAGGTGAGGACCAGCAACAGCTCTAAGCCCTTAGGCCTATCGTATGGGAGAAATGGCTTGGACGTTTGCACTTTGGGAGGTGGTCTGTGCCGGGAGTGAGAGTGAGATTGAGCCTGAGAATGTTTGTTGGGAGTGCTGGGATGGTAAGGCAGGGCAGAAGGCCAGAGAGTGTTTGTATGTGAAAGCGGTGTCAAGGGAAGGTGAGGACAAGCCACAGCTTTAAGCCCTTTGATGTAGCGTTCATCAGAAATAGGTTGGGTGTTGGGACATTGGGAGGTGGTCTGTTCCGAGAGTGAGAGTGTGTTGGGAGTGCTGTGAGGCGAGGGAAAGGCAGATGGGCAGAGTGTGTTTGGCTGTGAAAGCGGTGCCAAAGGAAGGTGAGGACCTGGAACAGCTCTCAGCCCTTAGAGGTAGCGTGCGGGAGAAAAGGCTTGGAGGTTTGCACTTTGGGAGTTTGTCTGTGCCGGAAGTGAGAGTGAGATTGAGGCTGAGAATGTGTGTTGGCAGTGCTGGGAGGCAAAGCCAGGGCAGACGGCGAGAGTGTGTTTGTCTGTGAAAGCGGTGTCAAGGGAAGGTGAGGACCAGCAACAGCTCTAAGCCCTTAGGCCTGTCGCCTGGGAGAAATGGCTTGGGTGTTGTCACTATGGGAGGTGGTCTGTGCCGGGAGTGAGAGTGAGATTGAACCTGAGAATGTGTGTTGGGAGTGCTGGGAGGCAAAGCCAGGCTAGATGCCAGAGTGTGTTTGGCTGTGAAAGCGGTGTCAAGGGAAGATAAGGACCAGCCACAGCTCTAAGCCCTTAGATGTAGCGTGTGTCAGAAACCGCTTGGGTGTTGGCACTTTGGGAGGTGGTGTGTGCCGAGAGTGAGAGTGTTTTGGGAGTGGTGGGAGTTGAGGCAAAGGCAGATGGGCAGAGTGTGTTTGGCTGTGAAAGCGGTGTCAAGGGAAGGTGAGGACCAGCCACACCTCTAAGCCCTTAGAGGTAGCGTGCGGGATAAATGGCTTTAGACGTTTGCACTTTGGGAGGTGGTCTGTACCGGGAGTGAGAGTGAGATTGAGCCTGAGAATATGTGTTGGGAGTGCTGGTAGGCAAGGCAAAGGCAGATGGCCAGAGTGTGTTTGGCTGTGAAAGCGGTGTCAAGGGAAGGTGAGGACCAGCAACAGCTCTAAGCCCTTAGGCCTATCGTATGGGAGAAATGGCTTCGGTGTTTGCACTTTGGGAGGTGGTCTGTGCCAGGAGTGGGAGTGAGATTGAACCTGAGAATGTGTTTTGGGAGTGCTGGGAGGCAAAGCCAGGGTAGATGGCCAGAGTGTGTTTGGCTGTGAATGCGGTGTCAAGGGAAGGTGAGGACCAGCAACAGCTCTAAGCCCCTAGATGTAGCGTGTGTCAGAAACCGCTTGGGTGTTGGCACTTTGGGAGGTGGTGTGTGCCGAGAGTGAGAGTGTGTTGGGAGTGGTGGGAGTTGAGGCAAAGGCAGATGGCCAGAGTGTTTTTGGCTGTGAAAGCGGTGTCAAGGGAAGGTGAGGACCAGCCACATCTCTAAGCCCTTAGATGTAGCGTGCGTCAGAAATCGCTTGGACGTTTGAACTTTGGGAGTTGGTCTGTGCTGGGAGTGAGAGTGAGAGCCTGAGTGAGCCTGAGAATGTGTGTTGGCAGTGCCGGGAGGCAAGGTAAAGGCAGATGGCCAGAGTGTGTTTGGCTGTGAAAGCGGTGTCAAGGGAAGGTGAGGACCAGCAACAGCTCTAAGCCCTTAGATGTAGCGTGCGTCAGAAATCGCTTGGTTGTTGGCACTTTGGGAGGTGGTGTGTGCCGAGAGTGAGAGTGTGTTGGGAGTGCTGGGAGGGAAGGCAAAGGCAGATGGGCAGAGTGTGTTTGGCTGTGAAAGCGGTGTCAAGGGAAGGTGAGGACCAGCAACAGCTCTAAGCCCTTAGGCCTATCGTATGGGAGAAATGGCTTGGACGTTTGCACTTTGGGAAGTGGTCTGTGCCGGGAGTGAGAGTGAGATTGAGCCTGAGAATGTGTGTTGGGAGTGCTGGGATGGTAAGGCAGGGCAGAAGGCCAGAGAGTGTTTGTATGTGAAAGCGGTGTCAAGGAAAGGTGAGGACAAGCCACAGCTTTAAGCCCTTTGATGTAGCGTTCATCAGAAATAGGTTGGGTGTTGGGACATTGGGAGGTGGTCTGTTCCGAGAGTGAGAGTGTGTTGGGAGTGCTGTGAGGCGAGGGAAAGGCAGATGGGCAGAGTGTGTTTGGCTGTGAAAGCGGTGCCAAAGGAAGGTGAGGACCTGGAACAGCTCTCAGCCCTTAGAGGTAGCGTGCGGGAGAAAAGGCTTGGAGGTTTGCACTTTGGGAGTTTGTCTGTGCCGGGAGTGAGAGTGAGATTGAGGCTGAGAATGTGTGTTGGCAGTGCTGGGAGGCAAAGCCAGGGCAGACGGCCAGAGTGTGTTTGTCTGTGAAAGCGGTGTCAAGGGAAGGTGAGGACCAGCAACAGCTCTAAGCCCTTAGGCCTGTCGCCTGGGAGAAATGGCTTGGGTGTTGTCACTATGGGAGGCGGTCTGTGCCGGGAGTGAGAGTGAGATTGAACCTGAGAATGTGTGTTGGGAGTGCTGGGAGGCAAAGCCAGGCTAGATGGCCAGAGTGTGTTTGGCTCTGAAAGCGGTGTCAAGGGAAGATAAGGACCAGCCACAGCTCTAAGCCCTTAGATGTAGCATGTGTCAGAAACCGCTTGGGTGTTGGCACTTTGGGAGGTGGTGTGTGCCGAGAGTGAGAGTGTTTTGGGAGTGGTGGGAGTTGAGGCAAAGGCAGATGGCCAGAGTGTGTTTGGCTGTGAAAGCGGTGTCAAGGGAAGGTGAGGACCAGCAACAGCTCTAAGCCCTTAGATGTAGCGTGCGTCAGAAATCGCTTGGTTGTTGGCACTTTGGGAGGTGGTGTGTGCCGAGAGTGAGAGTGTGTTGGGAGTGGTGTGAGGCAAGGCAAAGGCAGATGGGCAGAATGTGTTTGGCTGTGAAAGCGGTGTCAAGGGAAGGTGAGGACCAGCAACAGCTCTAAGCCCTTAGGCCTATCGTATGGGAGAAATGGCTTCGGTGTTTGCACTTTGGGAGGTGGTCTGTGCCAGGAGTGGTAGTGAGATTGAACCTGAGAATGTGTTTTGGGAGTGCTGGGAGGCAAAGCCAGGCTAGATGGCCAGAGTGTGTTTGGCTGTGAATGCGGTGTCAAGGGAAGGTGAGGACCAGCAACAGCTCTAAGCCCTTAGATGTAGCGTGTGTCAGAAACCGCTTGGGTGTTGGCACTTTGGGAGGTGGTGTGTGCCGAGAGTGAGAGTGTGTTGGGAGTGGTGGGAGTTGAGGCAAAGGCAGATGGCCAGAGTGTTTTTGGCTGTGAAAGCGGTGTCAAGGGAAGGTGAGGACCAGCCACATCTCTCAGCCATTAGATATAGCGTGCGTCAGAAATCGCTTGGACGTTTGAACTTTGGGAGTTGGTCTGTGCTGGGAGTGAGAGTGAGAGCCTGAGTGAGCCTGAGAATGTGTGTTGGCAGTGCCGGGAGGCAAGGTAAAGGCAGATGGCCAGAGTGTGTTTGGCTGTGAAAGCGGTGTCAAGGGAAGGTGAGGACCAGCAACAGCTCTAAGCCCTTAGATGTAGCATGTGTCAGAAACCGCTTGGGTGTTGGCACTTTGGGAGGTGGTGTGTGCCGAGAGTGAGAGTGTTTTGGGAGTGGTGGGAGTTGAGGCAAAGGCAGATGGCCAGAGTGTGTTTGGCTGTGAAAGCGGTGTCAAGGGAAGGTGAGGACCAGCAACAGCTCTAAGCCCTTAGATGTAGCGTGCGTCAGAAATCGCTTGGTTGTTGGCACTTTGGGAGGTGGTGTGTGCCGAGAGTGAGAGTGTGTTGGGAGTGGTGTGAGGCAAGGCAAAGGCAGATGGGCAGAATGTGTTTGGCTGTGAAAGCGGTGTCAAGGGAAGGTGAGGACCAGCAACAGCTCTAAGCCCTTAGGCCTATCGTATGGGAGAAATGGCTTCGGTGTTTGCACTTTGGGAGGTGGTCTGTGCCAGGAGTGGTAGTGAGATTGAACCTGAGAATGTGTTTTGGGAGTGCTGGGAGGCAAAGCCAGGCTAGATGGCCAGAGTGTGTTTGGCTGTGAATGCGGTGTCAAGGGAAGGTGAGGACCAGCAACAGCTCTAAGCCCTTAGATGTAGCGTGTGTCAGAAACCGCTTGGGTGTTGGCACTTTGGGAGGTGGTGTGTGCCGAGAGTGAGAGTGTGTTGGGAGTGGTGGGAGTTGAGGCAAAGGCAGATGGCCAGAGTGTTTTTGGCTGTGAAAGCGGTGTCAAGGGAAGGTGAGGACCAGCCACATCTCTCAGCCATTAGATATAGCGTGCGTCAGAAATCGCTTGGACGTTTGAACTTTGGGAGTTGGTCTGTGCTGGGAGTGAGAGTGAGAGCCTGAGTGAGCCTGAGAATGTGTGTTGGCAGTGCCGGGAGGCAAGGTAAAGGCAGATGGCCAGAGTGTGTTTGGCTGTGAAAGCGGTGTCAAGGGAAGGTGAGGACCAGCAACAGCTCTAAGCCCTTAGATGTAGCGTGCGTCAGAAATCGCTTGGTTGTTGGCACTTTGGGAGGTGGTGTGTGCCGAGAGTGAGAGTGTGTTGGGAGTGCTGGGAGGCAAGGCAAAGGCAGATGGGCAGAGTGTGTTTGGCTGTGAAAGCGGTGTCAAGGGAAGGTGAGGACCAGCAACAGCTCTAAGCCCTTAGGCCTATCGTATGGGAGAAATGGCTTGGACGTTTGCACTTTGGGAAGTGGTCTGTGCCGGGAGTGAGAGTGAGATTGAGCCTGAGAATGTGTGTTGGGAGTGCTGGGATGGTAAGGCAGGGCAGAAGGCCAGAGAGTGTTTGTATGTGAAAGCGGTGTCAAGGGAAGGTGAGGACAAGCCACAGCTTTAAGCCCTTTGATGTAGCGTTCATCAGAAATAGGTTGGGTGTTGGGACATTGGGAGGTGGTCTGTTCCGAGAGTGAGAGTGTGTTGGGAGTGCTGTGAGGCGAGGGAAAGGCAGATGGGCAGAGTGTGTTTGGCTGTGAAAGCGGTGCCAAAGGAAGGTGAGGACCTGGAACAGCTCTCAGCCCTTAGAGGTAGCGTGCGGGAGAAAAGGCTTGGAGGTTTGCACTTTGGGAGTTTGTCTGTGCCGGGAGTGAGAGTGAGATTGAGGCTGAGAATGTGTGTTGGCAGTGCTGGGAGGCAAAGCCAGGGCAGACGGCCAGAGTGTGTTTGTCTGTGAAAGCGGTGTCAAGGGAAGGTGAGGACCAGCAACAGCTCTAAGCCCTTAGGCCTGTCGCCTGGGAGAAATGGCTTGGGTGTTGTCACTATGGGAGGCGGTCTGTGCCGGGAGTGAGAGTGAGATTGAACCTGAGAATGTGTGTTGGGAGTGCTGGGAGGCAAAGCCAGGCTAGATGGCCAGAGTGTGTTTGGCTCTGAAAGCGGTGTCAAGGGAAGATAAGGACCAGCCACAGCTCTAAGCCCTTAGATGTAGCATGTGTCAGAAACCGCTTGGGTGTTGGCACTTTGGGAGGTGGTGTGTGCCGAGAGTGAGAGTGTTTTGGGAGTGGTGGGAGTTGAGGCAAAGGCAGATGGCCAGAGTGTGTTTGGCTGTGAAAGCGGTGTCAAGGGAAGGTGAGGACCAGCAACAGCTCTAAGCCCTTAGATGTAGCGTGCGTCAGAAATCGCTTGGTTGTTGGCACTTTGGGAGGTGGTGTGTGCCGAGAGTGAGAGTGTGTTGGGAGTGGTGTGAGGCAAGGCAAAGGCAGATGGGCAGAATGTGTTTGGCTGTGAAAGCGGTGTCAAGGGAAGGTGAGGACCAGCAACAGCTCTAAGCCCTTAGGCCTATCGTATGGGAGAAATGGCTTCGGTGTTTGCACTTTGGGAGGTGGTCTGTGCCAGGAGTGGTAGTGAGATTGAACCTGAGAATGTGTTTTGGGAGTGCTGGGAGGCAAAGCCAGGCTAGATGGCCAGAGTGTGTTTGGCTGTGAATGCGGTGTCAAGGGAAGGTGAGGACCAGCAACAGCTCTAAGCCCTTAGATGTAGCGTGTGTCAGAAACCGCTTGGGTGTTGGCACTTTGGGAGGTGGTGTGTGCCGAGAGTGAGAGTGTGTTGGGAGTGGTGGGAGTTGAGGCAAAGGCAGATGGCCAGAGTGTTTTTGGCTGTGAAAGCGGTGTCAAGGGAAGGTGAGGACCAGCCACATCTCTCAGCCATTAGATATAGCGTGCGTCAGAAATCGCTTGGACGTTTGAACTTTGGGAGTTGGTCTGTGCTGGGAGTGAGAGTGAGAGCCTGAGTGAGCCTGAGAATGTGTGTTGGCAGTGCCGGGAGGCAAGGTAAAGGCAGATGGCCAGAGTGTGTTTGGCTGTGAAAGCGGTGTCAAGGGAAGGTGAGGACCAGCAACAGCTCTAAGCCCTTAGATGTAGCATGTGTCAGAAACCGCTTGGGTGTTGGCACTTTGGGAGGTGGTGTGTGCCGAGAGTGAGAGTGTTTTGGGAGTGGTGGGAGTTGAGGCAAAGGCAGATGGGCAGAGTGTGTTTGGCTGTGAAAGCGGTGTCAAGGGAAGGTGAGGACCAGCAACAGCTCTAAGCCCTTAGATGTAGCGTGCGTCAGAAATCGCTTGGTTGTTGGCACTTTGGGAGGTGGTGTGTGCCGAGAGTGAGAGTGTGTTGGGAGTGGTGTGAGGCAAGGCAAAGGCAGATGGGCAGAATGTGTTTGGCTGTGAAAGCGGTGTCAAGGGAAGGTGAGGACCAGCAACAGCTCTAAGCCCTTAGGCCTATCGTATGGGAGAAATGGCTTGGGTGTTTGCACTTTGGGAGGTGGTCTGTGCCAGGAGTGGTAGTGAGATTGAACCTGAGAATGTGTTTTGGGAGTGCTGGGAGGCAAAGCCAGGCTAGATGGCCAGAGTGTGTTTGGCTGTGAATGCGGTGTCAAGGGAAGGTGAGGACCAGCAACAGCTCTAAGCCCTTAGATGTAGCGTGTGTCAGAAACCGCTTGGGTGTTGGCACTTTGGGAGGTGGTGTGTGCCGAGAGTGAGAGTGTGTTGGGAGTGGTGGGAGTTGAGGCAAAGGCAGATGGCCAGAGTGTTTTTGGCTGTGAAAGCGGTGTCAAGGGAAGGTGAGGACCAGCCACATCTCTCAGCCATTAGATATAGCGTGCGTCAGAAATCGCTTGGACGTTTGAACTTTGGGAGTTGGTCTGTGCTGGGAGTGAGAGTGAGAGCCTGAGTGAGCCTGAGAATGTGTGTTGGCAGTGCCGGGAGGCAAGGTAAAGGCAGATGGCCAGAGTGTGTTTGGCTGTGAAAGCGGTGTCAAGGGAAGGTGAGGACCAGCAACAGCTCTAAGCCCTTAGATGTAGCGTGCGTCAGAAATCGCTTGGTTGTTGGCACTTTGGGAGGTGGTGTGTGCCGAGAGTGAGAGTGTGTTGGGAGTGCTGGGAGGCAAGGCAAAGGCAGATGGGCAGAGTGTGTTTGGCTGTGAAAGCGGTGTCAAGGGAAGGTGAGGACCAGCAACAGCTCTAAGCCCTTAGGCCTATCGTATGGGAGAAATGGCTTGGACGTTTGCACTTTGGGAAGTGGTCTGTGCCGGGAGTGAGAGTGAGATTGAGCCTGAGAATGTGTGTTGGGAGTGCTGGGATGGTAAGGCAGGGCAGAAGGCCAGAGAGTGTTTGTATGTGAAAGCGGTGTCAAGGGAAGGTGAGGACAAGCCACAGCTTTAAGCCCTTTGATGTAGCGTTCATCAGAAATAGGTTGGGTGTTGGGACATTGGGAGGTGGTCTGTTCCGAGAGTGAGAGTGTGTTGGGAGTGCTGTGAGGCGAGGGAAAGGCAGATGGGCAGAGTGTGTTTGGCTGTGAAAGCGGTGCCAAAGGAAGGTGAGGACCTGGAACAGCTCTCAGCCCTTAGAGGTAGCGTGCGGGAGAAAAGGCTTGGAGGTTTGCACTTTGGGAGTTTGTCTGTGCCGGGAGTGAGAGTGAGATTGAGGCTGAGAATGTGTGTTGGCAGTGCTGGGAGGCAAAGCCAGGGCAGACGGCCAGAGTGTGTTTGTCTGTGAAAGCGGTGTCAAGGGAAGGTGAGGACCAGCAACAGCTCTAAGCCCTTAGGCCTGTCGCCTGGGAGAAATGGCTTGGGTGTTGTCACTATGGGAGGCGGTCTGTGCCGGGAGTGAGAGTGAGATTGAACCTGAGAATGTGTGTTGGGAGTGCTGGGAGGCAAAGCCAGGCTAGATGGCCAGAGTGTGTTTGGCTCTGAAAGCGGTGTCAAGGGAAGATAAGGACCAGCCACAGCTCTAAGCCCTTAGATGTAGCGTGTGTCAGAAACCGCTTGGGTGTTGGCACTTTGGGAGGTGGTGTGTGCCGAGAGTGAGAGTGTTTTGGGAGTGGTGGGAGTTGAGGCAAAGGCAGATGGGCAGAGTGTGTTTGGCTGTGAAAGCGGTGTCAAGGGAAGGTGAGGACCAGCAACAGCTCTAAGCCCTTAGATGTAGCGTGCGTCAGAAATCGCTTGGTTGTTGGCACTTTGGGAGGTGGTGTGTGCCGAGAGTGAGAGTGTGTTGGGAGTGGTGTGAGGCAAGGGAAAGGCAGATGGGCAGAATGTGTTTGGCTGTGAAAGCGGTGTCAAGCGAAGGTGAGGACCAGCAACAGCTCTAAGCCCTTAGGCCTGTCGCCTGGGAGAAATGGCTTGCGTGTTGTCACTATGGGAGGTGGTCTGTGCCGGGAGTGACAGTGAGATTGCACCTGAGAATGTGTGTTGGGAGTGCTGGGAGGCAAAGCCAGGGCAGATTCCCAGAGTGTGTTTGGCTGTGAAAGCGGTGTCAAGGGAAGGTGAGGACCAGCCACTGCTCTAAGCCCTTAGATGTAGCGTGTGTCAGAAACCGCTTGGGTGTTGGCACTTTGGGAGGTGGTGTGTGCCGAGAGTGAGAGTGTTTCGGGAGAGGTGGGAGTTGAGGCAAAGGCAGATGGGCAGAGTGTGTTTGGCTGTGAAAGCGGTGTCAAGGGAAGGTGAGGACCAGCAACAGCTCTAAGCCCTTAGGCCTATTGTATGGAAGAAATGGCTTGCACGTCTGCACTTTGGGAGGTGGTCTGTGCCAGGAGTGAGAGTTAGATTGCGCCTGAGAATGTGTGTTGGGAGTGCTGGGAGGAAAAGCCAGGCTAGATGGGCAGAGTGTGTTTGGCTGTGAAATCGCTGTGAAGGGAAGGTGATGACCAGCAACAGCTCTGAGCCCTTAGATGTAGCGTGTGTCAGAAACCGCTTGGGTGCTGGCACTTTGGGAGGTGGTGTGTGCTGAGAGTGAGAGTGTGTTGGGAGTGGTGGGAGTTGAGGCAAAGGCAGATGGCCAGAGTGTTTTTGGCTGTGAAAGCGGTGTCAAGGGAAGGTGAGGACCAGCAACAGCTCTAAGCCCTTAGATGTAGCGTGCGTCAGAAATCGCTTGGTTGTTGGCACTTTGGGAGGTGGTGTGTGCCGAGAGTGAGAGTGTGTTGGGAGTGCTGAGAGGCAAGGCAAAGGTAGATGGGCAGAGTGTGTTTGGCTGTGAAAGCGGTGTCAAGGGAAGGTGAGGACCAGCAACAGCTCTAAGCCCTTAGGCCTATCGTATGGGAGAAATGGCTTGGGTGTTTGCACTTTGGGAGGTGGTCTGTGCCGGGAGTGAGAGTGAGAGTGAGCATGAGAATGTGTGTTGGGAGTGCTGGTAGGCAAGGCAAAGGCCGATGGCCAGAGTGTGTTTGGCTGTGAAAGCGGTGTCACGGGAAGGTGAGGACCAGCAACAGCTTTAAGCCCTTTGATGTAGCGTGCCTCAGAAATAGCTTGGGTGTTGGCACTTTGGGAGGTGTTGTGTGCCAAGAGTGAGACTGTGTGTTGGGAGTGGTGTGACGCAAGGCAAAGGCAGATGGGCAGAGTGTGTTTGGCTGTGAAAGCGGTGTCAAGGGAAGGTGAGGACCAGAACAGCTCTAAGCCGTTAGGCCTGTCGCCTGGGAGAAATGGCTTGCGTGTTGTCACTATGGGAGGTGGTCTGTGCCGGGAGTGAGAGTGAGATTGCACCTGAGAATGTGTGTTGGGAGTGCTGGGAGGCAAAGCCAGGCTAGATGGCCAGAGTGTGCTTGGCTGTGAAAGCGCTGTGAAGGGAAGGTGATGACCAGCAACAGCTCTGAGCCCTTAGATGTAGCGTGTGTCAGAAACCGCTTGGGTGCTGGCACTTTGGGAGGTGGTGTGTGCCGAGAGTGAGAGTGTGTTGGGAGTGGTGGGAGTTGAGGCAAAGGCAGATGGCCAGAGTGTTTTTGGCTGTGAAAGCGGTGTCAAGGGAAGGTGAGGACCAGCAACAGCTCTAAGCCCTTAGATGTAGCGTGCGTCAGAAATTGCTTGGTTGTTGGCACTTTGGGAGGTGGTGTGTGCCGAGAGTGAGAGTGTGTTGGGAGTAATGCGAATTGAGGCAAAGGCAGATGGGCAGAGTGTGTTTGGCTGTGAAAGCGGTGTCAAGGGAAGGTGAGGACCAGGCACATCTCTCAGCCCTTAGATGTAGCGTGCGTCAGAAATCGCTTGGACGTTTGCACTTTGGGAGTTGGTCTGTGCTGGGAGTGAGAGTGAGAGCCTGAGTGAGCCTGAGAATGTGTGTTGGCAGTGCCGGGAGGCAAGGTAAAGGCAGATGGCCAGAGTGTGTTTGGCTGTGAAAGCGGTGTCAAGGGAAGGTGAGGACCAGCAACAGCTCTAAGCCCTTAGATGTAGTGTGCGTCAGAACTCGCTTGGTTGTTAGCACTTTGGGAGGTAGTCTGTGCCGAGAGTGAGAGTGTGTTGGGATTGCCGGGAGGCAAGGCAAAGGCAGATGGGCAGAGTGTGTTTGGCTGTGAAAGCGGTGTCAAGGGAAGGTGAGGACCAGCAACAGCTCTAAGCCCTTAGGCCTATCCTAGGGGAGAAATGGCTTGGGTGTTTGCACTTTGGGAGGTGGTCTGTGCCGGGAGTGAGAGTGAGATTGAGCCTGAGAATGTGTGTTGGGAGTGCTGGGAGGCAAGGCAAAGGCAGATGGCCAGAGTGTGTTTGGCTGTGAAAGCGGTGTCAAGGGAAGGTGAGGACCAGCAACAGCTCTAAGCCCTTAGGCCTATCGTATGGGAGAAATGGCTTGGGTGTTTGCACTTTGGGAGGTGGTCTGTGCCGGGAGTGAGAGTGAGAGTGAGCCTGAGAATGTGTGTTGGGAGTGCTGGGAGGCAAGGCAAAGGCCGATGGGCAGAGTGTGTTTGGCTGTGAAAGCGGTGTCAAGGGAAGGTGAGGACCAGCAACAGCTCTAAGCCCTTAGGCCTATCGTATGGGAGAAATGGCTTGGACGTTTGCACTTTGGGAGGTGGTCTGTGCCGGGAGTGAGAGTGAGATTGAGCCTGAGAATGTTTGTTGGGAGTGCTGGGATGGTAAGGCAGGGCAGAAGGCCAGAGAGTGTTTGTATGTGAAAGCGGTGTCAAGGGAAGGTGAGGACAAGCCACAGCTTTAAGCCCTTTGATGTAGCGTTCATCAGAAATAGGTTGGGTGTTGGGACATTGGGAGGTGGTCTGTTCCGAGAGTGAGAGTGTGTTGGGAGTGCTGTGAGGCGAGGGAAAGGCAGATGGGCAGAGTGTGTTTGGCTGTGAAAGCGGTGCCAAAGGAAGGTGAGGACCTGGAACAGCTCTCAGCCCTTAGAGGTAGCGTGCGGGAGAAAAGGCTTGGAGGTTTGCACTTTGGGAGTTTGTCTGTGCCGGAAGTGAGAGTGAGATTGAGGCTGAGAATGTGTGTTGGCAGTGCTGGGAGGCAAAGCCAGGGCAGACGGCGAGAGTGTGTTTGTCTGTGAAAGCGGTGTCAAGGGAAGGTGAGGACCAGCAACAGCTCTAAGCCCTTAGGCCTGTCGCCTGGGAGAAATGGCTTGGGTGTTGTCACTATGGGAGGTGGTCTGTGCCGGGAGTGAGAGTGAGATTGAACCTGAGAATGTGTGTTGGGAGTGCTGGGAGGCAAAGCCAGGCTAGATGCCAGAGTGTGTTTGGCTGTGAAAGCGGTGTCAAGGGAAGATAAGGACCAGCCACAGCTCTAAGCCCTTAGATGTAGCGTGTGTCAGAAACCGCTTGGGTGTTGGCACTTTGGGAGGTGGTGTGTGCCGAGAGTGAGAGTGTGTTGGGAGTGGTGGGAGTTGAGGCAAAGGCAGATGGCCAGAGTGTTTTTGGCTGTGAAAGCGGTGTCAAGGGAAGGTGAGGACCAGCCACATCTCTCAGCCATTAGATATAGCGTGCGTCAGAAATCGCTTGGACGTTTGAACTTTGGGAGTTGGTCTGTGCTGGGAGTGAGAGTGAGAGCCTGAGTGAGCCTGAGAATGTGTGTTGGCAGTGCCGGGAGGCAAGGTAAAGGCAGATGGCCAGAGTGTGTTTGGCTGTGAAAGCGGTGTCAAGGGAAGGTGAGGACCAGCAACAGCTCTAAGCCCTTAGATGTAGCGTGCGTCAGAAATCGCTTGGTTGTTGGCACTTTGGGAGGTGGTGTGTGCCGAGAGTGAGAGTGTGTTGGGAGTGCTGGGAGGCAAGGCAAAGGCAGATGGGCAGAGTGTGTTTGGCTGTGAAAGCGGTGTCAAGGGAAGGTGAGGACCAGCAACAGCTCTAAGCCCTTAGGCCTATCGTATGGGAGAAATGGCTTGGACGTTTGCACTTTGGGAAGTGGTCTGTGCCGGGAGTGAGAGTGAGATTGAGCCTGAGAATGTGTGTTGGGAGTGCTGGGATGGTAAGGCAGGGCAGAAGGCCAGAGAGTGTTTGTATGTGAAAGCGGTGTCAAGGGAAGGTGAGGACAAGCCACAGCTTTAAGCCCTTTGATGTAGCGTTCATCAGAAATAGGTTGGGTGTTGGGACATTGGGAGGTGGTCTGTTCCGAGAGTGAGAGTGTGTTGGGAGTGCTGTGAGGCGAGGGAAAGGCAGATGGGCAGAGTGTGTTTGGCTGTGAAAGCGGTGCCAAAGGAAGGTGAGGACCTGGAACAGCTCTCAGCCCTTAGAGGTAGCGTGCGGGAGAAAAGGCTTGGAGGTTTGCACTTTGGGAGTTTGTCTGTGCCGGGAGTGAGAGTGAGATTGAGGCTGAGAATGTGTGTTGGCAGTGCTGGGAGGCAAAGCCAGGGCAGACGGCCAGAGTGTGTTTGTCTGTGAAAGCGGTGTCAAGGGAAGGTGAGGACCAGCAACAGCTCTAAGCCCTTAGGCCTGTCGCCTGGGAGAAATGGCTTGGGTGTTGTCACTATGGGAGGCGGTCTGTGCCGGGAGTGAGAGTGAGATTGAACCTGAGAATGTGTGTTGGGAGTGCTGGGAGGCAAAGCCAGGCTAGATGGCCAGAGTGTGTTTGGCTCTGAAAGCGGTGTCAAGGGAAGATAAGGACCAGCCACAGCTCTAAGCCCTTAGATGTAGCATGTGTCAGAAACCGCTTGGGTGTTGGCACTTTGGGAGGTGGTGTGTGCCGAGAGTGAGAGTGTTTTGGGAGTGGTGGGAGTTGAGGCAAAGGCAGATGGCCAGAGTGTGTTTGGCTGTGAAAGCGGTGTCAAGGGAAGGTGAGGACCAGCAACAGCTCTAAGCCCTTAGATGTAGCGTGCGTCAGAAATCGCTTGGTTGTTGGCACTTTGGGAGGTGGTGTGTGCCGAGAGTGAGAGTGTGTTGGGAGTGGTGTGAGGCAAGGCAAAGGCAGATGGGCAGAATGTGTTTGGCTGTGAAAGCGGTGTCAAGGGAAGGTGAGGACCAGCAACAGCTCTAAGCCCTTAGGCCTATCGTATGGGAGAAATGGCTTCGGTGTTTGCACTTTGGGAGGTGGTCTGTGCCAGGAGTGGTAGTGAGATTGAACCTGAGAATGTGTTTTGGGAGTGCTGGGAGGCAAAGCCAGGCTAGATGGCCAGAGTGTGTTTGGCTGTGAATGCGGTGTCAAGGGAAGGTGAGGACCAGCAACAGCTCTAAGCCCTTAGATGTAGCGTGTGTCAGAAACCGCTTGGGTGTTGGCACTTTGGGAGGTGGTGTGTGCCGAGAGTGAGAGTGTGTTGGGAGTGGTGGGAGTTGAGGCAAAGGCAGATGGCCAGAGTGTTTTTGGCTGTGAAAGCGGTGTCAAGGGAAGGTGAGGACCAGCCACATCTCTCAGCCATTAGATATAGCGTGCGTCAGAAATCGCTTGGACGTTTGAACTTTGGGAGTTGGTCTGTGCTGGGAGTGAGAGTGAGAGCCTGAGTGAGCCTGAGAATGTGTGTTGGCAGTGCCGGGAGGCAAGGTAAAGGCAGATGGCCAGAGTGTGTTTGGCTGTGAAAGCGGTGTCAAGGGAAGGTGAGGACCAGCAACAGCTCTAAGCCCTTAGATGTAGCATGTGTCAGAAACCGCTTGGGTGTTGGCACTTTGGGAGGTGGTGTGTGCCGAGAGTGAGAGTGTTTTGGGAGTGGTGGGAGTTGAGGCAAAGGCAGATGGCCAGAGTGTGTTTGGCTGTGAAAGCGGTGTCAAGGGAAGGTGAGGACCAGCAACAGCTCTAAGCCCTTAGATGTAGCGTGCGTCAGAAATCGCTTGGTTGTTGGCACTTTGGGAGGTGGTGTGTGCCGAGAGTGAGAGTGTGTTGGGAGTGGTGTGAGGCAAGGCAAAGGCAGATGGGCAGAATGTGTTTGGCTGTGAAAGCGGTGTCAAGGGAAGGTGAGGACCAGCAACAGCTCTAAGCCCTTAGGCCTATCGTATGGGAGAAATGGCTTGGGTGTTTGCACTTTGGGAGGTGGTCTGTGCCAGGAGTGGTAGTGAGATTGAACCTGAGAATGTGTTTTGGGAGTGCTGGGAGGCAAAGCCAGGCTAGATGGCCAGAGTGTGTTTGGCTGTGAATGCGGTGTCAAGGGAAGGTGAGGACCAGCAACAGCTCTAAGCCCTTAGATGTAGCGTGTGTCAGAAACCGCTTGGGTGTTGGCACTTTGGGAGGTGGTGTGTGCCGAGAGTGAGAGTGTGTTGGGAGTGGTGGGAGTTGAGGCAAAGGCAGATGGCCAGAGTGTTTTTGGCTGTGAAAGCGGTGTCAAGGGAAGGTGAGGACCAGCCACATCTCTCAGCCATTAGATATAGCGTGCGTCAGAAATCGCTTGGACGTTTGAACTTTGGGAGTTGGTCTGTGCTGGGAGTGAGAGTGAGAGCCTGAGTGAGCCTGAGAATGTGTGTTGGCAGTGCCGGGAGGCAAGGTAAAGGCAGATGGCCAGAGTGTGTTTGGCTGTGAAAGCGGTGTCAAGGGAAGGTGAGGACCAGCAACAGCTCTAAGCCCTTAGATGTAGCGTGCGTCAGAAATCGCTTGGTTGTTGGCACTTTGGGAGGTGGTGTGTGCCGAGAGTGAGAGTGTGTTGGGAGTGCTGGGAGGCAAGGCAAAGGCAGATGGGCAGAGTGTGTTTGGCTGTGAAAGCGGTGTCAAGGGAAGGTGAGGACCAGCAACAGCTCTAAGCCCTTAGGCCTATCGTATGGGAGAAATGGCTTGGACGTTTGCACTTTGGGAAGTGGTCTGTGCCGGGAGTGAGAGTGAGATTGAGCCTGAGAATGTGTGTTGGGAGTGCTGGGATGGTAAGGCAGGGCAGAAGGCCAGAGAGTGTTTGTATGTGAAAGCGGTGTCAAGGGAAGGTGAGGACAAGCCACAGCTTTAAGCCCTTTGATGTAGCGTTCATCAGAAATAGGTTGGGTGTTGGGACATTGGGAGGTGGTCTGTTCCGAGAGTGAGAGTGTGTTGGGAGTGCTGTGAGGCGAGGGAAAGGCAGATGGGCAGAGTGTGTTTGGCTGTGAAAGCGGTGCCAAAGGAAGGTGAGGACCTGGAACAGCTCTCAGCCCTTAGAGGTAGCGTGCGGGAGAAAAGGCTTGGAGGTTTGCACTTTGGGAGTTTGTCTGTGCCGGAAGTGAGAGTGAGATTGAGGCTGAGAATGTGTGTTGGCAGTGCTGGGAGGCAAAGCCAGGGCAGACGGCGAGAGTGTGTTTGTCTGTGAAAGCGGTGTCAAGGGAAGGTGAGGACCAGCATCAGCTCTAAGCCCTTAGGCCTATCGTATGGGAGAAATGGCTTGCACGTCTGCACTTTGGGAGGTGGTCTGTGCCAGGAGTGAGAGTTAGATTGCGCCTGAGAATGTGTGTTGGGAGTGCTGGGAGGCAAAGCCAGGCTAGATGGCCAGAGTGTGCTTGGCTGTGAAAGCGCTGTGAAGGGAAGGTGATGACCAGCAACAGCTCTGAGCCCTTAGATGTAGCGTGTGTCAGAAACCGCTTGGGTGCTGGCACTTTGGGAGGTGGTGTGTGCCGAGAGTGAGAGTGTGTTGGGAGTGGTGGGAGTTGAGGCAAAGGCAGATGGCCAGAGTGTTTTTGGCTGTGAAAGCGGTGTCAAGGGAAGGTGAGGACCAGCAACAGCTCTAAGCCCTTAGATGTAGCGTGCGTCAGAAATTGCTTGGGTGCTGGCACTTTGGGAGGTGGTGTGTGCCGAGAGTGAGAGTGTGTTGGGAGTAATGCGAATTGAGGCAAAGGCAGATGGGCAGAGTGTGTTTGGCTGTGAAAGCGGTGTCAAGGGAAGGTGAGGACCAGCCACATCTCTCAGCCCTTAGATGTAGCGTGCGTCAGAAATCGCTTGGACGTTTGCACTTTGGGAGTTGGTCTGTGCTGGGAGTGAGAGTGAGAGCCTGAGTGAGCCTGAGAATGTGTGTTGGCAGTGCCGGGAGGCAAGGTAAAGGCAGATGGCCAGAGTGTGTTTGGCTGTGAAAGCGGTGTCAAGGGAAGGTGAGGACCAGCAACAGCTCTAAGCCCTTAGATGTAGTGTGCGTCAGAACTCGCTTGGTTGTTAGCACTTTGGGAGGTAGTCTGTGCCGAGAGTGAGAGTGTGTTGGGATTGCCGGGAGGCAAGGCAAAGGCAGATGGGCAGAGTGTGTTTGGCTGTGAAAGCGGTGTCAAGGGAAGGTGAGGACCAGCAACAGCTCTAAGCCCTTAGGCCTATCGTATGGGAGAAATGGCTTGGGTGTTTGCACTTTGGGAGGTGGTCTGTGCCGGGAGTGAGAGTGAGATTGAGCCTGAGAATGTGTGTTGGGAGTGCTGGTAGGCAAGGCAAAGGCAGATGGCCAGAGTGTGTTTGGCTGTGAAAGCGGTGTCAAGGGAAGGTGAGGACCAGCAACAGCTCTAAGCCCTTAGGCCTATCGTATGGGAGAAATGGCTTGGGTGTTTGCACTTTGGGAGGTGGTCTGTGCCGGGAGTGAGAGTGAGATTGAGTCTGAGAATGTGTGTTGGGAGTGCTGGGAGGCAAGGCAAAGGCCGATGGGCAGAGTGTGTTTGGCTGTGAAAGCGGTGTCAAGGGAAGGTGAGGACCAGCAACAGCTCTAAGCCCTTAGGCCTATCGTATGGGAGAAATGGCTTGGACGTTTGCACTTTGGGAGGTGGTCTGTGCCGGGAGTGAGAGTGAGATTGAGCCTGAGAATGTTTGTTGGGAGTGCTGGGATGGTAAGGCAGGGCAGAAGGCCAGAGAGTGTTTGTATGTGAAAGCGGTGTCAAGGGAAGGTGAGGACAAGCCACAGCTTTAAGCCCTTTGATGTAGCGTTCATCAGAAATAGGTTGGGTGTTGGGACATTGGGAGGTGGTCTGTTCCGAGAGTGAGAGTGTGTTGGGAGTGCTGTGAGGCGAGGGAAAGGCAGATGGCCAGAGTGTGTTTGGCTGTGAAAGCGGTGCCAAAGGAAGGTGAGGACCTGGAACAGCTCTCAGCCCTTAGAGGTAGCGTGCGGGAGAAAAGGCTTGGAGGTTTGCACTTTGGGAGTTTGTCTGTGCCGGAAGTGAGAGTGAGATTGAGGCTGAGAATGTGTGTTGGCAGTGCTGGGAGGCAAAGCCAGGGCAGACGGCGAGAGTGTGTTTGGCTGTGAAAGCGGTGTCAAGGGAAGGTGAGGACCAGCAACAGCTCTAAGCCCTTAGGCCTATCGTATGGGAGAAATGGCTTGCACGTCTGCACTTTGGGAGGTGGTCTGTGCCAGGAGTGAGAGTTAGATTGCGCCTGAGAATGTGTGTTGGGAGTGCTGGGAGGCAAAGCCAGGCTAGATGCCAGAGTGTGCTTGGCTGTGAAAGCGCTGTGAAGGGAAGGTGATGACCAGCAACAGCTCTGAGCCCTTAGATGTAGCGTGTGTCAGAAACCGCTTGGGTGCTGGCACTTTGGGAGGTGGTGTGTGCCGAGAGTGAGAGTGTGTTGGGAGTGGTGGGAGTTGAGGCAAAGGCAGATGGCCAGAGTGTTTTTGGCTGTGAAAGCGGTGTCAAGGGAAGGTGAGGACCAGCAACAGCTCTAAGCCCTTAGATGTAGCGTGCGTCAGAAATTGCTTGGGTGCTGGCACTTTGGGAGGTGGTGTGTGCCGAGAGTGAGAGTGTGTTGGGAGTAATGCGAATTGAGGCAAAGGCAGATGGGCAGAGTGTGTTTGGCTGTGAAAGCGGTGTCAAGGGAAGGTGAGGACCAGCCACATCTCTCAGCCCTTAGATGTAGCGTGCGTCAGAAATCGCTTGGACGTTTGCACTTTGGGAGTTGGTCTGTGCTGGGAGTGAGAGTGAGAGCCTGAGTGAGCCTGAGAATGTGTGTTGGCAGTGCCGGGAGGCAAGGTAAAGGCAGATGGCCAGAGTGTGTTTGGCTGTGAAAGCGGTGTCAAGGGAAGGTGAGGACCAGCAACAGCTCTAAGCCCTTAGATGTAGTGTGCGTCAGAACTCGCTTGGTTGTTAGCACTTTGGGAGGTAGTCTGTGCCGAGAGTGAGAGTGTGTTGGGATTGCCGGGAGGCAAGGCAAAGGCAGATGGGCAGAGTGTGTTTGGCTGTGAAAGCGGTGTCAAGGGAAGGTGAGGACCAGCAACAGCTCTAAGCCCTTAGGCCTATCGTATGGGAGAAATGGCTTGGGTGTTTGCACTTTGGGAGGTGGTCTGTGCCGGGAGTGAGAGTGAGATTGAGCCTGAGAATGTGTGTTGGGAGTGCTGGTAGGCAAGGCAAAGGCAGATGGCCAGAGTGTGTTTGGCTGTGAAAGCGGTGTCAAGGGAAGGTGAGGACCAGCAACAGCTCTAAGCCCTTAGGCCTATCGTATGGGAGAAATGGCTTGGGTGTTTGCACTTTGGGAGGTGGTCTGTGCCGGGAGTGAGAGTGAGATTGAGTCTGAGAATGTGTGTTGGGAGTGCTGGGAGGCAAGGCAAAGGCCGATGGGCAGAGTGTGTTTGGCTGTGAAAGCGGTGTCAAGGGAAGGTGAGGACCAGCAACAGCTCTAAGCCCTTAGGCCTATCGTATGGGAGAAATGGCTTGGACGTTTGCACTTTGGGAGGTGGTCTGTGCCGGGAGTGAGAGTGAGATTGAGCCTGAGAATGTTTGTTGGGAGTGCTGGGATGGTAAGGCAGGGCAGAAGGCCAGAGAGTGTTTGTATGTGAAAGCGGTGTCAAGGGAAGGTGAGGACAAGCCACAGCTTTAAGCCCTTTGATGTAGCGTTCATCAGAAATAGGTTGGGTGTTGGGACATTGGGAGGTGGTCTGTTCCGAGAGTGAGAGTGTGTTGGGAGTGCTGTGAGGCGAGGGAAAGGCAGATGGCCAGAGTGTGTTTGGCTGTGAAAGCGGTGCCAAAGGAAGGTGAGGACCTGGAACAGCTCTCAGCCCTTAGAGGTAGCGTGCGGGAGAAAAGGCTTGGAGGTTTGCACTTTGGGAGTTTGTCTGTGCCGGAAGTGAGAGTGAGATTGAGGCTGAGAATGTGTGTTGGCAGTGCTGGGAGGCAAAGCCAGGGCAGACGGCGAGAGTGTGTTTGTCTGTGAAAGCGGTGTCAAGGGAAGGTGAGGACCAGCAACAGCTCTAAGCCCTTAGGCCTGTCGCCTGGGAGAAATGGCTTGGGTGTTGTCACTATGGGAGGTGGTCTGTGCCGGGAGTGAGAGTGAGATTGAACCTGAGAATGTGTGTTGGGAGTGCTGGGAGGCAAAGCCAGGCTAGATGCCAGAGTGTGTTTGGCTGTGAAAGCGGTGTCAAGGGAAGATAAGGACCAGCCACAGCTCTAAGCCCTTAGATGTAGCGTGTGTCAGAAACCGCTTGGGTGTTGGCACTTTGGGAGGTGGTGTGTGCCGAGAGTGAGAGTGTTTTGGGAGTGGTGGGAGTTGAGGCAAAGGCAGATGGGCAGAGTGTGTTTGGCTGTGAAAGCGGTGTCAAGGGAAGGTGAGGACCAGCCACACCTCTAAGCCCTTAGAGGTAGCGTGCGGGATAAATGGCTTTAGACGTTTGCACTTTGGGAGGTGGTCTGTACCGGGAGTGAGAGTGAGATTGAGCCTGAGAATATGTGTTGGGAGTGCTGGTAGGCAAGGCAAAGGCAGATGGCCAGAGTGTGTTTGGCTGTGAAAGCGGTGTCAAGGGAAGGTGAGGACCAGCAACAGCTCTAAGCCCTTAGGCCTATCGTATGGGAGAAATGGCTTCGGTGTTTGCACTTTGGGAGGTGGTCTGTGCCAGGAGTGGGAGTGAGATTGAACCTGAGAATGTGTTTTGGGAGTGCTGGGAGGCAAAGCCAGGGTAGATGGCCAGAGTGTGTTTGGCTGTGAATGCGGTGTCAAGGGAAGGTGAGGACCAGCAACAGCTCTAAGCCCCTAGATGTAGCGTGTGTCAGAAACCGCTTGGGTGTTGGCACTTTGGGAGGTGGTGTGTGCCGAGAGTGAGAGTGTGTTGGGAGTGGTGGGAGTTGAGGCAAAGGCAGATGGCCAGAGTGTTTTTGGCTGTGAAAGCGGTGTCAAGGGAAGGTGAGGACCAGCCACATCTCTAAGCCCTTAGATGTAGCGTGCGTCAGAAATCGCTTGGACGTTTGAACTTTGGGAGTTGGTCTGTGCTGGGAGTGAGAGTGAGAGCCTGAGTGAGCCTGAGAATGTGTGTTGGCAGTGCCGGGAGGCAAGGTAAAGGCAGATGGCCAGAGTGTGTTTGGCTGTGAAAGCGGTGTCAAGGGAAGGTGAGGACCAGCAACAGCTCTAAGCCCTTAGATGTAGCGTGCGTCAGAAATCGCTTGGTTGTTGGCACTTTGGGAGGTGGTGTGTGCCGAGAGTGAGAGTGTGTTGGGAGTGCTGGGAGGGAAGGCAAAGGCAGATGGGCAGAGTGTGTTTGGCTGTGAAAGCGGTGTCAAGGGAAGGTGAGGACCAGCAACAGCTCTAAGCCCTTAGGCCTATCGTATGGGAGAAATGGCTTGGACGTTTGCACTTTGGGAAGTGGTCTGTGCCGGGAGTGAGAGTGAGATTGAGCCTGAGAATGTGTGTTGGGAGTGCTGGGATGGTAAGGCAGGGCAGAAGGCCAGAGAGTGTTTGTATGTGAAAGCGGTGTCAAGGAAAGGTGAGGACAAGCCACAGCTTTAAGCCCTTTGATGTAGCGTTCATCAGAAATAGGTTGGGTGTTGGGACATTGGGAGGTGGTCTGTTCCGAGAGTGAGAGTGTGTTGGGAGTGCTGTGAGGCGAGGGAAAGGCAGATGGGCAGAGTGTGTTTGGCTGTGAAAGCGGTGCCAAAGGAAGGTGAGGACCTGGAACAGCTCTCAGCCCTTAGAGGTAGCGTGCGGGAGAAAAGGCTTGGAGGTTTGCACTTTGGGAGTTTGTCTGTGCCGGGAGTGAGAGTGAGATTGAGGCTGAGAATGTGTGTTGGCAGTGCTGGGAGGCAAAGCCAGGGCAGACGGCCAGAGTGTGTTTGTCTGTGAAAGCGGTGTCAAGGGAAGGTGAGGACCAGCAACAGCTCTAAGCCCTTAGGCCTGTCGCCTGGGAGAAATGGCTTGGGTGTTGTCACTATGGGAGGCAGTCTGTGCCGGGAGTGAGAGTGAGATTGAACCTGAGAATGTGTGTTGGGAGTGCTGGGAGGCAAAGCCAGGCTAGATGGCCAGAGTGTGTTTGGCTCTGAAAGCGGTGTCAAGGGAAGATAAGGACCAGCCACAGCTCTAAGCCCTTAGATGTAGCATGTGTCAGAAACCGCTTGGGTGTTGGCACTTTGGGAGGTGGTGTGTGCCGAGAGTGAGAGTGTTTTGGGAGTGGTGGGAGTTGAGGCAAAGGCAGATGGGCAGAGTGTGTTTGGCTGTGAAAGCGGTGTCAAGGGAAGGTGAGGACCAGCAACAGCTCTAAGCCCTTAGATGTAGCGTGCGTCAGAAATCGCTTGGTTGTTGGCACTTTGGGAGGTGGTGTGTGCCGAGAGTGAGAGTGTGTTGGGAGTGGTGTGAGGCAAGGCAAAGGCAGATGGGCAGAATGTGTTTGGCTGTGAAAGCGGTGTCAAGGGAAGGTGAGGACCAGCAACAGCTCTAAGCCCTTAGGCCTATCGTATGGGAGAAATGGCTTCGGTGTTTGCACTTTGGGAGGTGGTCTGTGCCAGGAGTGGTAGTGAGATTGAACCTGAGAATGTGTTTTGGGAGTGCTGGGAGGCAAAGCCAGGCTAGATGGCCAGAGTGTGTTTGGCTGTGAATGCGGTGTCAAGGGAAGGTGAGGACCAGCAACAGCTCTAAGCCCTTAGATGTAGCGTGTGTCAGAAACCGCTTGGGTGTTGGCACTTTGGGAGGTGGTGTGTGCCGAGAGTGAGAGTGTGTTGGGAGTGGTGGGAGTTGAGGCAAAGGCAGATGGCCAGAGTGTTTTTGGCTGTGAAAGCGGTGTCAAGGGAAGGTGAGGACCAGCCACATCTCTCAGCCATTAGATATAGCGTGCGTCAGAAATCGCTTGGACGTTTGAACTTTGGGAGTTGGTCTGTGCTGGGAGTGAGAGTGAGAGCCTGAGTGAGCCTGAGAATGTGTGTTGGCAGTGCCGGGAGGCAAGGTAAAGGCAGATGGCCAGAGTGTGTTTGGCTGTGAAAGCGGTGTCAAGGGAAGGTGAGGACCAGCAACAGCTCTAAGCCCTTAGATGTAGCGTGCGTCAGAAATCGCTTGGTTGTTGGCACTTTGGGAGGTGGTGTGTGCCGAGAGTGAGAGTGTGTTGGGAGTGCTGGGAGGCAAGGCAAAGGCAGATGGGCAGAGTGTGTTTGGCTGTGAAAGCGGTGTCAAGGGAAGGTGAGGACCAGCAACAGCTCTAAGCCCTTAGGCCTATCGTATGGGAGAAATGGCTTGGACGTTTGCACTTTGGGAAGTGGTCTGTGCCGGGAGTGAGAGTGAGATTGAGCCTGAGAATGTGTGTTGGGAGTGCTGGGATGGTAAGGCAGGGCAGAAGGCCAGAGAGTGTTTGTATGTGAAAGCGGTGTCAAGGGAAGGTGAGGACAAGCCACAGCTTTAAGCCCTTTGATGTAGCGTTCATCAGAAATAGGTTGGGTGTTGGGACATTGGGAGGTGGTCTGTTCCGAGAGTGAGAGTGTGTTGGGAGTGCTGTGAGGCGAGGGAAAGGCAGATGGGCAGAGTGTGTTTGGCTGTGAAAGCGGTGCCAAAGGAAGGTGAGGAGCTGGAACAGCTCTCAGCCCTTAGAGGTAGCGTGCGGGAGAAAAGGCTTGGACGTTTGCACTTTGGGAGTTTGTCTGTGCCGGGAGTGAGAGTGAGATTGAGGCTGAGAATGTGTGTTGGGAGTGCTGGTAGGCAAGGTAAAGGCAGATGGCCAGAGTGTGTTTGGCTGTGAAAGCGGTTTGAAGGGAAGGTGAGGACCAGCAACAGCTCTAAGCCCTTACATGTAGCGTGCCTCCGAAATAGCTTGGTTGTTGGCACTTTGGGAGGTGGTGTGTGCCGAGAGTGAGAGTGTGTTGGGAGTGCTGGGAGGCAAGGCCAGAGTAGATGGCCAGAGTGTGTTTGGCTGTGAAAGCGGTGTCAAGGGAAGGTGAGGACCAGAACAGCTCTAAGCCCTTAGGCCTGTCGCCTGGGAGAAATGGCTTGGGTGTTGTCACTATGGGAGGTGGTCTGTGCCGGGAGTGAGAGTGAGATTGAACCTGAGAATGTGTGTTGGGAGTGCTGGGAGGCAAAGCCAGGGCAGACGGCCAGAGTGTGTCTGGCTGTGAAAGCGGTGTCAAGGGAAGGTAAGGACCAGCCACAGCTCTAAGCCCTTAGGCCTATCGTATGGGAGAAATGGCTTGCACATCTGCACTTTGGGAGGTGGTTTGTGCCGGGAGTGAGAGTGAGATTGAGTCTGAGAATGTGTGTTGGGAGTGCTGGGAGGCAAAGCCAGGCTAGATGGCCAGAGTGTGTTTGGCTGTGAAAGCGCTGTGAAGGGAAGGTGATGACCAGCAACAGCTCTGAGCCCTTAGATGTAGCGTGTGTCAGAAACCGCTTGGGTGCTGGCACTTTGGGAGGTGGTGTGTGCCGAGAGTGAGAGTGTGTTGGGAGTGGTGGGAGTTGAGGCAAAGGCAGATGGCCAGAGTGTTTTTGGCTGTGAAAGCGGTGTCAAGGGAAGGTGAGGACCAGCATCTGCTCTAAGCCCTTAGATATAGCGTGCGTCAGAAATCGCTTGGTTGTTGGCACTTTGGGAGGTGGTGTGTGCCGAGAGTGAGAGTGTGTTGGGAGTAATGCGAGTTGAGGCAAAGGCAGATGGGCAGAGTGTGTTTGGCTGTGAAAGCGGTGTCAAGGGAAGGTGAGGACCAGCCACATCTCTAAGCCCTTAGATGTAGCGTGCGTCAGAAATCGATTGGACGTTTGCACTTTGGGAGTTGGTCTGTGCCGGGAGTGAGAGTGAGAGATTGAGTGAGCCTGAGAATGTGTGTTGGCAGTGCCGGGAGGCAAGGTAAAGGCAGATGGCCAGAGTGTGTTTGGCTGTGAAAGCGGTGTCAAGGGAAGGTGAGGACCAGCAACAGCTCTAAGCCCTTAGATGTAGTGTGCGTCAGAACTCGCTTGGTTGTTAGCACTTTGGGAGGTAGTCTGTGCCGAGAGTGAGAGTGTGTTGGGAGTGCTGGGAGGGAAGGCAAAGGCAGATGGGCAGAGTGTGTTTGGCTGTGAAAGCGGTGTCAAGGGAAGGTGAGGACCAGCAACAGCTCTAAGCCCTTAGGCCTATCGTATGGGAGAAATGGCTTGGACGTTTGCACTTTGGGAAGTGGTCTGTGCCGGGAGTGAGAGTGAGATTGAGCCTGAGAATGTGTGTTGGGAGTGCTGGGATGGTAAGGCAGGGCAGAAGGCCAGAGAGTGTTTGTATGTGAAAGCGGTGTCAAGGAAAGGTGAGGACAAGCCACAGCTTTAAGCCCTTTGATGTAGCGTTCATCAGAAATAGGTTGGGTGTTGGGACATTGGGAGGTGGTCTGTTCCGAGAGTGAGAGTGTGTTGGGAGTGCTGTGAGGCGAGGGAAAGGCAGATGGGCAGAGTGTGTTTGGCTGTGAAAGCGGTGCCAAAGGAAGGTGAGGACCTGGAACAGCTCTCAGCCCTTAGAGGTAGCGTGCGGGAGAAAAGGCTTGGAGGTTTGCACTTTGGGAGTTTGTCTGTGCCGGGAGTGAGAGTGAGATTGAGGCTGAGAATGTGTGTTGGCAGTGCTGGGAGGCAAAGCCAGGGCAGACGGCCAGAGTGTGTTTGTCTGTGAAAGCGGTGTCAAGGGAAGGTGAGGACCAGCAACAGCTCTAAGCCCTTAGGCCTGTCGCCTGGGAGAAATGGCTTGCGTGTTGTCACTATGGGAGGCGGTCTGTGCCGGGAGTGAGAGTGAGATTGAACCTGAGAATGTGTGTTGGGAGTGCTGGGAGGCAAAGCCAGGCTAGATGGCCAGAGTGTGTTTGGCTGTGAAAGCGGTGTCAAGGGAAGATAAGGACCAGCCACAGCTCTAAGCCCTTAGATGTAGCATGTGTCAGAAACCGCTTGGGTGTTGGCACTTTGGGAGGTGGTGTGTGCCGAGAGTGAGAGTGTTTTGGGAGTGGTGGGAGTTGAGGCAAAGGCAGATGGCCAGAGTGTGTTTGGCTGTGAAAGCGGTGTCAAGGGAAGGTGAGGACCAGCAACAGCTCTAAGCCCTTAGATGTAGCGTGCGTCAGAAATCGCTTGGTTGTTGGCACTTTGGGAGGTGGTGTGTGCCGAGAGTGAGAGTGTGTTGGGAGTGGTGTGAGGCAAGGCAAAGGCAGATGGGCAGAATGTGTTTGGCTGTGAAAGCGGTGTCAAGGGAAGGTGAGGACCAGCAACAGCTCTAAGCCCTTAGGCCTATCGTATGGGAGAAATGGCTTAGACTTTTGCACTTTGGGAGGTGGTCTGTGCCAGGAGTGGTAGTGAGATTGAACCTGAGAATGTGTTTTGGGAGTGCTGGGAGGCAAAGCCAGGCTAGATGGCCAGAGTGTGTTTGGCTGTGAATGCGGTGTCAAGGGAAGGTGAGGACCAGCAACAGCTCTAAGCCCTTAGATGTAGCGTGCGTCAGAAATTGCTTGGTTGTTGGCACTTTGGGAGGTGGTGTGTGCCGAGAGTGAGAGTGTGTTGGGAGTAATGCGAATTGAGGCAAAGGCAGATGGGCAGAGTGTGTTTGTCTGTGAAAGCGGTGTCAAGGGAAGGTGAGGACCAGCCACATCTCTAAGCCCTTAGATGTAGCGTGCATCAGAAATCGCTTGGACGTTTGCACTTTGGGAGTTGGTCTGTGCTGGGAGTGAGAGTGAGAGCCTGAGTGAGCCTGAGAATGTGTGTTGGCAGTGCCGGGAGGCAAGGTAAAGGCAGATGGCCAGAGTGTGTTTGGCTGTGAAAGCGGTGTCAAGGGAAGGTGAGGACCAGCAACAGCTCTAAGCCCTTAGATGTAGTGTGCGTCAGAACTCGCTTGGTTGTTAGCACTTTGGGAGGTAGTCTGTGCCGAGAGTGAGAGTGTGTTGGGATTGCCGGGAGGCAAGGCAAAGGCAGATGGGCAGAGTGTGTTTGGCTGTGAAAGCGGTGTCAAGGGAAGGTGAGGACCAGCAACAGCTCTAAGCCCTTAGGCCTATCGTATGGGAGAAATGGCTTGGGTGTTTGCACTTTGGGAGGTGGTCTGTGCCGGGAGTGAGAGTGAGATTGAGCCTGAGAATGTGTGTTGGGAGTGCTGGGAGGCAAGGCAAAGGCAGATGGCCAGAGTGTGTTTGGCTGTGAAAGCGGTGTCAAGGGAAGGTGAGGACCAGCAACAGCTCTAAGCCCTTAGGCCTATCGTATGGGAGAAATGGCTTGGGTGTTTGCACTTTGGGAGGTGGTCTGTGCCGGGAGTGAGAGTGAGATTGAGTCTGAGAATGTGTGTTGGGAGTGCTGGGAGGCAAGGCAAAGGCCGATGGGCAGAGTGTGTTTGGCTGTGAAAGCGGTGTCAAGGGAAGGTGAGGACCAGCAACAGCTCTAAGCCCTTAGGCCTATCGTATGGGAGAAATGGCTTGGACGTTTGCACTTTGGGAGGTGGTCTGTGCCGGGAGTGAGAGTGAGATTGAGCCTGAGAATGTTTGTTGGGAGTGCTGGGATGGTAAGGCAGGGCAGAAGGCCAGAGAGTGTTTGTATGTGAAAGCGGTGTCAAGGGAAGGTGAGGACAAGCCACAGCTTTAAGCCCTTTGATGTAGCGTTCATCAGAAATAGGTTGGGTGTTGGGACATTGGGAGGTGGTCTGTTCCGAGAGTGAGAGTGTGTTGGGAGTGCTGTGAGGCGAGGGAAAGGCAGATGGCCAGAGTGTGTTTGGCTGTGAAAGCGGTGCCAAAGGAAGGTGAGGACCTGGAACAGCTCTCAGCCCTTAGAGGTAGCGTGCGGGAGAAAAGGCTTGGAGGTTTGCACTTTGGGAGTTTGTCTGTGCCGGAAGTGAGAGTGAGATTGAGGCTGAGAATGTGTGTTGGCAGTGCTGGGAGGCAAAGCCAGGGCAGACGGCGAGAGTGTGTTTGTCTGTGAAAGCGGTGTCAAGGGAAGGTGAGGACCAGCAACAGCTCTAAGCCCTTAGGCCTGTCGCCTGGGAGAAATGGCTTGGGTGTTGTCACTATGGGAGGTGGTCTGTGCCGGGAGTGAGAGTGAGATTGAACCTGAGAATGTGTGTTGGGAGTGCTGGGAGGCAAAGCCAGGCTAGATGCCAGAGTGTGTTTGGCTGTGAAAGCGGTGTCAAGGGAAGATAAGGACCAGCCACAGCTCTAAGCCCTTAGATGTAGCGTGTGTCAGAAACCGCTTGGGTGTTGGCACTTTGGGAGGTGGTGTGTGCCGAGAGTGAGAGTGTTTTGGGAGTGGTGGGAGTTGAGGCAAAGGCAGATGGGCAGAGTGTGTTTGGCTGTGAAAGCGGTGTCAAGGGAAGGTGAGGACCAGCCACACCTCTAAGCCCTTAGAGGTAGCGTGCGGGATAAATGGCTTTAGACGTTTGCACTTTGGGAGGTGGTCTGTACCGGGAGTGAGAGTGAGATTGAGCCTGAGAATATGTGTTGGGAGTGCTGGTAGGCAAGGCAAAGGCAGATGGCCAGAGTGTGTTTGGCTGTGAAAGCGGTGTCAAGGGAAGGTGAGGACCAGCAACAGCTCTAAGCCCTTAGGCCTATCGTATGGGAGAAATGGCTTCGGTGTTTGCACTTTGGGAGGTGGTCTGTGCCAGGAGTGGGAGTGAGATTGAACCTGAGAATGTGTTTTGGGAGTGCTGGGAGGCAAAGCCAGGGTAGATGGCCAGAGTGTGTTTGGCTGTGAATGCGGTGTCAAGGGAAGGTGAGGACCAGCAACAGCTCTAAGCCCCTAGATGTAGCGTGTGTCAGAAACCGCTTGGGTGTTGGCACTTTGGGAGGTGGTGTGTGCCGAGAGTGAGAGTGTGTTGGGAGTGGTGGGAGTTGAGGCAAAGGCAGATGGCCAGAGTGTTTTTGGCTGTGAAAGCGGTGTCAAGGGAAGGTGAGGACCAGCCACATCTCTAAGCCCTTAGATGTAGCGTGCGTCAGAAATCGCTTGGACGTTTGAACTTTGGGAGTTGGTCTGTGCTGGGAGTGAGAGTGAGAGCCTGAGTGAGCCTGAGAATGTGTGTTGGCAGTGCCGGGAGGCAAGGTAAAGGCAGATGGCCAGAGTGTGTTTGGCTGTGAAAGCGGTGTCAAGGGAAGGTGAGGACCAGCAACAGCTCTAAGCCCTTAGATGTAGCGTGCGTCAGAAATCGCTTGGTTGTTGGCACTTTGGGAGGTGGTGTGTGCCGAGAGTGAGAGTGTGTTGGGAGTGCTGGGAGGGAAGGCAAAGGCAGATGGGCAGAGTGTGTTTGGCTGTGAAAGCGGTGTCAAGGGAAGGTGAGGACCAGCAACAGCTCTAAGCCCTTAGGCCTATCGTATGGGAGAAATGGCTTGGACGTTTGCACTTTGGGAAGTGGTCTGTGCCGGGAGTGAGAGTGAGATTGAGCCTGAGAATGTGTGTTGGGAGTGCTGGGATGGTAAGGCAGGGCAGAAGGCCAGAGAGTGTTTGTATGTGAAAGCGGTGTCAAGGAAAGGTGAGGACAAGCCACAGCTTTAAGCCCTTTGATGTAGCGTTCATCAGAAATAGGTTGGGTGTTGGGACATTGGGAGGTGGTCTGTTCCGAGAGTGAGAGTGTGTTGGGAGTGCTGTGAGGCGAGGGAAAGGCAGATGGGCAGAGTGTGTTTGGCTGTGAAAGCGGTGCCAAAGGAAGGTGAGGACCTGGAACAGCTCTCAGCCCTTAGAGGTAGCGTGCGGGAGAAAAGGCTTGGAGGTTTGCACTTTGGGAGTTTGTCTGTGCCGGGAGTGAGAGTGAGATTGAGGCTGAGAATGTGTGTTGGCAGTGCTGGGAGGCAAAGCCAGGGCAGACGGCCAGAGTGTGTTTGTCTGTGAAAGCGGTGTCAAGGGAAGGTGAGGACCAGCAACAGCTCTAAGCCCTTAGGCCTGTCGCCTGGGAGAAATGGCTTGGGTGTTGTCACTATGGGAGGCGGTCTGTGCCGGGAGTGAGAGTGAGATTGAACCTGAGAATGTGTGTTGGGAGTGCTGGGAGGCAAAGCCAGGCTAGATGGCCAGAGTGTGTTTGGCTGTGAAAGCGGTGTCAAGGGAAGATAAGGACCAGCCACAGCTCTAAGCCCTTAGATGTAGCATGTGTCAGAAACCGCTTGGGTGTTGGCACTTTGGGAGGTGGTGTGTGCCGAGAGTGAGAGTGTTTTGGGAGTGGTGGGAGTTGAGGCAAAGGCAGATGGCCAGAGTGTGTTTGGCTGTGAAAGCGGTGTCAAGGGAAGGTGAGGACCAGCAACAGCTCTAAGCCCTTAGATGTAGCGTGCGTCAGAAATCGCTTGGTTGTTGGCACTTTGGGAGGTGGTGTGTGCCGAGAGTGAGAGTGTGTTGGGAGTGGTGTGAGGCAAGGCAAAGGCAGATGGGCAGAATGTGTTTGGCTGTGAAAGCGGTGTCAAGGGAAGGTGAGGACCAGCAACAGCTCTAAGCCCTTAGCCCTATCGTATGGGAGAAATGGCTTCGGTGTTTGCACTTTGGGAGGTGGTCTGTGCCAGGAGTGGTAGTGAGATTGAACCTGAGAATGTGTTTTGGGAGTGCTGGGAGGCAAAGCCAGGCTAGATGGCCAGAGTGTGTTTGGCTGTGAATGCGGTGTCAAGGGAAGGTGAGGACCAGCAACAGCTCTAAGCCCTTAGATGTAGCGTGTGTCAGAAACCGCTTGGGTGTTGGCACTTTGGGAGGTGGTGTGTGCCGAGAGTGAGAGTGTGTTGGGAGTGGTGGGAGTTGAGGCAAAGGCAGATGGCCAGAGTGGTTTTGGCTGTGAAAGCGGTGTCAAGGGAAGGTGAGGACCAGCCACATCTCTCAACCATTAGATATAGCGTGCGTCAGAAATCGCTTGGACGTTTGAACTTTGGGAGTTGGTCTGTGCTGGGAGTGAGAGTGAGAGCCTGAGTGAGCCTGAGAATGTGTGTTGGCAGTGCCGGGAGGCAAGGTAAAGGCAGATGGCCAGAGTGTGTTTGGCTGTGAAAGCGGTGTCAAGGGAAGGTGAGGACCAGCAACAGCTCTAAGCCCTTAGATGTAGCGTGCGTCAGAAATCGCTTGGTTGTTGGCACTTTGGGAGGTGGTGTGTGCCGAGAGTGAGAGTGTGTTGGGAGTGCTGGGAGGCAAGGCAAAGGCAGATGGGCAGAGTGTGTTTGGCTGTGAAAGCGGTGTCAAGGGAAGGTGAGGACCAGCAACAGCTCTAAGCCCTTAGGCCTATCGTATGGGAGAAATGGCTTGGACGTTTGCACTTTGGGAAGTGGTCTGTGCCGGGAGTGAGAGTGAGATTGAGCCTGAGAATGTGTGTTGGGAGTGCTGGGATGGTAAGGCAGGGCAGAAGGCCAGAGAGTGTTTGTATGTGAAAGCGGTGTCAAGGGAAGGTGAGGACAAGCCACAGCTTTAAGCCCTTTGATGTAGCGTTCATCAGAAATAGGTTGGGTGTTGGGACATTGGGAGGTGGTCTGTTCCGAGAGTGAGAGTGTGTTGGGAGTGCTGTGAGGCGAGGGAAAGGCAGATGGGCAGAGTGTGTTTGGCTGTGAAAGCGGTGCCAAAGGAAGGTGAGGACCTGGAACAGCTCTCAGCCCTTAGAGGTAGCGTGCGGGAGAAAAGGCTTGGAGGTTTGCACTTTGGGAGTTTGTCTGTGCCGGGAGTGAGAGTGAGATTGAGGCTGAGAATGTGTGTTGGCAGTGCTGGGAGGCAAAGCCAGGGCAGACGGCCAGAGTGTGTTTGTCTGTGAAAGCGGTGTCAAGGGAAGGTGAGGACCAGCAACAGCTCTAAGCCCTTAGGACTGTCGCCTGGGAGAAATGGCTTGCGTGTTGTCACTATGGGAGGCGGTCTGTGCCGGGAGTGAGAGTGAGATTGAACCTGAGAATGTGTGTTGGGAGTGCTGGGAGGCAAAGCCAGGCTAGATGGCCAGAGTGTGTTTGGCTGTGAAAGCGGTGTCAAGGGAAGATAAGGACCAGCCACAGCTCTAAGCCCTTAGATGTAGCGTGTGTCAGAAACCGCTTGGGTGTTGGCACTTTGGGAGGTGGTGTGTGCCGAGAGTGAGAGTGTTTTGGGAGTGGTGGGAGTTGAGGCAAAGGCAGATGGCCAGAGTGTGTTTGGCTGTGAAAGCGGTGTCAAGGGAAGGTGAGGACCAGCAACAGCTCTAAGCCCTTAGATGTAGCGTGCGTCAGAAATCGCTTGGTTGTTGGCACTTTGGGAGGTGGTGTGTGCCGAGAGTGAGAGTGTGTTGGGAGTGGTGTGAGGCAAGGGAAAGGCAGATGGGCAGAATGTGTTTGGCTGTGAAAGCGGTGTCAAGCGAAGGTGAGGACCAGCAACAGCTCTAAGCCCTTAGGCCTGTCGCCTGGGAGAAATGGCTTGCGTGTTGTCACTATGGGAGGTGGTCTGTGCCGGGAGTGACAGTGAGATTGCACCTGAGAATGTGTGTTGGGAGTGCTGGGAGGCAAAGCCAGGGCAGATTCCCAGAGGTTGTTTGGCTGTGAAAGCGGTGTCAAGGGAAGGTGAGGACCAGCCACTGCTCTAAGCCCTTAGATGTAGCGTGTGTCAGAAACCGCTTGGGTGTTGGCACTTTGGGAGGTGGTGTGTGCCGAGAGTGAGAGTGTTTCGGGAGAGGTGGGAGTTGAGGCAAAGGCAGATGGGCAGAGTGTGTTTGGCTGTGAAAGCGGTGTCAAGGGAAGGTGAGGACCAGCAACAGCTCTAAGCCCTTAGGCCTATTGTATGGAAGAAATGGCTTGCACGTCTGCACTTTGGGAGGTGGTCTGTGCCAGGAGTGAGAGTTAGATTGCGCCTGAGAATGTGTGTTGGGAGTGCTGGGAGGAAAAGCCAGGCTAGATGGTCAGAGTGTGTTTGGCTGTGAAATCGCTGTGAAGGGAAGGTGATGACCAGCAACAGCTCTGAGCCCTTAGATGTAGCGTGTGTCAGAAACCGCTTGGGTGCTGGCACTTTGGGAGGTGGTGTGTGCTGAGAGTGAGAGTGTGTTGGGAGTGGTGGGAGTTGAGGCAAAGGCAGATGGCCAGAGTGTTTTTGGCTGTGAAAGCGGTGTCAAGGGAAGGTGAGGACCAGCAACAGCTCTAAGCCCTTAGATGTAGCGTGCGTCAGAAATCGCTTGGTTGTTGGCACTTTGGGAGGTGGTGTGTGCCGAGAGTGAGAGTGTGTTGGGAGTGCTGAGAGGCAAGGCAAAGGTAGATGGGCAGAGTGTGTTTGGCTGTGAAAGCGGTGTCAAGGGAAGGTGAGGACCAGCAACAGCTCTAAGCCCTTAGGCCTATCGTATGGGAGAAATGGCTTGGACGTTTGCACTTTGGGAGGTGGTCTGTGCCGGGAGTGAGAGTGAGATTGAGCCTGAGAATGTTTGTTGGGAGTGCTGGGATGGTAAGGCAGGGCAGAAGGCCAGAGAGTGTTTGTATGTGAAAGCGGTGTCAAGGGAAGGTGAGGACAAGCCACAGCTTTAAGCCCTTTGATGTAGCGTTCATCAGAAATAGGTTGGGTGTTGGGACATTGGGAGGTGGTCTGTTCCGAGAGTGAGAGTGTGTTGGGAGTGCTGTGAGGCGAGGGAAAGGCAGATGGGCAGAGTGTGTTTGGCTGTGAAAGCGGTGCCAAAGGAAGGTGAGGACCTGGAACAGCTCTCAGCCCTTAGAGGTAGCGTGCGGGAGAAAAGGCTTGGAGGTTTGCACTTTGGGAGTTTGTCTGTGCCGGGAGTGAGAGTGAGATTGAGGCTGAGAATGTGTGTTGGCAGTGCTGGGAGGCAAAGCCAGGGCAGACGGCCAGAGTGTGTTTGTCTGTGAAAGCGGTGTCAAGGGAAGGTGAGGACCAGCAACAGCTCTAAGCCCTTAGGCCTGTCGCCTGGGAGAAATGGCTTGGGTGTTGTCACTATGGGAGGTGGTCTGTGCCGGGAGTGAGAGTGAGATTGAACCTGAGAATGTGTGTTGGGAGTGCTGGGAGGCAAAGCCAGGCTAGATGCCAGAGTGTGTTTGGCTGTGAAAGCGGTGTCAAGGGAAGATAAGGACCAGCCACAGCTCTAAGCCCTTAGATGTAGCGTGTGTCAGAAACCGCTTGGGTGTTGGCACTTTGGGAGGTGGTGTGTGCCGAGAGTGAGAGTGTTTTGGGAGTGGTGGGAGTTGAGGCAAAGGCAGATGGGCAGAGTGTGTTTGGCTGTGAAAGCGGTGTCAAGGGAAGGTGAGGACCAGCCACACCTCTAAGCCCTTAGAGGTAGCGTGCGGGATAAATGGCTTTAGACGTTTGCACTTTGGGAGGTGGTCTGTACCGGGAGTGAGAGTGAGATTGAGCCTGAGAATATGTGTTGGGAGTGCTGGTAGGCAAGGCAAAGGCAGATGGGCAGAGTGTGTTTGGCTGTGAAAGCGGTGTCAAGGGAAGGTGAGGACCAGCAACAGCTCTAAGCCCTTAGGCCTATCGTATGGGAGAAATGGCTTCGGTGTTTGCACTTTGGGAGGTGGTCTGTGCCAGGAGTGGGAGTGAGATTGAACCTGAGAATGTGTTTTGGGAGTGCTGGGAGGCAAAGCCAGGGTAGATGGCCAGAGTGTGTTTGGCTGTGAATGCGGTGTCAAGGGAAGGTGAGGACCAGCAACAGCTCTAAGCCCCTAGATGTAGCGTGTGTCAGAAACCGCTTGGGTGCTGGCACTTTGGGAGGTGGTGTGTGCCGAGAGTGAGAGTGTGTTGGGAGTGGTGGGAGTTGAGGCAAAGGCAGATGGCCAGAGTGTTTTTGGCTGTGAAAGCGGTGTCAAGGGAAGGTGAGGACCAGCCACATCTCTAAGCCCTTAGATGTAGCGTGCGTCAGAAATCGCTTGGACGTTTGCACTTTGGGAGTTGGTCTGTGCTGGGAGTGAGAGTGAGAGCCTGAGTGAGCCTGAGAATGTGTGTTGGCAGTGCCGGGAGGCAAGGTAAAGGCAGATGGCCAGAGTGTGTTTGGCTGTGAAAGCGGTGTCAAGGGAAGGTGAGGACCAGCAACAGCTCTAAGCCCTTAGATGTAGCGTGCGTCAGAAATCGCTTGGTTGTTGGCACTTTGGGAGGTGGTGTGTGCCGAGAGTGAGAGTGTGTTGGGAGTGCTGGGAGGGAAGGCAAAGGCAGATGGGCAGAGTGTGTTTGGCTGTGAAAGCGGTGTCAAGGGAAGGTGAGGACCAGCAACAGCTCTAAGCCCTTAGGCCTATCGTATGGGAGAAATGGCTTGGACGTTTGCACTTTGGGAAGTGGTCTGTGCCGGGAGTGAGAGTGAGATTGAGCCTGAGAATGTGTGTTGGGAGTGCTGGGATGGTAAGGCAGGGCAGAAGGCCAGAGAGTGTTTGTATGTGAAAGCGGTGTCAAGGAAAGGTGAGGACAAGCCACAGCTTTAAGCCCTTTGATGTAGCGTTCATCAGAAATAGGTTGGGTGTTGGGACATTGGGAGGTGGTCTGTTCCGAGAGTGAGAGTGTGTTGGGAGTGCTGTGAGGCGAGGGAAAGGCAGATGGGCAGAGTGTGTTTGGCTGTGAAAGCGGTGCCAAAGGAAGGTGAGGACCTGGAACAGCTCTCAGCCCTTAGAGGTAGCGTGCGGGAGAAAAGGCTTGGAGGTTTGCACTTTGGGAGTTTGTCTGTGCCGGGAGTGAGAGTGAGATTGAGGCTGAGAATGTGTGTTGGCAGTGCTGGGAGGCAAAGCCAGGGCAGACGGCCAGAGTGTGTTTGTCTGTGAAAGCGGTGTCAAGGGAAGGTGAGGACCAGCAACAGCTCTAAGCCCTTAGGCCTGTCGCCTGGGAGAAATGGCTTGGGTGTTGTCACTATGGGAGGCGGTCTGTGCCGGGAGTGAGAGTGAGATTGAACCTGAGAATGTGTGTTGGGAGTGCTGGGAGGCAAAGCCAGGCTAGATGGCCAGAGTGTGTTTGGCTCTGAAAGCGGTGTCAAGGGAAGATAAGGACCAGCCACAGCTCTAAGCCCTTAGATGTAGCATGTGTCAGAAACCGCTTGGGTGTTGGCACTTTGGGAGGTGGTGTGTGCCGAGAGTGAGAGTGTTTTGGGAGTGGTGGGAGTTGAGGCAAAGGCAGATGGCCAGAGTGTGTTTGGCTGTGAAAGCGGTGTCAAGGGAAGGTGAGGACCAGCAACAGCTCTAAGCCCTTAGGCCTGTCGCCTGGGAGAAATGGCTTGCGTGTTGTCACTATGGGAGGTGGTCTGTGCCGGGAGTGACAGTGAGATTGCACCTGAGAATGTGTGTTGGGAGTGCTGGGAGGCAAAGCCAGGGCAGATTCCCAGAGTGTGTTTGGCTGTGAAAGCGGTGTCAAGGGAAGGTGAGGACCAGCCACTGCTCTAAGCCCTTAGATGTAGCGTGTGTCAGAAACCGCTTGGGTGTTGGCACTTTGGGAGGTGGTGTGTGCCGAGAGTGAGAGTGTTTCGGGAGAGGTGGGAGTTGAGGCAAAGGCAGATGGGCAGAGTGTGTTTGGCTGTGAAAGCGGTGTCAAGGGAAGGTGAGGACCAGCAACAGCTCTAAGCCCTTAGGCCTATTGTATGGAAGAAATGGCTTGCACGTCTGCACTTTGGGAGGTGGTCTGTGCCAGGAGTGAGAGTTAGATTGCGCCTGAGAATGTGTGTTCGGAGTGCTGGGAGGAAAAGCCAGGCTAGATGGGCAGAGTGTGTTTGGCTGTGAAATCGCTGTGAAGGGAAGGTGATGACCAGCAACAGCTCTGAGCCCTTAGATGTAGCGTGTGTCAGAAACCGCTTGGGTGCTGGCACTTTGGGAGGTGGTGTGTGCTGAGAGTGAGAGTGTGTTGGGAGTGGTGGGAGTTGAGGCAAAGGCAGATGGCCAGAGTGTTTTTGGCTGTGAAAGCGGTGTCAAGGGAAGGTGAGGACCAGCAACAGCTCTAAGCCCTTAGATGTAGCGTGCGTCAGAAATCGCTTGGTTGTTGGCACTTTGGGAGGTGGTGTGTGCCGAGAGTGAGAGTGTGTTGGGAGTGCTGAGAGGCAAGGCAAAGGTAGATGGGCAGAGTGTGTTTGGCTGTGAAAGCGGTGTCAAGGGAAGGTGAGGACCAGCAACAGCTCTAAGCCCTTAGGCCTATCGTATGGGAGAAATGGCTTGGACGTTTGCACTTTGGGAGGTGGTCTGTGCCGGGAGTGAGAGTGAGAGTGAGCATGAGAATGTGTGTTGGGAGTGCTGGTAGGCAAGGCAAAGGCCGATGGCCAGAGTGTGTTTGGCTGTGAAAGCGGTGTCACGGGAAGGTGAGGACCAGCAACAGCTGTAAGCCCTTACATGTAGCGTGCCTCAGAAATAGCTTGGTTGTTGGCACTTTGGGAGGTGTTGTGTGCCAAGAGTGAGACTGTGTGTTGGGAGTGGTGTGAGGCAAGGCAAAGGCAGATGGGCAGAGTGTGTTTGGCTGTGAAAGCGGTGTCAAGGGAAGGTGAGGACCAGAACAGCTCTAAGCCCTTAGGCCTGTCGCCTGGGAGAAATGGCTTGCGTGTTGTCACTATGGGAGGTGGTCTGTGCCGGGAGTGAGAGTGAGATTGCACCTGAGAATGTGTGTTGGGAGTGCTGGGAGGCAAAGCCAGGCTAGATGGCCAGAGTGTGTTTGGCTGTGAAAGCGGTGTCAAGGGAAGGTAAGGACCAGCCACAGCTCTAAGCCCTTAGGCCTATCGTATGGGAGAAATGGCTTGCACGTCTGCACTTTGGGAGGTGGTCTGTGCCAGGAGTGAGAGTTAGATTGCGCCTGAGAATGTGTGTTGGGAGTGCTGGGAGGCAAAGCCAGGCTAGATGGCCAGAGTGTGCTTGGCTGTGAAAGCGCTGTGAAGGGAAGGTGATGACCAGCAACAGCTCTGAGCCCTTAGATGTAGCGTGTGTCAGAAACCGCTTGGGTGCTGGCACTTTGGGAGGTGGTGTGTGCCGAGAGTGAGAGTGTGTTGGGAGTGGTGGGAGTTGAGGCAAAGGCAGATGGCCAGAGTGTTTTTGGCTGTGAAAGCGGTGTCAAGGGAAGGTGAGGACCAGCAACAGCTCTAAGCCCTTAGATGTAGCGTGCGTCAGAAATTGCTTGGTTGTTGGCACTTTGGGAGGTGGTGTGTGCCGAGAGTGAGAGTGTGTTGGGAGTAATGCGAATTGAGGCAAAGGCAGATGGGCAGAGTGTGTTTGGCTGTGAAAGCGGTGTCAAGGGAAGGTGAGGACCAGCCACATCTCTCAGCCCTTAGATGTAGCGTGCGTCAGAAATCGCTTGGACGTTTGCACTTTGGGAGTTGGTCTGTGCTGGGAGTGAGAGTGAGAGCCTGAGTGAGCCTGAGAATGTGTGTTGGCAGTGCCGGGAGGCAAGGTAAAGGCAGATGGCCAGAGTGTGTTTGGCTGTGAAAGCGGTGTCAAGGGAAGGTGAGGACCAGCAACAGCTCTAAGCCCTTAGATGTAGTGTGCGTCAGAACTCGCTTGGTTGTTAGCACTTTGGGAGGTAGTCTGTGCCGAGAGTGAGAGTGTGTTGGGATTGCCGGGAGGCAAGGCAAAGGCAGATGGGCAGAGTGTGTTTGGCTGTGAAAGCGGTGTCAAGGGAAGGTGAGGACCAGCAACAGCTCTAAGCCCTTAGGCCTATCGTATGGGAGAAATGGCTTGGGTGTTTGCACTTTGGGAGGTGGTCTGTGCCGGGAGTGAGAGTGAGATTGAGCCTGAGAATGTGTGTTGGGAGTGCTGGTAGGCAAGGCAAAGGCAGATGGCCAGAGTGTGTTTGGCTGTGAAAGCGGTGTCAAGGGAAGGTGAGGACCAGCAACAGCTCTAAGCCCTTAGGCCTATCGTATGGGAGAAATGGCTTGGGTGTTTGCACTTTGGGAGGTGGTCTGTGCCGGGAGTGAGAGTGAGATTGAGTCTGAGAATGTGTGTTGGGAGTGCTGGGAGGCAAGGCAAAGGCCGATGGGCAGAGTGTGTTTGGCTGTGAAAGCGGTGTCAAGGGAAGGTGAGGACCAGCAACAGCTCTAAGCCCTTAGGCCTATCGTATGGGAGAAATGGCTTGGACGTTTGCACTTTGGGAGGTGGTCTGTGCCGGTAGTGAGAGTGAGATTGAGCCTGAGAATGTGTGTTGGGAGTGCTGGGATGGTAAGGCAGGGCAGAAGGCCAGAGAGTGTTTGTATGTGAAAGCGGTGTCAAGGGAAGGTGAGGACAAGCCACAGCTTTAAGCCCTTTGATGTAGCGTTCATCAGAAATAGGTTGGGTGTTGGGACATTGGGAGGTGGTCTGTTCCGAGAGTGAGAGTGTGTTGGGAGTGCTGTGAGGCGAGGGAAAGGCAGATGGCCAGAGTGTGTTTGGCTGTGAAAGCGGTGCCAAAGGAAGGTGAGGACCTGGAACAGCTCTCAGCCCTTAGAGGTAGCGTGCGGGAGAAAAGGCTTGGAGGTTTGCACTTTGGGAGTTTGTCTGTGCCGGAAGTGAGAGTGAGATTGAGGCTGAGAATGTGTGTTGGCAGTGCTGGGAGGCAAAGCCAGGGCAGACGGCGAGAGTGTGTTTGTCTGTGAAAGCGGTGTCAAGGGAAGGTGAGGACCAGCAACAGCTCTAAGCCCTTAGGCCTGTCGCCTGGGAGAAATGGCTTGGGTGTTGTCACTATGGGAGGTGGTCTGTGCCGGGAGTGAGAGTGAGATTGAACCTGAGAATGTGTGTTGGGAGTGCTGGGAGGCAAAGCCAGGCTAGATGCCAGAGTGTGTTTGGCTGTGAAAGCGGTGTCAAGGGAAGATAAGGACCAGCCACAGCTCTAAGCCCTTAGATGTAGCGTGTGTCAGAAACCGCTTGGGTGTTGGCACTTTGGGAGGTGGTGTGTGCCGAGAGTGAGAGTGTTTTGGGAGTGGTGGGAGTTGAGGCAAAGGCAGATGGGCAGAGTGTGTTTGGCTGTGAAAGCGGTGTCAAGGGAAGGTGAGGACCAGCCACACCTCTAAGCCCTTAGAGGTAGCGTGCGGGATAAATGGCTTTAGACGTTTGCACTTTGGGAGGTGGTCTGTACCGGGAGTGAGAGTGAGATTGAGCCTGAGAATATGTGTTGGGAGTGCTGGTAGGCAAGGCAAAGGCAGATGGCCAGAGTGTGTTTGGCTGTGAAAGCGGTGTCAAGGGAAGGTGAGGACCAGCAACAGCTCTAAGCCCTTAGGCCTATCGTATGGGAGAAATGGCTTCGGTGTTTGCACTTTGGGAGGTGGTCTGTGCCAGGAGTGGGAGTGAGATTGAACCTGAGAATGTGTTTTGGGAGTGCTGGGAGGCAAAGCCAGGCTAGATGGCCAGAGTGTGTTTGGCTGTGAATGCGGTGTCAAGGGAAGGTGAGGACCAGCAACAGCTCTAAGCCCCTAGATGTAGCGTGTGTCAGAAACCGCTTGGGTGTTGGCACTTTGGGAGGTGGTGTGTGCCGAGAGTGAGAGTGTGTTGGGAGTGGTGGGAGTTGAGGCAAAGGCAGATGGCCAGAGTGTTTTTGGCTGTGAAAGCGGTGTCAAGGGAAGGTGAGGACCAGCCACATCTCTAAGCCCTTAGATGTAGCGTGCGTCAGAAATCGCTTGGACGTTTGAACTTTGGGAGTTGGTCTGTGCTGGGTGTGAGAGTGAGAGCCTGAGTGAGCCTGAGAATGTGTGTTGGCAGTGCCGGGAGGCAAGGTAAAGGCAGATGGCCAGAGTGTGTTTGGCTGTGAAAGCGGTGTCAAGGGAAGGTGAGGACCAGCAACAGCTCTAAGCCCTTAGATGTAGCGTGCGTCAGAAATCGCTTGGTTGTTGGCACTTTGGGAGGTGGTGTGTGCCGAGAGTGAGAGTGTGTTGGGAGTGCTGGGAGGGAAGGCAAAGGCAGATGGGCAGAGTGTGTTTGGCTGTGAAAGCGGTGTCAAGGGAAGGTGAGGACCAGCAACAGCTCTAAGCCCTTAGGCCTATCGTATGGGAGAAATGGCTTGGACGTTTGCACTTTGGGAAGTGGTCTGTGCCGGGAGTGAGAGTGAGATTGAGCCTGAGAATGTGTGTTGGGAGTGCTGGGATGGTAAGGCAGGGCAGAAGGCCAGAGAGTGTTTGTATGTGAAAGCGGTGTCAAGGAAAGGTGAGGACAAGCCACAGCTTTAAGCCCTTTGATGTAGCGTTCATCAGAAATAGGTTGGGTGTTGGGACATTGGGAGGTGGTCTGTTCCGAGAGTGAGAGTGTGTTGGGAGTGCTGTGAGGCGAGGGAAAGGCAGATGGGCAGAGTGTGTTTGGCTGTGAAAGCGGTGCCAAAGGAAGGTGAGGACCTGGAACAGCTCTCAGCCCTTAGAGGTAGCGTGCGGGAGAAAAGGCTTGGAGGTTTGCACTTTGGGAGTTTGTCTGTGCCGGGAGTGAGAGTGAGATTGAGGCTGAGAATGTGTGTTGGCAGTGCTGGGAGGCAAAGCCAGGGCAGACGGCCAGAGTGTGTTTGTCTGTGAAAGCGGTGTCAAGGGAAGGTGAGGACCAGCAACAGCTCTAAGCCCTTAGGCCTGTCGCCTGGGAGAAATGGCTTGGGTGTTGTCACTATGGGAGGCGGTCTGTGCCGGGAGTGAGAGTGAGATTGAACCTGAGAATGTGTGTTGGGAGTGCTGGGAGGCAAAGCCAGGCTAGATGGCCAGAGTGTGTTTGGCTGTGAAAGCGGTGTCAAGGGAAGATAAGGACCAGCCACAGCTCTAAGCCCTTAGATGTAGCATGTGTCAGAAACCGCTTGGGTGTTGGCACTTTGGGAGGTGGTGTGTGCCGAGAGTGAGAGTGTTTTGGGAGTGGTGGGAGTTGAGGCAAAGGCAGATGGCCAGAGTGTGTTTGGCTGTGAAAGCGGTGTCAAGGGAAGGTGAGGACCAGCAACAGCTCTAAGCCCTTAGATGTAGCGTGCGTCAGAAATCGCTTGGTTGTTGGCACTTTGGGAGGTGGTGTGTGCCGAGAGTGAGAGTGTGTTGGGAGTGGTGTGAGGCAAGGCAAAGGCAGATGGGCAGAGTGTGTTTGGCTGTGAAAGCGGTGTCAAGGGAAGGTGAGGACCAGCAACAGCTCTAAGCCCTTAGGCCTATCGTATGGGAGAAATGGCTTCGGTGTTTGCACTTTGGGAGGTGGTCTGTGCCAGGAGTGGTAGTGAGATTGAACCTGAGAATGTGTTTTGGGAGTGCTGGGAGGCAAAGCCAGGCTAGATGGCCAGAGTGTGTTTGGCTGTGAATGCGGTGTCAAGGGAAGGTGAGGACCAGCAACAGCTCTAAGCCCTTAGATGTAGCGTGTGTCAGAAACCGCTTGGGTGTTGGCACTTTGGGAGGTGGTGTGTGCCGAGAGTGAGAGTGTGTTGGGAGTGGTGGGAGTTGAGGCAAAGGCAGATGGCCAGAGTGTTTTTGGCTGTGAAAGCGGTGTCAAGGGAAGGTGAGGACCAGCCACATCTCTCAGCCATTAGATATAGCGTGCGTCAGAAATCGCTTGGACGTTTGAACTTTGGGAGTTGGTCTGTGCTGGGAGTGAGAGTGAGAGCCTGAGTGAGCCTGAGAATGTGTGTTGGCAGTGCCGGGAGGCAAGGTAAAGGCAGATGGCCAGAGTGTGTTTGGCTGTGAAAGCGGTGTCAAGGGAAGGTGAGGACCAGCAACAGCTCTAAGCCCTTAGATGTAGCGTGCGTCAGAAATCGCTTGGTTGTTGGCACTTTGGGAGGTGGTGTGTGCCGAGAGTGAGAGTGTGTTGGGAGTGCTGGGAGGGAAGGCAAAGGCAGATGGGCAGAGTGTGTTTGGCTGTGAAAGCGGTGTCAAGGGAAGGTGAGGACCAGCAACAGCTCTAAGCCCTTAGGCCTATCGTATGGGAGAAATGGCTTGGACGTTTGCACTTTGGGAAGTGGTCTGTGCCGGGAGTGAGAGTGAGATTGAGCCTGAGAATGTGTGTTGGGAGTGCTGGGATGGTAAGGCAGGGCAGAAGGCCAGAGAGTGTTTGTATGTGAAAGCGGTGTCAAGGGAAGGTGAGGACAAGCCACAGCTTTAAGCCCTTTGATGTAGCGTTCATCAGAAATAGGTTGGGTGTTGGGACATTGGGAGGTGGTCTGTTCCGAGAGTGAGAGTGTGTTGGGAGTGCTGTGAGGCGAGGGAAAGGCAGATGGGCAGAGTGTGTTTGGCTGTGAAAGCGGTGCCAAAGGAAGGTGAGGACCTGGAACAGCTCTCAGCCCTTAGAGGTAGCGTGCGGGAGAAAAGGCTTGGACGTTTGCACTTTGGGAGTTTGTCTGTGCCGGGAGTGAGAGTGAGATTGAGGCTGAGAATGTGTGTTGGGAGTGCTGGTAGGCAAGGTAAAGGCAGATGGCCAGAGTGTGTTTGGCTGTGAAAGCGGTGTGAAGGGAAGGTGAGGACCAGCAACAGCTCTAAGCCCTTACATGTAGCGTGCCTCCGAAATAGCTTGGTTGTTGGCACTTTGGGAGGTGGTGTGTGCCGAGAGTGAGAGTGTGTTGGGAGTGCTGGGAGGCAAGGCCAGAGTAGATGGCCAGAGTGTGTTTGGCTGTGAAAGCGGTGTCAAGGGAAGGTGAGGACCAGAACAGCTCTAAGCCCTTAGGCCTGTCGCCTGGGAGAAATGGCTTGGGTGTTGTCTCTATGGGAGGTGGTCTGTGCCGGGAGTGAGAGTGAGATTGAACCTGAGAATGTGTGTTGGGAGTGCTGGGAGGCAAAGCCAGGGCAGACGGCCAGAGTGTGTCTGGCTGTGAAAGCGGTGTCAAGGGAAGGTAAGGACCAGCCACAGCTCTAAGCCCTTAGGCCTATCGTATGGGAGAAATGGCTTGCACGTCTGCACTTTGGGAGGTGGTTTGTGCCGGGAGTGAGAGTGAGATTGAGTCTGAGAATGTGTGTTGGGAGTGCTGGGAGGCAAAGCCAGGCTAGATGGCCAGAGTGTGTTTGGCTGTGAAAGCGCTGTGAAGGGAAGGTGATGACCAGCAACAGCTCTGAGCCCTTAGATGTAGCGTGTGTCAGAAACCGCTTGGGTGCTGGCACTTTGGGAGGTGGTGTGTGCCGAGAGTGAGAGTGTGTTGGGAGTGGTGGGAGTTGAGGCAAAGGCAGATGGCCAGAGTGTTTTTGGCTGTGAAAGCGGTGTCAAGGGAAGGTGAGGACCAGCATCTGCTCTAAGCCCTTAGATGTAGCGTGCGTCAGAAATCGCTTGGTTGTTGGCACTTTGGGAGGTGGTGTGTGCCGAGAGTGAGAGTGTGTTGGGAGTGGTGTGAGGCAAGGCAAAGGCAGATGGGCAGAATGTGTTTGGCTGTGAAAGCGGTGTCAAGGGAAGGTGAGGACCAGCAACAGCTCTAAGCCCTTAGGCCTATCGTATGGGAGAAATGGCTTCGGTGTTTGCACTTTGGGAGGTGGTCTGTGCCAGGAGTGGGAGTGAGATTGAACCTGAGAATGTGTTTTGGGAGTGCTGGGAGGCAAAGCCAGGGTAGATGGCCAGAGTGTGTTTGGCTGTGAATGCGGTGTCAAGGGAAGGTGAGGACCAGCAACAGCTCTAAGCCCTTAGATGTAGCGTGTGTCAGAAACCGCTTGGGTGTTGGCACTTTGGGAGGTGGTGTGTGCCGAGAGTGAGAGTGTGTTGGGAGTGGTGGGAGTTGAGGCAAAGGCAGATGGCCAGAGTGTTTTTGGCTGTGAAAGCGGTGTCAAGGGAAGGTGAGGACCAGCCACATCTCTCAGCCATTAGATATAGCGTGCGTCAGAAATCGCTTGGACGTTTGAACTTTGGGAGTTGGTCTGTGCTGGGAGTGAGAGTGAGAGCCTGAGTGAGCCTGAGAATGTGTGTTGGCAGTGCCGGGAGGCAAGGTAAAGGCAGATGGCCAGAGTGTGTTTGGCTGTGAAAGCGGTGTCAAGGGAAGGTGAGGACCAGCAACAGCTCTAAGCCCTTAGATGTAGCGTGCGTCAGAAATCGCTTGGTTGTTGGCACTTTGGGAGGTGGTGTGTGCCGAGAGTGAGAGTGTGTTGGGAGTGCTGGGAGGCAAGGCAAAGGCAGATGGGCAGAGTGTGTTTGGCTGTGAAAGCGGTGTCAAGGGAAGGTGAGGACCAGCAACAGCTCTAAGCCCTTAGGCCTATCGTATGGGAGAAATGGCTTGGACGTTTGCACTTTGGGAAGTGGTCTGTGCCGGGAGTGAGAGTGAGATTGAGCCTGAGAATGTGTGTTGGGAGTGCTGGGATGGTAAGGCAGGGCAGAAGGCCAGAGAGTGTTTGTATGTGAAAGCGGTGTCAAGGGAAGGTGAGGACAAGCCACAGCTTTAAGCCCTTTGATGTAGCGTTCATCAGAAATAGGTTGGGTGTTGGGACATTGGGAGGTGGTCTGTTCCGAGAGTGAGAGTGTGTTGGGAGTGCTGTGAGGCGAGGGAAAGGCAGATGGGCAGAGTGTGTTTGGCTGTGAAAGCGGTGCCAAAGGAAGGTGAGGACCTGGAACAGCTCTCAGCCCTTAGAGGTAGCGTGCGGGAGAAAAGGCTTGGACGTTTGCACTTTGGGAGTTTGTCTGTGCCGGGAGTGAGAGTGAGATTGAGCCTGAGAATGTGTGTTGGCAGTGCTGGTAGGCAAGGTAAAGGCAGATGGCCAGAGTGTGTTTGGCTGTGAAAGCGGTGTGAAGGGAAGGTGAGGACCAGCAACAGCTCTAAGCCCTTACATGTAGCGTGCCTCCGAAATAGCTTGGTTGTTGGCACTTTGGGAGGTGGTGTGTGCCGAGAGTGAGAGTGTGTTGGGAGTGCTGGGAGGCAAGGCCAGAGTAGATGGCCAGAGTGTGTTTGGCTGTGAAAGCGGTGTCAAGGGAAGGTGAGGACCAGAACAGCTCTAAGCCCTTAGGCCTGTCGCCTGGGAGAAATGGCTTGGGTGTTGTCTCTATGGGAGGTGGTCTGTGCCGGGAGTGAGAGTGAGATTGAACCTGAGAATGTGTGTTGGGAGTGCTGGGAGGCAAAGCCAGGGCAGACGGCCAGAGTGTGTCTGGCTGTGAAAGCGGTGTCAAGGGAAGGTAAGGACCAGCCACAGCTCTAAGCCCTTAGGCCTATCGTATCGGAGAAATGGCTTGCACGTCTGCACTTTGGGAGGTGGTTTGTGCCGGGAGTGAGAGTGAGATTGAGTCTGAGAATGTGTGTTGGGAGTGCTGGGAGGCAAAGCCAGGCTAGATGGCCAGAGTGTGTTTGGCTGTGAAAGCGCTGTGAAGGGAAGGTGATGACCAGCAACAGCTCTGAGCCCTTAGATGTAGCGTGTGTCAGAAACCGCTTGGGTGCTGGCACTTTGGGAGGTGGTGTGTGCCGAGAGTGAGAGTGTGTTGGGAGTGGTGGGAGTTGAGGCAAAGGCAGATGGCCAGAGTGTTTTTGGCTGTGAAAGCGGTGTCAAGGGAAGGTGAGGACCAGCATCTGCTCTAAGCCCTTAGATGTAGCGTGCGTCAGAAATCGCTTGGTTGTTGGCACTTTGGGAGGTGGTGTGTGCCGAGAGTGAGAGTGTGTTGGGAGTAATGGGAGTTGAGGCAAAGGCAGATGGGCAGAGTGTGTTTGGCTGTGAAAGCGGTGTCAAGGGAAGGTGAGGACCAGCCACATCTCTAAGCCCTTAGATGTAGCGTGCGTCAGAAATCGATTGGACGTTTGCACTTTGGGAGTTGGTCTGTGCCGGGAGTGAGAGTGAGAGATTGAGTGAGCCTGAGAATGTGTGTTGGCAGTGCCGGGAGGCAAGGTAAAGGCAGATGGCCAGAGTGTGTTTGGCTGTGAAAGCGGTGTCAAGGGAAGGTGAGGACCAGCAACAGCTCTAAGCCCTTAGATGTAGTGTGCGTCAGAACTCGCTTGGTTGTTAGCACTTTGGGAGGTAGTCTGTGCCGAGAGTGAGAGTGTGTTGGGAGTGCTGGGAGGGAAGGCAAAGGCAGATGGGCAGAGTGTGTTTGGCTGTGAAAGCGGTGTCAAGGGAAGGTGAGGACCAGCAACAGCTCTAAGCCCTTAGGCCTATCGTATGGGAGAAATGGCTTGGACGTTTGCACTTTGGGAAGTGGTCTGTGCCGGGAGTGAGAGTGAGATTGAGCCTGAGAATGTGTGTTGGGAGTGCTGGGATGGTAAGGCAGGGCAGAAGGCCAGAGAGTGTTTGTATGTGAAAGCGGTGTCAAGGAAAGGTGAGGACAAGCCACAGCTTTAAGCCCTTTGATGTAGCGTTCATCAGAAATAGGTTGGGTGTTGGGACATTGGGAGGTGGTCTGTTCCGAGAGTGAGAGTGTGTTGGGAGTGCTGTGAGGCGAGGGAAAGGCAGATGGGCAGAGTGTGTTTGGCTGTGAAAGCGGTGCCAAAGGAAGGTGAGGACCTGGAACAGCTCTCAGCCCTTAGAGGTAGCGTGCGGGAGAAAAGGCTTGGAGGTTTGCACTTTGGGAGTTTGTCTGTGCCGGGAGTGAGAGTGAGATTGAGGCTGAGAATGTGTGTTGGCAGTGCTGGGAGGCAAAGCCAGGGCAGACGGCCAGAGTGTGTTTGTCTGTGAAAGCGGTGTCAAGGGAAGGTGAGGACCAGCAACAGCTCTAAGCCCTTAGGCCTGTCGCCTGGGAGAAATGGCTTGCGTGTTGTCACTATGGGAGGCGGTCTGTGCCGGGAGTGAGAGTGAGATTGAACCTGAGAATGTGTGTTGGGAGTGCTGGGAGGCAAAGCCAGGCTAGATGGCCAGAGTGTGTTTGGCTGTGAAAGCGGTGTCAAGGGAAGATAAGGACCAGCCACAGCTCTAAGCCCTTAGATGTAGCATGTGTCAGAAACCGCTTGGGTGTTGGCACTTTGGGAGGTGGTGTGTGCCGAGAGTGAGAGTGTTTTGGGAGTGGTGGGAGTTGAGGCAAAGGCAGATGGCCAGAGTGTGTTTGGCTGTGAAAGCGGTGTCAAGGGAAGGTGAGGACCAGCAACAGCTCTAAGCCCTTAGATGTAGCGTGCGTCAGAAATCGCTTGGTTGTTGGCACTTTGGGAGGTGGTGTGTGCCGAGAGTGAGAGTGTGTTGGGAGTGGTGTGAGGCAAGGCAAAGGGAGATGGGCAGAATGTGTTTGGCTGTGAAAGCGGTGTCAAGGGAAGGTGAGGACCAGCAACAGCTCTAAGCCCTTAGGCCTATCGTATGGGAGAAATGGCTTCGGTGTTTGCACTTTGGGAGGTGGTCTGTGCCAGGAGTGGTAGTGAGATTGAACCTGAGAATGTGTTTTGGGAGTGCTGGGAGGCAAAGCCAGGCTAGATGGCCAGAGTGTGTTTGGCTGTGAATGCGGTGTCAAGGGAAGGTGAGGACCAGCAACAGCTCTAAGCCCTTAGATGTAGCGTGCGTCAGAAATTGCTTGGTTGTTGGCACTTTGGGAGGTGGTGTGTGCCGAGAGTGAGAGTGTGTTGGGAGTAATGCGAATTGAGGCAAAGGCAGATGGGCAGAGTGTGTTTGTCTGTGAAAGCGGTGTCAAGGGAAGGTGAGGACCAGCCACATCTCTAAGCCCTTAGATGTAGCGTGCGTCAGAAATCGCTTGGACGTTTGCACTTTGGGAGTTGGTCTGTGCTGGGAGTGAGAGTGAGAGCCTGAGTGAGCCTGAGAATGTGTGTTGGCAGTGCCGGGAGGCAAGGTAAAGGCAGATGGCCAGAGTGTGTTTGGCTGTGAAAGCGGTGTCAAGGGAAGGTGAGGACCAGCAACAGCTCTAAGCCCTTAGATGTAGTGTGCGTCAGAACTCGCTTGGTTGTTAGCACTTTGGGAGGTAGTCTGTGCCGAGAGTGAGAGTGTGTTGGGATTGCCGGGAGGCAAGGCAAAGGCAGATGGGCAGAGTGTGTTTGGCTGTGAAAGCGGTGTCAAGGGAAGGTGAGGACCAGCAACAGCTCTAAGCCCTTAGGCCTATCGTATGGGAGAAATGGCTTGGGTGTTTGCACTTTGGGAGGTGGTCTGTGCCGGGAGTGAGAGTGAGATTGAGCCTGAGAATGTGTGTTGGGAGTGCTGGGAGGCAAGGCAAAGGCAGATGGCCAGAGTGTGTTTGGCTGTGAAAGCGGTGTCAAGGGAAGGTGAGGACCAGCAACAGCTCTAAGCCCTTAGGCCTATCGTATGGGAGAAATGGCTTGGGTGTTTGCACTTTGGGAGGTGGTCTGTGCCGGGAGTGAGAGTGAGATTGAGTCTGAGAATGTGTGTTGGGAGTGCTGGGAGGCAAGGCAAAGGCCGATGGGCAGAGTGTGTTTGGCTGTGAAAGCGGTGTCAAGGGAAGGTGAGGACCAGCAACAGCTCTAAGCCCTTAGGCCTATCGTATGGGAGAAATGGCTTGCGTGTTGTCACTATGGGAGGTGGTCTGTGCCGGGAGTGACAGTGAGATTGCACCTGAGAATGTGTGTTGGGAGTGCTGGGAGGCAAAGCCAGGGCAGATTCCCAGAGTGTGTTTGGCTGTGAAAGCGGTGTCAAGGGAAGGTGAGGACCAGCCACTGCTCTAAGCCCTTAGATGTAGCGTGTGTCAGAAACCGCTTGGGTGTTGGCACTTTGGGAGGTGGTGTGTGCCGAGAGTGAGAGTGTTTCGGGAGAGGTGGGAGTTGAGGCAAAGGCAGATGGGCAGAGTGTGTTTGGCTGTGAAAGCGGTGTCAAGGGAAGGTGAGGACCAGCAACAGCTCTAAGCCCTTAGGCCTATTGTATGGAAGAAATGGCTTGCACGTCTGCACTTTGGGAGGTGGTCTGTGCTGGGAGTGAGAGTTAGATTGCGCCTGAGAATGTGTGTTGGGAGTGCTGGGAGGAAAAGCCAGGCTAGATGGGCAGAGTGTGTTTGGCTGTGAAATCGCTGTGAAGGGAAGGTGATGACCAGCAACAGCTCTGAGCCCTTAGATGTAGCGTGTGTCAGAAACCGCTTGGGTGCTGGCACTTTGGGAGGTGGTGTGTGCTGAGAGTGAGAGTGTGTTGGGAGTGGTGGGAGTTGAGGCAAAGGCAGATGGCCAGAGTGTTTTTGGCTGTGAAAGCGGTGTCAAGGGAAGGTGAGGACCAGCAACAGCTCTAAGCCCTTAGATGTAGCGTGCGTCAGAAATCGCTTGGTTGTTGGCACTTTGGGAGGTGGTGTGTGCCGAGAGTGAGAGTGTGTTGGGAGTGCTGAGAGGCAAGGCAAAGGTAGATGGGCAGAGTGTGTTTGGCTGTGAAAGCGGTGTCAAGGGAAGGTGAGGACCAGCAACAGCTCTAAGCCCTTAGGCCTATCGTATGGGAGAAATGGCTTGGGTGTTTGCACTTTGGGAGGTGGTCTGTGCCGGGAGTGAGAGTGAGAGTGAGCATGAGAATGTGTGTTGGGAGTGCTGGTAGGCAAGGCAAAGGCCGATGGCCAGAGTGTGTTTGGCTGTGAAAGCGGTGTCACGGGAAGGTGAGGACCAGCAACAGCTCTAAGCCCTTACATGTAGCGTGCCTCAGAAATAGCTTGGGTGTTGGCACTTTGGGAGGTGTTGTGTGCCAAGAGTGAGACTGTGTGTTGGGAGTGGTGTGAGGCAAGGCAAAGGCAGATGGCCAGAGTGTGTTTGGCTGTGAAAGCGGTGTCAAGGGAAGGTGAGGACCAGAACAGCTCTAAGCCCTTAGGCCTGTCGCCTGGGAGAAATGGCTTGCGTGTTGTCACTATGGGAGGTGGTCTGTGCCGGGAGTGAGAGTGAGATTGCACCTGAGAATGTGTGTTGGGAGTGCTGGGAGGCAAAGCCAGGCTAGATGGCCAGAGTGTGTTTGGCTGTGAAAGCGGTGTCAAGGGAAGGTAAGGACCAGCCACAGCTCTAAGCCCTTAGGCCTATCGTATGGGAGAAATGGCTTGCACGTCTGCACTTTGGGAGGTGGTCTGTGCCAGGAGTGAGAGTTAGATTGCGCCTGAGAATGTGTGTTGGGAGTGCTGGGAGGCAAAGCCAGGCTAGATGGCCAGAGTGTGCTTGGCTGTGAAAGCGCTGTGAAGGGAAGGTGATGACCAGCAACAGCTCTGAGCCCTTAGATGTAGCGTGTGTCAGAAACCGCTTGGGTGCTGGCACTTTGGGAGGTGGTGTGTGCCGAGAGTGAGAGTGTGTTGGGAGTGGTGGGAGTTGAGGCAAAGGCAGATGGCCAGAGTGTTTTTGGCTGTGAAAGCGGTGTCAAGGGAAGGTGAGGACCAGCAACAGCTCTAAGCCCTTAGATGTAGCGTGCGTCAGAAATCGCTTGGTTGTTGGCACTTTGGGAGGTGGTGTGTGCCGAGAGTGAGAGTGTGTTGGGAGTGCTGGGAGGCAAGGCAAAGGCAGATGGGCAGAGTGTGTTTGGCTGTGAAAGCGGTGTCAAGGGAAGGTGAGGACCAGCAACAGCTCTAAGCCCTTAGGCCTATCGTATGGGAGAAATGGCTTGGACGTTTGCACTTTGGGAAGTGGTCTGTGCCGGGAGTGAGAGTGAGATTGAGCCTGAGAATGTGTGTTGGGAGTGCTGGGATGGTAAGGCAGGGCAGAAGGCCAGAGAGTGTTTGTATGTGAAAGCGGTGTCAAGGGAAGGTGAGGACAAGCCACAGCTTTAAGCCCTTTGATGTAGCGTTCATCAGAAATAGGTTGGGTGTTGGGACATTGGGAGGTGGTCTGTTCCGAGAGTGAGAGTGTGTTGGGAGTGCTGTGAGGCGAGGGAAAGGCAGATGGGCAGAGTGTGTTTGGCTGTGAAAGCGGTGCCAAAGGAAGGTGAGGACCTGGAACAGCTCTCAGCCCTTAGAGGTAGCGTGCGGGAGAAAAGGCTTGGACGTTTGCACTTTGGGAGTTTGTCTGTGCCGGGAGTGAGAGTGAGATTGAGGCTGAGAATGTGTGTTGGGAGTGCTGGTAGGCAAGGTAAAGGCAGATGGCCAGAGTGTGTTTGGCTGTGAAAGCGGTGTGAAGGGAAGGTGAGGACCAGCAACAGCTCTAAGCCCTTACATGTAGCGTGCCTCCGAAATAGCTTGGTTGTTGGCACTTTGGGAGGTGGTGTGTGCCGAGAGTGAGAGTGTGTTGGGAGTGCTGGGAGGCAAGGCCAGAGTAGATGGCCAGAGTGTGTTTGGCTGTGAAAGCGGGTGTCAAGGGAAGGTGAGGACCAGAACAGCTCTAAGCCCTTAGGCCTGTCGCCTGGGAGAATGGCTTGGGTGTTGTCACTATGGGAGGTGGTCTGTGCCGGGAGTGAGAGTGAGATTGAACCTGAGAATGTGTGTTGGGAGTGCTGGGAGGCAAAGCCAGGGCAGACGGCCAGAGTGTGTCTGGCTGTGAAAGCGGTGTCAAGGGAAGGTAAGGACCAGCCACAGCTCTAAGCCCTTAGGCCTATCGTATGGGAGAAATGGCTTGCACGTCTGCACTTTGGGAGGTGGTTTGTGCCGGGAGTGAGAGTGAGATTGAGTCTGAGAATGTGTGTTGGGAGTGCTGGGAGGCAAAGCCAGGCTAGATGGCCAGAGTGTGTTTGGCTGTGAAAGCGCTGTGAAGGGAAGGTGATGACCAGCAACAGCTCTGAGCCCTTAGATGTAGCGTGTGTCAGAAACCGCTTGGGTGCTGGCACTTTGGGAGGTGGTGTGTGCCGAGAGTGAGAGTGTGTTGGGAGTGGTGGGAGTTGAGGCAAAGGCAGATGGCCAGAGTGTTTTTGGCTGTGAAAGCGGTGTCAAGGGAAGGTGAGGACCAGCATCTGCTCTAAGCCCTTAGATGTAGCGTGCGTCAGAAATCGCTTGGTTGTTGGCACTTTGGGAGGTGGTGTGTGCCGAGAGTGAGAGTGTGTTGGGAGTAATGCGAGTTGAGGCAAAGGCAGATGGGCAGAGTGTGTTTGGCTGTGAAAGCGGTGTCAAGGGAAGGTGAGGACCAGCCACATCTCTAAGCCCTTAGATGTAGCGTGCGTCAGAAATCGATTGGACGTTTGCACTTTGGGAGTTGGTCTGTGCCGGGAGTGAGAGTGAGAGATTGAGTGAGCCTGAGAATGTGTGTTGGCAGTGCCGGGAGGCAAGGTAAAGGCAGATGGCCAGAGTGTGTTTGGCTGTGAAAGCGGTGTCAAGGGAAGGTGAGGACCAGCAACAGCTCTAAGCCCTTAGATGTAGTGTGCGTCAGAACTCGCTTGGTTGTTAGCACTTTGGGAGGTAGTCTGTGCCGAGAGTGAGAGTGTGTTGGGAGTGCTGGGAGGGAAGGCAAAGGCAGATGGGCAGAGTGTGTTTGGCTGTGAAAGCGGTGTCAAGGGAAGGTGAGGACCAGCAACAGCTCTAAGCCCTTAGGCCTATCGTATGGGAGAAATGGCTTGGACGTTTGCACTTTGGGAAGTGGTCTGTGCCGGGAGTGAGAGTGAGATTGAGCCTGAGAATGTGTGTTGGGAGTGCTGGGATGGTAAGGCAGGGCAGAAGGCCAGAGAGTGTTTGTATGTGAAAGCGGTGTCAAGGAAAGGTGAGGACAAGCCACAGCTTTAAGCCCTTTGATGTAGCGTTCATCAGAAATAGGTTGGGTGTTGGGACATTGGGAGGTGGTCTGTTCCGAGAGTGAGAGTGTGTTGGGAGTGCTGTGAGGCGAGGGAAAGGCAGATGGGCAGAGTGTGTTTGGCTGTGAAAGCGGTGCCAAAGGAAGGTGAGGACCTGGAACAGCTCTCAGCCCTTAGAGGTAGCGTGCGGGAGAAAAGGCTTGGACGTTTGCACTTTGGGAGTTTGTCTGTGCCGGGAGTGAGAGTGAGATTGAGGCTGAGAATGTGTGTTGGCAGTGCTGGGAGGCAAAGCCAGGGCAGACGGCCAGAGTGTGTTTGTCTGTGAAAGCGGTGTCAAGGGAAGGTGAGGACCAGCAACAGCTCTAAGCCCTTAGGCCTGTCGCCTGGGAGAAATGGCTTGCGTGTTGTCACTATGGGAGGCGGTCTGTGCCGGGAGTGAGAGTGAGATTGAACCTGAGAATGTGTGTTGGGAGTGCTGGGAGGCAAAGCCAGGCTAGATGGCCAGAGTGTGTTTGGCTGTGAAAGCGGTGTCAAGGGAAGATAAGGACCAGCCACAGCTCTAAGCCCTTAGATGTAGCATGTGTCAGAAACCGCTTGGGTGTTGGCACTTTGGGAGGTGGTGTGTGCCGAGAGTGAGAGTGTTTTGGGAGTGGTGGGAGTTGAGGCAAAGGCAGATGGGCAGAGTGTGTTTGGCTGTGAAAGCGGTGTCAAGGGAAGGTGAGGACCAGCCACATCTCTAAGCCCTTAGATGTAGCGTGCGTCAGAAATCGCTTGGTTGTTGGCACTTTGGGAGGTGGTGTGTGCCGAGAGTGAGAGTGTGTTGGGAGTGGTGTGAGGCAAGGCAAAGGCAGATGGGCAGAATGTGTTTGGCTGTGAAAGCGGTGTCAAGGGAAGGTGAGGACCAGCAACAGCTCTAAGCCCTTAGGCCTATCGTATGGGAGAAATGGCTTGGGTGTTTGCACTTTGGGAGGTGGTCTGTGCCGGGAGTGAGAGTGAGAGTGAGCATGAGAATGTGTGTTGGGAGTGCTGGTAGGCAAGGCAAAGGCCGATGGCCAGAGTGTGTTTGGCTGTGAAAGCGGTGTCACGGGAAGGTGAGGACCAGCAACAGCTCTAAGCCCTTACATGTAGCGTGCCTCAGAAATAGCTTGGGTGTTGGCACTTTGGGAGGTGTTGTGTGCCAAGAGTGAGACTGTGTGTTGGGAGTGGTGTGAGGCAAGGCAAAGGCAGATGGCCAGAGTGTGTTTGGCTGTGAAAGCGGTTGTCAAGGGAAGGTGAGGACCAGAACAGCTCTAAGCCCTTAGGCCTGTCACCTGGGAGAAATGGCTTGCGTGTTGTCACTATGGGAGGTGGTCTGTGCCGGGAGTGAGAGTGAGATTGCACCTGAGAATGTGTGTTGGGAGTGCTGGGAGGCAAAGCCAGGCTAGATGGCCAGAGTGTGTTTGGCTGTGAAAGCGGTGTCAAGGGAAGGTAAGGACCAGCCACAGCTCTAAGCCCTTAGGCCTATCGTATGGGAGAAATGGCTTGCACGTCTGCACTTTGGGAGGTGGTCTGTGCCAGGAGTGAGAGTTAGATTGCGCCTGAGAATGTGTGTTGGGAGTGCTGGGAGGCAAAGCCAGGCTAGATGGCCAGAGTGTGCTTGGCTGTGAAAGCGCTGTGAAGGGAAGGTGATGACCAGCAACAGCTCTGAGCCCTTAGATGTAGCGTGTGTCAGAAACCGCTTGGGTGCTGGCACTTTGGGAGGTGGTGTGTGCCGAGAGTGAGAGTGTGTTGGGAGTGGTGGGAGTTGAGGCAAAGGCAGATGGCCAGAGTGTTTTTGGCTGTGAAAGCGGTGTCAAGGGAAGGTGAGGACCAGCAACAGCTCTAAGCCCTTAGATGTAGCGTGCGTCAGAAATCGCTTGGTTGTTGGCACTTTGGGAGGTGGTGTGTGCCGAGAGTGAGAGTGTGTTGGGAGTGCTGGGAGGCAAGGCAAAGGCAGATGGGCAGAGTGTGTTTGGCTGTGAAAGCGGTGTCAAGGGAAGGTGAGGACCAGCAACAGCTCTAAGCCCTTAGGCCTATCGTATGGGAGAAATGGCTTGGACGTTTGCACTTTGGGAAGTGGTCTGTGCCGGGAGTGAGAGTGAGATTGAGCCTGAGAATGTGTGTTGGGAGTGCTGGGATGGTAAGGCAGGGCAGAAGGCCAGAGAGTGTTTGTATGTGAAAGCGGTGTCAAGGGAAGGTGAGGACAAGCCACAGCTTTAAGCCCTTTGATGTAGCGTTCATCAGAAATAGGTTGGGTGTTGGGACATTGGGAGGTGGTCTGTTCCGAGAGTGAGAGTGTGTTGGGAGTGCTGTGAGGCGAGGGAAAGGCAGATGGGCAGAGTGTGTTTGGCTGTGAAAGCGGTGCCAAAGGAAGGTGAGGACCTGGAACAGCTCTCAGCCCTTAGAGGTAGCGTGCGGGAGAAAAGGCTTGGACGTTTGCACTTTGGGAGTTTGTCTGTGCCGGGAGTGAGAGTGAGATTGAGGCTGAGAATGTGTGTTGGGAGTGCTGGTAGGCAAGGTAAAGGCAGATGGCCAGACTGTGTTTGGCTGTGAAAGCGGTGTGAAGGGAAGGTGAGGACCAGCAACAGCTCTAAGCCCTTACATGTAGCGTGCCTCCGAAATAGCTTGGTTGTTGGCACTTTGGGAGGTGGTGTGTGCCGAGAGTGAGAGTGTGTTGGGAGTGCTGGGAGGCAAGGCCAGAGTAGATGGCCAGAGTGTGTTTGGCTGTGAAAGCGGTGTCAAGGGAAGGTGAGGACCAGAACAGCTCTAAGCCCTTAGGCCTGTCGCCTGGGAGAAATGGCTTGGGTGTTGTCACTATGGGAGGTGGTCTGTGCCGGGAGTGAGAGTGAGATTGAACCTGAGAATGTGTGTTGGGAGTGCTGGGAGGCAAAGCCAGGGCAGACGGCCAGAGTGTGTCTGGCTGTGAAAGCGGTGTCAAGGGAAGGTAAGGACCAGCCACAGCTCTAAGCCCTTAGGCCTATCGTATGGGAGAAATGGCTTGCACGTCTGCACTTTGGGAGGTGGTTTGTGCCGGGAGTGAGAGTGAGATTGAGTCTGAGAATGTGTGTTGGGAGTGCTGGGAGGCAAAGCCAGGCTAGATGGCCAGAGTGTGTTTGGCTGTGAAAGCGCTGTGAAGGGAAGGTGATGACCAGCAACAGCTCTGAGCCCTTAGATGTAGCGTGTGTCAGAAACCGCTTGGGTGCTGGCACTTTGGGAGGTGGTGTGTGCCGAGAGTGAGAGTGTGTTGGGAGTGGTGGGAGTTGAGGCAAAGGCAGATGGCCAGAGTGTTTTTGGCTGTGAAAGCGGTGTCAAGGGAAGGTGAGGACCAGCATCTGCTCTAAGCCCTTAGATGTAGCGTGCGTCAGAAATCGCTTGGTTGTTGGCACTTTGGGAGGTGGTTTGTGCCGAGAGTGAGAGTGTGTTGGGAGTAATGCGAGTTGAGGCAAAGGCAGATGGGCAGAGTGTGTTTGGCTGTGAAAGCGGTGTCAAGGGAAGGTGAGGACCAGCCACATCTCTAAGCCCTTAGATGTAGCGTGCGTCAGAAATCGATTGGACGTTTGCACTTTGGGAGTTGGTCTGTGCCGGGAGTGAGAGTGAGAGATTGAGTGAGCCTGAGAATGTGTGTTGGCAGTGCCGGGAGGCAAGGTAAAGGCAGATGGCCAGAGTGTGTTTGGCTGTGAAAGCGGTGTCAAGGGAAGGTGAGGACCAGCAACAGCTCTAAGCCCTTAGATGTAGTGTGCGTCAGAACTCGCTTGGTTGTTAGCACTTTGGGAGGTAGTCTGTGCCGAGAGTGAGAGTGTGTTGGGAGTGCTGGGAGGGAAGGCAAAGGCAGATGGGCAGAGTGTGTTTGGCTGTGAAAGCGGTGTCAAGGGAAGGTGAGGACCAGCAACAGCTCTAAGCCCTTAGGCCTATCGTATGGGAGAAATGGCTTGGACGTTTGCACTTTGGGAAGTGGTCTGTGCCGGGAGTGAGAGTGAGATTGAGCCTGAGAATGTGTGTTGGGAGTGCTGGGATGGTAAGGCAGGGCAGAAGGCCAGAGAGTGTTTGTATGTGAAAGCGGTGTCAAGGAAAGGTGAGGACAAGCCACAGCTTTAAGCCCTTTGATGTAGCGTTCATCAGAAATAGGTTGGGTGTTGGGACATTGGGAGGTGGTCTGTTCCGAGAGTGAGAGTGTGTTGGGAGTGCTGTGAGGCGAGGGAAAGGCAGATGGGCAGAGTGTGTTTGGCTGTGAAAGCGGTGCCAAAGGAAGGTGAGGACCTGGAACAGCTCTCAGCCCTTAGAGGTAGCGTGCGGGAGAAAAGGCTTGGAGGTTTGCACTTTGGGAGTTTGTCTGTGCCGGGAGTGAGAGTGAGATTGAGGCTGAGAATGTGTGTTGGCAGTGCTGGGAGGCAAAGCCAGGGCAGACGGCCAGAGTGTGTTTGTCTGTGAAAGCGGTGTCAAGGGAAGGTGAGGACCAGCAACAGCTCTAAGCCCTTAGGCCTGTCGCCTGGGAGAAATGGCTTGCGTGTTGTCACTATGGGAGGCGGTCTGTGCCGGGAGTGAGAGTGAGATTGAACCTGAGAATGTGTGTTGGGAGTGCTGGGAGGCAAAGCCAGGCTAGATGGCCAGAGTGTGTTTGGCTGTGAAAGCGGTGTCAAGGGAAGATAAGGACCAGCCACAGCTCTAAGCCCTTAGATGTAGCATGTGTCAGAAACCGCTTGGGTGTTGGCACTTTGGGAGGTGGTGTGTGCCGAGAGTGAGAGTGTTTTGGGAGTGGTGGGAGTTGAGGCAAAGGCAGATGGCCAGAGTGTGTTTGGCTGTGAAAGCGGTGTCAAGGGAAGGTGAGGACCAGCAACAGCTCTAAGCCCTTAGATGTAGCGTGCGTCAGAAATCGCTTGGTTGTTGGCACTTTGGGAGGTGGTGTGTGCCGAGAGTGAGAGTGTGTTGGGAGTGGTGTGAGGCAAGGCAAAGGCAGATGGGCAGAATGTGTTTGCCTGTGAAAGCGGTGTCAAGGGAAGGTGAGGACCAGCAACAGCTCTAAGCCCTTAGGCCTATCGTATGGGAGAAATGGCTTCGGTGTTTGCACTTTGGGAGGTGGTCTGTGCCAGGAGTGGTAGTGAGATTGAACCTGAGAATGTGTTTTGGGAGTGCTGGGAGGCAAAGCCAGGCTAGATGGCCAGAGTGTGTTTGGCTGTGAATGCGGTGTCAAGGGAAGGTGAGGACCAGCAACAGCTCTAAGCCCTTAGATGTAGCGTGCGTCAGAAATTGCTTGGTTGTTGGCACTTTGGGAGGTGGTGTGTGCCGAGAGTGAGAGTGTGTTGGGAGTAATGCGAATTGAGGCAAAGGCAGATGGGCAGAGTGTGTTTGTCTGTGAAAGCGGTGTCAAGGGAAGGTGAGGACCAGCCACATCTCTAAGCCCTTAGATGTAGCGTGCGTCAGAAATCGCTTGGACGTTTGCACTTTGGGAGTTGGTCTGTGCTGGGAGTGAGAGTGAGAGCCTGAGTGAGCCTGAGAATGTGTGTTGGCAGTGCCGGGAGGCAAGGTAAAGGCAGATGGCCAGAGTGTGTTTGGCTGTGAAAGCGGTGTCAAGGGAAGGTGAGGACCAGCAACAGCTCTAAGCCCTTAGATGTAGTGTGCGTCAGAACTCGCTTGGTTGTTAGCACTTTGGGAGGTAGTCTGTGCCGAGAGTGAGAGTGTGTTGGGATTGCCGGGAGGCAAGGCAAAGGCAGATGGGCAGAGTGTGTTTGGCTGTGAAAGCGGTGTCAAGGGAAGGTGAGGACCAGCAACAGCTCTAAGCCCTTAGGCCTATCGTATGGGAGAAATGGCTTGGGTGTTTGCACTTTGGGAGGTGGTCTGTGCCGGGAGTGAGAGTGAGATTGAGCCTGAGAATGTGTGTTGGGAGTGCTGGGAGGCAAGGCAAAGGCAGATGGGCAGAGTGTGTTTGGCTGTGAAAGCGGTGTCAAGGGAAGGTGAGGACCAGCAACAGCTCTAAGCCCTTAGGCCTATCGTATGGGAGAAATGGCTTGGGTGTTTGCACTTTGGGAGGTGGTCTGTGCCGGGAGTGAGAGTGAGATTGAGTCTGAGAATGTGTGTTGGGAGTGCTGGGAGGCAAGGCAAAGGCCGATGGGCAGAGTGTGTTTGGCTGTGAAAGCGGTGTCAAGGGAAGGTGAGGACCAGCAACAGCTCTAAGCCCTTAGGCCTATCGTATGGGAGAAATGGCTTGGACGTTTGCACTTTGGGAGGTGGTCTGTGCCGGGAGTGAGAGTGAGATTGAGCCTGAGAATGTTTGTTGGGAGTGCTGGGATGGTAAGGCAGGGCAGAAGGCCAGAGAGTGTTTGTATGTGAAAGCGGTGTCAAGGGAAGGTGAGGACAAGCCACAGCTTTAAGCCCTTTGATGTAGCGTTCATCAGAAATAGGTTGGGTGTTGGGACATTGGGAGGTGGTCTGTTCCGAGAGTGAGAGTGTGTTGGGAGTGCTGTGAGGCGAGGGAAAGGCAGATGGGCAGAGTGTGTTTGGCTGTGAAAGCGGTGCCAAAGGAAGGTGAGGACCTGGAACAGCTCTCAGCCCTTAGAGGTAGCGTGCGGGAGAAAAGGCTTGGAGGTTTGCACTTTGGGAGTTTGTCTGTGCCGGAAGTGAGAGTGAGATTGAGGCTGAGAATGTGTGTTGGCAGTGCTGGGAGGCAAAGCCAGGGCAGACGGCGAGAGTGTGTTTGTCTGTGAAAGCGGTGTCAAGGGAAGGTGAGGACCAGCAACAGCTCTAAGCCCTTAGGCCTGTCGCCTGGGAGAAATGGCTTGGGTGTTGTCACTATGGGAGGTGGTCTGTGCCGGGAGTGAGAGTGAGATTGAACCTGAGAATGTGTGTTGGGAGTGCTGGGAGGCAAAGCCAGGCTAGATGCCAGAGTGTGTTTGGCTGTGAAAGCGGTGTCAAGGGAAGATAAGGACCAGCAACAGCTCTAAGCCCTTAGATGTAGCGTGCGTCAGAAATCGCTTGGTTGTTGGCACTTTGGGAGGTGGTGTGTGCCGAGAGTGAGAGTGTGTTGGGAGTGCTGGGAGGCAAGGCAAAGGCAGATGGGCAGAGTGTGTTTGGCTGTGAAAGCGGTGTCAAGGGAAGGTGAGGACCAGCAACAGCTCTAAGCCCTTAGGCCTATCGTATGGGAGAAATGGCTTGGACGTTTGCACTTTGGGAAGTGGTCTGTGCCGGGAGTGAGAGTGAGATTGAGCCTGAGAATGTGTGTTGGGAGTGCTGGGATGGTAAGGCAGGGCAGAAGGCCAGAGAGTGTTTGTATGTGAAAGCGGTGTCAAGGGAAGGTGAGGACAAGCCACAGCTTTAAGCCCTTTGATGTAGCGTTCATCAGAAATAGGTTGGGTGTTGGGACATTGGGAGGTGGTCTGTTCCGAGAGTGAGAGTGTGTTGGGAGTGCTGTGAGGCGAGGGAAAGGCAGATGGGCAGAGTGTGTTTGGCTGTGAAAGCGGTGCCAAAGGAAGGTGAGGACCTGGAACAGCTCTCAGCCCTTAGAGGTAGCGTGCGGGAGAAAAGGCTTGGAGGTTTGCACTTTGGGAGTTTGTCTGTGCCGGGAGTGAGAGTGAGATTGAGGCTGAGAATGTGTGTTGGGAGTGCTGGTAGGCAAGGTAAAGGCAGATGGCCAGAGTGTGTTTGGCTGTGAAAGCGGTGTGAAGGGAAGGTGAGGACCAGCAACAGCTCTAAGCCCTTACATGTAGCGTGCCTCCGAAATAGCTTGGTTGTTGGCACTTTGGGAGGTGGTGTGTGCCGAGAGTGAGAGTGTGTTGGGAGTAATGCGAGTTGAGGCAAAGGCAGATGGGCAGAGTGTGTTTGGCTGTGAAAGCGGTGTCAAGGGAAGGTGAGGACCAGCCACATCTCTAAGCCCTTAGATGTAGCGTGCGTCAGAAATCGATTGGACGTTTGCACTTTGGGAGTTGGTCTGTGCCGGGAGTGAGAGTGAGAGATTGAGTGAGCCTGAGAATGTGTGTTGGCAGTGCCGGGAGGCAAGGTAAAGGCAGATGGCCAGAGTGTGTTTGGCTGTGAAAGCGGTGTCAAGGGAAGGTGAGGACCAGCAACAGCTCTAAGCCCTTAGATGTAGTGTGCGTCAGAACTCGCTTGGTTGTTAGCACTTTGGGAGGTAGTCTGTGCCGAGAGTGAGAGTGTGTTGGGAGTGCTGGGAGGGAAGGCAAAGGCAGATGGGCAGAGTGTGTTTGGCTGTGAAAGCGGTGTCAAGGGAAGGTGAGGACCAGCAACAGCTCTAAGCCCTTAGGCCTATCGTATGGGAGAAATGGCTTGGACGTTTGCACTTTGGGAAGTGGTCTGTGCCGGGAGTGAGAGTGAGATTGAGCCTGAGAATGTGTGTTGGGAGTGCTGGGATGGTAAGGCAGGGCAGAAGGCCAGAGAGTGTTTGTATGTGAAAGCGGTGTCAAGGAAAGGTGAGGACAAGCCACAGCTTTAAGCCCTTTGATGTAGCGTTCATCAGAAATAGGTTGGGTGTTGGGACATTGGGAGGTGGTCTGTTCCGAGAGTGAGAGTGTGTTGGGAGTGCTGTGAGGCGAGGGAAAGGCAGATGGGCAGAGTGTGTTTGGCTGTGAAAGCGGTGCCAAAGGAAGGTGAGGACCTGGAACAGCTCTCAGCCCTTAGAGGTAGCGTGCGGGAGAAAAGGCTTGGAGGTTTGCACTTTGGGAGTTTGTCTGTGCCGGGAGTGAGAGTGAGATTGAGGCTGAGAATGTGTGTTGGCAGTGCTGGGAGGCAAAGCCAGGGCAGATGGCCAGAGTGTGTTTGTCTGTGAAAGCGGTGTCAAGGGAAGGTGAGGACCAGCAACAGCTCTAAGCCCTTAGGCCTGTCGCCTGGGAGAAATGGCTTGCGTGTTGTCACTATGGGAGGCGGTCTGTGCCGGGAGTGAGAGTGAGATTGAACCTGAGAATGTGTGTTGGGAGTGCTGGGAGGCAAAGCCAGGCTAGATGGCCAGAGTGTGTTTGGCTGTGAAAGCGGTGTCAAGGGAAGATAAGGACCAGCCACAGCTCTAAGCCCTTAGATGTAGCATGTGTCAGAAACCGCTTGGGTGTTGGCACTTTGGGAGGTGGTGTGTGCCGAGAGTGAGAGTGTTTTGGGAGTGGTGGGAGTTGAGGCAAAGGCAGATGGCCAGAGTGTGTTTGGCTGTGAAAGCGGTGTCAAGGGAAGGTGAGGACCAGCAACAGCTCTAAGCCCTTAGATGTAGCGTGCGTCAGAAATCGCTTGGTTGTTGGCACTTTGGGAGGTGGTGTGTGCCGAGAGTGAGAGTGTGTTGGGAGTGGTGTGAGGCAAGGCAAAGGCAGATGGGCAGAATGTGTTTGGCTGTGAAAGCGGTGTCAAGGGAAGGTGAGGACCAGCAACAGCTCTAAGCCCTTAGGCCTATCGTATGGGAGAAATGGCTTCGGTGTTTGCACTTTGGGAGGTGGTCTGTGCCAGGAGTGGTAGTGAGATTGAACCTGAGAATGTGTTTTGGGAGTGCTGGGAGGCAAAGCCAGGCTAGATGGCCAGAGTGTGTTTGGCTGTGAATGCGGTGTCAAGGGAAGGTGAGGACCAGCAACAGCTCTAAGCCCTTAGATGTAGCGTGCGTCAGAAATTGCTTGGTTGTTGGCACTTTGGGAGGTGGTGTGTGCCGAGAGTGAGAGTGTGTTGGGAGTAATGCGAATTGAGGCAAAGGCAGATGGGCAGAGTGTGTTTGTCTGTGAAAGCGGTGTCAAGGGAAGGTGAGGACCAGCCACATCTCTAAGCCCTTAGATGTAGCGTGCGTCAGAAATCGCTTGGACGTTTGCACTTTGGGAGTTGGTCTGTGCTGGGAGTGAGAGTGAGAGCCTGAGTGAGCCTGAGAATGTGTGTTGGCAGTGCCGGGAGGCAAGGTAAAGGCAGATGGCCAGAGTGTGTTTGGCTGTGAAAGCGGTGTCAAGGGAAGGTGAGGACCAGCAACAGCTCTAAGCCCTTAGATGTAGTGTGCGTCAGAACTCGCTTGGTTGTTAGCACTTTGGGAGGTAGTCTGTGCCGAGAGTGAGAGTGTGTTGGGATTGCCGGGAGGCAAGGCAAAGGCAGATGGGCAGAGTGTGTTTGGCTGTGAAAGCGGTGTCAAGGGAAGGTGAGGACCAGCAACAGCTCTAAGCCCTTAGGCCTATCGTATGGGAGAAATGGCTTGGGTGTTTGCACTTTGGGAGGTGGTCTGTGCCGGGAGTGAGAGTGAGATTGAGCCTGAGAATGTGTGTTGGGAGTGCTGGGAGGCAAGGCAAAGGCAGATGGGCAGAGTGTGTTTGGCTGTGAAAGCGGTGTCAAGGGAAGGTGAGGACCAGCAACAGCTCTAAGCCCTTAGGCCTATCGTATGGGAGAAATGGCTTGGGTGTTTGCACTTTGGGAGGTGGTCTGTGCCGGGAGTGAGAGTGAGATTGAGTCTGAGAATGTGTGTTGGGAGTGCTGGGAGGCAAGGCAAAGGCCGATGGGCAGAGTGTGTTTGGCTGTGAAAGCGGTGTCAAGGGAAGGTGAGGACCAGCAACAGCTCTAAGCCCTTAGGCCTATCGTATGGGAGAAATGGCTTGGACGTTTGCACTTTGGGAGGTGGTCTGTGCCGGGAGTGAGAGTGAGATTGAGCCTGAGAATGTTTGTTGGGAGTGCTGGGATGGTAAGGCAGGGCAGAAGGCCAGAGAGTGTTTGTATGTGAAAGCGGTGTCAAGGGAAGGTGAGGACAAGCCACAGCTTTAAGCCCTTTGATGTAGCGTTCATCAGAAATAGGTTGGGTGTTGGGACATTGGGAGGTGGTCTGTTCCGAGAGTGAGAGTGTGTTGGGAGTGCTGTGAGGCGAGGGAAAGGCAGATGGCCAGAGTGTGTTTGGCTGTGAAAGCGGTGCCAAAGGAAGGTGAGGACCTGGAACAGCTCTCAGCCCTTAGAGGTAGCGTGCGGGAGAAAAGGCTTGGAGGTTTGCACTTTGGGAGTTTGTCTGTGCCGGAAGTGAGAGTGAGATTGAGGCTGAGAATGTGTGTTGGCAGTGCTGGGAGGCAAAGCCAGGGCAGACGGCGAGAGTGTGTTTGTCTGTGAAAGCGGTGTCAAGGGAAGGTGAGGACCAGCAACAGCTCTAAGCCCTTAGGCCTGTCGCCTGGGAGAAATGGCTTGGGTGTTGTCACTATGGGAGGTGGTCTGTGCCGGGAGTGAGAGTGAGATTGAACCTGAGAATGTGTGTTGGGAGTGCTGGGAGGCAAAGCCAGGCTAGATGCCAGAGTGTGTTTGGCTGTGAAAGCGGTGTCAAGGGAAGATAAGGACCAGCCACAGCTCTAAGCCCTTAGATGTAGCGTGTGTCAGAAACCGCTTGGGTGTTGGCACTTTGGGAGGTGGTGTGTGCCGAGAGTGAGAGTGTTTTGAGAGTGGTGGGAGTTGAGGCAAAGGCAGATGGGCAGAGTGTGTTTGGCTGTGAAAGCGGTGTCAAGGGAAGGTGAGGACCAGCCACACCTCTAAGCCCTTAGAGGTAGCGTGCGGGATAAATGGCTTTAGACGTTTGCACTTTGGGAGGTGGTCTGTACCGGGAGTGAGAGTGAGATTGAGCCTGAGAATATGTGTTGGGAGTGCTGGTAGGCAAGGCAAAGGCAGATGGGCAGAGTGTGTTTGGCTGTGAATGCGGTGTCAAGGGAAGGTGAGGACCAGCAACAGCTCTAAGCCCCTAGATGTAGCGTGTGTCAGAAACCGCTTGGGTGTTGGCACTTTGGGAGGTGGTGTGTGCCGAGAGTGAGAGTGTGTTGGGAGTGGTGGGAGTTGAGGCAAAGGCAGATGGCCAGAGTGTTTTTGGCTGTGAAAGCGGTGTCAAGGGAAGGTGAGGACCAGCCACATCTCTAAGCCCTTAGATGTAGCGTGCGTCAGAAATCGCTTGGACGTTTGAACTTTGGGAGTTGGTCTGTGCTGGGAGTGAGAGTGAGAGCCTGAGTGAGCCTGAGAATGTGTGTTGGCAGTGCCGGGAGGCAAGGTAAAGGCAGATGGCCAGAGTGTGTTTGGCTGTGAAAGCGGTGTCAAGGGAAGGTGAGGACCAGCAACAGCTCTAAGCCCTTAGATGTAGCGTGCGTCAGAAATCGCTTGGTTGTTGGCACTTTGGGAGGTGGTGTGTGCCGAGAGTGAGAGTGTGTTGGGAGTGCTGGGAGGGAAGGCAAAGGCAGATGGGCAGAGTGTGTTTGGCTGTGAAAGCGGTGTCAAGGGAAGGTGAGGACCAGCAACAGCTCTAAGCCCTTAGGCCTATCGTATGGGAGAAATGGCTTGGACGTTTGCACTTTGGGAAGTGGTCTGTGCCGGGAGTGAGAGTGAGATTGAGCCTGAGAATGTGTGTTGGGAGTGCTGGGATGGTAAGGCAGGGCAGAAGGCCAGAGAGTGTTTGTATGTGAAAGCGGTGTCAAGGAAAGGTGAGGACAAGCCACAGCTTTAAGCCCTTTGATGTAGCGTTCATCAGAAATAGGTTGGGTGTTGGGACATTGGGAGGTGGTCTGTTCCGAGAGTGAGAGTGTGTTGGGAGTGCTGTGAGGCGAGGGAAAGGCAGATGGGCAGAGTGTGTTTGGCTGTGAAAGCGGTGCCAAAGGAAGGTGAGGACCTGGAACAGCTCTCAGCCCTTAGAGGTAGCGTGCGGGAGAAAAGGCTTGGAGGTTTGCACTTTGGGAGTTTGTCTGTGCCGGGAGTGAGAGTGAGATTGAGGCTGAGAATGTGTGTTGGCAGTGCTGGGAGGCAAAGCCAGGGCAGACGGCCAGAGTGTGTTTGTCTGTGAAAGCGGTGTCAAGGGAAGGTGAGGACCAGCAACAGCTCTAAGCCCTTAGGCCTGTCGCCTGGGAGAAATGGCTTGGGTGTTGTCACTATGGGAGGCGGTCTGTGCCGGGAGTGAGAGTGAGATTGAACCTGAGAATGTGTGTTGGGAGTGCTGGGAGGCAAAGCCAGGCTAGATGGCCAGAGTGTGTTTGGCTGTGAAAGCGGTGTCAAGGGAAGATAAGGACCAGCCACAGCTCTAAGCCCTTAGATGTAGCATGTGTCAGAAACCGCTTGGGTGTTGGCACTTTGGGAGGTGGTGTGTGCCGAGAGTGAGAGTGTTTTGGGAGTGGTGGGAGTTGAGGCAAAGGCAGATGGGCAGAGTGTGTTTGGCTGTGAAAGCGGTGTCAAGGGAAGGTGAGGACCAGCAACAGCTCTAAGCCCTTAGATGTAGCGTGCGTCAGAAATCGCTTGGTTGTTGGCACTTTGGGAGGTGGTGTGTGCCGAGAGTGAGAGTGTGTTGGGAGTGGTGTGAGGCAAGGCAAAGGCAGATGGGCAGAATGTGTTTGGCTGTGAAAGCGGTGTCAAGGGAAGGTGAGGACCAGCAACAGCTCTAAGCCCTTAGGCCTATCGTATGGGAGAAATGGCTTCGGTGTTTGCACTTTGGGAGGTGGTCTGTGCCAGGAGTGGTAGTGAGATTGAACCTGAGAATGTGTTTTGGGAGTGCTGGGAGGCAAAGCCAGGCTAGATGGCCAGAGTGTGTTTGGCTGTGAATGCGGTGTCAAGGGAAGGTGAGGACCAGCAACAGCTCTAAGCCCTTAGATGTAGCGTGTGTCAGAAACCGCTTGGGTGTTGGCACTTTGGGAGGTGGTGTGTGCCGAGAGTGAGAGTGTGTTGGGAGTGGTGGGAGTTGAGGCAAAGGCAGATGGCCAGAGTGTTTTTGGCTGTGAAAGCGGTGTCAAGGGAAGGTGAGGACCAGCCACATCTCTCAACCATTAGATATAGCGTGCGTCAGAAATCGCTTGGACGTTTGAACTTTGGGAGTTGGTCTGTGCTGGGAGTGAGAGTGAGAGCCTGAGTGAGCCTGAGAATGTGTGTTGGCAGTGCCGGGAGGCAAGGTAAAGGCAGATGGCCAGAGTGTGTTTGGCTGTGAAAGCGGTGTCAAGGGAAGGTGAGGACCAGCAACAGCTCTAAGCCCTTAGATGTAGCGTGCGTCAGAAATCGCTTGGTTGTTGGCACTTTGGGAGGTGGTGTGTGCCGAGAGTGAGAGTGTGTTGGGAGTGGTGTGAGGCAAGGGAAAGGCAGATGGGCAGAATGTGTTTGGCTGTGAAAGCGGTGTCAAGCGAAGGTGAGGACCAGCAACAGCTCTAAGCCCTTAGGCCTGTCGCCTGGGAGAAATGGCTTGCGTGTTGTCACTATGGGAGGTGGTCTGTGCCGGGAGTGACAGTGAGATTGCACCTGAGAATGTGTGTTGGGAGTGCTGGGAGGCAAAGCCAGGGCAGATTCCCAGAGTGTGTTTGGCTGTGAAAGCGGTGTCAAGGGAAGGTGAGGACCAGCCACTGCTCTAAGCCCTTAGATGTAGCGTGTGTCAGAAACCGCTTGGGTGTTGGCACTTTGGGAGGTGGTGTGTGCCGAGAGTGAGAGTGTTTCGGGAGAGGTGGGAGTTGAGGCAAAGGCAGATGGGCAGAGTGTATTTGGCTGTGAAAGCGGTGTCAAGGGAAGGTGAGGACCAGCAACAGCTCTAAGCCCTTAGGCCTATTGTATGGAAGAAATGGCTTGCACGTCTGCACTTTGGGAGGTGGTCTGTGCTGGGAGTGAGAGTTAGATTGCGCCTGAGAATGTGTGTTGGGAGTGCTGGGAGGAAAAGCCAGGCTATATGGGCAGAGTGTGTTTGGCTGTGAAATCGCTGTGAAGGGAAGGTGATGACCAGCAACAGCTCTGAGCCCTTAGATGTAGCGTGTGTCAGAAACCGCTTGGGTGCTGGTACTTTGGGAGGTGGTGTGTGCTGAGAGTGAGAGTGTGTTGGGAGTGGTGGGAGTTGAGGCAAAGGCAGATGGCCAGAGTGTTTTTGGCTGTGAAAGCGGTGTCAAGGGAAGGTGAGGACCAGCAACAGCTCTAAGCCCTTAGATGTAGCGTGCGTCAGAAATCGCTTGGTTGTTGGCACTTTGGGAGGTGGTGTGTGCCGAGAGTGAGAGTGTGTTGGGAGTGCTGGGAGGCAAGGCAAAGGCAGATGGGCAGAGTGTGTTTGGCTGTGAAAGCGGTGTCAAGGGAAGGTGAGGACCAGCAACAGCTCTAAGCCCTTAGGCCTATCGTATGGGAGAAATGGCTTGG